>NC_092721.1:129488818-130096366 GCF_047496885.1 Scyliorhinus torazame
CACGTGGTGTGTTTACACTGCCACCTAGTGGTTGGAGGTTGTGCATAATATTATGTACAAACATGCTTTATGCATATCATCACATCCCCTTTCCTTTGTAAAATTAAATTATTTACATATATTAAATTACTTTTTTACATGTTATCATGATATGTATAACTATTTACAAGTTCAGAATTTTTAAAAATCAGTCTGTCACAAGTTCAGTCTTTCTGGCTTGTGCCTTAGCCTTGTAGACCTTCTCAGTGCCTGCCGAACGTGCAACGGTTCTTCATCTTCTTTCGTGTTTGTTGCTTGAGTTTGATGATCTTTGTGTATTGATGTATCATCCTCTTGTTGTATTTGTTGCATATGTTCTTAAGGACTGTTGCATCCTTCTTCTGGTGGTTGCATCACAAACGGTTGCCGTACTTTGAGTAAAGTTCTTCTATTCCTTCTCAAGGCCGCACCTTCATCCGTAACAATGAGATACGAGTTTGGACCTGCTTGTCACAGTACCTTCGCCTGTTTAGACCATCCATTTCCTTTGTAGTCTTCTAATCTCACCGTTTCCTCTGTCTGTAGAGTTTGAAGTCTTTTGGCAGATCTATCATAGAACCCCTTTTGCCTCCTTTTCTGAGAGCTCAATTGTCTTGTTACTGAATGGTTCACGGGCTCATGAGGAAAACAAGGTAAAGTTGTTTGCAATTACCTGTTCATCAGCATTTGAGCAGGAGAGAGGCCATTGACTAGTGGTGCCAAATGATAGCTGAGGAGCGCAGGATATGTATTATCGTGACTATCTGGTGCTTTCTTTAGGATCTGTTTGACGATATGCACTCCCATTTCAGCCTTGCCATTGGACTGAGGGTAATGCGGACTGGAAGTAACATGTTGGAAATCATACTGCCCCTCAGGTTCTGTCCACTCATAGCAGTCAAAACAAGGACCATTATTGCTCATGACCACATTCAGAATGTCATGTCTCGCAAAGATTTCTTTGACATTCTTAATGACATACCTTGCTGTAGAATTCGACAACTGCACGATCTCCGGGTAGTTAACGAAATAGTTTATGACTAGATGGTACTCCTTTCCATTTAAATGGAAATGATCCATAACAACCTTCTGCCATGGAGTTGTGACTGCCTCGCCCATCTGCATAGGTTCCTTGCTGTGCCTGCGCTGAAATCTTGGGCATGTTTCACAGTTCTCCACTATCAACTCAATGTCCCGGTTGATCCTAGGCCAATAGATTGCCTCCCTGGCTCTCTTCTTGCTCCTTTCCATCCCCAAGTACCCTTTATGCCTTCATGGGTGACACGGTAGCACAGTGGTGAGCACTGCTGCTTCCCAGCGCCAGGGACCCGGGTTCGATTCCTGGCTTGGATCACTGTCTGTGTGGAGTTTGCGCGTTTTCCCCATGTCTGCGTGGGTTTCATCCGTGTGCTATGGTTTCCTCCCACAAGTCATGAAAGACGTGCTTGTTAGGTGAATTGGACATTCTGAATTTTCCCTCAGTGTACCAGAACAGGCGCTGGAGTGTGGCTATGAGGGGATTTTCACAGTAACTTTATTGCAGTGTTAATGTAAGCCTACTTGTGGCAATAATAAAGATTATATTATATGCAACTTCACGAAAATCATTGACCATAATACCTGTGGAATCACAATCCGCTGATTCCGTAGCAAAAAGCCATTCACTTTACTTAATTCTGCTTGAATATTGTAGAAACTGGAACATGATCCTTTACGCGATACCTTCATGGCGATACTTTCTCACTTTCTGCAAGATAGTGTCCCTTGGCAGTTTCTTCTCTAATTATTTTTGACTTGTTGTCAGAGATTGGCAGAGACTCTGTCACCAGGTTTACCTGGACCTGTACGTCCTCATCCAGCTGGAGTAGTTCATCATTGCCGGTGGCTGTGGAAAGTGTGTCAGCCACAATAAGATGTTTACCCGGCGAGTACATAAACTCTAAGTCATAGCGCTGCAACTTCATGATCATTCGCTGCAGTCTCAGCAGCATCTTGCTAAGATTTATTTTTATAATGGCGACCAGTGGCCTGTGGTCAGTCTCCACAATGAAGCCCATACACATAATCATGGAACTTCGTTAGCCCAGAAATGAGCCCGAGGCACTCTTTTTAGATTTGTAGTTATCTTTGTTCATCGCCCGGGACGAATAAGCCATGAATAGCCAGTCACCTTCCAGATCCTGCTGGAATAGGACCACCCCCAAACCATCCTGTGATGCATCAGTTGAGACCTTTATATTTTTGGCTGGGTCAAAAAACGAGAGAACTAGCGCTAGTAAGCGAAACCTAGTCGGAGGTCGTGCATAACATTATATACAAACTTGCTTTGTGCATATCATCACACTTTCAGCATCCACTCCCTCCACTGATTTGTTATGTTGTAGGTGTAATGCCCCCCTGTGGTCGTGTCACCTCCGTGTGTATCGTGAATGTCTATTGGTCGTGTCCTATCTACTTGATCTATTGGTTGAGTGTGTGTGTGTGATGTCACTGGTGCTCCCTCTAGTGTCTAGCTAGCCTACATGCATTTACATTGATGCACATCACCACATCCCCCCTTTTTTATATGTTCATATTTTCTGTACACTTTAAGAAAATTGAACAAAGGTATATACAAGTCATGGGAACAGTGATTAAACAATCAGTCCAAATCATTCGTGTGAGTCCAAAAAACCATCAATCATCATGGTCAAATGTCTCTCTTGGCTATGAACGCCATCAACGTCCCTGTGCCACAGGAACCAAGAAGTGGTCAACTCACTTCGCTGTCTGATTTGGAGTCCCTTTCTTTTTTCGATGTTTGTGATGGTGCTGTCGGATGGCATCTTGTGGCTGATAAGGTGTTGATGTTGAAGAGGTGCCATCAACAGTATCATTCGAGGGCATGGATGTGCCATATGTTGAAGTTGGATAAGACTGTACATACTGGCTCTGGCCACATGCTGTGCTGGAAGGGTGATCCTGCTGAGAACCGTTGAAGCTTGTCGAATTGGAAACAGAATTGCTGCTCGCATAAGTACTTGGTGATGGTGTGAAACTAGAACCTTGCATCTGATAGGGATATGCCATCTGGCCAGGCTGGGGTGCAGCAAATCCTGGGCTGTAACTAAGGCATCCAGTCTGTAGTGCAGATTGCGCTTGCGGTAGTCCTCCTTCGGTCTTGATTCCATTAGTGGGCAATCGTAGTGCTGGCCTGTTTGAGAATATGCTGCATAGACTGCTGGCTGCTGCATGCCTGAATACTGGGTTTGTCCAGCATGAGCTGTCATTGGCTGCACTGCTGGTGTGGAAAGAATGTGTCGATACAGCTGTGGTGAATATTGGTGTATTCCTCTTGGACTGTGGCTGCTGCTTGTTATTACTGACCCAGTGTAATTGTTAAGTGATCCATCTCCTGTCGTTGTGGCATCTGCTGTCACCCTGAGCCTGCCATGACTGAGGTTGCGGCACTCCCTGTCTGGAGTAAAGTCCGGCTTACGTGAATCAGAGTCGGTGTTTGGTTGCTCCCCATCTGGATGTGGTCTGTTTTAACTGAGTCAGTGTTGGTTTGTTGATGCTCCCCGTCCGGAGTCTTAGCAGGTTCACTGGAGTCAGCTGAGATTTCTTGAAGCTGCACGTCTGGAGTCGGAACATGCAGGAATGCATTGACTTGTGGAGAGACTCGAGCGAATGAGGGTGGATGTATCGTGGTGTCACCGGAGTCACCAGTGGTCTCACAGTGATCGTCGAGTGCCTCTGTACACACTAGCTGAGGTCTGTCACTTTGCACATCTTGCATGGGAAGTGGGATGCTGTCGTCACTCGTCTCACATAGCGTGGGTAGAGCCTCAGTAGCTGCTTGTTCTTCACTTGGGTTGGGTAAATTGTCAGAGTCTTCATCTGGTGGTGCAAACAATGTGGGTGGACTGTCATTGTCTTGCTGTTGTTCTTCACTGTAGCATGATAGACCATCATGGTTGTCCTGCTGTGCACTGGAGCGTGGTAGACTGTCATAGTCTTCTTGCTGTTTACTTGAGCATGGCAGAATTGCATCGTCTGCAACTAGCTGGTCAGAGGAGTTTGCTAGACCCTCATTGTCTTGTTCCTGCAAGGACTGCGCTCTGGAGTCTTGCGTTTCTGCAATTGTGGAGTCTGTCCACAAGCTCGCTGTGGAGGCTTGTGACACTGGAGTCACTTCTTGTTCATGCAAGGACTGGGGTGTGGAGTCTTGCATGTCTTCTTTTGTAGGGTCGGGAACCCTGAGCGGTGCGTGGACCACGCTCTGTGTGGCAGCAGGCTGCTCCCTGTGAGCTTGTACTGCTCTCTGTCTCTTGGTTTCAGGCTGCAGCATCATCCTGCACTCACGAGTTGGGATGTCAGATCTGCTGGGTGAAGATCCTCAAATCCGAAGAACGAATCCGCGTCTGTGTCGGATTCAGTACGGGGGTCACCAATGCGCAACACGTCTAGTTGCGGTTCGTATTTGGTACTGGGGTAGCCTCCCAAGGTGAAAGATTCATCTGTGTCGTTGTCTTCTAGGACCATACTATCACTGTTTGCGCGGAATTGGCATTGGGCTCGCGAGGTCCAGAGAAAATGTAAAGGTCGGTATCAAAGTATTCATGGTCGGAATCATCGGTTTGGGCATAGGTAACTGCTTGTTGAAGGGTTCTTCGGAGGTTAATTTCATTTCCTGGTTCAATTTGAGGCATTGTGCTGTCATTCCAGGTAAAAGAAGGTTGTTTTACAGCTTTAAAAGATTTTTTCTTTGATTTGGGACGTTTCCCCTTTAAATAGGCGTGGTCTGGGGCCTCTGACGTCATGACACATGTGACATAGCGCATTAGAAGCGATTGCGCATGCGCAGATCGCTGTTCCTTTACCGATGGACGTTTACGTGATTGCGCATGCACGGCGTCTCGCGCATGCGCAAACGGACCTTCCCGTTCTGTGCGCTTCTCGTGCAACTGTGCAAGTGCAGTCCCTTTAGAAAGATGGCCGCCAATCAAAACTGTTCTCTGCTCCGGGATCTCGGCATCGTGGTGAGAACTGGCGCTTCTCTTGCTGGTTGGAGTGTGTTTTCCTCACAGTATTTGCCGAATTTGTCCAGGACTGCCTGGAAGTCGCTCCTGTTTTGCCCCTTGGAGAACTTGAATTTTTAAAAGATTTCTTCTGCTCTGGCAGCGGCGATGATGAGGAGAAGCTCTGTCTTTTCAGCATCGGCCAGGTCTTCTAGTTCGGCTGCTACCAGGAAGATTTCAAACCTTTGCCGGAATACCTGCCAGTTTTCACGGAGATCGCCGTGGCACTGGAGCTGCCGTGGAACCCGGACCTCGAACATCTTGCCTGGGTATCGTTGCTGGTTGTCACTGTACGCTGAGGTATGGCTATATGGATTGAAACAGTTCAGTCCTGGTACCATTATTTGTTATGTTGTAGGTATAACATAAACGGCTTCCTTGTGGTGCATTTGACAAAGGAAGGTTCAGATGTGGAGATAACTTCAACACGTTTATCAAACTATTTACACTTCTATTACTCGGGTTCGACACTACTACTAATCCTACTATAGCTACCCAGACTGACTAACCAGTTGCTGCAATCCACGTGGTGGGTGTAATATTGAATCAACCCTGTGTCTCTACTCACTGACTGTCTCCACTGGAAAGAGGCAGATCATGTGTGTGGTGTCCTTTATATATGGGTTGGTGTAATGCCCCCCTGTGGTCATGACACCTCAGTGTGTATCGTGAATGTCTATTGGTCGTGTCCTATCTACTTGATCTATTGGTTGAGTGTGTGTGTGTGTGATGTCACCGGTGCTCCCTCTAGTGTCTAGCTAGCCTACATGCATTCACATTGATGCACATCACCACCAGTGCACAGTGATAGCAGTGTGTGCTATAAGAGTACTGCATTAACGCGTCAAGGCTTCTTCAACAGCACCTTCCAAATCTGTGACCTCTACCGCCTAGAAGGACAATGGCAGCAGACGCAAAGGAACATTACCTCTTGCAATTTCCCCTCCAAACCACACACCATTCTCACTTGGAACTATATCCCTCGTCCATCACTGCCACTGGATCAAAATCCTGGACTTTCCTTCCTAATTGCACTGCAGGTGTACCTGTATTGAATGACTGCAGCAGTGCAAGAGGGCAGCTAACTGCCACCTTCTCAAGGCCAATTAGAGATGGGCATCAAATGCTAGCCTAGCCAGAGTCACCCACATCCCATGAAAGACGAGAGAGGGGATTGTAAATCCCACCTAGAGTTTCAAAGCTGACCATAACTTATTTCTTAAGTCTCAACTTTGCTTCTTTGAAATTAATTAGGCAGTAACAAGTAGTATTTGTGTCCAGTGACTTTCACTGCTTCATTCCTATCACTTTTTAAAACGTTTTAGTTCGAATCAAGTCCCCCATCAGAATTAATTCCCAATCCCATGAAAGTGTCACCTGACAACGCAAGCCAGTGGTTTCATGCAAAAGTGATTGGCCTAGACAATGGAGCTGATGTAATCCTTTCCCATTCTTCAACGTGGGAAGCACACATTGTTGGGTGAGTAAATCATTTCACAGAGGAAGCGAGCACAGCTGAAATACTTTCCAGATTCTGCTGAGGTAATATTAACCACACTATAGAGGAAGCAATTTAGCACAGGAAAGAAAACAGACGAGAATCAGTGTATAGAAAAGAAGTTGTCAACAGCTAGATGCTGCAGAATTTATTCAGTTTGTCCAGGTCATTTTTTTTTAAAAAGTGTCGCATTTCCAAAATCTGAGCTAGAAAGATATGGGTTCAACTCGCACTCTCGGGTCTGGGCACTTAATCTGGGCAGATACTTCAGCAGTGCATAATCAGAAACAAATATCTTTCAAATTGAATATTCATCAAATTGCTCTCCACTTATTCAGACAGAGAAATGATCCACTTCTTTTCAGTCGGAATGTTTGAGCTCGTACATGGAAGAGAGAAAACAAGTAACATAGGTCATGATACCAAAAGGGATTGAGTCACACGGATAGGATTTGTTCCAGGGACATCTCAATTTCCCTTTCTCCAACATTTTGTTTTTTCTCATTGTTGCTTTCACTGTTTTCATCTGCTCTCCCGCTCCTTGTTCCATTCCACCTCCTCATTGTCCTTCTTCATTCTCCCTCTATTGTCTGTCACTGTGGATCTTCAATTGGGGCAAGAGAAGTTGACAATGGATGCGCATATAACTCCTTTTGGATAAGGAAGATTGGAAAGGATGTGGAACTTTCTGGTTATAAGTTAACATTGGAAAATAAGAACTACAGTAGGCTATTCAGCCCCTTGTGTACCTTCTGCTATTCAATTAATCGCGGTGTTATGGCACAGCTGATGGTAAATGCCGAGCTACCCAAATCCCAAAGGACAACCTGAGGCAGCTGCCAAAATGGCTTTTGCACAGTAGGAGCAGAGGTTAGGTTCCAAACTTGGGAAATGATGTCCCCAACAATTTGTGATGATTTTATAGTGAAGTAAATGTTTATTAAAAGAAAGGAAAAATAAAATAGAATTGCACTTCAATACAAAAATGGCTTCACACAGTAAACAGAACTTGAAAACAGTTCCAAAAGAGCTTAACTACCCTAGAATTAACCTCCCCTTTACTGCTCAGCAACTATCCTTATAGTTTTTAACATCGATAGAATTCAGGTAACGTTTACCACATGGTGCCTTTATTTTCTCTTGGGGTGTCCTGTGAGGCTGCAGCAGCTGGTTCTTCAGTCTGGCTTTGTTCCAACTGTTTTCTGGGAGTTCTGACCAGCTATCCATCTGGCTTCTGGGAGATCTAAGGAGCTACCCCTTCACATAGACTTCAGTATTTCCTTAAATGCATTATCTCCCCTTGATCTCACCATTGTCTCAATGAGCCTCTTTAGAAATGCCTTTTCCCAGAAATGACTCAATCTATTTCTTTAGTTTAGCTCTTAGGATTTAAAAAAGGTAATCTTACTCCATCCTTAATTTGCTTGCTGACACCATTTTTTGAAAAAACCTGCATTTCTCCCACTTTGAACTAAAACAACTCTTTCATAACTATTCCAGTTGCTGCCTTATGTGAAACCTTCCTCTTGGTTCATTAACACATTCTTACTGCTAGTTTTGATTCTTGCTATAGCCATGACTTTTACTCCAATTACCATAATCACAACCCCAAACAGCTTGCTTCCTTTTACATAAGAAAGATGACAGTAATATTACCAAAATAAAAATATTACAATTTCCTTGTTTTCTGGACAAAGGCCAATATTTACCACAAATTCATTTACCCTCAGTTGATCCATATCCTGTGATACACTTACATATGAAAATACCAATCTCTGGCTTGAAAATTTCACTTTAACAGCCTTTTGAGGGAGGCATTTCCAGATTACTAGCACACTTTGTATGAAAGAACCCCGAACAGGCACTGGAATGTGGTGACTAGGGGCTTTTCATAGTAACTTCATTTGAAGCCTACTTGTGGCAATAAGCGATTTTCATTTCATTCATTTTTCAAAGAGTGCTTCCTGACTACAATCTTAAATGGTCTAATTCCAATTTTGTATCTCCCTGTTCTGCCATGACAACTGTCCAGTTGTGCACGCAATATTTAATCAATGACTCGATCCCATCAATTTCACCTTCTCCCAACAGAGTGCCTTTCCTACCCCTATCCGCCCTGGATCTATGCCCCACACCTTAGGGAATCTACACCCTAATGTCCAGAATGCCCTATTCAGGTTCCTGCTTTAGAACAAAGAACAAAGAACTGTAGCCATTTAAAATGGCCACCTGCAAAGGACTATGGTAATTGCGGTCACTTTGGGACACAGACAGGTACACAGCCTCTGTGTATTGTGCAAATGAAATGAAATGAAAATCACTTATTGTCACAAGTAGGCTTCAAATGAAGTTACTGTGAAAAGCCCCTAGTCGCCACATTCCGGCGCCTGTTCGAGGAGGCTGGTACGGGAATTGAACTCGCGCTGCTGGCCTGCCATGGTCTGCTTTAAAAGCCAGCTATTTAGCCCTGTGCTAAACCAGCCCCAACGAAACCAGACCTGGTAAGAAACTCACAGTTCATTAAAGATCGATCACCATTTTCCCCAAGAAAATAGTGAAGTGTTGGGTGCTCTGAGGTACAGACAAACCAACACGGTTGCGATTGGTACAACGCAGTTTTATTCCATTAAACTATTTATACATCAAACTTGGTACTCAGCACGTTGTGAAGTGTGAGTGTCTTGCTTTGAGGTCCTGGCCCTGTGCCGTCTCCAGATGGACTGGCCAGGAGGTGTCGTGTTTCTTGTCTTATACTGTGTCTGCTCTTGTCTGTGATTGGTAGTCGTGTTATGTGTGCTAATTGGTCCGTTGCTCTGTCTATCATTATGTATGTGTTATGATGTATGTTTGAATATCATGACATCCCCCTTTTTTACAAGATTATGTGCCTACGTGGTTATAAATATAAATGTGTCCTGAGTGCAGCTAAATGTGTGTGTGTGCGTAATATTTACATCATGTACATGGGGCTTAACTATATACAAGGGGCGATGTCAGGTGTGACATGCTAACGAGGTTGCACCATAACAAAAAGAAGAACAACGTGGAAATTTGGAACGATCAAACGAATGCCTGTAACGAGAAAACAGAGACATGTTACAAAACAGTGGTTGCAAACGTTCAACGTGTGAACAGTCTCATAAGTCCAGCCTAGTAGGTGGGCGACAAATTCGGGTTGACCGCCTCAAGGGTGGGTCGAGAACCACCGGCTGAGGTGCGGGCCTGGCCACGGGCGGCGACAGAAGGGGCATGGTATACGGCAGCTCCACGAAGTCGCTATCAGGAACCAGTGGAGGACACGGCGTCTGTGTAAGGTCCCGTTGCGAATGTGGAAGTAAGCGAAGAGCTCGGCGATTGCGCCTACGCACGGATCCATCAGGCATGCGTACCAGGAACGAGCGGGGAGCCACGCATCAGAGAACTTTGGCAGGTGCTGACCAGCCACCGTCTGGTAGGTGTATGCGGACGTTGCCTCCAGGGGCCAGGGAAGGAAGATCAGTTGCCCGTGTGTCATACGATCTCTTCTGGCGACCGCGCTGCAGTTGCATCCTATGCAGTACCGGAGCATTGTCTATTGTTGGTGCCAGGATGGAAGGCACAGTGGTTCTGAGGGTGCGACCTATCAGCAGCTGTGCTGGTGAGAGACCAGTGGCTAGTGGAGCCGAGCGATAGGCCAGCAGGGCGAGTCAGAAGTCCGACCCAGCAGCAGCTGCCTTGCAGAGGAGCCGTTTGGCAATGTGAACGCCCTTCTCCGCCTTTCCATTTGACTGGGGGTGCAGAGGGCTGGATGTCACGTGCGTGAAGCCATACGAAGCAGCAAAGGACGACCATTCCTGGCTGGCAAAACAGGGCCCATTGTCCGACATGACAGTCATCGGAATGCCGTGGCGAGCAAAGGTGTCCTTGCAGGCCCTGATGACAGCAGACGACGTCAAATCGTGCAGGCGTATGACTTCTGGGTAGTTTGAGAAGTAGTCAACTATAATGACATAGTCCCTGCCGAGCGCGTGAAACAGGTCGACACCCACCTTCGCCCAGGGGGACGTCACCAGCTCATGGGGCAGAAGCGTTTCAGGAGGTTGCGTCGGCTGAAACTTTTGGCAGGTCGTACAGTTGATCACCATGTTGGCAATATCGTCACTGATGCCCGGCCAGTACACCGCCTCTCGGGCCCTCCGTCTGCACTTCTCGACCCCCAAGTGGCCTTCGTGTAGTTGGTCGAGAACCAGCTGGCGCATGCTGTGCGAAATCACAATCCGGTCCAGCTTCAGAAGGACACCATCAATGATGGCTAGGTCGTCTCGTACATTGTAGAACTGCGGGCACTGCCCTTTGAGCCATCCTCCCGTCATGTGGCGCAGCATCCGCTGCAGAAGGGGGTCGGCCATCTCGGGGTTGAGAAGTGCAGACGGAGGGCCCGAGAAGCTGTATACTGGCCGGGCATCAGCGATGACATTGCCAACATGGTGCTCAACTGCCCCACCTGCCAAAGGTTACAGCCGGCGCAACCCCCCGAGACGCTTCAGCCCCATGAGTTGGTGACGTCCCCCTGGGCGAAGGTGGGTGTGGACCTCTTTCATGCGCTTGGCAGGGACTACGTAATCATCATCGATTTCAAATTATCCAGAGGTCATACGCCTGCACGATTTAACATCGTCCGCTGTCATAAGGGTCTGCAAAGACCCCTTCGCTCGACATGGCATTCCGATTACTGTCATGTCGGACAATGGGCCCTGTTTTGCAAGTCAAGAATGGTCTTCTTTTGCTGTTTCCTATGGCTTCACACACGTGACGTCCAGCCCTCTGCATCCCCAGTCAAATGGCAAGGCGGAAAAGGGCGTTCATATCGTCAAGCGGCTCCTCTGCAAGGCTGCTGATGCCGGATCGGATTTCTGCTTAGCCCTGCTGGCCTATCGCTCGGCCCCACTAGCCACTGGCCTCTCACCAGCCCAGCTGTTGATGGGCCGCGCCCTCAGAACCACTGTGCCATCCATTCTTGTCCCTACACTCGACCACATTCCAGTACTGCAAAGGATGTGACAGCAACGTGCTCGGCAGAAGGTGGCGCACGACACTCGGGCAACTGATCTTCCTGCCTTGGCATCTGGAGACAACGTCCGCATCCACCTACCGGAGGGTGGCTGGTCGCCAACTGCTGAAGTTGGCTCCATTCGCTGGCGTAATCGGCGGGCTCTTCGCCTGCTTCCACGCTCGCTACGTGATCATACGCCGGTGCCACGCCCTCCTGTTGTTCCTGATGTCAAATTCGTGGAGACTCCTGCCACCATGCCCATTCCTCTGCTGCCTGTGGCCAGGCTCATTCCTCACCGGTGGTTCCTGACCAACCCTTGAGGCGGTCAACCCAAATTCGTCGCCCACCTACTAGGCTGGACTTATGAGCCTGTTTGAACATTGGACTCACTAAAAGTTTTATGCCACTATGTTAATAGGTTTCTCTTTTGTCGTTACAGGTGTTTGTTTTGATGCTTGTTGTTTACACTTGTTTTGTTGATGGTACAACCTCGTTGCTATGTTGCACCTGACACCTTCCTATGTATATAGTTTAGCCTCATGTATATGTTGTAGATATTGCACACACACACATTCAGCTGCACTCAGTACATATCTATATTTATTTCCACATAGGCACATATTCTTGTAAAGAAAAGGGGGATGTCATGATATTCAGATAAACATCATGGTGCAAACACACATACACACTGATGGACAGATCAACGGACCAATCAATACACACGCAACATCACAGCCAATCACAAGCAAGAGCAGACACACTATAAAACGGGGAACACGACATTTCCGATTCATTCCAGCAGGAGACAGCTCAGGGCACAGAGCTCACAGCAAGCCACTCAGAAATTCACCATGTGCTGAGTGCCTCTCCAAGATAGTGTTAGGGCTGGGTCCACAGGTTAGAGGGTAATGAACGAACCACAGTAACCAGTTTACAAATGTTAATGTTGTTAGTAATAAAACTGAGTTGTACCTTCCGCAACCATGTTGGTTCGTCGGTGTAGCAGAGCACACAACACGACACCTTCCTCAAAAAACGCAATCAAATTAGTGAGGTACGATCTCCCCTTCACAAAACCATGTTGTCCATCACTACTAAGCCTATTACAAAGTGTCCAAGGAAGAAAAGGGAAGGTGGACTGCGCTACATTGTCTGTCCTCATATGTGTTTTCCCCTTGTACCATTCTGCAGTTCTGAAGGTGTTAGAAGTAAAACTCAATTACGTTACTGAGTTAGGGGGGGGCACGGTAGCATAGTGGTTAGAACAGTTGCTTCACAGCTCCAGGATCCCAGGTTCGATTCCCGACTTGGGTCACTGTCTGTGTGGAGTCTGCATGTTCTCTCTGTGTCTGCGGGGGTTTCCTCCGGGTGCTCCGGTTTCCTCCCACAGTCCAAAGATGCGCAGGTTAGGTGGATTGGCCATGATAAAAAAATTGCTCTTCGTGTCCAAAAAGGTTAGGTGGGGTTACTGGGTTACGGGGATAGGGTGGAGTTGTGGGCTTAGGTAGGGTGCTCTTTCCAAGGGCCGGTGCAGGCTCGATGGGCCGAATGGCACTGTAAATTCTATGATTCTATGATTATTGACTCCCTCCAAAAGGCATTCTCCTTTTCTGAGGTTTATTTCTGTGAGAATCGAGTTGTCTTTCTCAAGGACATCTTAGTGGGGACTTCATTGTAATTTGGGGCATTTTCCCCCTTGCCCTTCTTCCTTCGGTGCCACATCCTACTCCTCTACATGAAGACATTGAGCTGGAATAAAGGTCCATTACGTGGGTCCCATGGACAGATGCAGAAGTGGGCATAGTGTCCTCTCCTGCCTAGTCCCAGGTCTCATCAAATGTGAGCCTGACGTGGTGTCCATCACAGGGCCACCCCCTTCCCGATGCACAATCTTCCCACCCATCAGATGGGTTTTTACGACAACGGTTTCATGTTCGACTTTTAATTCCAGATATTGAATTCAAATTTCACCATCTGCCATGGCGGATTTGAACTTGGGACCCGAGAACATTACTGGTTTACTGGTCCAGTGACAATACCGCTATGCGCCACCTCTTGTTACTACTTTACTCTGCACATAATCCTGGACCTTGGAATGTCAGGACATGTACTGACTTTATGAGTATGTATCACAGTAACCAGCTGTAAATTTGCTTTATTTTTAGACAGATTGACTTATTGATTTGAACTTTAAAACTGGTTGCTGAAATTAAAATTTCATGATATAATGCTCCTTTCAATGTAAAAGAGTGCGTCCTCTGGCTTATTGTAAGCAATGTCACAGAATATAGCCCAGTGCACATTTTATTCATCACACATCAGACATTGTGCTATTTATATGCAAATTTAAATTAAATGAAAATTTATTTGCATCAGGCTTGCAATTGATTGGTTCAAATTTCATGTTCATATAATAAAAATCTTCCAACAAGTGACCAGGTACCATTCATAGAATTGAATCCATCAATCGTGTTGCTTTAAAGGATCTTTAGTGGAGAGCAGGCAGTCAGAAACAGCTAGCAATGGGGAAATGTAAGCCCATCAAATTGCTCAATTTTGGTTTGGAAAATTCCTTCAAGTCCTTATCCTGAATTCACCGCTGAGATTAAGATAAAGGATTTTGAGTGAAGTTGGGGTGACTTGATTATGGGCGGCACGGGAACACAGTGGTTAGCACTGTTGCTTCACAGCGCCAGGGATCCAGGTTTGATTCCCGGCTTGGGACACTGTCTGTGCAGAGTCTGCACGTACTCCCCGTGTCTGCGTGGGCTTCCTCCGGGAGCTCCGGTTTCCTCCGGAAAGATGTGCTGTTAGGTGAATTGGACATTCTGAATTCTCCCTCAGTGTACCCGAACAGGTGCTGGAGTGTGGCGACTAGGGGATTTTCATAGTAACTTCATTGCAGTGTTAATGTGAGCCTACTTGTGATAATAATAAATATTATTATTATTATCACTGACAGCTCAGTGGAACTCATCTCGGGCTGAGGTAAAATTTGCCACATTTTCTGTTCTGGTACAAAATCTAAAGGCCTGAGTGATGGAATAAACAGTGTCCTAGTAACATGCAGCCTGGGACATGGGACAGTAGACTTAGATACGGTTGGTCACCCTGATCCCATCCCCACTTGCAACAGAATATAATCTCTGATTCACCAGGAGCAATAGTACTTCAGATCTGCTGGTGTTGATACAAAATTTCATTGATATTTTTATAGCTAACAAGCATAGATAGGTGTTCTTTTCATGATTCTATGATTACAGATTAGAAATACAGCTCAGGTTTCTGACAGTGCATGATTTGGAGAATGTGTTTTGTTCCAAGCTGTGTGTTTGAGGAGCTCATGTAAATCTGACAGGACTTTGGCTCATCCATAAACACTCATTTATGTATTGACATCTATTCTGATGAACAATTCATACCACATCAACGCTCAGGAATCACTTACACAAAACAAAAATTAAGAGTCAGAGAAAAATACTTACATTAATGAATGCTGCGGCTGCTTGAAAAAAATATATTACTGTTGAAAAGTAATCAACTACTCCCAAAAGCATTTATTAAATTTTTTTTTTAAAATTCTGAACAAAAAGTGATGGAACTGACAAGATAAAAGACATTTTCTCTGAACTAATGAGGTGGCAGGAATAGGAAAAGGTGAAGTAGAAGAACTATTTGATCATAATGACCTTCAATTTTAAGGTTCAACAGAGGACAGTGTAGGAACAGTACCCTATAAATTGTTAATGGGTCAAATTTCCTAATGTGTGTAAAATGTTCACTAACCAGAAAAATATCAAATTCAGCTGTTGAAGCAAATGTTGGGAAAAATTCTCCGTTATGCCGGCAGCCCCGGGTTTTCCCGGTGGCGTGGGGCTGCCACACGATGGGAAATCACATTGACCGGCTGGCTTAATGGAGAATCCTGCTGGCCGGTCGGGGCAGAAATGTGGCGGGGCGGAGAATCCCGTCCCATATGTTTTCAGCTCGTTCAAACAATCGCAGCCAGGCTTTTGATCATGGAGTTGCCCAGATCATTGAATTGCCAATAAATCTTCTAAGCTGAAGGCCTAAATTAATTAAAGCCATCAAACCTCTTGGCTAATTACACCAGGAATATGTGCGTTTATACTAAAGGCATCCTTTAGCATGAAAACCATTATCCATAATCAAAAGCATTTTGGCAACAGCTAATGGAACATAAATATATACTTCTCAGTTGTGTGGGGAGAAAGCTCTTTCATAATTGCAAGATCAGGAAAGGGACCTCTTCACGCTGGGCCTGCTTGCAGCCCTGGCAGGGGCCACAACCGAGCTCTTGCGCTGCTGGGACTGCAAGAGCTGCTGGTCAATCTGATTGGCCGGCAGCACCCAAGAGTGGGACATCCTCTCAGTGAGGGGTGGAAGCCCCACACTTGACTTGTTGCTGCCACACCTGACGTGTTATTACTCATTATATTTGGTTTGACTGACTTTTTGGTTGACGGCAGCAGTACCCTCCTCACCAGTCAGCACCCACCCCACCAACCCTGGTAAATTCCTGCCCATTGTTGTTGTTGCTAAAGTGAATATAGGATCTACTTTTAAAATTAAAATATCAGATTAGGGTTTCTGCATACCCTTCTCCCCCCAGGTTGAGGATTAGTTAACACTCTACACTAATCTTTTTCTAGAGAGAGTAAGCTACCGCTCTGGGTAGTGCTGCATGTTACAGGGGTACTGGTAGTAGATCAGGAACCAATTTGCCACTAAAATTTTTTCAAGCCTCTTTAACTCATCGACAGCATCAGCATCTAGAGTTTCCAACCAATTATGGAAGGTGCGTGGAATGTCGCAATGCAGTCGTTAGTGGAAAGATTCCAGTGCAAGGGACTCCGGCAGGAGTCAGAATGTCTGAATTGTACATTGCTTCTTGAGACTTACTGAAGCACGAGAATGAGGGGTGACTGAAGGAGGCTGCCCCAGGTCATTGATTCTTACCTGGGGGTCATGTTGTGCGATTTAAGGGACCAAGTGAGGTGGTGTTTCAGAAGGATAGGAGGAAGAGGCCAGCCTCACAACCAACCTGAGCGTGTTGCAGGAGAATTGGAGTCTGTGGTGTGAGGGAAAGACGATGGTGGGATTTCCCCATATTTTTTAAGAGTGTCAGGCTCTGACTGAAACCCGCATGTAGCTCTCCATCTGCACAGCCGCATTTTTACTCCAGATTTTGAGCCTCTCAGAAAAACAAATTGAGTGGGTGTGGTTTACACTGTTACTGTGGGGAAATGGGGCCTGATTGTGCGGGCGAGGCCTGCTCCACAAAGCCCTTCAAAAAGGGCGCCCTGATCAGCACAGAAAGCTAACTCCACCAGCACCCCTCATGGACATGGGGGACCCCCACTGACAAGCATTGGAGGCTTTCTCCACCCAATCACCATCAGTGTTGGGGCTCTCATCCCCCCACCTCCTCCCACCGCCATCAGCATTGGAGCTCTCACTGCCACCGCCCCCCCTCCCCCCCAAGCATCAATATCACCTCCCCTACCCAGTACAAGCATCAGTATCAGGGGCTACTACCCCACAACAAACAGAGCATTAACTCCGCCCCCGATGGGGCTTCCTAGAGGGTACACTCCTGCAATTGCCTCCAGCACAGGTTGATACTGCCTGATAGTGCCAAACTGGTGGGACAGTGCCAGAGGAAAGTGCTGGAGAACTGCCCGGCCATGTCCCTCGCCCCTGGGGCTATACTTATTTTTGCGCCCCTGGTGGGACTCTCTTGAGCAATTCATGTTTTTCCAAACCTGTTGTAAACTTCACCGATGTGATGTCACATTGACGAGGTTTGAATATTCAGTGAGGGGGGCTTGCTAATTCTTTTAAACTGTATGCAAGTCTACTAAAATTAGGTTCTCACCATTTGTGGGTGTGGACCTCATTACATCACCGGCAAGGGGGTAAGAAAATTGGGAATGAGATTTTTTACCCATGTCGCCGTTCTTGCTGACAGCAGACCTGGGTGCAAAATCGGTCCCGATAGCTTTGGTCTTGCAAATTTATAATATCTTTAATATTAATTCTTATTACCTTACATTTCCATGCATTCCCACCACACTATCCATCAATAACATCAGTCAAAAGTTAATGCTTTGTAAATACAGCCAATATATTGTTATGGGCCACGGTTTAAAAACTGCAATGTGTATTATGGAGTTCACCTGACCTATACCTTTTTATGCTGAATTTGGCTAGGGTGAGCACAAGAATCTACTCTTCAGGTGTTATTCAACAGTCTTCCTAGACACTTTCAGCAAAATAATCTTTATTCTAAGAATTCAGTTAACATTTATATAAACATACAGCAAGAACTTTTATCAGTCACAAACATAAAAGATTTGTGATAGCACTTAATGAATTACCCCTTTTCAAGGGCATGGCCCAGCACTCTGCATTCTCACTTGAATAAGACTGGCTTTCCCTGAGATTCTGACCCCGTCTCACCAGCAGGTTTAAACCCTTCCGGAAAGCAAACTATATCTTAAAAGCCATCACCAAGGTGATTTTTACTGGAACAGATATTTAAAATGAAACTAGAGAGAGACAGGCCAAAACACTTCTTTCTTCTGTCTGAGTCAAATCAGGCAAAAACAAACCTCACAGCCACGGTCTCAACTCCACCCACAAAATGACATCACTGAAGCCATGTGATAAGACAAATACCTTTCCTAAAGGGACACTCCAATGACAATATTACACATGTATTGTGTTACAGACAGGAGAAAGACAGGCAAACTGTGCTTAATTCCTCCCACCAATTGTACACAAGCCAAAGGTGTTCTGAATTACTTTAAGCATATGCAGTGTTGTGTTTTCCCAAACTATCCCAAACTTACAAATAACCTGCAGCAAACTTGCATTATGATTAACTCAGAAGCTTCATTTATTTCACATTCAAATTCCAGGAGGCGGGGGAGTGTTCGCAATTTTCCACTCTGCTACACACACATGTACATATACACATAATAGTAAAGAGGGGATAGAAAAAGGAGTTTTACCACTATGGATAGTAATAGTACAAGCACAGAAATGAATATTAGTTAATGTGACTTCCATTGTCCAGAGTCAGAGTCCAATGAGCAATTCCTTCCTGTACAAGATGAGTTCAACAGGCTGGAGACTTGAGTTATAAAGTTCACATCACAGCTGGAGCTGATGCAGTAGGTATACAGGGACTGGGTCGGTTCTACAGACAACGGGAGGAACATTTCCAGCCGAGACTTCGAGGAGATGGCTGTTGTTCTGCCTGAAGGTCTGCTTCTTGGTGGTACACCAATTGGATGTTAAACAGCAGAATGGTTGTGAGGCTAAAGAATGTTAAAACTGTCCAAAAAGGCCTAAGGTCTGGGTTATGTGACACAGTGGTTAACACTGTTGCTTCACAGCACCAGGGTCCCAGGTTTGTTTCCCAGCAAGGGTCACTGTCTGTGCGGAGTCTGCACATACTCCCCCTGTCTGCGTGGGTTTCCTCCGGGAGCTCCAGTTTCCTCCCACAAGTCCCAAAAGACGTGCTGTTAGGTAATTTGGACATTCTGAATTCTCCCTCAGAGTACCCGAACAGGTGCCGAAATGTGGCGACTAAGGGCTTTTCACAGTAACTTCATTGCAGTGTTAATGTAAGCCTACTTGTGACAATAAAGATTATTATTATTATGTGACATTAATGGTTAATTGCAGCTTAACAATCAGTTTCTGTGCTTCTGGCCAGAAGTCCATTCTTCATCCTTAGGATAGAACCAAAGTGGCTATTAGCACCTCTTCCAGTATATTGAGTTTCGACCTCTCTCTTTTGTGATGTTTTTGGTTGGGGGAGCCAGTTCATCTGCACTTCCTCTGATCTCATTGATTACAAGGGATCTATACAATGAGATGTGAGGTTCCGCAGGTTGAATGGAGAATTATTTTGTTCTTTGTAACTCCTGGTGGTAGCTCCCAGAAAAAAGGTGCAACCCTGTGGTCATCTGACTTGTTGCTGCCATCTTTTTTTGGTTCAGCAGAAAATCTATTGACAAACAGAGCAATAAGCATGAAATGTTGAACATACACCAAAAGACATAGGAGCAGAATTAGGCCACTTGGCCCACCGAGTCTGCTCCGCCATTCAATCATGGCTGATTTTTTCTCATCCCCATTCTCCTGCCTTCTCCCCATAACCCCTGATCCCCTTATTAATCAAGAACCTATCTATCTCTGCCTCAAAGAAACTCAGTGAATTGGCCTCTACTGCCTTCTGCGGCAAAGAGATCCACAGATTCTGGCTGAAAAAATTCCTCCTCTTCTCTGTTTTAAAGGATTGTCCCTTTAATCTGAGATGGTGTCCTCTGGTTCTAGTTTTTAGTGTTGGATTTCTTTAAATGTCATGGGAATTTCAATTCAGGAGGCGAAAGAATCATATTCACTATGTGTGGTAGTATGTATTGGGGGTCATGTGGGACTGGAAGCCCTAATGTCATTGGCTGACAGATCCCGGGTCCTGGTTGGCCGTTGACCTCATACTCCGCCCTGAAGGCGGAGTATAAGAAGCCGGTGTCTTCCCCCGCAGGCCAGTTTACTATCGGGCTGCTGGGGAACAGACACGCTTAATAAAGCCTCATCGACTTCACTCTATTCGTCTCACGGAGTCTTTGTGCGCCACAATTTATTAAGCGTGCCTAAAAAGGACTATGGAGCTCAGGATCATTCCAGAATGCCTGAGGATCAGCCCCCACGCAGTGAATGCGGCAGCAGCCTTCAAACACTGGCAGACTTGCTTTGAGGCCTACATCACATCGACCACAGGCCGAGTCTCAGATGAACAAAAACTGCAGGTCCTGCACTCGAGGGTGAGCACGGAGATTTTCACCCTCATTGAAGACACCCGCGATTTCCAGACGGCGTTCACAGCACTGAGAAGTCTCTACGTTCGCCCAGTTAACCAAATCTACGCTCGCTACCAGCTCGCGACAAGACGGCAAGCTCCCGGAGAATCGATGGACGAGTTCTACGCCTCGCTGCTGATTTTGGGACGAGCCTGCAGCTGCCCGTCGGTGAATGCAAACGAACATACGGACATGTTAATGCGCGATGCTTTTGTTGCAGGTATGCAATCCTCCCAAATCCGCCAAAGACTTCTTGAAAAAGAGTCGCTAGGACTCTCAGAGGCACGGGCCCTGGCAGCCTCGCTGGACGTAGCCGCGCGTAATACCCGCGCCTACGGCCCCGACCGCGCGGCAGGCCATTGGGCCCCGTACGTACCCGCCGCGGCAAACCCCCTACCCCCCTCCCCGGACACCCAACAGGCTTGCGCAGTCCAAACGCCGAGTCGCACCGGGGGCGCCCACTGTTATTTCTGCGGCCAGGCGAAGCACCCCCGACAGCGCTGTCCGGCCCGCGCAGCCATCTGCAAAAGCTGCGGGAAAAAGGGCCACTATGCGGTGGTGTGCCGATCCCGCGTGGTCGCCGCCGTCCCGGGAGAACAGGGAGCCCTACAGGCAGTCTATGCCTCCCAACCCCCCCAGCACGCCATGTGCGACCCGCAGGCGCCACCATTTTGGGTCCCGACCACCGCGGCCCCGGGAGAACTGGGAGCCCTGCACGCCGCCTACGCTCCCCAACCCCCCTCCCCGCAGTCCATGTATGACCCGCCGCCGGCGCTCCCGATTTGGGTGCCGGCCAACACTCTCCACGGAGAGGAGGGGGTTTTTCGCATCCCGAACGCCACCCTCACCCCCGTCCCGCGCCCCACGCCTGACCCGCCGGCGCCACCTACCTTGACCCCGACCACCGCTGTCCCCGGCGAGGGAGCTCCGCACTGTGCCAGCGCTCGCGGCCCCACGACTGACCCGCCGGAGCCGCCGACCTGGGCCCTCACCCCCGTCCCGCGCCCCACGCCTGACCCGCCGGCCTGGGCCCCGACCACCGCTGTCCCCGGCGGGGGAGCTCCGCGCGGTGCCAGCGCTCGCGGCCCCACGCCTGACCCACCGGCGCCGCCGACCTGGGCCCTCACCCCCGTCCCGCGCCCCACGCCTGACCCACCGGCGCCGCCCACCTGGGCCCTCACCCCCGCCCCGCGCCCCACGCCTGACCCGCCGGCGCCGCCCACCTGGGCCCTCACCCCCGCCCCGCGCCCCACGCCTGACCCGCCGGCGCCGCCCACCTGGGCCCTCACCCCCGTCCCGCGCCCCACGCCTGACCCGCCGGCGCCGCCCACCTGGGCCCTCACCCCCGTCCCGCGGCCCCACGCCTGACCCGCCGGCGCCGCCGACATGGGCCCTCACCCCCGTCCCGCGCCCCACGCCTGACCCGCCGGCAATACAACTTACCTGGACCCCGATCACCTCCGTCCCCGGCGAGGGAGCTCCTCACGGTCCCAGCGCTCGCAGTACTGACCCGCTGGCCTGGGCCCTGGCGCTCACAGTCAAGGAACTCCGCGCGGTCCTAGCGCCCGCGGCCCGGGCGCTCGCAATGCAGGAACTCCGCGCGGTCCTAGCGCCCCCCAGACCCCCCAGCACTCAATGTGCGACCCGCAGACGCCGCCATTTTGGGACCCGACCACCACGAGGGGAGGAGGGGCCCCGCCATCTTGGACCGCCCCCGACCTGTACGACGCATGGGGGCGGCCATTTTGTCCACCCCCGACGCCATCTTGTGACCCCTCAGCCACGGGCGATGTATGGGGGTGGCCATTTTGTCCATCCCCGACGCCATCTTGGACGGCAACAACGGACCCCACCCCACTACTACAACCACGGCTCGCTTCGGTTACACTCGATCAGGCTCGGCCCCGGACTCTCCAGACGACGACGACAACGGTCCTAATTAACGGCCACGAGACGCCATGCCTAGTCGACTCCGGGAGCACGGAAAGTTTTATACATCCCGACACGGTAAGACGCTGTTCCTTAACTACCTTCCCCAGCGCACAAAAGATTTGCCTAGCTGCAGGATCCCACTCCGTAGAGATCCAGGGATTCTGCATAGTTACCCTAACGGTACAGGGGAGGGAATTCAAAAACTACAAACTTAACGTCCTTCCCCAACTCTGTGCCCCCACCTTGCTGGGCTTAGATTTTCAATGTAACCTACAGAGCCTTACGTTTAAATTCGGCGGCCCCATACCCCCACTCACTATCTGCGGCCTCGCCACCCTCAAGGTGCAACCCCCGTCCTTGTTTGCGAACCTCACCCCGGATTGCAAACCCGTCGCCACTAGGAGCAGACGGTACAACGCCCAGGACCGGACCTTCATTCGCTCCGAAGTCCAGCGGCTACTAAAGGAGGGCATAATCCAGGCCAGCAATAGTCCCTGGAGAGCGCAGGTGGTAGTAGTGAAGACAGGGGAGAAACAAAGGATGGTCATTGACTATAGCCAGACCATCAACAGGTACACACAACTAGACGCGTACCCTCTCCCCCGCATATCCGACATGGTCAATCGGATTGCCCAGTATAAAGTCTTCTCCACCGTGGACCTCAAGTCCGCCTACCATCAGCTCCCCATCCGCCCAAGTGACCGCAAGTACACAGCCTTCGAGGCAGACGGGCGGTTATACCATTTCCTACGGGTCCCTTTTGGCGTCACAAACGGCGTCTCGGTCTTCCAACGGGAAATGGACCGAATGGTTGATCAACATGGGTTACGGGCCACGTTCCCGTACCTCGACAATGTAACCATCTGCGGCCACGATCAGCAGGACCACGACGCCAACCTCCAAAAATTCCTCCAGACTGCCAAAGCCTTGAATCTCACGTACAACGAGGACAAGTGCGTTTTTAGCACCGATCGGCTAGCCATTCTGGGCTACATAGTGCGCAATGGGATAATAGGCCCCGACCCCGAACGTGTGCGCGCACTCATGGAATTTCCCCTCCCGCACTGCCCAAAAGCCCTGAAACGCTGCCTGGGGTTCTTTTCATACTACGCCCAGTGGGTCCCCCAGTACGCAGACAAGGCCCGCCCCCTAATACAGACCACGACTTTCCCGCTGTCGACAGAGGCTTACCAGGCTTTCAGCCGCATCAAAGCGGACATCGCAAAGGCCACGATGCGCGCCATCGACGAGTCCCTCCCCTTCCAGGTCGAGAGCGACGCCTCTGACGTAGCTCTAGCGGCTACCCTTAACCAAGCGGGCAGACCCGTGGCCTTCTTCTCCCGAACCCTCCACGCCTCAGAAATCCGCCACTCCTCAGTGGAAAAGGAAGCCCAAGCCATAGTGGAAGCTGTGCGACATTGGAGGCATTACCTAGCCGGCAGGAGATTCACTCTCCTCACTGACCAACGGTCGGTAGCCTTCATGTTCGATAATGCACAGCGGGGCAAGATCAAGAACGACAAGATCTTAAGGTGGAGGATCGAACTCTCCACCTTCAACTATGAGATCTTGTACCGGCCCGGAAAGCTGAACGAGCCGTCTGATGCCCTATCCCGCGGGACATGTGCCAACGCACAAATTGACCGCCTCCAAGCCCTCCACGAGGACCTCTGCCACCCGGGGGTCACTCGGTTTTACCACTTCATCAAGTCCCGCAATCCCCCATACTCCTTAGAGGAGGTCCATACAGTCACAAGAGACTGCCACATCTGCGCAGAATGCAAACCGCATTTTTTCAGGCCAGATGGAGCGCACCTGATTAAGGCTTCCCGTCCCTTTGAACGCCTCAGTCTCGATTTCAAAGGGCCCCTCCCCTCCACCGACCGCAACGCGTATTTCCTTAATGTAGTGGACGAATACTCCCGCTTCCCTTTTGCCATTCCCTGCTCGGACATGACCACGGCCACAGTCATTAAAGCCCTGAACAGCATCTTCACGCTGTTCGGTTACCCCGCATACGTCCACAGCGACAGGGGGTCCTCTTTCATGAGTGACGAGCTGCGCCAGTTCCTGCTCAGCAAGGGCATAGCTTCAAGCAGGACGACCAGCTACAACCCCCGGGGGAACGGGCAAGTAGAAAGGGAGAACGGCACGGTCTGGAAGGCCGTCCTACTGGCCCTACGGTCCAGGGATCTCCCAGTTTCACGGTGGCAGGAGGTCCTCCCGGACGCTCTCCATTCCATCCGGTCGTTATTATGTACGAGCACTAATCAAACGCCTCACGAGCGTCTCCTTGTCTTCCCTAGGAGGTCCTCCTCTGGAACGTCGCTGCCGACCTGGCTGGCGGCCCCAGGACCCATCCTGCTCCGAAAGCACGTGCGGGCACATAAGGCAGATCCGTTGGTCGAAAGGGTTCACCTCCTCCACGCAAACCCCCAGTACGCCTACGTGGAGTACCCCGACGGCCGACAGGACACGGTCTCCCTGCGGGATCTGGCGCCCGCCGGCACCACGCACACCCCCCCGGCACCATCAACCCAACCGCCCCCCTTCCTGCCACCGCCGCACCCCGCGACCGCCCCCTTCCCAGGAGGATCAGTCCCCCTCCCCTTTGCACCGACAGCTGAAACCGTGCAGCTCCCGGAGGCGACAACGCTGGTACAAGCACCACCACCACCGCCGGGGCCGAGGCGATCGACACGGACAACCAGACCGCCCGACCGACTCGTGGCGTCGATGTAAAACAAAGATGGACTGTCCAATGAACATTTTGTTTTTCCTATATCCGCTGTAAATAGTTGTAACAGGACGATACTGTCCAATACTGTACTACCATGTAACTGTTCTATCCTCCCAGGACCAGTACTGTAAACCCTTACCACCATACGAAGCATCACCCCGCCGGGTTCATTTTTGACAAGGGGTGAATGTGGTAGTATGTATTGGGGGTCATGTGGGACTGGAAGCCCTAATGTCATTGGCTGACAGATCCCGGGTCCTGGTTGGCCGTTGACCTCATACTCCGCCCTGAAGGCGAAGTATAAGAAGCCGGTGCCTTCCCCCGCAGGCCAGTTTACTATCGGGCTGCTGGGGAACAGACACGCTTAATAAAGCCTCATCGACTTCACTCTATTCGTCTCACGGAGTCTTTGTGTGCCACACTATGCCCCCCAAGATCAGTGTAAAGCTGGGTTAAAAGCCCAGTTAATTTTATAACTTTAAGTGCTCATGGTCGAATTATTTCTTAGAAAACATTTGCTGTTTGAATGTCTGAAGGTGCTAAAAAACCATTAATGGTGACAATATAAACCGAACATTAGTGAAGTGATTACGGTGTTAATTCAACACATCTCACTGCCTGCTGTCCCTTTTTTCACATTTCCCCATCTGTTATTAATATGGTAAAAGCCATTGCATTTTTAATGTGGCAATCAATTTGTTGGTGAACAAAACTTTGGAAGAATTTTTTCAACTTGGTGAATGTGTGTAATTCCTGTGCTTAGATCAACACGTCCAGAGCAGAAATTCCTGTCTGGAATCATTGTGTAGATTCATGCACAGAGGGGCAGAATTATAACTGTCAACAGCTCATCATTATTTCTACACTTTTACTGTTTTCAGTCAGCTATTGTTTGTTGTGTTCTTTGCTCTGGATATGAACTTGGGCTGGGTACACAGACTAGTAAAATGTAACTAACTCAGAATTATGTTCACATTTGTAATGTTATTTCAAATGCCATATGTGGATACCAGATAACCTGAGTTAAGGAGAGGTAAGATTATGTTGGAATGACCCGAAAGCTAACAAGAAGTGAAGAATTTCACAATCTCAGGATGTCCCAAAGCTCTTTACAGGCAATTAAATACTTTCGAAGTATAGGGTATTGCGGTAGCCAATTTGCTCACAGCAAAGTTCCCAAAATAGCAATGTATTAATAATGATCTGTTTTAGCTGAACACAAGGCTGAACTCCCCTGCCATTGAATGAAGTAATGTCATGGGATGTTTTATTTCTAGCTGAGAGGTTAGCAAGTTTAACACCACAGATGAAAGACAGAGGGAGGGTTTCGGCGTTGCGTCCCAGCGAGGATCCAGACACGCTAGGTGAATAGCGCGAGAGGGCAAAATCTAGATTCACGCTGGTTACGAACCATTTTGCAATTCACCCGCCCTGCTCCCGATGACAAGTTTTGGATCACGCACAAAAATTGCGAGAATGTCATTAACCCTCATTTGCATTCATTTCAATCTCATTAACGAGACTGAAGTCAAATGCACCAGTCTTCCAAGAATCACCCGTTTCCTCAACGAGAAGTCACGCGAGCATGGTTTAGTACTCCTTTTCAAAAATGTGAAGCTGGCGCAAGGGCTTCTGATGGGAAGTGAGGAGGTGAGTCGCTATTTCCATTTGCTGGCATGCTGCTCAAGGTCACTGGAGCTGCTGGCCCAGTTTTTGGGGAGGGGGGTGGGGTGGTGGTAGGGGATCCTTCGTTTGGGTTGGGCTTGGTCGGGAGTCTGAAGAGTTCCAACTCGGGGGTCGCCATGGTAGCACGTAAGCACAGTGGTTAGCACAGTTGCTTCACAGCTCCAGGGTCCCAGGTTCGATTCCCGGCTTGCATCACTGACTGTGCGGAGTCTGCACGTTCTTCCCGTGTCTGCATGGGTTTCCTCCGGGTGCTCTGTTTCCTCCCACAATCCAAAGATGTGCAGGTTAGGTGGATTGGCCATGTTGAATTGCCCTTAGTGTCCAAAAAAGAGGTTAGGTGGAGTTACTGGGTTATGGGCTAGGGTGGAGGCATGGGCTTAAGTAGGGCACTCTTCCAAGAGTCGGTGCAGACTCGATGGGCCGAATGGCCTCTTTCTGTGCACTGTAAATTCTATGATGTGGTCCGCGGGGGGGGGGGGGGGGGGGATTTTGCCCCTATGAGGCCTACAAGCCATCTTTAAATATTGTGGAGATCCATAACAGGGACAACCATAGCTTCTACCTGTCTGTCCTACCAAACACATCCAGGACAGAGGCTTCTATCCTAAAATTCAATCTTATTCCCTTTAACTGTGAGCAGCCTCTAGCTTCATAGCTGAAGTTATTTCAAATGAAGAATTAGCCTTGTTAGTTGTGAGAGCACCTCCTGCTCTGGTGCTCCTCAGTTTCTGCTGATGTCTCACTCCTGTTCTTTCCCCTGACAGTGCACTCACAGCCTCCCTCTGAAGGGGGTCTGCATCGGGAACATTTGATCTTGGACCACTGTGCCTGGAGGATGGGGGGAGTGAAGGGCAACAAGGCGCAGGGGTGCAGGAGGCAGGCCCACTGTGAATATTAACGTGACAGATACTTCATACGCATGAGGTGTGACATGTTTTAATAGTGAACATTTCACTGTGACAAATTTCCATTCCCCTAGCTACAGGTAGTGAAACCCCCAGTGTCCACTCAGTGCTCCTCACTCGCCTTGATTTTTCATGGTCCACTGCTTCGTCTAGGTGTGTCCCCATGATGTAAATCAGAAGTGCAGGCCCCAGATTGGCCTCTAGCACCTCGTCCATGCCCTTGCCTTTGATGCCCTTGGCGGATGTCCACTGGAAGCCTGGAGCTGGGGAGCCCCCGACAACTTACCGAGGTCACTGGCATTGTCATGCCACCTTGTTCTGCTCGATACCCTTGGGCAGCACAGTTGTCGAGGAGGATATTTGGAAGAAATGGAGACCACCATCGTCTCCTTTGTGGCAGGCCCCAGATTGGCCTCTAGCACCTCGTCCATCCTGACGGTGTCCATAGGGCCCTGAAGGACTCCATGGGAAGGAGGTGCAGCTGGAGTGAGCTCCAGAGGCCTCTGGGTCACCTGGTGCTGCCAGTCCTGGCGGCACCCCATTGGCTGCACCATGGTGTCGACGCCCTCAGCAATGCTCCTCAGTGACTGGACCATTCTCTGCAGTGCCTTGCCAAAGTCCACCTGTGCCTGAGATACATCTCTCAGCACCTGGGACATGATGTCGAGGCCCTCAGCCATGGACATCACAGACTGAGCCATGCCTTGGATACCACCACTCAAGACGCAGGTATTGGGCTTCACGTTTTCCACTTTGGTTGCAACCCTAGCACTGTTGGCTTGTGTGCCATGCATTATCGGCAGCATCTCCTGCGAAAGCAGCCTTTGGGACTCCTTCAATTGATCTTGCAGCTGCTATAATGTCACTGACATCCCCTCTTCAATGTCACGGCTGTGTCCTATCATCTGCATCAGACCTGGGAGAACCTTGCCCAGAGGGTCATCATCTGGCTGGGACCCAGCTGTGTCCTGGGATCCAGCAGACCTCCGGCTGTTGTCTCCTTTGGATGTTCCTGCCTCCACCTGATGTGCATCAGCAACTGTTTGGTATCCACTAGATTGTGCCCCCAAAGTCTGTCTACTAATGCTGCCCACTGAGGTGTGTGTACCTGCACTGGTAGAAGGTGCAGGGACACACAGCTATGACGCCTCGCTAGTCGTCTCCTCAGAGCTCTCCTCTGAGGTGTTCACTTTGGTGAGGGGTGAAACTCCGGATGTCCTGACCTCATCAGATGGAGATCCTGCAAGACAATGGAGATGTGGTCAGTGAGAAGGAAGGATCCTTTGGTCTGACATGAACAACTCACTTCAGACAGGTCATCTTGGTGAAGGGGCAGTAGATCCTCACCTCTCTGGTGCAGGCCAACCTCACTATCAGTAGCTGATCTATCCTCAGACAACCCCGTGATTTCCAAGGTCCATTCCGCATAGCAGGTGAGGACTTGGATCTCTGGGATACCTCCCTCTGTCTTGGCCCATTTCCCATTCATTATGGGCTATTTTCTCCTGTGGGGAGAAAGGGAGGGCATTGTGAGCCACACGACTGATGGGCCGGGGGATCTAGACCAGGTGGCATGTGAAGACACCGCACCTGGGCGCGAAGCAGTTGTGCTGATGAGAGCCAGAGGCTGAGGAACAAGCACACGAAGATCAGATGTAGGGAGAGTGCGATGTCTCAGTCAGTCTGTTGGGGGGGGGGGGGTGGTTTGGGGGAATTTGAGGGGTGGCAGGTGGAACTGATGCCAGGAGAGAGGTTGGAACTTACCCTTGCAGCTTGGTGGAGGTCATTAGTCTTCTTCCGACATTGGACGGCAGTCCTCCTTGTCATGCTGCCCGAACTAACAGCCACTGCCGCTGCCTCCTGCTGCTGGTCCTCTGACCCCCTCGGGAGAACAGGGTGCCCCGCCTCTCATCCACAGCAACGAGAAACCTTGTGAGGTCGGCATCCCCAAAGCGAGAGCAGTTTGTGCGCTGCCATGCTGTGTGTTGACTAGGAGTGAGTGGTGAGGGAGCGTGTAAACGTAGCTACCCCTTGTTAGCGGTGAACAGCTGAGGGGCGACTTGGACGAATCAGATGGCGAGGGAGCTAATATTGTCAAGAATATCACGGGCGCTCACCTTTGGCACTAAGTGCTGTTGAATATGGGCCGAGGACTTCCGGTGACGACCATGAGTTAAACGGTCGCACAAAAGTTGGCTTTCCCTTGGGAACATCTTAGCAGGCCCTTTTAACCCATCAAACGGATACAAAACCACAACAAAATCCCCCAGCCTCACCCCCCAACCAACAACCAACTGATCGAAATGCTGTCGAACCAGCCGAGGAACGAAAAAGACAGTAAAAATCGAGAAAGGGAGACCCCAAACTCAGAACATGGGATGAAGAATAGCGGAGCATGGCGGACTGAGCAAGGTCGCCAACACAAAAGCCGGCTCACCCGTCGATGTAGCAGTTGATGGAGCTTCTCTCGATAGAACTCCAGAAACACAGAGCCTCAATAAAAGAGGACCGACCTTATGTCGTCATGAAGTCAGCTATAGAAACCACATTGGCCCCCATAAAAGAGGCGATAGACAGAACAGAGCAGAGGCTGGAGACCCAGGAAGCGATGGTGCAGGACCTGGAGAAAGTGGATCGCCTCACTTGAAGCCGAGGTGACAAGTTTGATAACAGTCCAGAAAGCGCTCAAAGGAAAGTTGACGATCAGGAGAACAGGTCCAGTCGACAGTACCTGAGACTTGTTGGGCTACCAGGGGGCGTAGAGGGCAGGAACCCGAAAGAACATGTTGCAAAGATGCTCGGGGAACTGGCCAGAGAGGAAGGTTTTGCCAAATTCCCAGAGATGGACCGGGTGCACAAGTCACTTCGGCAAAGGCCCAAATCAGGAGAAATACCATGGGCAATAATTGTGACATTGCATACGTCTCAGGACAAAGAGCAAGTGTTTAACTGGACGAAGAACACTCGGTCGTGTAGGTGGGAAGGTCACACAATCTGCATCTGCCAAGACATTGGAGCCAACCTGTGTTCTACCTTTAGCTGCGTTAGGCTCAGCCCCACACATGAGGAGGTGGAGTTCACCCCGTGCAGTGCTCCGATCCAGAGTTCTCCCCCTATCTCCATGCTCAGCTCCTCCTCCCAGTTTACCTCCTCTAGCAGTCACCTGTACATGTGTCCATAGGGCCCTGGAGGACTCCATGGGAACACGCACGAGCGGGTTCTTCCCAGAGGTGGAAGAAAAATGTGAACAATGCTAGGGAGGCACAGCCGAATGTTCTGGGTCTACCACAAACATGTTGGGTACTTTTGAAGCCATGTCCAGGGTTGGAGCCATGTGCGATAGTGGCAGTCTTTAGGGTGTCGGAACAGCCAGAGCTCTTTACAGGAGAGAGGAAGACACCCTAGCCTTTGCCTCCCTGATCAACCGCCAGAGACTCCTGCTCAGCTGGAGATCAGCAGCGCCACCAAAGACCGCAGACTGGCTGTCCGACTCAGCGGAATTCCTCAAATTGGAGAAAATAAAATTCACCCTCAGGGGATCGGAAGAAGGCTTCCACAATACATGGAGACAATTCTCCAGCCTCTTTGAGGACCTGTTCGTGACCAGCAACTAACTAGTGGTGGGGATGTCAGGGAGGGGGGAAGGGGAGACTGAACCAGACAAGGGAAAAGAAGGAGGTTGGTGGGGGTGGGGTGGAGGAAGGTAAAAGTGGAGGCAACACCCAGAGTGCAGGGGAAGCAAGTGCTGAGAGACAAAAAGTACTGAGGAAGAAAAAAAAACATTGATGCTGCCACAGCAACTAGTAAGCTCCACCTATGCTTTAATACCATGAGGTAGCATGTATGTAGTTAATAATATGGTGGTTGTATCGGACCATTTGGAGTTTACTGTTAATATGCCTCATGTTTCTGTATATGTTTCCTGTGTTTTCTTACCTTTTCGTTTTTGTTAAAATACTAATGAAAATCAATAAAAATACTTTAAAGAAATAAATATGGGCCGCAATCTCACCAACGCACCCATTGCAAAATTCACCGCCAAACGCACCCAAAACCATTGAATTGTGCTCCGCATCCCTAAAACTAGAACACTTCTCCAGTACTGAGCTTTAATGTTCCTCTCGATTTTAAGCTCTAGAATCTGGAGTGGGACTTGATTTTTGAGACAGAATCAAGAGTACTCCAAATTGAATCTTGGCCAACACCTATTGTGTGCCTTTTTGTTCTGAAGTATGAAACACTAGATAAAATATTAAAGTACACATTGCACCCAATATATTTGTCCTGATATTTCCATACATGAGCGCATCAGATTACAAAAATTGTGAAATGGATAAGTTATGAGTTGAAAAAGTGATTTATAAATGAGGGCAGCAATTCTTCAGCATGTCACGACACGCCCCTTTGAGCCAGAGTCGCAACACAGATGATATTAGATTTTATTTAAAACACCCGAGGTCCTGGGTTGATCCCAATAAACTGCAGTCAGCAGGTTTGTAACTTTAACACAATTAACTTTTTATTATGTACAGTATTATAATTAAATGGACAGAAAATGTAACTGATTATCTAATACCCTTTTGCCAACCCCTTCTTCCTAACCACCCCCACTCTCTCTCTCTACACACACAGACAAACAACACAGAGGGAAAAGGATGGTGGAAAGGGAAAGAAAATATGAATAAAAATAAAAGGATAAGGATCTTTGATGCACTGGGATGACATCTAGTTAGTGTCCTTTTGAAGTTCAGCTTTTGTTTTGATTCTTCTTCCTTCTAGGCTTGAGATGGTTTTCTCTGACAAGGTTGTCTACCTTCTCTGCAGACTCAGGTTCACAGCAAAGGATGTGCCAGGCACTCACTTCTTTCAGAACAATAAAGCAGCTCTTTCACTTCAGCAAGCAGGAGAGAGAGAGAGAGAGTGAAAGCGTACTTTCACTTCCAAGGTCTAAAAGCCTCTGCCCAGTTATTTCAGAAAGCATCTTGCAGGAACCAATCACTGACCAATGCTTGGAAGATCACTGTTTCTCGTCAACCTACCGGCATCCAGCCAACCAATCATTCCAACTCCTTCCAACTGGTTCCTAAGTTCCACTTGGTGCCGAGGAGTCTGGCTTCTCCTCCCAAAATCTTCCAGAGCAAATAATATAGATAGGGAAGAGAAATAGGGAACTATTTTACTCGTAACTTGCAGCACCCAGGTGTATATTATAATAAGAAGTTTGACTTACGCTAGGGCCTCTGATTTAAAATCATTTACCAAACCCGTGATTAGAAATCATTATCATGGGACTTCCGGGTGCGGCTATGCAGAGCTAGGGCGCATATTCGGCAGCTCCTGCTTGGAACGGACTTTTGGGCTCTTTTACAGGGCCCCCACGGCATTTGTTTGACATTTCCCGGTGTGGGAAGAAGGCTGCAATATTCCCCCGACAGTGTCCCCCAGGAAGGGTATGTCTCTGGTTTGCCAGACACGGCAGAAACATTAAAAGATTTGGCTGCAACTGCAGGATAAACAGGGCCTCTTCCAGCATGCAGGCGGGGGAAGGGCAAGCTTAAAGCTGCAATCTGACCTGAGGGCCTGTATCAAAGGTGAATTCTAGCAGCAGAGGGAACAACTGTGAAAAGACCTCATCAAGGCCACTGAAGGGACTTCCGGTTGCGGTGATACCTAGCTAGCCGCACGCTTCGGCGGCTCCAGCTCCGACGGACCTTCGGGCTCTTTTAAGAGCCCCAAAGGGGAATTTTTCGACTACGCAACCCGGTGTGGGGTGTGTGAGAAGGGAGTCCCCCCCAAACGTAGGAGGAAAAAACCGGCGGCGGCGGCGGCTGCAGCGCGAGGAATCGTCGACCAAAGGGTCAGAAAGAGAGAAGTACAAGATGGCGGCGGAGAAAGCGCAGGCGACATGGGGGCCTGAGTGTGGTAGTATGTATTGGGGGTCATGTGGGACTGGAAGCCCTAATGTCATTGGCTGACAGATCCCGGGTCCTGGTTGGCCGTTGACCTCAAGCTCCGCCCTGAAGGCGGAGTATAAGAAGCCGGAGTCTTCCCCCGCAGGCCAGTTTACTATCGAGCTGCGGGGGAACAGACACGCTTAATAAATCCTCATCGACTTCACTCTATTCATCTCATGGAGTCTTTGTGCGCTACAATTTATTAAGCGTGCCTAAAAAAAAAAAAGGACTATGGAGCTCAGGATCATTCCGGAATGCCTGAGGATCAGCCCCCACGCAGTGAACGCGGCAGCAGCCTTCAAGCACTGGCAGACTTGCTTCGAGGCCTACCTCAGAACGACCACCGGCCGAGTCTCAGAAGACCAAAAACTGCAGGTCCTGCACTCGAGAGTGAGCACGGAGATCTTCTCCCTCGTCGAAGACTCGGATGATTTCCAGACGGCGTTCGCAGCACTGAAAAGTCTCTATGTCCGCCCTGTTAACCAAATCTACGCTCGCTACCAGCTCGCGACGAGACGGCAAGCTCCCGGAGAATCGATGGACGAGTTCTACGCCGCGCTGCTGATTTTGGGACGAGCCTGCAGCTGCCCGTCGGTGAACGCAAAAGAACATACGGACATGTTAATGCGCGATGCTTTTGTGGCAGGTATGCAATCCTCCCAAATCCGCCAAAGACTTCTAGAAAAAGAGTCGCTAGGACTCTCAGAGGCACGGGCCCTAGCAGCCTCCCTAGACGTGGCCGCGCGTAATACCCGCGCCTACGGCCCCGACCGCGCGGCAACCCATTCGGCCCCGTACGTACCCGTCGCGGCAAACCCCCTACCCCCCCCCGGACACCCCACTGGCTTGCGCGGTCCAAGCGCCGAGTCGCACCGGGGGCGCCCGCTGTTATTTCTGCGGCCAGGCGAAACACCCCCAACAGCGCTGCCCGGCCCGCGCAGCTATCTGCAAAAGCTGCGGGAAAAAGGGCCATTATGCGGTTGTGTGCCGGTCCCGCGAGGTCGCCACCGTCCCGGGAGCACAGGGAACCCTGCAAGCAGTTTACGCGCCCCAATCCCCCCAGCACGCCATGTACGACCCGCAGGCGCAGCCGCTCTGGGTCCCGACCACTGCGGTCCCGGGAGAACTGGGAGCCCTGCACGCCGCCTACGCTCCCCAACCCCCCTCCCCGCAGCCCATGTATGACCCGCCGCCGGCGCTACCGCTTTGGGTCCCGGCCAACACTCTCCACGGAGAGGAGGGAGTTTTCCGCGTCCCTAACGCCACCCTAACCCCCACCCCGCGCCCCACGCCTGACCCGCCGGCGCCACCTACTTGGGCCCCGACCACCGCTGTCCCCGGTGAGGGAGCTCCGCGCGGTCCTAGCGCTCGCGGTCCTAGCGCTTGCGGTCCTAGCGCTCCCCAGCCCCCCCAGCACACCATGTGCGACCCGCAGACGCCGCCATTTTGGGTCCCGGCCACCACGAGGGGAGGAGGGGCGCCGATGTGCGACCCGCAGACGCCGCCATTTTGGGTCCCGGCCACCACGTGGGGAGGAGGGGCGCCGCCATCTTGGACCGCCCCAGACCTGTACGACGCATGGTGGCGGCCATTTTGTCCACCCCCGCCGCCATCTTGTGACCCCCCAGCCACGTGCCATGTATGGGGTGGCCATTTTGTTTCCTCCCCGACGCCATCTTGGACGGCAACAACGGACCCCACTCCACTACTACAACCACGGCTCGCTTTGATTACGCTCGATCAAGCTCGGCCCCGGACACTCCAGACGACAACGACAATGGTACTAATAAACGGCCACGAGACGCCATGCCTAGTCGACTCCGGGAGCACGGAAAGCTTTATACACCCCGACACGGTAAGACGCTGTTCCTTGACCACCTATCCCAGCGCACAAAAGATTTGCCTAGCTGCAGGATCCCACTCCGTACAGATCCAGGGATTCTGCATAGTTACCCTAACGGTGCAGGGGAGGGAGTTCAAAAACTACAAACTAAACGTCCTTCCCCAACTCTGTGCCCCCACCTTGCTGGGATTAGATTTCCAATGCAATCTACAGAGCCTTACGTTCAAATTCGGCGGCCCCAAACCCCCACTCACTATCTGCGGCCTCGCAACCCTCAAGGTGCAACCCCCGTCCTTGTTTGCGAACCTCACCCCGGATTGCAAACCCGTCGCCACTTGGAGCAGACGGTACAGCGCCCAGGACCGGACATTCATTCGGTCCGAAGTCCAGCGGCTACTAAAGGAGGGCATAATCCAGGCCAGCAATAGTCCCTGGAGAGCGCAGGTGGTAGTAGTGAAGACAGGGGAGAAACAAAGGATGGTCATTGACTATAGCCAGACCATCAACAGATACACACAACTAGACGCGTACCCTCTTCCCCGCATATCCGACATGGTCAATCGGATTGCCCAATATAAAGTCTTCTCCACCGTGGACCTCAAGTCCGCCTACCACCAGCTCCCCATCCGCCCAAGTGACCGCAAGTACAAAGCCTTCGAGGCAGACGGGCGATTATACCATTTCCTACTGGTCCCTTTTGGCGTCACAAACGGGGTCTCGGTCTTCCAACGGGAGATGGACCGAATGGTTGATCAACATGGGTTGCGGGCCACGTTCCCGTATCTCGACAATGTAACCATCTGCGGCCACGATCAGCAGGACCACGACGCCAACCTCCAAAAATTCCTCCAGACCGCCAAAGCCTTGAACCTCACGTACAACGAGGACAAGTGCGTTTTTAGCACCGACCGGCTAGCCATTCTGGGCTACGTAGTGCGCAATGGGATAATAGGCCCCGACCCCGAACGTATGTGCGCACTCATGGAATTTCCCCTCCCGCACTGCCCAAAAGCCCTGAAACGCTGCTTGGGGTTCTTTTCGTACTACGCCCAGTGGGTCCCCCAGTACGCAGACAAGGCCCGCCCCCTAATACAGACCACGACCTTCCCCCTGTCGACAGAGGCTTGCCAGGCCTTCAGCCGCATCAAAGCGGATATCGCAAAGGCCACGGTGCGCGCCATCGCCGAGTCCCTCCCCTTCCAGGTCGAGAGCGACGCCTCCGACGTAGCTCTAGCGGCCACCCTTAACCAAGCGGGCAGACCCGTGGCCTTTTTCTCCCGGACCCTCCACGCCTCAGAAATCCGCCAGTCTTCAGTAGAAAAGGAAGCCCAAGCCATAGTGGAAGCTGTGCGACATTGGAGGCATTACCTGGCCGGCAGGAGATTCACTCTCCTCACGGACCAATGGTCGGTAGCCTTCATGTTCGATAGTGCACAGCGGGGCAAAATCAAAAACGACAAAATCTTAAGGTGGAGGATCGAGCTCTCCACCTTCAACTATGAGATTTTGTATCGTCCCGGAAAGCTGAACGAGCCGTCCGATGTCCTATCTCGCGGCACATGTGCCAACGCACAAATTAACCGCCTCCAAACCCTCCACGAGGACCTCTGCCACCCGGGGGTCACTCGGTTTTACCACTTCATCAAGTCCCGCAATCTCCCATACTCTTTAGAGGAGGTCCGTACAGTCACAAGGGACAGCCATATCTGCGCGGAATGCAAGCCGCATTTTTTCAGGCCAGATGGAGCGCACCTGATTAAGGCTTCCCGCCCCTTTGAACGCCTCAGTCTCGATTTCAAAGGGCCCCTCCCCTCCACCGACCGCAACGCATATTTTCTTAATGTAGTGGACGAATACTCCCGCTTCCCTTTTGCCATTCCCTGTCCTGACATGACCGCGGCCACAGTCATTAAAGCCCTGAACAGCATCTTCACACTGTTCGGTTACCCCGCATACGTCCACAGCGACAGGGGGTCCTCTTTCATGAGTGACGAGCTGCGCCAGTTCCTGCTCAGCAAGGGCATAGCCTCAAGCAGGACGACCAGCTACAACCCCCGGGGGAACGGGCAAGTAGAAAGGGTGAACGGCACGGTCTGGAAGGCCGTCCTACTGGCCATACGTTCCAGGGACCTCCCAGTTTCACGGTGGCAGGAGGTCCTCCCGGACGCTCTCCATTCCATCCGGTCGTTATTATGTACGAGCACTAATCAAACGCCTCATGAGCGTCTCCTTGTCTTCCCTAGGAGGTCCTCCTCTGGAACGTCGCTGCCGACCTGGCTGGCGGCCCCAGGACCCATCCTGCTCCGAAAGCATGTGCGGGCACATAAGGCGGACCCGTTGGTCGAAAGGGTTCACCTCCTCCACGCGAACCCCCAGTATGCCTACGTGGAGTACCCCGACGGCCGACAGGACACGGTCTCCCTGCGGGATCTGGCGCCCGCCGGCAACACGCACACCCCCCGACACCATCAACCCAACCCCCCCCCCTTCCTGCCACCGCCGCACCCCGCGACTGCCCCCTTCCCAGGATGATCGGTTCCCCTCCCCTCAGCACCGACCAAGAATCAAGCCCGAGCTGAAACCGTACGGCTCCTGGAGGCGACAACACTGGTACAAGCACCACCACCACCGCCGGGGCCGAGGCGATCGACACGGACGACCAGACCGCCCGACCGACTCCTGGCGTTGATGTAAAACAAATATGGACTGTTCACAAGAACATTTTGCTTTTCTTCCTATACCCTCTGTAAATAGTTGCAACAGGACGAAATTGTCCAATACTGTATTGCCATGTGAATGTTTTGTCCTCCAAGGACCAGCCCTGTAAACCCTTACCACCATACGAAGCATCACCCCGCCGGGTTCATTTTTGACAAGGGGTGAATGTGGTAGTATGTATTGGGGGTCATGTGGGACTGGAAGCCCTAATGTCATTGGCTGACAGATCCCGGGTCCTGGTTGGCCGTTGACCTCAAGCTCCGCCCTGAAGGCGGAGTATAAGAAGCCGGAGTCTTCCCCCGCAGGCCAGTTTACTATCGAGCTGCGGGGGAACAGACACGCTTAATAAAGCCTCATCGACTTCACTCTATTCGTCTCACGGAGTCTTTGTGCGCTACACTGAGCAGGATGAAATTGTGAGACGGTGCGTGGAGCTGCTGAAGAGGGAGGTGCTGACCCCGTTGCTACAGGCAATTGAGGGGCTCAAGGAGACATTAAAGACCCAGGAGACAGAGTTCCGCGTGGTGGAGCAGAAGGTGACAGATATTGAGGACGAGATCCTGGGCCTGGCGGTTAAGACACAGACGCACGAGGCACTTCATAAAAAGTGTACTGAAAGGATCGAAGCCCTAGAAAATGGAGCGCGAAGGAAGAACCTTCGGATACTGGGTCTCCCTGAGGGTGTGGAAGGAGTGGACTGTGGAGCGTACGCAAGTACGATGCTGAGCTCACTGATGGGTGCTGAGGCCCCTACGGGCCCCTTGGAGGTGGAGTGGGCAAATCGGATTCCGGCGAGAAGACCAAAAGCGGGAGAACCACCTAGGGCGATAATCGTGCGATTTTACCGCCTTAAGGATAGAGAAGAGGTCCTGAGATGGGCTAAAAAGGTGCAGAGTAGCAGATGGGAGAATGCAGTGGTACGGGTATACCAGGATTGGAGTGCGGAGGTGGCGAGAAGGAGGCCGAGCTTCAACCGAGCCAAAGAGGTGTTGCATAAAAGGAAGGTGAAGTTCGGGATTCTGCAGCCGACAAGACTATGGGTCAGGTATCAGGAGAGACACCATTATTTTGAGACGGCGGAGGAAGCATGGACCTTCATCAAAGAAGAGAAATTGGATCGGAACTGAGGGACTGATGCTGCAGGAAATGTTATTGTTAATGTTATGGTTGAAGTTAATTGAGAAGTAAATTGGGAAGGGGGGAGACATTGGGGAAATGTGGGCGCCGGTGAGGGGGGAAAGACGGGACATAGTTGGAGAATGGGGAAGGGGAGGGGGAGGGGAAAGGGAGCTGCGCCATAAGAGGCGGGTCAGGTAAAGGGATGTTCCCGCGCCAGAAAGAATAAGGTGGGAAGACAGGCGCAAGGCGGATGGGAGTTCCCCACACGGGGGGGTCGAGGAGTGAGCAGGAGTAGCCGGGGTCAGTAGAAGTCAGCTGACTTACGGAAGTAATATGGGGGGAGCAATCATGCTAGAAAGAGATCTAGCGGGGAGGGGGGGAGGGAGGGGGAGGGGGGGGGACAACTGGGTTGCTGCTGCGGAAATCCAAAAGGAAATGGCGAAAGAGTGGGTGGGCGGGGATGGTGTGCGACGCTGAAGGAGCGAGCGGGAGCGCGGAGGCGGGATATGGGACTGGCCTAGAGAAGGTAATGGCTAGTCGACACGGGAGGGGGGGCAGGTAGCCCCCTAGTGAGGCTGATCACGTGGAACGTGAGAGGCCTGAACGGACCGATAAAAAGGGCCCGAGTGCTCGCGCATTTGAACGGACTAAGGGTAGACGTGGTTATGCTCCAAGAGACGCACCTAAAGGTGGCGGACCAAGTTAGGCTAAGGAAAGGATGGGTGGGACAGGTGTTCCACTCAGGACTGGACGCAAAGAATAGAGGGGTGGCCATTTTGGTGGGGAAACGGGTAGCATTTGAAGCAAAGAACATCGTAGCAGATAGCGGAGGTAGATATGTAATGGTGAGTGGCAGGCTGGAGGGAATGGAGGTCGTGTTGGTTAATGTGTATGCCCCAAACTGGGACGATGCGGGATTTATGAGACGGATGCTGGGGCGTATACCGGACCTGGAGGTAGGAAACTTGATTTTAGGAGGGGACTTTAATAGGAGGGTGAGGGCCAGTGTACAAAGCTGTGTAAATATATCATTTTGCCATGTATATATCTTGCTCTGCGCGATTTCTCTTTTTTTTGTTATGAGGGGGGGTTATTGTTTGTAAGGGAGAAAAATTGTGTTAAAAAACTTTAATAAATATATATTTTTTTAAAAGATCTAAAATGCTTTTTTACAGCCTTCTCCACTTGCCTGCAAGATTTGTATGCATATACCACCAAATATCTCTGTCAATACCCTCTTTAAAATGGTATTAATTTATGTTACTTCTTGTCATTCTCCGTACTGAAGTGCATCAGTTATGTGTTAATTTTCATTTGCCAATTGTCTGCTCATTTCACTGGCCTGGCTATGCTCTCCTAAATCTGTTATTAAGCACCTTGTTGATTTTTTTTCTAAATTCAGGAATTTTGCAAACTTTGAAATTATGCCCTGTGCACCAAACTACAGGTTAATTAATATTAGAAAAAATAATTACCCTCTAATTGTAATATTGGCTCCTCACGAATACCACGGTGTATTTCCCTGCAGCCTGATAAGCAACTGTTCACCACTGCTTTCTTTTCTGATCCTTAGCCAATGTTGTACCTATGCTGCCACTGTCCCTTTAATGCCAACTGCTTTAATTTTATTCTCAGGTCTATGGGGCTGTACATGGTCAAGTGCATTTTGAAAATCCCGATATCCGGCATCAGCTGTATGACCCTCATCAACCCTTTTACTTTATCAAATAATCGGTCAATTTAATCAAACACGATTTGCTTTTTTAACAAGTCCAAATTTCATTTATTTGCCTAAACATTTCTAGATTCCAGTTCCTTTTGTCCTGCAATAATATGTATGTGTGTTTCCCCACCGCCAATGAAAAGATTATTGATATCTTCCGTGCCTTTTTAAATGGATGTGACATGTGCAGACGTCCAGCCCTCTGACATCACTTCCAGGTCAAAAAACGAATTGGAAGATTGTGATCGTACCCTCTGTAACGTTCACCGTATATACCTCAGTAACCTAGGATGTATCTCTTCTGGGCAAGGTTTCATTTCTACTTTTGAGGCCTGCCAGACTGTTGAATACCTCTATTTATTTTTATCCTAACCAATGTCACTGTTGCCTCCTCCTTTAATGATACAGTAGCAACAGCCTTTTCTTCAACAAGTACCTCAGTTGTGTTCTCTGCTCCATAAGATTTCCTTTCTATACAGCATACACACAAATACACATGTGTCTAATATTTTTAAAATCTAGACCTGCTTAATTCAGACGCTTAACTAAAGATCAGTCTTCAAGAGTTGGCATGCTTTGAGATATGTAATGGTGAGTGGCAGGCTGGAGGGAATGGAGGTCGTGTTGGTTAATGTGTATGCCCCAAACTGGGACGATGCGGGATTTATGAGACGGATGCTGGGGCGTATACCGGACCTGGAGGTAGGAAACTTGATTTTAGGAGGGGACTTTAATACGGTGCTGGACCCGGGGCTAGATAGATCCAGCTCAAGGACCGGAAGAAGGCCGGCAGCGGCCAAGGTACTTAAGGGGTTTATGGACCAAATGGGGGGAGTGGATCCATGGCGATTTCTTAGACCTAGGGCTAGGGAGTTTTCCTTCTTCTCCCATGTCCATAAAGTGTACTCACGGATAGATTTTTTTGTTTTGGGAAGGTCGTTGATCTCTAGGGTGGAAGCTGAATACTCAGCCATAGCGGTTTCGGATCATGCCCCACATTGGGTGGACCTGGAATTAGGAGAGGAAAGGGAGCAGAGAACACTCTGGCGATTAGATGTGGGACTGATGGCGGATGAGGGAGTGTGTGCAAGAATGCGGGGGTGTATTGAGAGATAGCTGGAGGTCAATGACGACGGCGAGGTCCCTGTGGGAGTGGTATGGGAAGCACTGAAAGCGGTGGTCAGAGGAGAGCTGATCTCCATTGGGGCCCACAAATGGAAAACAGAGGCCAAGGAAAGGGAAAGATTACTGGGGGAGATTTTAAGGGTGGATAGGGAATTTGCAGAGACCCCGGAGGAGGAATTGTACAGGGAGAGGAGACGACTCCAGACGGAATTTGACCTTCTGACCACCAGAAAGGCGGAGGTACTGTGGAGGAAGGCACAGGGGAGGAGGTATGAATATGGGGAAAAGGCTAGTCGCCTGTTGGCTCATCAATTGCGAAAGAGGGCAGCAGCGAGGGAGATAGGAGGAATTAGAGACGAAAGGGGAGACACGGTGCGAAGGGCAGGAAAGATAAATGAGGTGTTCAAGACCTTCTATGAGGAACTGTATAGGTCTCAACCCCCAGAGGGAGAGGAGGGGATGCGGCAGTTCCTGGACCAATTGAGGTTCCCGAAATTGGAGGAGTGGGGGGTGGTAGGCCTGGGGGCACCGATTGGGGTGGACGAGGTTATTAAGGGACTGGGAAGCATGCAAGCAGGGAAGGCCCCAGGACCAGTTCCCGGTGGAGTATTACAGAAAATATGTGGACTTGTTGGCCCCGTTGATGGTGAGGACGTTCAATGAGGCCAGGAAAGGGGGGACTCTACCCCCGACGATGTCGGAGGCGACAATATCGTTAATTTTGAAGAGGGATAAAGATCCGTTGCAGTGCGGGTCCTATAGACCCATTTCATTATTGAACGTGGACGCCAAATTGTTGGCAAAGGTACTGGCATCGAGGATAGAGGACTGTGTCCCGGGGGTGGTGCACGAAGACCAGACAGGGTTCGTAAAAGGGAGACAACTGAATGTTAACGTGCGACGACTATTAGGGGTGATAATGATGCCCCCAGTGGAGGGGGAGGCAGAGATAGTGGCGGCAATGGACGCAGAGAAGTCATTTGATAGGGTGGAGTGGGAGTATTTATGGGAAGTGTTAAGGAGGTTTGGGTTTGGGAACGGGTTTATTAGCTGGGTTAGGCTTCTTTATGGGGCTCCAACGGCAAGCGTAGTTACAGGTCGACATAGATCGGAGTATTTCCGACTATATAGGGGAACAAGACAGGGATGCCCGCTGTCTCCATTGTTGTTCGCGTTGGCAATTGAACCTCTGGCCATGGCATTGAGAGACTCCAGGAAATGGAGAGGGGTGATTAGAGGGGGAGAAGAACACCGAGTCTCGTTATACGCGGATGACCTATTGTTATACGTGTCGGACCCAGCGGGGGGGATGATAGAGGTTATGCGAATTTTGAGGGGGTTCGGGGATTTCTCGGGGTATGGGCTAAACATGGGGAAGAGTGAATTATTTGTGATACATCCAGGGGACCAGAGTAGAGAGATAGAAGGCTTGCCTCTAAGGAAAGTGGAAAGAAACTTCCGATACCTGGGGATTCAGATCGCTAGGAGCTGGGGAACCTTGCACAGACTTAATCTGACACGGTTGGTAGAACAAATGGAGGAGGACTTCAAGAGGTGGGACATGCAGCCTCTATCGCTGGCGGGCAGAGTGCAAGCAATTAAGATGATGGTCCTCCCGAGGTTCTTATTTGTATTTCAATGTCTCCCTATACTAATCACCAAGACCTTTTTTAATAAAATAGACAGGAGCATCACGAGCTTCGTGTGGGCAGGGAAAGTTCCGAGAGTAAGGAGGGGGTTCCTTCAGCGTAATAGGGACAGAGGAGGATTGGCACTACCGAACTTGGCCGATTACTATTGGGCCGCCAATGTGGCAATGATACGTAAATGGATGATGGAGGGTGAGGGAGCGGCGTGGAAAAGACTGGAGAGAAAGTCCTGTAAAGGGACGAGTTTAGAGGCGCTGGTGACGGCGCCGCTACCGATCTCACCTAAAAAGTTTACCACGAACCCGGTGGTGGCGGCAACATTGAATATCTGGGGACAGTGGAGGCGACAGAGAGGGGTGCGGGGAGCCCTGGTGGGGTCCCCAATCAGGAACAACCATAGGTTCGCCCCAGGAAGAATGGATGGAGGATTTCAGAGCTGGTACCAGTTGGGAATTAGGAGGGTGGGAGATTTATTTATAGATGGGACTTTTGCGAGCTTGGGAGCATTGGAGGAAAAGTATAAGTTGCCCCGGGGAAATTTCTTGAGATATATGCAGGTGAGGGCGTTTACTAGACAACAGGTGAGGGAATTTCCGTTGCTCCCGACACAGGGGATACAGGACAGGGTGCTTTCAGGGGTGTGGGTCGGAGAGGGCAAGGTGTCAGAGATTTACCGAGAGATGAGGGAAGAGGGGGAGAAGTCGGTGGGCGAACTAAAAGGAAAGTGGGAAGAATAACTAGGGGAGGAGATAGAGGAGGGTATGTGGGCTGATGCCCTAAGCAGGGTAAATTCCTCTTCCTCATGCGCCAGGCTTAGCCTGATTCAATTTAAGGTGCTACATAGAGCACACATAACGGGAGCAAGATTGAGCAGGTTCTTTGGAGTGGAGGACAAATGTGGGAGGTGTGGCGGGAGCCCGGCAAACCACGCACATATGTTTTGGGCGTGTCCGGCACTGGAAGGGTATTGGAAGGGAGTGACGGGAGTGATTTCGCGGGTGGTGAAGGCCCGGGTCAAACCAGGCTGGGGGTTAGCTCTATTTGGAGTTGCGGAAGAGCCGGGAGTGCAGGAGGCGAAAGAGGCCGACGTTGTGGCCTTTGCGTCCCTAGTAGCCCGGCGCAGGATCCTACTCATGTGGAAGTAGGCGAAACCCCCCGGACTGGAGGCCTGGGTAAATGATATGGCGGGGTTCATTAAACTGGAGCAGATAAAGTTTGCCCTGAGAGGATCGGCTCAAGGGTTCACCAGGCGGTGGCAGCCATTTCTCGACTACCTAGGGGAACGTTAGAGGGAAGACAGATGACCAGCAACAGCAACCCAGGGGGAAGGGGGGGGGAGGGGGGAGGGGGGGGGGGGTTAGTTTAGTTTAGGTCAAAGATAAAGGGGTTTTGTTACTTGTGTATTGTTAAAAATTTCTGTATTGTTATTGTTGCGTTTGCTTTGTAAGAGGGGAAAAATTGTTGTTTGGGAAAAAAATTTCAATAAAACATATTTAAAAAAAAAAGAAATCATTATCATTCAAAACCCTCCAGCATCTTTCAGAAGTTCAAATTTAATTCAATGGGAAGGGCCCCAGGAGTTGCGGTCTTCATGGCCAGAAACCGGCAGAATGTTCCAACTTTGGAACATCCCTGAACAATAGGTTAAGGTGGGCAGCACGGTAGCATTGTGGATAGCACAATTGCTTCACAGCTCCAGGGTCCCAGGTTCGATTCCGGCTTGGGTCACTGTCTGTGCGGAGTCTGCACGTCCTCCCCGTGTGTGCGTGGATTTCCTCCGGGTGCTCCGGTTTCCTCCCACAGTCCAAAGATGTGCAGGTTAGGTGGATTGGCCATGATAAATTGTCCTTAGTGTCCAAAATTGCCCTTCGTGTTGGGTGGGGTTACTGGGTTGTGGGGATAGGGTGGAGGTGTTGACCTTGGGTAGGGTGCTCTTTCCAAGAGCCGGTGCAGACTCGATGGGACGAATGGCCTCCTTCTGCACTGTAAATTCTATGATAATCTATGATACACTGATGTGTGGGATAAATGATGTGGTTATCCAAAATAAATTATCAGAGTGTAGCACCGTCAATATGACGCGAGGCAGGTTGAGGTAATGTCAATTGAAGGCTTTATTAAGCAGAACTTTATCCCCAGCAGCGTGGTTACAGAATGCAACTGCTGAGGGAAATGGAGGGAAAAACTGGGTTCTTATACTGGCATTTCTGGGTGGAGTCCAATAGGTGGCAGATCCTATCAGGACCTGGCATCCCTCCACCAATAGCCTGTCGACACGTGGTGTACCGTATTACCCCTAATACATACCACCACACAGAGCTAGACTTAAAAAGGGCAATAGAAATTGCCTTGTCCATGGAGAACGACAAGGAAGGTGCTGAAGAATTGAAAAGCGTGCCTGGGGGTGAGGTCCAACAGTTGGGGAGAGGAGCCTGCACCATGGTGGAGGCTACCTGTTAGAACAGGGGAAGTATGACTGATGGGGGAAACTGGGGTAATGCCAGCCATTTTGATCAGACTACGAATTTCAATGAGTGTTTCAGATGCGGGGGAAGTCATGGCCCAGAGAGGTGCAGGTTCCGGAATTCCAAGTGTTTCAGCTAGTAGCAGAGGTCACTTAAGGCATAGATGTAAGAATACGTAAAGCCTGCCTAGTCCAGGAAGAGTACAGAAGCCAGCATCGGTCCACAGTATGAAGGACTACCAATCACCTCAGAGAAATATGTTAATGTTGAACCACATTGACATAATGTGGAGATGCCAGCGTTGGACTGGGGTGAGCACAGTAAGATGTCTTACAACACCAGGTTAAAGTCCAACAGGTTTGCTTCAACTCACTAGCTATCAGAGCACTGCTCCTTCCTCTGGTGAATGAAGAGGTAGGTTTTAAAACATATGTATAGACAAAGTCAAAGATGCAAGACGATACTTTGAATGCGAGCATTTGCAGGTAATTAAGTCTTTACAGATCCTACATATTGACATAGGTTAAGTGGCCCTTATAACCGTGGTATTGATAGTAAATGAACGCCCTTTGAAAGTGGAAGTAGACACAGGAGCGACGGTGACTGTCATTGGGGAAAAAAATTACTGTTCCTTACGAAATGGGGTCCAACTGTTGAGACTGGAGAACACCACGGCCAGCGAGCCACTTAAAATCAAGGGGACCACAATGACCCCGGTAGCTTACAGACAGCAGTCTGCTCGCATCCTGCTTATTGTCATGTTCAGACAAGGACCAAGTTTAATGGGTTTGCCTGACTCCAACATATTAAATTAAACTGGATAGAAATATTCAAACCAGATGAGAGGGGCCTATATGAAGTCATCTGAAATATCCCAAGGTCTTGCAAGAAGAATTAGGAAAGATAAAGGTGCTGTAAGCTAAGATATTCTTGGACCCTGAAGCCACACCAATATTTTACAGGGCAAGACTGTGTTGGAAAAGGTGGAAGCAGATCTTAAAGGCCTTAAATGCATCATAAGACCAGTGCAGTTTGCAGAGTGGGCCACACCTATCGTTCCTGTTGTCACCAGGACAAGGCTGTCCACATTTGTGGGGATTACAAACTGACTGTCAATCAAGTGACCAAATTAGACCTATAATCCCATACCCAAGATTGAAGATTGTTATGCTAAACCCGCTGGTGGCTTGACAGTTACTAAACTAGATATGAGCCACGCTTACTTGCGACTGAAATTAGATGAATCATCCCGAGAGTACGTGACATTCAACATGCACAGGGGTTTGTGTAAATATATCCCTTTACCATTTGACGTATTATCAGCGTATGCGATTTTCTAATGCCCGAGGGAGAATGTATTACAGGGATTACCTAACGTTGCAGTTTATTTAGATGATGTACTAATTACTGGTTCCACAGGAGGTAATAAAAGCGTTCATGAATGCTGGTGTGGGTTTAAAGAGAGAGATATATATGTTCCAGGCCAGCGAGCTGACCTATTTGTGTTACAGCGTATACTCAAAAGGACCTGTAACCTTTTGGAGGAAAAGGTAAAAGCCATAAAGGAAACTCCTGCCCTCCAAAATACTACCTAGTTGAAGTCGTTCTTGGGGATGATTAACAATTCCTATTCATCTAAATTTTTTTATTTTTTTAAAATAAATTTAGCTTCTCAATTCATTTTTTCCAATTAAGGGGCAAGTTAGCATGGCCAATCTACCTAGCCTGCACATCTTTGGGTTGTGGGGACGAAACCCACGCAAACAGGGGAGAATATGCAAACTCCACACGGACAGTGACCCAGAGCCGGGATCAATCCTGGGACCTTGGCGCCGTGAGGCAACAGGGCTAACCCACTGCGCCACCGTGCTGCCCTCTATTCATCTAAAATTTGGCCACCTTGTTAGCACTTTTCCATACCTCACTGAAGAAACACCAAAAGTGGTTTTGGGGGGCACTTCAAGTTGAGGCTTTCAATCAAGTGAAGCAACAACTTCAGTCCACTAGTCTACTGGAGAAGGGATATTCCCAAACCAAATTGTGGTTGTGTTCAGCATCAGTAAATTCCCCCAGTATGTATATGAAAGACATTTCACAATAGTGACTGACCATAAACCATTATTAGTGCTATTCAAGGAAGAAAAGGCGATCCTTCCCATTGCCTCTGCCCGGATAAAACACTGGACGTTAATGCTGTCATAATACAAGTACACATTGGAGCATTGACCTGAGCTCCGATATGTAACACCGGCGCTTTGAGCCCTGTTCCATTAACTAAGCTCCATTACCGGTACCAGAGACGTTGTAATGACTCTAAACTTCTTAGAAACGCTGTCTGTATCCACAAAACAAATCAGAAGTTCAACTCAACATGACCCTGTCCTGTTGCAAATCAAGAACATGGTATTAAGCGGGGCTTTCTTTGGTCAAGCTTCAGAGGCAATGAAACATTATTTAACCCAAAGAGATGAACTGAGCTGTGAAAATGGGGCTCACAAGTGGTCATTCCCATTACCGGAAGATGATTATTATTGGAGAAGTTGCATATCTAAAATGAAACTGCTGGCAAGGAGTTACATGTGGTGGCCCGGCATTGACTCCAATATAAAAAACATAGTCGAGTAGTGTGACCAATGTCAGGTACAACAGAACTTGCCTGCTGTTGCCACTCTGCACCCATGGGAGTGGCCAGGTGGGCCTTTCATGGGCTCAATGTTACATTTGTTGGTGGATGGACACTCAAAATGGATGGATGTGTACTGCATGGAGTCCACTACCTCTTATGCAACAGTCGAAAAATTATGTCAGTGTTTTTGCATTCACTGAGTACCGAAGTCCTAGTTTCAGATAATGATGCTGCTTTTACCAGCATGGAGTTTCAACAATTTATGGTTTTCAACGGTATCAAGCACATTAAAACAGTGCCATACAACGCATCATCCAATGGTTTGGTGGAACGAGCTGTACAAACTTTCAAGTCTGGGATGAAGAAGCAGTCGCCAGCCTCCATAGATACCAAGATTTTGCGATTTGTGCTTTCATATAAAACCACCCCACACTCAGCAACAAGCATTGTCCCAGTGGACCTGCTAATGGGGTGTCAATTGCGTACCAGACTGAGCATTATATTCCCAAATTTAGCGGGAAGGGTAGATTCTAAGCAAGATTTTGAAAAAAGAAATCATTACTCATCAAAAGCGGGGAGAACATTTGAAGTGAACAACCCAGTTTTCGTAAGAAACCTTGGAAATGTTCCTCACTGGGTCTCAGGGATCATTGTGGCTAAAACAGGGCCAATATCGTGCGAGGTAAGAACACAGGATAAGATCCTGAGAACATTTAAACCATTTGAGAAAAAAAGAACCTCCACAAGAGTTGGTAGCTTCACTAACCCCAGATATACCCACCGTTACTACTGATCAAGATATTGAGGGGACCAAACAGGCCATTGTCAGCCCAGGACATGTTGTCGCCAATGTAGGCGAAGCAATAGCTAAGGTGCTACCTGTATCAGGAGCGGAGAGGTTGGCCCGAGTGAGACAACTCCCAAGGAAAGACCCCAACCAACGATACTTGGTCGCTCACAATTTAAATGGATATCCCCTGATAGACTGGGATACTGTGATCGGGATTTTCAGGTACGAAGGAACCTGAAGGAGGAACGATACCCCAATGAACTTTGGATACCACGTAACTTCCTCGCGCGAGGTTTCAGCAAATCCTGGAGGCCACGTGAGTCCCGGGTCAGTGGATTCAGAGCAAGTGCAGATCTGGCTGGAGGGCTGATCTTTAAAACCCCCAGTCAAGGTCCTTGACAGCAGGAGGGTAGATTATCATAGATTATCATAGAATTTACAGTGCAGAAGGAGGCCATTCGGCCCATCGAGTCTGCCCCGGCTCTTGGAAAGAGCTACCCAAGGTCAACACCTCCACCCTATCCCCATAACCCAGTAACCCCACCCAACACTAAGGGCAATTTTGGACCCTAAGGGCAATTTATCATGGCCAATCCACCTAACCTGCACATCTTTGGACTGTGGGAGGAAACCGGAGCACCCGGAGGAAACCCACGCACACACGGGGAGGATGTGCAGACTCCGCACAGACAGTGACCCAAGCCAGAATCGAACCTGGGACCCTGGAGCTGTGAAGCAATTGTGCTATCCACAATGCTACCGTGCTGCCCTTGTTGTTTTGCTCTGTTATGTTATAGAAGATTAGGGCAGCACGGTAGCACAAGTGGATAGCACTGTGGCTTCACAGCACCAGGGTCCCAGGCTCAATTCCCCGCTGGGTCACTGTCTGTGCGGAGACTGCGTGTTCTCTCCGTGTCTGCGTGGGTTTCCTCCGGGTGCTCTGGTTTCCTCCCACAGTCCAAAGACGTGCCGGTTAGGTGGATTGGCCATGTTAAATTGCCCTCGTGACCAAAAAGGTTAGGAGGGGTTATTGAGTTACGGGGATAGGATGGAAGTGAGGGCTTAAGTGAGTCGGTGCAGACTCGATGGGCGGAATGGCCTCCTTCTGCACTGTATGTTCTATGCAACTATGTAAGAGTTTAAAAAAAATAGTTTTTGGCCAATAAATAAGTAATTGTTGTTTTCATCCATTGGTGGTCGCCTACAATTTTCGTTATTACAGGAGAGTAGCACGTAAAATAGGTCAGGTGGCTAGCTCACTGCCTACCTTCCCATGCCCAAGCCTGTCCCCATAATACTCTAAGTGGGCAAGCGCTGAAATCAACAGCCCACCCACTATATAATTCAGTCATTTAGGCTTGATAACAAGGCTATTGACCTGAATAATGTACTGCCCTTGCCATAACATGGATAGTGTGGGCAGTCAGACGGGGGTGGGCAGGCTATTTTTAAAGCTCAGCATGAACAAAGGGAAGGAAAGAGGGCACCTCATTCAGGGTGCACCCAGCATGCATTGGCGGTACCCCTCCCAGGATGTTATCCTCCCTTCTACAAAATTCCGCGGGGCTTGATAATGGAATGCTGAGAGATAGGTTCACTGGTTGCGAAGACTAAAACACAGGGCACAGTCTCGGCATCAGGTGCCAATCATTTAGGACTGAGCTGAGGAGACATTTCTTCACTCAAAGCATTGTGAATCTTTGGAATTCTTTCCCCCAGAGGGTGGATGCTCTATAGTTGGATACATGTAAGCCTGGGTTAGACAGAGTTTTGGTCTTTCAGGGAATGAATGTATATGAGAAATGGGTAGGAAAATAGAATTGAAGCTCAAGCTCCACCATAATAGTTCTGAACGGTGGAGCAGATTCGACGGGCTATATGGTCTACCCCTGCTCCTATTTCTTGTTTTCTTGTGTGTGCTGAGAGAACATGCCACCCTGAGCACCCCCCACCCCACTCCCTGAGCTCTGGGATCCCTCACCGTCCTAAAACCCTGGGACTTAACTTCTCGGGGGAGCTATCTTCCTCTTAAGCTGCAGTACAGGCAGCATCCAATCCTCAGTTCTGGCACTGCCAGGAGTGATGGAGCTGCTGGCGCGATTCCCACCCCCGCCGAATATCCGGTGCCGGAGAACTCGGCAACCGGCGGGGGCGGGATTCACGCCAGCCCCCGGCGATTCTCCGACCCGGCGGGGGGTCGGAGAATCCCGCCCATGGTATCTACCGTTTCTGTTAGATCCCTACCGTGTCTCTTTCTGGTCGGGGCCTTACTGGCCGACCTTTTATGCATTAACCGGAATTCTCCCGTGCCTACTGGGAGAGCTCATACTCTGCGAGGACCACGGAGAAGATAATTATTCCCACCCCATAGGTCGCACGCGGGATATTATTGGAAGACCTGAGTTAATGTTAAATGTATTGGCTATAGTGGCCTAGCCTGCTGGAGATTTCCCTTATTCTCATATTAGCATTTGTATTGACTGCTGATCTTCCTGTGGTTAAAAAGACCCTCTTGCCGGTAACCTTGAAGTTTAACCTAGCAGCAGTTTCTACCATCATTAATATTTGTTGACCAATGTAGCCTTTGTTGCATTATGTTACTCGGTTGAATTTCAGCTTACAGGTAGCTTCTTAAATATTATAGTTTGTTGCAAGATTGCCCAGCTAACTGAACTTTCATTGTTGAGAATCCTTTGTGAAAAAGTTTAGATCAGAACCATGGGTGAAATTCTCCCGAAACGGCGCGATGTCCGCCGACTGGCGCCCAAAATGGCGCCAATCAGACGGGCATCGCGCCGCCCCAAAGGTGCGGAATGCTCTGCATCTTTGGGGGCCGAGCCCCAACATTGAGTTGCTAGGCCGACGCCGGAGGAATTTCCGCCCCGCCAGCTGGCGGAAACGGCCTTTGTTGCCCGCCCAGCTGGCGGGGAAATGACATGTCGGGGCGGCGCGTGCGCGGGAGCGTCAGCGGCCGCTGAAAGTTTCCCACGCATGCGCAGTGGAGGGAGTCTCTTCCGCCTCCGCCATGGTGGAGACCGTGGCGGAGGCGGAAGGGAAAGAGTGCCCCCACGGCACAGGCCCGCCCGCGGATCGGTGGGCCCCGATCGCGGGCCAGGCCACCGTGGGGGCACCCCCCGGGGTCAGATCGCGGGGACCCCCCAGGACCCTGGAGCCCGCCCACGCCGCCTTGTACCGCCGGTAAATAGGTTCTTTAATTTACGCCGGCGGGACAGGCAATTTATCGGCGGGACTTCGGCCCATCCGGGCCGGAGAATCGAGCGGGGGGGCCCGCCAACCGGCGCGGCGCGATTCCCGCCCCCGCCGAATCTCCGGTGCCAGAGACTTCGGCAACCGGCGGGGGCGGGATTCACGGCAGCCCCAGGCGATTCTCCGACCCGGCGGGGGGGTCGGAGAATGACGCCCCATTTCTCTATGAACCTCCACAACAAAGATCAAAAATGTGCTGATGATCTATGATGGCCACTTATCAAAGTCATTGTGCAAGCTTAGAAACACTTCCCATTTGGAAGTCAGTTAGGTACATTTTCGAAGCTGAGCGCAAGAGGAGTCCATTTAGCTTGTGCCCTATAGCTTGGGTAACATGCAAATTTAGATATACATGTACTCTCTAACTGGTCGTCGCCCTCTCTTTAAAACCCATCTCTTTAGCCAAGCTTTTAGTCATCGCATCTAATGTATCCTTCTTTGGGTCAGTGTCCATTTTTCCCTACGCTTGTGTGAAGCATCTTAGAATGAATTTCTACATTTAAGGTAGCAGATAAATGCAAGTTATTTCTGTCAATCTATCAATCACATTGTATTAATTTTGCTGCTGATGTATGATCAATACTATAAGCGATTATAGATATCCGAAACAAAAGAACATTCTTGGTGCATTTAATGGATTAAATCATTGGTGCACTTGCTGGAATTTTACAATGGTGGCATCATGGTTATATAAATGCATTAAATAATAATGTTATCCTTTTACAGGAAGTCTACTAAGGAATGATTTGCTGTCATTTCAAATCAGACAGACAGGTAACAAGTGCATTGAAGATCCATAAAAGATTAGCTGGCAGATTGAACAGGGGGACAGGAAATTAGATTTGCTTGCAGCATTAGTGTGACACAATATACACTCTTACTTCCAAGATCTTTAGTGAAGGCCTGCAGTTTGCAGTAAGTAGTTATTACAACACCTACTTGAGTGTGTGGTGTGTATAATGTCAATTTTATATGAAGTATTGATGTGTCATTTTCTACCTCCGACTCTGACTGAGGCAGAATCCTTGGAGAATGGAGTGCAGGTGAGGAACTGAGTGCATACCTGAAGGTTTGGTGAGTAGTGGTGTTAGGTAAAGGGGGTGGTAAGAAGGTGTTTGTTTTCTTTTACCTCTTCTATTTTTCTTACCCTGTAAGGAATTGGTTCTTATTCTACTTCAGGGAAAGGAGCTAGCCTACTGTTTGGTGAGTATCTGGTGAGTCGATAAGGTCTGTTCCAGTCCTAAGGTTTAAAATAGTATACAAAATGGTGGTGACGTTAATAAAATGTATTAAAAAGGAACATAAATAAGTGAATAGTACAATTAAATAATTAATTATAATACATTACTGTTGGCAGGCTAGGTGATGTTTCAAGGCTGCAGTATGTGGGAGCAGCTGGATGCCAGTGTGATCCAGGGTAAACACGTCTACAGTTCTTGTGGCTCAAGGACCTTCGGCTCAGAGTCCTTGAGCTGGACACTGAGCTACACATCAGGCAGGGGGAAAGTTGCTTGTTTGAATGAGGGTGGGGATTGCAAGGTAAATGAGCAAAAGGACCATGGCATGATGGTACAGGAAACATTCAAGTGGGGGGAGCAAAAAGAAATGTAGTGGTAGTTGGAAACAGTATCGTGAGGGGATTAACACTGTTCTCTGCAGCGAAGAGTAAGGGTTCAGTTGGCTGTGTTGCCTGCCCAGTTACAGAGTTCGGGACATTTGCTCCAGGCTGACGAGGAACTTGCAGTGGGAAGTGGGAGGATCAAGTTCTCATCGTCCAGGTAGGTGCCAATGGCATAAGGTAGAACGAGGGAAAGATCACCTTTTATCTTCTCTTGTAGGCTTGAACATCCTCCGAGGCCCTTGGAGACCTTTTGACCCGACCCAACCTGACCTCCGCGACCTGGAAGAAGATCGGGCCCAAACCGGAAGTGAAGCCCCAACCTGGATTTGGAGCTGACCCGGACCTCGGAGCACCAAACCCGGCCTAACTACCGACGCCAGCCCCTGGATCGCCTTGCCCAGTCCCCGGAGCTCCCGACCCGACCCTCGACGGCAAAACCCGGCCCAACTCGACCCCCAGAGACCCGCCCAGCGACCCGACCCGAAGAGGCCCGCCCAGCGACCCGACCTACCTGGTGATGGAAGAAAGAAAAATCCACGTGGAGGCTCGACCGGGCCTACTTCAAGATCCAACCCCAGGAGCGCCCAGGGAGGGAACAGACCACGGGACACAGCGCAACTTGCCTCAGGAAGCCCCTGCCCACGACCCAGGACCCCCGAAACGGCAGAGACCGCGCACGAGGACCCGAACGCGCTGCAAGGTATTCCCACGCCCGCAGAATGCCGGGACCCATCCAGACCGCAAACATGCCCCCCGAGCAACGCCTCTCCCTCAACCAGCGCCCGGGACCCTGCCAGACGCGACCCCAGATACGTAGACAGCGCCCTGGTCCCCGCCAGCGCCCTGGACCCCGCCAGACGCAACCACCTACCTTCCACAAGAGCTGACGTCGGCTATTGGATCCCAGGATCATCCAGCAGCAGCCGCCGACCGAGGAAGTGAGGGAAACGCGGCGGTCTGCAGGTTAGACTGAAGCAACGCGATTTCAAGACCCCTCTCCCCAGCATACTCCTGGCAAACGTCCAAGCGATCGAAAACAAGCTGGATGAACTTCACGCCAGACTTACCTCTCAGAGGGAAGTAAGAGACTGCTGTGTGCTCTGTTTCACAGAGACATGGCTCACCCCTGCCTCACCGGACTGTGCCATACAACCTGAAGGCTTCTCAATTCACCGGGCGGACCGCACGGCATCATCAGGCAAAGCGAAGGGTGGAGGGGTTTGCCTCCTCATCAACTCCTCCTGGTTGGATGTGGCGACTCTGCTGACCTACTGCTCCCCAGACCTGGAATACCTGACCGTGAAGTGTCGCCCATATTATCTTCCACGTGAGTTCACTTCAGCCATTATCACAGCGGTCTACATCCCACCCCAGGCAGTAGTGAGGAAGGCGCTGGACGAACTATACACAGTAATAAACAACTACGAAACAGAACACCCGGAGGCCTTGTTCATCGTGGCCGGAGACTTCAACAAGGCCAACCTCAAGAGTGTACTGTCAAAATTCCACCAGCACATCTCCTGTCCCACCAGGGGCGACAACACTCTTGACCACTGCCACTCAAAAATCAAGGGTGCCTACCGTTCCATCCCCCGACCGCACTTTGGGAAATCAGACCATAAGACGGTGCTCCTTCTCCCGGCATACAAGCAGAAACTCAAACGGGAGAATCCAGCTAAGAAGGTTGTGCAGTGCTGGTCCGAGGAGACAGAAGAGCTCTTACGTGATTGCTTAGAGACAGTGGACTGGTCCATATTTAAGAACTCAGCGACCAACTTAAATGAGTATGCCACCACCGTCACAGACTTCATCAGCAAATGTGTGGACGACTGCGTGCCAAAGAAAGCAGTACGTGCGTTCCCCAATCGGAAACCATGGCTCAATCGCGAGATTGACTCCCTACTGAAGGACAGATCTGAGGCGTTCAAGGCAGACGACCCTGACCTATACAAGAAATCCAGGTACGACCTCCGCAAAGCCATCCGGAATGCCAAGAGAGAATATCAAACCAAGCTAGAGTCACAGACAGACTCTCGGCGGTTGTGGCAAGGACTAAACAACATAACGGGTTACAAAGCGAAGCCGAACAGTATCTCTGGCAGCAACGCACCCCTCCCCGATGAACTCAATGCGTTCTATGCTCGGTTCGAGCAGGTAACCAACAATCTGCTGGTGAGTGCCCCAGCAGCCCATAATTCACCTATACCCACCATCACAGCTTCCAAAGTCAGATTGGCCTTCCTGAAAGTGAACCCTCGGAAGGCGACGGGCCCAGACGGGATCCCTGGTCGTGCACTCAGAGCCTGCGCGGACCAGCTGGCAGAGGTATTCACGGACATCTTTAACCTGTCCCTACTCCACTCCGAGGTCCCCACCTGCTTCAAGAAGACCACCATCATACCGGTACCAAAGAAGAACCAGGCAACGTGCCTCAATGACTACCAACCAGTGGCCCTGACTTCAGTCGTAATGAAGTGCTTCGAGAGGTTGATCATGAAGCGCATCTCCTCTATACTCCCAGAATGCCTTGATCCACTGCAATTCGCATACCGCTGCAACCGGTCCACATTAGACACCATTTCCCTGGCCCTACACTCATCCCTAGAGCATCTCGAAAACAAGGACTCCTACATTAGACTCCTATTTATTGACTACAGCTCCGCCTTCAACACCATAATCCCAGCCAAGCTCATATCAAAGCTCCAAAACCTAGGACTTGGCTCCCCACTCTGCAACTGGATCCTCGATTTTCTGACCAACAGACCACAATCAGTAAGAATGAACAACAACACCTCCTCCACAATAGTCCTCAACACCGGCGCCCCGCAAGGCGGCGTACTTAGCCCCCTACTCTACTCCCTGTACACACACGACTGCGTGGCAAAACTTGATTCCAACTCCATCTACAAGTTTGCTGACGATACAACCATAGTGGGCCGGATCTCGAATAACGATGAGTCCGAATACAGGAGGGAGATAGAGAACCTAGTGGAGTGGTGTAGCGACAACAATCTCTCCCTCAATGCCAGCAAAACTAAAGAGCTGGTAATTGACTTCAGGAAGCAAAGTACTGTACACACCCCTGTCAGCATCAACGGGGCCGAGGTGGAGATGGTTAGCAGTTTCAAATTCCTAGGGGTGTACATCTCCAAAAATCTGTCCTGGTCCACCCACGTCGACGCTACCACCAAGAAAGCACACCAGCACCTATACTTCCTCAGGAAACTAAGGAAATTCGGCATGTCCACATTAACTCTTACCAACTTTTACAGATGCACCATAGAAAGCATCCTATCAGGCTGCATCACAGCCTGGTATGGCAACTGCTCGGCCCAGGACCGCAAGAAACTTCAGAGAGTCGTGAACACTGCCCAGTCCATCACACGAACCTGCCTCCCATCCATTGACTCCATCTACACCTCCCGCTGCCTGGGGAAAGCGGGCAGTATAATCAAAGATCCCTCCCACCCGGCTTACTCACTCTTCCAACTTCTTCCATTGGGCAGGAGATACAGAAGTCTGAGAACACGCACGAACAGACTCAAAAACAGCTTCTTCCCCACTGTCACCAGACTCCTAAATGACCCTCTTATGGACTGATTTCATTAACACTACACCCTGTATGCTTCATCCGATGCCAGTGCTTTTGTAGTTACATTGTAATGTTGTGTTGCCCTATTATGTATTTTCTTTTATTCCCTTTTCTTCTCATGTACTTAATGATCTGTTGAGCTGCTCGCAGAAAAATACTTTTCACTGTACCTCGGTACATGTGACAATAAACAAATCCAATCCAATCCAATCCCAGAGGTTCGGCATAGAGAGCATGAGAAACTAAGCAATAAATTAATATTCAGAATCTCGAATCTTATAATCTCTGGATTAATATCTCAGCAAATTGGCATAGGGTGCTTAAAATTAGAGCGTTGACTGCATGGCTCAAAGACTGGTGTGGGAGAAGTGGGATCCGGTTTGTGGGCCAATGGCATCAGTACTGGGGAAAGTGGGGGATGTAACATTGGGGCGGTCTACACCTAAACTATGCTGGGACTGGTGTACTTGCAAACTGCATCACAAGGGAAGTAGAGAGGGTCTTGAAATAAATAGTGGGAGCAAGTGATCAAAGGTAGTCAGGAAATTGAGGAAGGTGTTGATATGGGAAATGATAAACAGACTGCGTCAGGGAGGAACAGGGAGTATAAATCTTAGAGTAAATCAACAGATAAGACTAGAGGTTACAAAAGTAATAAAAGGACATGACTTAAGGCTCTATACCTTAATGCAGGTAGTATTTGAAACAAAACAAATGAACAACGCAAACTGAAATGAATAATTATGATCGAATAGCCATTACAGAGACACAGCTGTGGGATAGCATTGATTTGGGGTTAGTACTGAAGGATCTGTCATTTTTAGGAAGGATTGGAAGTAAGAAAAAAGTGAAGGGGTAGTTCTGTTGATGAAAAATGACATTTGAAGATTAGAAAGGGGTGGCTTAAGTTCAGGAAACCAGCGATTTGGGTAGAGATGTAGAATGATAAAAGCAAGAAGTCACTTGTGGGAATGATGGTAGAATGGGGTATCAAAGAAGACTTAGTGGCAATTTGTCAGAAAGGTACGCCAATTATCATGAAGGGTTTTAATCTACATAGAGACTGGAATAATCAGAAGGGCAATGGTGGCATAGATGATGAATTCATAGAATGTTTACAGGATAATTTCTTAAATCAGCACCTTCTGGAGTCAAACAGGATATATTAGGCCTGGTAATGTGTGATCAGATAGGATTAATTAATGACTGCAGAATGAAGGTGCCCTAGGTAACAGTGATAATAATATGTTGAATTTTACATTCAGTTTGAGTGAGGGAATAGTAGGTCTGAAGGCTGAATTTTCTGGCCCTTCCTGGTGGTGAGGTCTTCCCGTCCTGCTGATGGTGACCCTACCATGGTAGCTTCCCGGTGACGTGAGCAATGCAAAATGCCATAGACATTGACAGCAATGAAGATACCACCGCTGCGAGCTGCCTCCCACCCTAAGACTAGTATTTTAAACTTAAGTAAGGATAATTATGAGGACATGAGAATAGAGCTCATGAAAGTGAACTGGCAATTTAGGTTAAAGGATAAGTCAATATAGAAGTGCTGGCAGACACTTAAGGGGATTTTTCAGAATACACAGAATAGATACATTCCAATGGGAAAAATTCCATGGGAGAGGCCCACCTTTTGTGGTTAACTAAAAAAATTAAATATAGTGGGCAAGATTCTCCGTTTGGGAGGCTATGGGCGGAGTTCTCCGTTGGCTGACTCCAAAATCGCAAAACGCAATTGGGCGGAGAATACGTTTCCAACGCCAAAATTGCGGCATGCGCCAATTTGAAGCTAAATCACAATTTTAGTGTGTCATAGAATTTACAGTGCAGAAGGAGGCCATTCGGCCCATCGAATCTACACCGGCTCTTGGAAAGAGCACCCTACCCAAGGTCAACACCTCCACCCTATCCCCATAACCCAGTAACCCCACCCAACACTTAGGGCAATTTTGGACACTAAGGGCAATTTATCATGGCCGATCCACCTAGCCTGCACATCTTTGGACTGTGGGAGGAAACCGGAGCACCCGGAGGAAACCCACGCAGACACGGGGAGGATGTGCAGACTCCGCACAGACAGTGGCCCAAGCCGGAATCGAACCTGGGACCCTGGAACTGTGAAGCAATTGTGCTATCCACAAGGCTACCGTGCTGCCCGAAAGAGCACCATACTCAAGCCCACACCTCCAACCTATCCCCGTAACCCAGCAACCCCACCTAACTTCCTGGACACTAAGGGGCCATTTAGCATGGCCAATCCACCTAACCTGCATGTCTGTGGACAGTGGGAGCGCCCGAAGGAAACCCACGCAGACACTGGGAGATAGTGCAAACTCCACACAGACAGTCGCCCGAGGCCGGAATGGAACCCGGGTCCTTGAAGCTGTGAGGCAGCAGTGCTAATCACTGTGCCATCGTGCCGCTTTTAATTCTCCGACACCTCAACAGCACTGTCAATGCGGTCAGGAACGCACGTACAGTAAACACTGTTTGTATATAATTAGCGAACCTGACCCGGTCTTCTCCGGGGCCTCCGTGATTCTCTGCCTCCAATGGGCCGAGTTCCCGACGGCGCGGTTCACTTGTGCTTTTAAAAATCGTGAAACCGGTAGTGTGGCTGATGAGGGAGAGGGAGAAGGTAGGACACAGAGAGGCGTGACCGTGGGCTGCTGGGGCAGACACTGGCCAGGCTGGCTGGAGTGGAGGGGCCCTGCCAGGACTGGGGGAGGGGGCGATGATGGGCATATGGGCCACGTGGCCGGAGTGACCTCCCAGGTGACTGGGGCAGTGTCCAGGCTGGAACCTCCATTGCTGTGACTTGCAAGGCAGCCAGCCTGCTGCGCACCCCATTGACCACCCACCCTGGCCCCTGGTTCTGCAGAGTGACATCGGCCGTATGGGTGCACCCACCCAGCCAATCCCACACCCAAGTAGCCACAATGGGGACGCCAGGCAGGGGCCACGGCGCATTATGCTGGCAAGGGCACCGTCAGCCAACGGTACTCCTGACATCAGGACCAGGGGCCAGGAAAGAGGCCCCCACTGTGCCGGCCACTGACGGGCCAAGGTTGCGGGGTTGGGGGGTAGAAATGCGGGGGCAAAGCCCGCAGATACAACCGGGGCCACCACGGAGCCCGGTGGAACCGGTTGAGCAGGGCGTAAGCACCATGCTAAATGTCAGCCTTTTACCCCCTGCAAAAAAGTGGCAGACAGGAAGCAGAGAGTGTGAATAAACGGTCATTTTCAGAGTGACTAGTAGGGTACATAGGGTTCAGTGCTGGGACCCCAGATCTTCACAATGGACCTGAATGATTTGGACGAGGGAATTGCATGCAATATTTCCAAATTTGCAGATGACACTGTCATAATATACACCAGTATATCATGGTGCAGCCACACACACACTGATGGACACACAGTGGGACCAATCAACACACACAACACCGCAGCCAATCACCAGTTAGAGCACACACACTATAAAGGCAGGGGGCATCAGAGTTCCCGCTCATTCTAGCTGCAGCCTCCTAGTAGGACAGAGCTCACAGCCTACAGCACAGATCTTCACCATGTGCTGAGTGCATAGACTGGTTAGGACAAGGCATAGGTCTTTAGTTCAATCTAATATCATGTTAACCCACAGTGAAAGTATGTTCAACAGTGTCGTGTTGGGTGCTCTGCTACACAGACGAACCAACACGGATGGTACAACTCAGTTTTATTACTAACAATATTTACAATGGTAAACTGGTTACTGTGGTTCGTTCATTACCCTTGAATCTGTCGACCTATCCCTGACACTATCTTGGAGTGGCACTCAGCACATGGTGGATGTCTGAGTGGCTTGCTGTGAGCTCTGTGCCCTGCGCTGTCTCCTGCTGGAAAAAGCGGGAAGTGTCGTGTTCCCCGTTTTATAGTGTGTATGCTCTTGCCTGTGATTGGCTGTGGCATTGTGTGTGTATTGGTTGGTCCGTTGATCTGTCCATCAGTATGTATGTATGTTTGCACCATGACGTTTACCTGAATATCATGACAAACAGTTTCTGATTTAATAAAATAGTGTTGCACTATTTTAAGTGTTGGTGACCTGTATGTGTTCCACGGATCCAGAGCACCCAACACATCAGACACTAAGCTAGGTGTGAGTGTGTGCTGTAAGGAGATGCAAAGAGGCTGCAGGGTGATTCGGAGAGGCTGGGTGAGTGGGCAAAACTTGGCAAGTGCAATATAATGTGGGTAAATGTGAGGTTATCCACTTTGGTGGCAAAAACAGGAAGGCAGATTATCTGAATGGTGGCAGTTTAGGAAAAGGGGAAGTGCAACAAGACCTGGGTGTCATGGTGGAACAGTCGCTGAGAGTTAGGACGCAGTTCTGCCAGATGAAGGCAAAGTGCTCCCGTCAGCAGGAAAACTGGTTAGATTCCCGCTAGTGCAATGGCACTGAGGAACTTTTTCACAGGATCAGGCTTTTTGTGCCTTTCCACAGTCCGGCGGTGGAATCGGGAAACAGGATTTGGCGTCTGCCGAAAATGGAGGTCGGCGCTGGGCGCCCGACAATGCCGTGCTCCGGTGTCTCGACAGTGGCGTGAGTGCATTCTACGACATTTGTACAGTAACGTCCATTGGCATATTATTAACGGGGCCCATCCAGGTATTCTCCGGGGCCTGGGCGATGTTCTGCCTCCGCCAGGAGGAATTGCTGACGGTGAGGTTCACTTATGATTTTAAAAATCGTGAAATAATTGGAGTGGCTGCTGAGGGAGAGAGGGGAGGTAGGTTATGTTCCTAGAGGCGCAACCATGGGCTGCCTGTCCTGCTGCTGGCATGGCTAGCTGAGGAGCGGCCGTATGCCAGGGCCAGGGGAAGTAGTGGCGGGGTAACCAGGGGATGGGCTGTGGGGTTGCAGTTTCTCCCTGGAACTGGAGTGCCCCAGGCACGGACTGGCATTGTCGATATCCTGTGTGCTGTACCCGTGCCAACTTAACTGGTGTCTAACTTTCTGGCCTTTTTGGCCCTAATGCTACATCTAGGTGGATCCGCAGGCGGCACTTTGTGTGGAGGCAACCTGCTGCGAATCCCACCCTGTGACCTGGGTCCCTTTGGCGGCCGTTCTCTGGGGTGAACATGCATGGACTGGTTTGGCAGTTTCTCAGGCAGTGTGGTGCGACCTTGTTCTGCCTGCTGCCCATCGGAGGCGCCAGGGACAGGAAGGGGAGGGAGTCTGAGGCGCTGTGGTCTCCAACGCCTCCCCTGCGGGGGGTCACCGGCATGGGCCCTATCATCTCCTCCTTCGGGTGCCCGATGGCTGCCGGGCTACTCCTTGGGATGGGGAGTGAGGTTTGGTGGCTCCCCCGTCACCTGCTGCTGCCAGTCCTGGAGGCCCGCTCTCGTCTCGACCAGGTCTCAATGTTCACACCATGGAGCACAGGGACTGGGCCACCTCCCTCTGGGACTGTGTCATGACCCTCTGTAACTGGCGCTGGTCAGCCAGTGCCCAGGCAACGCCGTCGATGCCCGCAGCCATGACCGTTGTTACTGGGCCAAGCTCTGGAGCGCTGCTGCAATGTCCAGGTGGCTCTGTTACATAGCTGCCTCTGACAAGGTTGCCCTGTCCTGTGCCTTAGCCACCACCCGAACAGAGTGTCTCAGGCCTTGGACATCCTGACCCAGGGCCGATACCTTCGCCCTCAAGGCCTCCACCGTGGATGCCATACGTGCGGTGTTTGCCTGGGTGGCACGTATGGTTGCCACCGCCTCCTGCCCCTACAGGCGGTTGGACTCCTCCAACTGCACCTGCAGGCGCTGGATGATTGGTGACAGCCCCTCGTGCAGTCCTTGGCTCTGTGTCTGCGTCTGAAGCATCGATGTGACTGCCCTTTCCAGAAGCCCGACACCCGTTGACGGCAGCTAGTCCCTGAGGTTGGGCACCATCTGACCGTCCGCCCCCTTGGGGCGTCCTGCCTCCACCTGATGTATCGCTGCACGTGTGTGGTGTGCACCAGATAGTGTCCCAGGAACCTTTTCGCTATAATACCCAAACAAGGTGAATGTCTCTGGGATGGTGGAGGGTGTTGGAGACAGCTGTGACGGAAAGTCGGTGTCATCCCAGGACTGGTGCCCATGAGTGTTGTGGGCTGGTGCTTGGGGCCTCGTTTCACTGTCTAGTGCTGCCTCATCGCTTGATGTGTCATGGGGTTGTGCCGGGTGCTGGGGGCACCAGAATAGCCCACCTCAGTGCAAGACACATGAAATGACGCATGTTTGGCCCTCGGATTGGGGTGGTGGAGGGGTGGTGTCGGGTGGTTGGGGATGGGTTGGTGTGGGGAGGTAGGGTGTGGGGGTGGTAGGGTGGTGTGGGGGTGGTGGGTGCTGGGTTTGGGGTGGGGGTGGTGGGGCGATGGGGTGGTGGGGTTGGTGTGGGGAGGTGGAGTGTGGGGGTGGTCTGGGGGAGGTGAGGTTGTGGTGTGATGTGGGGGTGGCGGGGAGGTGAGGTGGGTGTGGGGAGGTGGGGTGTGGGGTGGTCTGGGGAGGTGAGGTGGTGGGGTGATGTGGGGGTGGTGGGGAGGTGAGGTGGGTGTGGGGAGGTGGGGTGTGGGGTAGTCTGGGGGAGGTGAGGTGGTGGTGTGGTGTGGAGGGTGCAGGATTTGGGGTGGGGTGGAGGTGGCGGGGAGGTGAGGTGGGTGTGGGGAGATGGGGTGTGGGGGTGGTGGGGAGGTGAGGTGGTGGGGTTGGGTTGGTGTGGGGAGGTGGGGTGGTCTGGGGGAGGTGAGGTGGTGGGGTGATGGGGGGTGGCGGGGAGGTGAGGTGGGTGTGGGGAGGTGGGGTGTGGGGGTGGTGAGGAGGTGAGGTGGTGGGGTGATATGGGGGTGGCGGGGAGGTGGGTGTGGGGAGGTGGGGTGTGGGGTGGTCTGGGGGAGGTGAGGTGGTGGGGTGATGTGGGGGTGGCGGGGAGGTGAGGTAGGTGTGGGGAGGTGGGGTGTGGGGTGGTCTGGGGGAGGTGAGGTGGTGGGGTGGTGTGGAGGGTGCTGGATTTGGGGTGGGGTGGGGGTGGCGGGGAGGTGTGGTGGGTGTGGGGAGGTGGGGTGTGGGGGTGGTGGGGAGGTGAGGTGGTGGGGTTGGGTTGGTGTGGGGAGGTGGGGTGTGGGGGTGGTCTGGGGGAGGTGAGGTGGTGGTGTGGAGGGTGCTGGATTTGGGGTGGTGTGGGAGAGCTGGGTGGAAGGGTAGTGTGGGGGTGGTGTGGGGGTTGTGCTACGTGTGCCACAGGGTCACGCAATTCAGCGGGACTCAGTTGGTTCTCCCCAATTCCGACCTCCGCCTTAGCGACGGCTCTCTCCGGATCCACTGACCAGGTGAGGAGTCGCAGGCTCAACGGGCCCACTCCAGTCTTCTCTTAATGCCTGCAGTTGTTGGCCCAGGGGGGGGGGGGGGGCGCTGGCATGGAAAGAGACATAAAAAGCAGAGTGTTTGGCAGTTGGGTGTGGGTAGCACAGTGGTGGACGGTTGGTGGCCTTTGTGAACAGGGCACTCGGTGGGCGGTATGGGTGCTGCCATGTGGTGCAAGGTGGAGTGCATGGGTCCCTGGGGGGACTCTCCCTATTACATGGGTCTCCCTATTACAGGGGTACCTGGGGGATCTCCCTATTGCTGGGGACCCTAGCGGGGGCTCTCCCTTTTACAGGGGTCTCCCTATTAAAGGGGTCCATGTGGGGGGTCTCCCTATGCCAGGGGTCCTGAGGTCTCCCTATTACAGGGGTCCCTGTGTGGAGTCCCTCTATTACAGGGGCCCCTGGGGGGTCTCCTTAATACTGGGGTCCCTGGGTGGGTCTCTCTCCTTCCTGGATGGTCTCCCTCCTTATTTCAGTGGCTGGTCGGGTCACCCCCCTTCTTGGGGATGGGGGGGGGGGCACGCAGGCAAACCTGGGGTAGGGGGGCTGCTGTGTGGTGCGTAGTGTATATTTGAGGCTGAATTGCGGTGCCAGTGGGTGGCCGTCCACGGGACCTCACTATCGGGCTGCCCGCTCAAAATGGCAACTTGACAGAGGGATTCCTTCGGGAATCTCTCATATTATACACCCTGCATAAACTTGCATGGCAAGGAACACTGAATTGCTTGCCGGTTTGCAGTTCCAGGTTTGTAAACTGGTTGCAATTCACCTCTGGCTGGAGAACAAATGCGGAATTCTCTGTCGGCGGGATCCTCCGTTTTGCCAGCAGCTCACCCACGGCCACGGGTTTCTCGATGGCATGTGGTGGTCACAATGGGAAATCCCATAGGCCGGCTGTGGGAACGGAGAATCCTGCTGCCGGCGGGGGTGGCGCCGCGTAGGAAAACGCAGCTGGCGGTCCGGAGAATCACACCCCAATATCTCCCAAACTGAGAATCCTGCTGATGATATTTGCAAACTTTTTCTTCAACCTGATTCAACCATCCGGCAAGTCCTCTGCTAATAATGGACACTTGAGAATTGTCCAAGAAATGGCATAGCAAGGAAAGTTGAAAATTTTAGTTTATTTTGTAACAAAAAATAATCCTCTACAATTCCCTTTCTCAAGCAATCTTTACATTCCATCAAATTAAAGAACAGATCATAATTCTAATCATAATAATACATACAAAAACAAAAGAAGCTTTTTGAAATGCCAAATATATATTTAAAAATAAGTTGTGCTAAAATGCAGGAATTGCATTTTAGATAATTGTGTTCTTATTACACAAGAACAAAATCAGTATCCCAGGACCCTGCAGAATTGTTCTAAAGGCTGTTAAGCCTTGCAGTACTGGAAGTGCACTAATAATGTAGCCCGGCGTATTATTGTACAACATGTAGGAAACTAAAAAATGCCTATTCTTAAGATAAAATGAATGCTTTCTTAAGAAAATCACTTTCTGTTGCTTATTTGGTAACTTGTAAATGTGATGGTTGACTCTGAAAATTCTCAAAAAAGGTACTTTGGGATATGAATTTGAAAGATAATATTGCATTAATTTATAAGGTGCAGAGAGCTTTACAGGTTCATGATCTTAAGCAGGCAGCACTATTAAAAGATGGCACATGAACCTCCTCATGTGAAATCCATTCCATTCATTAAGTGATTTGTATTTACATTGTTCAAAATTCTTCACCATTAATCCTAAAAGATTATGAAATTGCTTTGCGTGACTCTAAATGGAACAGTAAATATTTAATTGGTTTTAAAGTTTTTCCATATTGGAAATCTTTGAATCTTACAGGATTTTCAAATAAGATTTTAATAGTTATTGCCAGAATGCAGTATCCTTTTTTTCTCATTGCTTAGCTTCTCCAGGAAGTATGATTCACAGGTCATCGGCACTGACAATGGGCAAGTGACTTTTGATGTGAGCAGAAAGTGGTGAAATTGCTCTCTATTGTACACTACATCCATTATAATGAATGTACGTACTGGGCCATATTCTTAGAAAGTAGCTGAAATAATTGTTCTCATGTTCAGATTAAGGTTTGAATTGAACATGTTAGGTATAACAGGCTTTGTGCCTTTAATGGACAATCAGATTGATTTGAATGCTGATTATTTGAAGACTGGTGTGATTATAAATAAGAGCATTTGGACCAAGTATATTCACCTATAACAGAATGAAGCTGAATGACTTCAATTTAAAACACTTTGCGTCAACCATTGTTTCATGCAGTTATTAGCCCCATTCGAGTCTATTTCATTCAGCAAGGAGGCATTCATGTTTCCTCCAGAAGGATGTTTTTCATATTTAAAAGATCTGGAAGATCAGGTCAAAGTAAGCTTTACGATCAGGCTCGATCAAACTCAAAGTACATTGCCAGTACGAGTTCAATCATTCGTGATTTTAAAAAAAGGTTCTGCCTTTTCAGAGGAAGATTGTGGAGAGTAATCATCAATCGTTGTGTTATGTATTAAAAAATAAAACAAAAACTGTAACAGACAGAAAGAAATTCCTTGACCAATAATATTTAAAAACTTGCATTATATTTCAGTAGACTTGCAATGGGCTGGAAGGAAGGAATTTAAATATCATTTACATGTTCAGTGATATAAGTAGTTGAAAGAAATCAAAGCATTAACAAACATTGCCTGAGAAACAATTTAACCCCAAATAGTCTCATAAAAGCGCTTTGCATAAAGCAGGTTCATTTTTAATCTGAAATAGTTGTTACAATGTGAAACTTTCAAGGTGCTTCTAATAGGAAAGCCCCATCTGTGAATTAACTTCCTTCTTCAACATTCAACAAATACTCTGGTCATTAAACAATGCTTTACAATTGATATGTTCTCATACTTAAATCCAGTAAACTGATTGAGATGATATTCTGAGCATTAGGAAAAAAATGGAAGATTGTCTCTGCATTAAAGCTAGTCAAATTAATAAAACTCAAGTTTTATAATATTCTGACTACAATAAGCAAGGCATTATTATGAAAGTCTGGCTGCCACAATGCTAGTTAAAGAATATATTCAAGCACAGCAGTTAATTACTTTCTGTAGTGTTGGAAAACATTAATTCTGGTGTCAGCAATCATCTGTACACACAATGCAATCCTGTTAAAAAATAAGGTCCTTAACAGTCTCCATCAGTATTCCAATTCTTAATTTATCGCGGTGGCTTGGAACTGCAAATGCAGTCACAACGTTCATGATGCTCCAATTGGATGTCCACAAGGGCCATGTTCTTGTTTCTACCCCTCCTGCGTGACTGACCAGGTTCAGGAATAAATCTCAGCACCTGAAATGAAACCATGTGCACCATCAGGAAATAGAATTCTTTCATTGCCTTAACATCTTAAATCAAAATCTTGATTCTTGCACCCGAAGAGCATAAAGGTAAATATAAATAACGAAAACCTCTCAACCAATGCATGGGGAGGGGGTGATTTTGAGCCTGCGTTCGCCGTCAGTGAGAACCGGCGACACGGGCGGGAAATTCAGCGAGAATTGGAAAATGCGATTCTCACCGGCAAGATGGGTTTCTTTCTGATTTCAAGGCCCCTTGGCCGATGGCGTAATGGGATAAACACCACAGAAGGCTGGAAACGTCATTTTAATACATTCTAATATAATTAGCGAGTCCATCCGTCGAGACATACCCACCCCCGCCACTGAATATTCATCGGTCGCCAGAGTGATGGCTCGCCAGCGTGATTTGCAGCAGCTGTACGAAAACGAGAACCTGCCAACCTTACCTCCGAAAGGGATATCGGAGGTAAGCGCTCAGGTCGCCATTAACATCCAGGGTGCCATGTACAAAGGGAGCAGCGGAGATGATGAGGGGAACCCAGATAATTGCAACTTAGAGTCATTGGGGGGGGGGGGGGCAGCACTGTGAAACCAGGTGGCATGAACTGTATGGAAGTTCAAGGCGAGTGGTTATGGAGGTCAGGCTGTCAAGGATTACTGTCTAGGTGGCTGGCTGTACAAGTTGGAAGGCTCGTTTAATCCATAGCTCATGAGTGCTGGAGGAAACGAGGGTGCCTCTTAAGGATGAAGTTGACACTCTACTTGCAGTCTCCACATGCACCAGGGTGTCCCTCACCTACCACAGAGGAAACCAGTTGCCTAATCAGTGCCCTAACCCGTCCTTGACAAGTCAATTGTGCTAATTTAGTCAGAATTGCAATGCATGAGTGTGCCACTGATTGCCGTCTAATTTTTAACCCTTTGGAAGCATTTTCCACCACTTCGTGAGCCTGCACCTGGGCCTGGCCAAACTTGCCATCAACAGGCCCAGGCAGGACTTCCGGTTGCAGCGATGCCCAGCTAAGCCGCACGTTTCGGCGGCTCCAGCTCCAATGGACCTTCGGGCTCTTTTAAGAGCCCCAACGGGAAATTTTTGGGCGACGAAACCCGGTGTGGGGTGAGTGAATAGGGAGTCGTCTCCCCCCCCCCGCCCCCCCCCCCCCCCCCCAACGAAAGAGGGAAATATCGGCAGCGGCGGCTGCAGCGCGAGGAATCTTCGACGAAAGGGTCAGAAAGGGAGAAGACACAAGATGGCGACGGAGAAAACCCAGGCGACATGGGGGCCCGAGCAAGACGAATTCCTGAGACGGTGTGTGGAGCTACTAAAGAGGGAGGTGCTGACCCCGATGCTACAGGCAATTGAGGGGCTCAAGGAGGCACAAAGGACCCAGGAGACAGAGCTCTGCGTGGTGGAGCAGAAGGTGACGGATAATGAGGACGAGATCCTGGGCCTGGCGGTCAAAACACAGATGCACGAGGCACTCCATTGAAAGGATTGAGGCACTAGAAAACAGAGCGCAAAGGAAGAACCTTCGGATACTGGGTCTCCCTGAGGGAGTGGAAGGAGCGGACTGTGGAGCTTATGTAAGTACGATGCTAAGCTCATTGATGGGAGCTGAGGCCCCTACGGGCCCCTTGGAGGTGGAGTGGGCACATCGGGTCCCGGCGAGAAGACCAAAAGCGGGAGAACCACCCAGGGCGACAATCGTGCGATTTCACCGCCTTAAAGATAGAGAAGAGGTCCTGAGATGGGCTAAAAAGGTGCGGAGTAGCAGATGGGAGAATGCAGTGGTACGGGCGTACCAGGATTGGAGTGCGGAGGTGGCGAGAAGGAGGGCGAGTTTTAACCGAGCCAAGGAGGTGTTACACAAAAAGGTGAAGTTCGGGATGCTGCAGCCGGCACGACTATGGGTTACGCACCAGGAGAGACATCATTATTTCGATACGGCGGAAGAAGCATGGACCTTTATTAAAGAGGAGAAATTGGATCGGAACTGAGGGACTGATACTGTAAGAATTGTTATTGTTATTGTTCTGGTTGATGTAAATAGAGAAGTAAATTGGGATGGGGGGAGACACTAGGAAATGTGGGCGCCGGTGGGGGGGCAAAGAAGGGACATAGGCGGAGAATGAGGAATGGGAGGGGGAGAGGAAAGGGAGCTGCGCCACAAGAGGCGGGTCAGATAAAGGGATGTTCCCGCGCCAGAAAGATTATGGCGGGAAGACAGGCGCAAGGCGGATGGGAGTTCCCCACACGGGAGGGTCAAGGAGTGAGCAGGAGTAGCCGGGGTCAGTTGAAGTCAGCTGACTTGCGAAGTAATATTGGGGGAGCAATCACGCTAGAAAGGGATCTAGCGGGGGGGGGGGGGGGGGGGGGACAACTGGGTTGCTGCTGCGGAAATCAAAAAGGAAATGGCTAAAGAGTGGGTGGACGGGGATGGAATGCGACGCCTGGGGCGCGAGTGGGAGCGCGGAGGCAGGATATGGGACTGGCCTAGAGAAGGTGATGGCTAGTCGACACGGGAGGGGGGCAGGTAGCCCCCTAGTGAGGCTGATCACATGGAACCGATCAAAAGGGCCCGAGTGCTCGCGCACTAGAGAAGGTGATGGCTAGTCGACACGGGAGGGGGGCAGGTAGCCCCCGAGTGAGGCTGATCACGTGGAACGTGAGAGGCCTGATTGGACCGATCAAAAGGGCCCGAGTGCTCGCGCACTTGAAAGGACTAAGGGCAGACGTGGCTATGCTCCAAGAGACGCACCTGAAGGTGGCGGACCAAGTTAGGTTAAGGAAAGGATGGGTGGGACAGGTGTTCCACTCAGGACTAGATGCAAAGAATAGAGGGGTGGCCATATTGGTGGGGAAACGGGTAGCATTTGAAGCAAAGAACATCGTAGCAGATAGCGGAGGTATATATGTAATGGTGAGTGGCAGGTTGGAGGGAATGGAGGTCGTGTTGGTTAATGTATATGCCCCGAATTGGGACGATGCGGGATTTATGAGACGGATGTTGGGTCGTATACCGGACCTGGAGGTAGGAAACTTGATATTGGGAGGGGACTTCAATACCGTGCTGGACCCAGGGTTAGATAGATCCTGATCAAAGACCGGAAGAAGGCCGGCAGCGGCCAAGGTGCTCAAGGGGTTTATGGACCAAATGGGGGGGAGTGGATCCATGGCGATTTCTTAGACCGAGGGCCAGGGAGTTCTCCTTCTTCTCCCATGTCCATAAAGTGTACTCCCGGATAGATTTCTTTGTTCTGGGAAGGTCGTTGATCTCAAGGGTGGAAGAAGCTGAGTATTCAGCCATACCGGTTTCGGACCGTGCCCCACACTGGGTGGACCTGGAACTAGGAGAGGAAAGGGAGCAGAGATCACTCTGGCGATTAGATGTGGGATTGATGGCGGACAAGGGAGTGTGTGGAAGAGTGCGGGGGTGTATTTAGAGGTACCTGGAGGCCAATGACGACGGGGAAGTCCGTGTGGGAGTGGTATGGGAAGCACTAAAAGCGGTGGTCAGAGGAGAGCTGATCTCCATTGGGGCCCACAAAGGGAAAACAGAGGCCAAGGAAAGGGAAAGATTACTGGGGGAGATTTTAAGGGTGGACAGGGAATTTGCAGAGATCCCGGAGGAGGGACTGTACAGGGAGAGGAGACGACTCCAGACGGAGTTTGACCTCCTGACCACCAGAAAGGCGGAGGTGCTGTGGAGGAAGGCACAGGGGAGGAGGTATGAATATGGGGAAAAGGCTAGTCGCCTGCTGGCTCATCAGTTGCGAAAGAGGACAGCGGCGAGGGAGATAGGGGGAATTAGAGACGAAAAGGGAGCCACGGTGCGAAGAGCAGGGAAGATAAACGAGGTGTTCAAGACCTTTTATGAGGGACTGTATAGGTCCCAACCCCAGAGGGAGAGGAGGGGATGCGGCAGTTCCTGGATCAATTGAGGTTCCCGAGGGTGGAGGAGCAGGAGGTGGAAGGCCTGGGGGCACCGATTGGGGTGGACGAGGTTAGTAAGGGGCTGGGGAACATGCAAGCAGGGAAGGCTCCGGGACCAGACGGGTTCCCGGTGGAATTTTATAGAAAATACGTGGACTTGTTGGCCCCGTTGTTGGTGAGAACGTTCAATGAGGCCAGGGAAGGAGGGACTTTACCCCCGACAATGTCGGAGGCGACGATATCGCTAATTCTGAAGAGGGATAAAGATCCGTTGCAGTGCGGGTCCTATAGACCTATTTCATTATTGAATGTGGACGCCAAATTGCTGGCAAAGGTACTGGCATCGAGGATAGAGGACTGTGTCCCGGGGGTGGTGCACGAGGACCAGACGGGGTTCGTAAAGGGGAGACAACTGAATGTTAACGTGCGACGACTATTAGGGGTGATAATGATGCCCCCAGTGGAGGGGGAGGCAGAGATAGTGGCGGCAATGGATGCAGAGAAGGCATTTGATAGGGTGGAGTGGGAGTACTTATGGGAGTTGTTAAGGAGCTTTGGGTTCGGGAACGGGTTTATTAGCTGGGTCAAACTTCTTTATGGGGCCCCAACGGCAAGTGTAGACACGGGTCGGCAAAGATCGGAGTATTTCCGATTTTATAGGGGAACAAGACAGGGATGCCCGCTATCTCCACTGTTGTTCGCGTTGGCAATTGAACCTCTGGCCATGGCGTTGAGAGACTCCAGGAAATGGAGAGGGGTGATTAGAGGGGGAGAAGAACACCGAGTCTCGCTATACGCGGATGACCTACTGTTGTATGTGTCGGACCCAGCGGGGGGGATGATAGAGGTCATGCAGATGTTGAGGGAGTTCGGAGATTTCTCGGGATATAGGCTTAACATGGGGAAGAGTGAACTATTCGTGATACACCCAGGGGACCAGAGTAGAGAGATAGAAGGCCTGCCTCTAAGGAAAGTGGAAAGAAACTTCCGATATCTGGGGATTCAGATCGCTAGGAGCTGGGGAACCTTACACAGACTTAATCTGACACGATTGGTAGAACAAATGGAGGAGGACTTCAAGAGGTGGGACATGCAGCCTCTGTCGTTGGCGGGCAGAGTGCAGGCAATTAAGATGATGGTCCTCCCGAGGTTCTTATTTGTATTTCAATGTCTCCCTATACTAATCACTAAGACCTTTTTTAAAAAAATAGACAGGAGCATCACGAGCTTCGTGTGGGCAGGGAAAGTCCCGAGGGTAAGGAGGGGATTCCTACAACGTAGCAGGGACTGAGGAGGATTGGCGCTACCGAATTTGGGCGACTTCTATTGGGCCGCCAATGTGGCGATGATTCGTAAATGGATGATGGAGGGAGAGGGAGCGGCGTGGAAAAGACTGGAGAGAAAGTCCTGTAAAAGGACGAGCTTAGAGGCGCTGGTGACGGCGCCGCTACCGCTCTCACCAAAAAAGTTTACTACGAACCCGGTGGTGGTGGCAACATTGAATATCTGGGGACAATGGCGGCGACAGAGAGGTGTGCGGGGAGCCCTGGTGGGGTCCCCAATCAGGAACAACCATAGGTTTGCCCCAGGAAGAATGGATGGAGGATTTCAGAGCTGGCACCAGTTGGGAATTAGGAGGGTGGGAGATTTATTTATAGATGGGACGCTTGGGAGCATTGGAGGAAAAGTATAAGTTGCCCCGGGGAAACTTCCTTAGATATATGCAGGTGAGGGCGTTCACAAGACAACAGGTGAGGGAATTTCCGCTGCTCCCGGCACAGGGGATTCAGGACAGAGTGCTTTCGGGGGTGTGGGTCGGAGAGGGCAAGGTGTCAGAGATATACCGAGAGGTGAGGGAGGAGGGGGAGGAGTTGGTGGGCGAATTAAAAGGAAAGTGGGAAGAAGAGCTAGGGGAGGAGATAGAGGAGGGTATGTGGGCTGATGCCCTAAGCAGGGTAAATTCCTCTTCCTTGTGCGCCAGGCTTAGCCTGATTCAATTCAAGGTGCTACATAGAGCACACATAACGGGAGAAAGACTGAGCAGGTTCTTCGGAGTGGAGGACAAGTGTGGGAGGTGCGGCGGAAGCCCGGCAAACCACGCACATATGTTTTGGTCGTGCCCGGCACTGGAGGGGTATTGGAAGGGAGTGACGGGAGTGATTTCCAAGGTGGTGAAGGCCCGGGTCAAACCAGGCTGGGGGCTAGCTTTATTTGGAGTTGCGGATGAGCCGGGAGTGCAGGAGGCGAAAGAGGCCGACGTTGTGGCCTTTGCGTCCCTAGTAGCCCGGCGTAGGATTCTACTCATGTGGAAAGAGGCGAAACCCCCCGGACTGGAGGCCTGGGTAAACTATATGGCGGGGTTCATAAAACTGGAGCAGATAAAGGTTGCGCTGAGAGGATCGGCTCAAGGGTTCACCAGGCGGTGGCAACCATTCCTCGACTACCTCGGGGAACGTTAGAGGGAAGACAGATGACCAGCAGCAGCAACCCAGGGGGGGTGGTGGAAGCTTTAGTTTATGTTAAACGATTAGATTACCATGTTGATTAGCCATTTGTTTATTGTTAAATTTTCTTTACTGTTATGTTTGATTTGTAAAGGGAAAAAATTTTGATGGAAAAACTTTTCAATAAAATATATTTTTTTAAAAACAGGCCCAGGCAGCGGGCAACGGAGGGGGTTGGCTGACCCAACTGTCTGCTCCTCTTCCATGGCTACATTTGTGGCTGGGTGTCCCTGGAGAGGGAGTATGTAGTGCCCACTGACACCTTTGAGACATTCTTATTTTCCCCTTTAATCACATTTTGGTTTAATGTTTTAAGTCGCATTAGTTTCCCTTCAAGGGACTGTCTCTTTAATTTATCCCTCAGTTCATTTGATTTAATTTAATTGGTTATTTATGTCAAACAAAATAGTTGGAAAACTAGCCTCAAACATAACAAAATAGTTGGAAGACTCCATCACCTGTAAGTTGCTTTAGGCTGCACCCGACACTCTGAAAAAATATGGTAAGGTTTTATTCATTGTTGTTCATCAGGCCTAACTAGTCAATGTTGATGTTCACTCTTTAAGTGAGCAAATATTCCTAATCATATTTACCTATCTTTTACTCTTATCTCATCTTTCCACTGGGGCTGTTTAGCACAGGGCTAAATCACTGGCTTTGAAAGCAGACCAAGGCAGGCTAGCAGCACGGTTCAATTCCTGTAACAGCCTCCCTGAACAGGCGCCGGAATGTGGTGACTAGGGGCTTTTCACAGTAACTTCATTGAAGCCTACTTGTGACAATAAGCCATTTTCATTTCATTTCACAGATCATTAGAACATCTAACAATCTTTTATATGACTCGAGAACTTTTGCCATCATAATGGTACTTGGAAAATCTTTCCAAGTATTGTTTGAGAATGTGCTTCTTGTTATCAGTCCTGAAGTTGCCCTCTACCAGCCTCTCCAATTGTCCCTTTGCAAGGAAGAAATGGTTTGGCATCAAATGCTCACGATTAATGTTTCTATTCCATGTAGTTGTATACTTCCATAAGATCTATTTTCAATCAAAAATGAGGAGTTGTCCGTTTTTCTAAACTTTCTTACGAACTCAATCTCTATAACCATTAGTTTTCTGGCCCTTCTCCGCATCACTTTTCGAAATTGAACATTTTCCTTACTGACTAGAACTAAATTTCCTTACTGACTAGAACTAAATGTAAGACACATCCAAACTAGCATGAGCATGCCAGTCACTCGACTATATTATTATTTCTGATGAGAGGCCATTGACTTGAAACACTGAGTGCAAATTCATCCAGCCCGTCGCACAGGGTACCATGGCAAGTGAGCCCATTTCATGGTGGGAGAGGCCTCAGAAAACATCCCCCGATTGAATAAGAGGATGGAAAGGGCTGAAACAGAATTCCTGGTCACTGGTGACAAAATGTTAAGTAGGCTCATTCATGACACCATCATCTCTGAGCCCACTGCAAACTCAGAGGCCTGAAGGCCTCTGGTAAAGTGGCCTCCTAGTGGGGTCCCTCGCTATCAGACACTGTGCCCAATTGAGGGACCTGGCATTGGGAAATGTGTCCCACTGAAAGTCACCGCGTTCCCCTTGCCTCCAACACTGCACCCCTCCCCGCAACCCCCATGATCCCATCCCGCCCTCACTCACACTGGCCTGGAGTCCCTTGGAGATCCTGAACCTCAAGTGGCACATTGTTGGAAGCTGCCTCTGAGTGGCTGGCAACTCCGAGCGAGCGAGACTTCTGCTCTTGGGGTCATGAATCCCAGAGAAAGCTCGGCAGTGACCAGGCTTCCCCCGTGGAGAACTGCCAGGGATTCCTTTCTGATTCTCTGACCATGGGTGAGACCCCAGCTGGGCTGATTATGTCCCGCCCTCTAACTCTGTTTCTCTCTCTACAGATGCTGCCAGACCTGCTGAGCATTTATAGTGTCTTCTGTTTCCATTTCAAATTTCCACTATTCGCAGTATTTTATTTGAGTATTCGGTTTGTTTTGTTAATTCCTGTTTCTGTAAAGGCTACATTTGATCAGAGATGAACCTGCTTCATCACTTTGATCCTGAACAGTTATGTCGTTACTGATTAAGTATGCCCTCTATTTTTCCTTCAATGATTAAGAAAAGGGGTGGGTTTCTCCATCCCGCCGCACCAGATTTCCAGTGCGGTGCGCCCCCTGGATTCTCCGTCTCACCAGCCAATGGGGTTTCCCATTGTGGGCAGCCACCCGCCACGGGAAATCCCCGGGCTGCTGGCGCAATGGAGAATCCCGACAGCGGTGAATCCAGCCCATGGTATTACATTTCATTGAGTAGGTCTGTGCGTCAACTGAGCCTCAGTTGGCAGCACCCTCACCCATGAGTTTGAAGGTGATGGATTCAGCTCCCATACCAGAAACATGAACACAAAAATGTGATACTTCAAATGGTACTGAGGAACTACTGCACTGTCGGAGGGACTCTTTCAGATGGGATGTTAAACTGAGGTCTCACTTGCTCTCTGTCAGGAGGATGTAAAAGATCACATGGCTCTAGTTCAAAGAAAATCCCCAATGTCCTGGCAAGTGTTTATCCCTCAGTGAACACCTGTGCAAAAAACAAATGATCCGGTCATAATCTCATTGCTGTTTGTGGGAACTTGCAGTGTATAAATTGATTGCCACATTCCTTACATTACGAGTGTGACTATCGGCTCCAAAAATACTCCATTTGCTGCAAAGCACTTCGGGACGTCCTGAGGTTGTGGAATGCACTTTCTACGTTCAGTTTTTTTAAAAAATTCTCAGTTACAAATATTGGACCGAATTCTATCAGCCAGTAAGAGGTGAACATCATTTGGTGAGTGCTGACGTAGTGGAGCACCCAGCAGAAACAAAACTATGGGAATCCCCATCCAACTGCAGACCTGAGGAATGCCAAATGGAATTGGATGTCGACTCCCAAGAGGATGGATTGTTTGTTGGGGGAGAAACAGGAACAGAAATGATACAAGAATTTCCTGTTGATGCCTGGGAATAAAATCTGGCTTTAACGCTCAAATGGCAAAATTCTTGGACAAGCCCCAGAAAGTGAAAATTCCCCTTGCTTTTGGAACAGTCGAGTCTCTGGGCGAAGGACAACAATTGAAACTCCCCATTGAACTGCAAGGAACAGAGAGTCAATTTGAAAATCGGTGGCCTCGACAATCCCAGTGTGAATTCAAAGCAATACAATCACCGGTCAAAGATCGAACGGCAAACATTAAACATGTTGGATCAGGAATGGTTTTCCTGACCGGTTCAAAAATTGGATCCTCCGTCTCCTCTCGGGATAACAAAACTGCCTCTAAAGCCTGGGGTAGTTAATCCCCGGCAGAAATGAACTGCAAATCGACTCCACACAGAAATCATCACTCCTTGACACAAAATCTTTATCAAAGTGTCAAGATAGAATGCTCCATTAAATCTTTCCCTGCAGAATCCCAAATCGGAGAATTCACGGAAATGGATGGCGCTGTCACTTTGCAGACAGTAGCAACTGGACCTTCTGTTGAATTAAGAATAACTGAATTCCAAGACGATATTCCAAAGCGCTATCGGCTGCCAACCAGCCCTATCACTGTCAACCCTGGTCTCTGGTCAAATCGGCCACTGCTCCCAAAAAAACTACGACACTGGTGCCTGCTTGGCTCTCATACCTCCCGACTGCTCACACCTTTCGCTGGGCGGCTGAGGCTCGACGGCCGTGTGTGCTCCTGGCTGGCTGACAGGCTGCTGCCGCTGGCTATCTGGCCTGATCTCTGCTCAGTCACCCCCACCGCCTGGCCCAGTTGCCAACTAGCCCTCACACTCTCAGCCCTGGCTTCTGGTCACATTTTCCCATTGGCTGCTGCTCCCCCATTTTGCAGCCATATTCATTTATAAATACATCTGTGATAAATCAATTTTACTGAATTTCTGTCCTCCAGAAAGTCCAGCAAACAAACCTTCAATCAGTGGCACTGGATAGTGATCTGTGCACAATACCGGGTTAATAGTTGTTTTAATGTCTCCACATATTCGCACTGAGCCATGATGTTTCAATACAGGAACTATTTATGTTGCCTATTCACTTGTAACAACTGGTTCAATGACTCCTGTTTGAGCAAGCCTGCCTAGTTCTTCTTCGACATTTGGCCTGATAGCGCATGATACTGTTTCAGCTTTGAGACATTTTGGTGTATTGTTTGGCTTGACCTTTAATTATGCTTCAGCCTTGGTCATAGATCCTAGTGAACCTTCAAACGTTTTCTCATACTTCTCTAGGAGTTGTTGTAGGTTGTTTTTGAACTCCACTAGTTGATTTACTGCTCCTCAGTTGAGTTTTTTGGGGAGGGACGTAATTTTTAAAAGCTGGACGGCACGGTGGCCCATGGTTAGCACTGCTACCTCAGAGCGCCAGAGACCTGGGTTTGATTCTGACCTTGGGTCACTGCTGTGTGGAGTTTGTACATTCTCCCCACGTCTGCATGGGTTTCCTCCGGGTGCTCTGGTTTCTTCCGACAATCCAAAGATGCGCAAATTAGGTGGATTGGCTCTGCAAAATTGCCTCTCCATGTCCAATGATTAGGGGGATAGGATGAGGGAGTGGGCCAAGTAGGATGCTGTTTCAGAGGATTGAGGCAGACTCGATGGGCCGAATAGCCTCCTTCTGCACTGTAGGGATTCTATGATTCGAAGCTTTGTAAGCTATGCTCTACCAAATTAAGCAGGAATATTTCCATGGACAATGTGAAGAGGCAAGTCCACCGTCTGTCCATTATCTTCTGTTTTCACCACAATGCGTCCTTTTAATGGTACAACTTCTTTTGTGTACGTCCTTAGGATCACATTCGATAATTTTAAAAGTAGATGCTTCAACTTTTGATCATAAATTGCCTCAGGCATTAATGATATAGCTGCGCCCTCATCCACTTCCATCTTAATTTGATGACCATTAAGTTTTGGATATGCCCCAAAATGTTGTTGATCGCCCAACAAGACACCTAGTTTCAACTCCTGCAGTTGCTCGGATGGGTCATCTTCTGAGTTGTCTTGAACCTCATATACTAATTTATAGACACAACTGGTCTGTTTAGATGTGGGGGGTTTTCTTGCACATCCTTGGACAAAGTTTTAATAATAATCTTTATTAGTGTCACAAGTAGGCTTACATTAATACTGCAATGGAGTTACTGTGAAAAGCTCCTAGTCGCCACACTCCGGCGCCTGTTCGGGTACACAGAGGGAGAATTCAGACTGTCTAATCCACCGAACAAGTACATCTTTTGAGACTTGTGGGAGGAAACCAGAGCACCCGGAGGAAACCCACGCAGACACGGGGAGAACGCGCAGACTCTGCACAAAAAGTGACCTAAGCCGGAAATCGTACCCGGGTCTCTGGCGCTGTGCAGCAACAGTGCTAATCACTGTGCTACCATGTTTTATGAGCCCACTTGCCTCGCAAAATGGCCCTTTTTTCACAATTCTTGCACTTATTTTCTCTACTCCTGAATCCCACCGCTGAATGTCCAACTTGTGTACATCGGTGACATGGCTGTCCCCTTGCAGCCTTATTTCTTGTGGTATCCATTTTGTGGATCTTCACTCCAGCCCCGATCTGTGAAACCTCTTTTGTTACTAGCTCCATAGATGAGACTTACAGTAAGCAACTCCCTCTGACTAGCTTCACTGTGGAATCCCCAAACCAGCCTATCACTGAGAGTATCATCAAGTGTTGCACCATACTCACACTATTTTGCTAATGTTCTTAAAGTCATTATAAATTGTAAAATGCTTTCACTTTATTCCTGTCTACAGTGATGGAAATGAAAAATTTCTGCAATTAGCAACAGGTTGGTGAGAAATGCCCTTCTAAAATCTCCATCAGTTTGATGTAGGACATATCGCCCAGTTTGCTGGATGAACTAAATTTTGTAAAAACATAAAAAACATAAAAGTCTTACGCTCTACCGAACTGAGAAAAGTTGTGATCTCTAAGTCATTTGGTGCTTGATTCACATTGAGATATAATTGGAATCTTTCCTCATATTAGTTCCAAGTCCCCCAGTCTACATCAAATGCAGCCAAGGTGCCTGTTTTTCCCATGAGGTCTGAGCTGGGGGTGGTTTAGCTCAGTGGGCTAGACAGCTAGTTGGTGATGCAGAACGAAGCCAGCAGCATGGGTTCAATTCCCGTACCAGCTGAGAATTCTGAATTCTCTCTCTGTGTACCCGAACAGACGCTGGAATGTGGTGACTCGGGGCTTTTCACAGTAACTTCATTGCAGTGTTAATGTAAGTCTACTTGTGACAATAAAGATTATTTGTTTATTTTATTATTATCCTGGCTCCTAGGGTCTATAGTTAAACCAACTTCCTCCCTTCCAATTCTTTTGGATGTACAGCATAAACAATCCCTTTATCCACGCTGCAGCAGGGAATTCTTTCCTTTGTGTTTTACTATCGCTTGACTTTTTCCCTGAATAGAGGCCTGTACAGAGTTGGAAGACTTCTGAATTCCTGTACCCAAAGCCAGTTTAGCTTTGCTACATGGGAGGTCTCTACAACCGAGACTCTACCCCTTCAATGGGCAAGTAAGTTTTTGAACTGCCATTCTTCTTTATTCACGATTCGAGTTGTTTTTTTTAAACCTTCAGCACTGGCTGCTTGTTTCACTGCCATATGTCTGAGAGTTTGGTCCTGAGAATCTTCTCCGCTTTCAACGCCGTCTCCACCGATCCAGTCGATGTTTTTTTTATTTCAGCAATTACGTTTTCTTGCTTCAATCCTCATCACCAGTTTTTTTCTTTTGTTATATCTTTGTGTTTTCTGCAAAGAGAAGAGGTGCTTCATTTCTGAATGGTGCTCATACTATCTAGGATGGAGAACTGAAGCCCGGACAAACACTCACTGCTGACGTCACTGTGGATCATATGACGCTTCACCACATTTGACATATAACAATTGGAACACTAGGATCTGCCCATTGTAATGCCATATTCGTTTCCACTTAGAAAACTTTAACATATTTCAATTTCAATTCACAACATCGCAAGATACGAAAGTGATGAAGCCCATTCAGCCCATCTTAATTCATTCATTCAGATTCACCCCAACATGCCTCCATTTTAGCAAATAGTTAGATATTTACCAAATATTTCACTGCTCTATTTGAGAGTTTCATGTGCTTGGTGGGACGAATGAAATTATTTATAACAGTCCTAAATTTTGCTTTTATAAGTTTAATACCGTGTCCACTGAGCGAATCACTTTATCTAGGTAATATGTCCTGAAAGGGCACGGGTGACCATAGACTTCTGTGTTGGACCATGGTTTTATTTGGAAATATACTGCATTGGTTTACCATTGCTTTCTGTAGATGACTGACCAGTAAGGTCCCACGCTTTTACCACCCGCCACAAGCATATTGGAAGGGTGATAATCAACTTGTTTGTCCACCTGTTATGAACACACCTTCCGTGGCCATCAAGTCCTGGGATGGAATTTGAAGCAGAGCTTCTGGTGCAGAGGGAGGAACACTACCTACTGTACTACAAGACCTCTGACTTTAGCATGCAATTTAAATAACATTACAGATTTGCTTTTTCTATATTCTTAATTATCTTTTAAAACTCTGTAAGATCAGGTGCAAACTTAGATCCCTGGAATTTCCAGATGAGAATGCTTATCCTATTGTGAACAGGATGTATGTATTACATAATAGCAATACAAGGAAACATCTAATAATGCCCATTTCCATTAATTTCAGTGGTGTTCGCCAAAAGCCTGCTGCAAGTTTGGTGATGATGGCAAAACCCCCAAAGAAATGGCGCAAACTCCCATTTACAGGGCAGCACGGTGCCGCAGTGGTTAGCACTGCTGCCTCATGGCACCAAGGTCCCAGGTTCGATCCCGGCCCCGGATCACTGTCCATGTGGAGTTAGCACATTCTCCCCGTGCCTGTGTGGGTCTCATCTCCACAACCCAAAGATGTAAGGTTAGGTGGATTGGCTACACTAAATTGACCCTTAATTGGAAAATAAACCCTCCCATTAACATCCGATCTCCAGGAGTTTCACTAATCTTGTGCCAAAATTAAGTCAGGAGATTGGGGATACCAGGTGGAAATTCTGCTTCCAGATCGAGTAGATACATGAAGCTTACAATGACTGAGTGTGCAATGTCAGTAAACTGTACATGAACAAATGTATGCAAAGGGTCAGAAAGTTAACGTTCCCTGGGAAAGAATAGCAATTATACCACTGCAACCTATTCTGTTTTCATGTCTAAAGAAACTGAGGGAGAAACTCAGTAAAAAAATGAGCTACATTTTATTGTGAGAGAACACATGGATATTAAAAAGAACTATAGGCGTGCGTGTTAATCTTAACCATGTAAGTAGTGTTGGTCTATAATTCTAAATCATCTCTGTTCCCGAACTACTAAATTTCCCTTCTTGCTGATTGTGATATTGTAGCTGAAGATAAAAAAATCATATTACTTTTTGGGAAGAATTTAATAAAATTGTAAATTAAGTCACAATTATAAAAAGATCACTTTAAAGACACCACCATTTAGAAACCATGTCACGACAGCACTGGTTAGGGTTTTTGCAGTTTGACAAGTCCCTTCATAATGTAAAGGGTGAATGGAGTACAGTAGCACAGGGATGTTCATTGTCCACTATGACACTTTTGAATCTCTCATTTTAAATCTATACAATGTGATTGCATTCCTTACTGAATTGTATATTTTTAAAATAATACTGATTTACTTAATATAAAATTTGAAGTAAATTTTAATATACATATATATTTGTGAAGGGTTTAATTAGAAAACATTCTTGGTTGCATTAACCTAATAAACAGGACTTGAATAACAATATGATTCATGCAGTTTGGGAAGTGTTCAAACAAGAACATGAAAGTGCTAATAAATACTGCACTAATTTATTCAGCTGTACAATTTGGAAAACATTCCGCATTATACACAGTTACAGAAGAATTTTAGGAACTTCAAGCACATGTGAGCGAATGGCTTTGTGGACAGAAGTTGAGTTATGGCCAATATAAGTCAACAAACATGTTTACCAAATCTTATTGATGCTTCAAGTGTTATGATAGCTTGGGGACTATCCGAAAGTGTTATTTCTCAGACTTCTTTGTGGGTTGCTAACAACCACAGAAATTCACATTGGTGAACAGTATACCAGACAAAACAGCTACCGTTAGAAAAATATGCTAGGTGACTATGGCTTTGAGTAAGTGAGGTCATCTTCAGTTCATACAAATCGAGTATTTCACAAGTATTTGTGCTGCTGATGAATATGTACTGACACCTATAGTAAAGTGCATGTGTGCAATTTGAGGAGGTAATTTTTTTTATCGCACTCTTTCAAAAGTACTAAGCAATATGGTTTGAAATAGATTTTAACATTTGTACCTTACGTTAGAAAGTTTTTTTTCAAATGAAGGAAAACGGCTTCAATTGTCATTTTCCCCCTCTTACTGTTTCAAAACAAGGAAACATTGCATGGTCCCACTATTTTAATTCAATGCAAGTGAGGGTTACTCATTAAGTTTAGAGATATTGAGCAACTGAGCCATAGGGGTTTGTCTGTGATGCAGAGCAAGGCCAGCAGCATGGATTCAATTCCCATTCCGACTGAGGTTATTCATGAAGACCCCACCTTCTCTACTTTGCTGCGTGCCTCAGGTGTGGTGACTCTCAGGTCAAATCACCACCTGTCAGCTCTGGTCATCTGGGACGATGGCCACTTCACTTTTTTTTACTGAGCTACTGAAACAGCAGAAATTACACTCTAGGAACGTTTCATCACTGTGCGGTGCATTTGAAAAAAATGTGAGCCTGTTCATAAATTACAGATTTATGATTCTTAAATAAATATTTGCACACAGGAAACCTTTTGTAGGGCTCAAAATAAAATGCTCACAAATAATTATTTAGCTTTATAGTAATTATGCAATATTTGTGCAGAAAATTATTTCGATGCGCTAAAGCTATTGCCCAATTGAGGTTGAAGTTATGAAGCTAAGCTAGCTTGCTGGCTGTGGCATTCCAAAATTTAAAATGCTAACACACCATTGACTGTGAAACTCAAAGTGCTGTGATGCATTGCTGTGGAATTAACAAAATGCGTTCTCACAAAATTCTTGTTGCCTTCATATTTCCATACTTCTCCCTTGAAGTAGTGACAGGATTCTTGGCTGGTTAAAAGTCTGACATAACACAAAGTGAATACATTTTAATGGTAATTGGAGCTAAATTGTAGTTGCTGAAAATATATTTTAATCCATGCCAGCTTGTCGGCATTCCATGTGGAACTTGTCAAAAAGTTTATTTCTTTAATATTCGAAATAAAAATGATTATAGGTTGCGCAAGAGCAGAGTTTTCTGGAATGGCATGGCTGCATTTTGGGCTAATGGCTGATTTCTGCCCACCCCTCATCAGACTACAATTTGCCATCTGCAACACTCTCATTGCTGGAGTTGAATTTTCCTGTGAGAAAATTTTACTGATGAAGATCATAGTGTTACACTTAAGCCCACTCCCTCTTTCATTTCAAATACTAGAAACTCTGCAAGTACAGTGACATGAATGCTTGAACAAACCCTCATCCTTCTCATCTCAACGTGTCTGCAAGTAGTCAAGCAAAAATTACTTTTCACATAGAAAACTACGGTCACAGTCCAAGTTTTTCTTTGAAGCTGCACTTTATCAGCCAACTTGTTAACATGACTTCTTCAGAGATACTCTCAGAAACCATGAGCTAAACTGAAAATATTTCTGCCTCATGGGCCTGACGACTTACTGTGGGGAAATGAATGAAATGGAATGAAAATCGCTTATTGTCATCAGTAGGCTTCAAATGAAGTTACTGTGAAAAGCCCCTCGTCGCCACATTCCGGCGCCTGTTCGGGGAGGCTGGTACGGGAATTGAACCCGCGCAGCTGGCCTGCCTTAGTCTGCTTTAAAAGCTAGCTATTTAGCCCTGTGCTAAACCAGCCCCAGAATGTAACAGCCCCAGAATGTAATATCTCTGAATCATCACAGAATCCCTACAGTGCAGCAGGAGGCCATTCAGCCCATTGAGCCAGCACTAACCCTTTGAAAGACCACCCTACCTAGGCCCAATCCCATGTCCTATTCCTGCAACCCTACCCTAAGGGGCAATTTAGCGTGGGCAATCCACCTAACCTGCACATCTTTGGACTGTGGGAGAAAACCGGAGCACCCGGAGGAAACCCACGCAGACACGGGGAGAAAGTGCAAACTCCACACAGACAGTCACCCGAGGCCAGAATCGAACCCGGGTCCCCAGCACTGTGAGGCAGCAGTGCTAACCACTGTGCCACCATGCCACCCTTCTAACAATGCTGACTGCTGACCTTCAACCAAACTGGTTGGAACAACGTCCTAATGTAAAAATGCTGATTTTTATTTTGCATAACGTGGATTAAAATGTTGAGGTCAGCTAAAAATACTGATGTCCGGATTGTATGGTTTCCCTATTTATACTGACATTGAATTAGAGCAGATGTTCCAGACGTCTAGTCATCATGGAAGTAATGCCCAGGCATTTACAGACCCATTGCAGCATGTAACACTGCTCCCCTCCACCCACCCGCACAGATGCGGCGAGCCATTTAAATCTCCAGTTAGTTTGGCGGGACTGTAATATCCTGCTGGGCGGGAGGGGCTGTAAAATCCTGGCCAAAGTAATTGAGTGTCTTCCAACTGCCTGAAATGCATATTACATTTCAAAGATACAGGAATATTTTAAATTTATTGTTTATTATGAAATAAGAATTTGCATTTATGTAGTGTTTTTCATAACCTCAGAACATCCCAAAATCAGCAATGAATTCACGATTATACTATAGGGAATGTGGTTGTCAAATTACGAAAAGCAATGTTCCATAAGCAGCAACACGATAAAGCCCCTTTGTGATGTTAGTTGATGAATAAATGTTGACTTGGTTGTTTTAGAGCCGTACAATGAAATATTTTATATCCACCTGAGAGAGAAAATGAGGCCTCGATTTAACACCTCATTCAAAGGACAGCACCTTTAATGGTGCAGCATTCCCTCTCTAATAAAATAAAAGCAAAATACTGCAGATGCTGATCGTGAATGGTGGTGGACAATTAAACAACTCAGTGAAGGAGGAGGCTCCACATATATATCCATCCTCAATTATAGAGGGGCCCAGCACATCTGTGCAAAAGACAAGGTTGAAGCATTTGCAACAATCTTCAGCTAGAGGTGCCGAGTGTATGATCCATCTTCGTCTCCAGCATCACAGATGCCAGTCTTCAACCAATCCGATTCACCCCACATGATATCAAGAAACAGCTGAAGGCACTGGATATTCTGAAGGCAATAAGGTCTGACAATATTCCGGCAATAGTACTGAAGACTCCAGTACTTGCCGTGCCGCTAGCCAAGTTGTTCCAGTACAGGAGGCGGTGGCGGAGTGGTATTGTCACTGGATTAGTAAACCAGAGACCCAGAGTAATACTCTGGGGATTCAGGTTCAAATCCCACCACTGCAGATGGTGAAATTTGAATTCAATAAAAATCTGGAATTAAATTACCATGTCGAATGGCGTGAAAACCCATCTGGTTCACTAATGTCCTTGAGGGAAGGAAATCTGTCACCCTTACCTGGTCTGGCCTACATGTGACTCCAGATCCACAGCAATGTGATTGACACTTAACTGTCCCTCAAGGGCAATTAGGGATGGGCAATAAATGCTGGCACAGCCTGCGACACCCACACCCACGTCCCATGAATGAATATTAAAAAAAGCTCCAACACTGGCACCTGCTCAGCAATGTGGAAAATTGCCCAGATATGTCCTGCACACAAAAAGCAGTAGAAATCCAACCCAGCCAAGTGCCGCCCGATCAGTTTTCTCTCAATCATCAGTAAAGTGATGGAAGGGGTCATTAAACAGTGCTGTCAAGCAGCACTTATTCAACAATGACGCTCAGCTTCACTTCCAGCAGGGTCACTCAGCTCTTGACCTCATGATATCAAGGCAGCATTTGATCAGGTATGGCATCAAGGAGCTTGAGCAAAACTTGAGTCAGTGGGAATCAGGGGAAAACTCTCTACTGATAGGAGTCATATCTAGCTCAAATGAAGATGGTTATGGTTGCTGGAGGTCAGTCATCTCAGTCTTCGACATCGATGCAGCAGTTCCTCAGGGTCACCTAGGCCCAACCCTCTTCAGCTGCTTCATCAATGAACTTCCTTCCAAGCTAATGTCAAATGTGGGGATGTTTACGGATGACTGCACAATGTTCAGCACCATTCATGACTCCTCAGACACTGAAGTAGTCCACGTGTAAATGCAAGAAGACCTGGGCAATATCCAGGCTGGGACTGACAAGTGGCAAGTAACATTCATGCCACAGAAGTGCCAGGCAATGACCACCACCAATAAATGAGAATCAAACAATGGCACTTGACATTCAATGGCATTACCATCACTGAATTTCCCACTACCAACATCCAAGGAGTTAAGGTTGACCAGAAACTAAACTGGACTAGCCATATAAATACTGTGGCGACATGAGCAGGTCAGAGGCTAGGCATCCTGTGGCGAGTAACTTACCGCCTGATTCCCCAAAGTCTGTTCACCACCTAAAAGGCACAAGTGAGGAGTGTGATGAAATACTCCCTACTTGCCTGAATGTGTGCAGGCTCCAACAACACTCAAAAGTGAGACACTATCCAGGACAAAGCAACCCGCTTGATTGGCACCCCTTCCGCAAACATTCACTCCATTCACCACTGAGGCACAGCCGTGTGTACCATCTGCAAGATGTGCTGCAGGAACATACCAAGTCTCCTTAGGGAGCACCTTCCAAACCCATGACCACTATTATTTTGAAGGACAAGGGCAGCAAATACTTGGCAACACCACTACTTGGAAGTTTCCTTCCAAGTCACTCACCATCCTGACTTGGATTTCTATTGCCGTTCCTTCACTGTCACTGAGTCAAAATCCTAGAATTCCCTCCCTAACAGCACAGCGGGCGTACACATGGACTGCAGCGCATCACGAAGGCAGCCCACCACCATCTTCGCAAGGGCAATTAGAGATGGGCAACAAGTGCTGGCCTAGCCAGTGAAACACACATCCCGGAAAAATGAATTTAAAAAAACTGGAATAACAACTGAAAGTGCCAAAAAACTCAGCAAGTTCTGGCAGCAGCTATGGAGAGAGAAACAGTCCATGTTCCGAGTCCAATATGACTCTTTTTAGGAGATCTATTTGTGCTCCCTCTGTACTGCATTGGCCAATATTGTGCACTCAACTCTCTGCAGTGATGTTTGAGCCTACACTCCTCCGACTCATACGAGAGTGCTACCACTGAGCCATAGCTTCATGAATATTAAAATTAAAACATGAAACTTTGGAAGGGATTATTGTTCTGCAATCATCCTATTCTCATGTACCCTATTCTTGTTTGGAATTTTGATTTATTGAAAATTCAATTTCTTTCAATCTCATGTATTAAGGTTCTTGCTGTTCTCATGTACCTTTTTAGCTTCTGATGGATTTCTTTGGACAGCTAGTTCACATTCTACCTGCATGATTCGACAGAGCTGGAGAATTATTTCTTGGGCAATATTAACAGATTAAATCTACTACATCATAAAAATATTGATTTTGGTCATTAATACTAATGAGTTTGTTTTCACCTTCCAGATGACCCATGACCCTTTGTTGGAAAGCGGAGTCAGGTGAGGTTCATTTCTAAACATATTTATTTGATTGCAAGCTGGACAATTAAGAGGGCCAAAGATTTCTGTTGCTAAGCTGTTCATTAAGCTGAATCGACAGACAATAACAGCATAAGGAGGTCGGATGGCGTTAAACAATTGAATGTCTTGATTCTTGTCAATGTGTAATAGATTAAGTATTCACCACAAAGTTGTAAAGTAATGCCACTTAAGCCTTGTTCCTAACAGTGACTAATCCAAAATTGTCTATTTTCTTTCACTAAATTTATACAATCCCAACTAACATTGCTATCAGTGTAATTCAGATCAATTAATATTTGATTGCCAAGGCAATATTCAGTCACGTTTGAATCATGACCCAGATTATTATTTTTAGGCAAAAGACTTGCGCAAGTCTCACAACACATCTCACAGAAAGTTGACGTAAACTGTATTGTGAAGGGGATCATAAATCTAGTTCATGAGACTTTTTGTACACTCAGAACACTAAGTAATTTCCACGCTGTATATATCAGAAATATCAAAAAGAGCTTTCAACTGAATCCTTTCCAAATTCATTATGCATAAATACCTTTCAGCGTAAGAGTATAGAAAGAGGTTTGATTGATCAGGTCTGAGGCTAACGCGATGACAGCCGCCTTTCTAGACTTTGAAATTAATTTACGTTTTCTGAGCTGTTCCACAACTCAAGAATAATTGGCCTCCTGAGTGATCGTACATGCTCATGTTAAAAGTTAGGCTTGTGTGGACTTCGATGTGAAGTGAAATACAAAAGGAAAGCAGCCTCTCGTTTGAATTTTTATTCAGCAAAGTCATATTAGTTCATGAATATTAAATCAGTTTAGAGGTTTGCTGTGGTCCTGATATGATTAGATCTGTGAGAATTACTTATGTCCAATGTTTGAAGGTTCAGCAGGATTATCCAAGGATTTTGACAGTTAATAGGATGGCAAGACTATAGAATAGCCATTTCTCATGTCAAAATTTGTATCTAGCAATGGGCGGGATTCTCCGGTCGCATTCGTCCAGCGATTGGAGAATCCCGCTCGAGGTCAATGGAGTTTTCCATTGTCGGTGACTCGCCCGTGGCGTTCTTGCGGCAGGGTGGGGTGGAAGAATCTAGCCCAATGTCTGCGGACGTTTTGACTATCTGCCTGAAAAGAACGCCATCACCAATTTGTATATGAGTGAGTCTCAGTGTAAAAGATTGATCTGTTTCTATGGGAGCATTTAAAGTCATTTTTTAAAATATAAATTTAGAGTAACTCATTCATTTTTTTCCAATTAAGGGGCAATTTAGCGTGGCCAATCCACCTACCCTGGGTTGTGGGGGCGAAACCCATGCAAACACGGGGAGAATGTGCAAACTCCACACGGACAGTCACCCAGAGCCGGGATCGAACCTGGGACCTCGGCGCCGTGAAACAGCAGTGCTATTCACTGCACCACCGTGCTGCCTGGAGCATTTAAAGTCATGACCTGAATGCCCAGGCTTGACTTGAGATGTTAATAACAGGAAATTGGCAAAGGAAGGGACACTTTTCTATTTATTGGACGATAACTCTGTAACTAAGAGTGGCAGTGAGATCATATCCAGCATGTGTATCACTCACATGTCTTATGTTTTCTCAGTCTCTATCAAGGTTGCCCAATGCTTCGATCATGTGAGATGATTAAGATGTTGATATGGACTATATTGTACACATGACTGAATGAGGTTAACGGTCGATTATGATGTCAAAAGCATGTAAGACGCCTGGGTCTATGTGCCTACTAATAAATAAGGAGTCATGGAAACATAGAAAATAGGAGCAGGAGGAAGCCATTTGGCCCTTTGAGTCTCCTCTGCCATTCGTTATGATCATGGCTGATCATCCAACACTATAATCTGTTCTCACTTTCCCCCCCATCCTCTTTCATCCTCTTTGCCGCAAGAGCTACATCTATGCCGGGTCAGGCCCGCTGATAATATGCCAACGGCGTTCACTGTGTGTGCAGAGTAGAAAGTGTAGCTTAAAGTAACAGACAGTGTTGTTGGAAGTGCAGTAGATTGCTTACTCACTGATACTGAGGCTTAGTAGTTCAAGTGCAAATACACGCAATCTGTATGTTTGGCCAATCATGCCTACAAATTGGGCACTTAAAGAGGATGAATTGACAATTTAGCACTAACACATTGTTGGCTTGATAGATATAAATGAAAATGTGTCAAAGGAAAGTCACAAATTTTTCATTTAAAGATGAGTTGGTTCAATCGTTTTCAATTTTTTTGATTTTTGTGCATTATCCATTTACAGGACTAGGTGAAGAAAGATGAGCAAGTACCGGAAATGTTGGCCATGATGTGATACGGATTGCATGAAGTACAGTAAAGGGCCACCCACTGCTACATTACAGCTTTTTGTGCCAAGTGCAGGTAATAAGAGTAGAAATGTATTCCTCTAGAGGTTCACATTTGCTTTCATTTTAAGACAAACACTTATGTCACCCTTATCTGAAATAAGTAATGGAAGGATGGTTTCGGAGAGAATAAGGTGATCTTTGCAGCACAGCTAGTAACATGCCTCTGCTAACATGTACAGAATTGTAGTTGAAGGACGATGTTGGCTGTACTTTAATTCGGATCATGGTCTATTGATATTCTGATTAGCAGGGAAGCCATCTAGAATACCCGCATTCTCCTGTGTGGTTCATAACTTCACCTTGTATTTAAGATGTGTGATACATAAAGGCAGGGTGTTGCTTGATTGCCAGGGTTCCTCTGACACTATGGTGGCTCTGGACTGCCTTCATTGAGCATTGTGAGAGCTGTGCTTGCTGTGGAGGCCAAATCACTGAAGATCATTTTGCTCAAAAAGTTAACTAAATGAATCTTTATGTTCTGCGGCAAAGGGTTCCACAGATTCACCACCCTCTGGCTGAAGAAATTCCTCCTCAACTCTGTTTTAAAGTATCGTCCACTCAGTCTGAGATTGTGTCCTCCTGATTCTAGTTTTTCCTACAAGTGGAAACACCTTCTCCATGTCCAGTCTGTCCAGGCCTCGCAGTATCCTGTAAGTTTCAATAAGATCCCCCGTCATCCTTCTAAACTCCAACGAGTACAGACCCAGAGTCCTCAACCGTTCCTCATACGACAAGCTCTTCATTCCAGGGATCATTCTTGTGAACCTCTGGACCCTTTCCAACGACAACACACCCTTCCTTACATATGGGGCTCAAAACCGCTCACAATACTCCAAATAGGGTCTGACCATAGACTTGTACAGCCTCAGAAGTACATCCCTGCTCTTGTATTCTAGCCCTCGCGACATGAATGCTAACATTGCATTTGCCTTCTTAACTTCCTTTCCCCTCCGTCGTCATTACACTGGCCCTGCCTATTCATACTATTAACCTCTACCTTCTCTTCACATGCAGACCTGCTGCTTTGGTTCCCATTAACCATTTTATTTCTTGTCATTTTACCTTTCTCTTCCCTTCCCATTTGCTAGTATGAAGTCCTTGTGAGCACCCTATTTATCCTTTTCACTAGACCACTGATCCCAGACCGGTTCAGGTGGAGACCGACCCAACTGCACATATCCACCCTGATGCCAGTGCCCCATGAAATGGAACCCCTTTTCCCCGCACCACTCCTTTAGCCAGGTGTTTACTTCCCTACTTTTCTCATCCCTATGTCAATTTGCATGTGGCTCGGGTAATAATCCAGAGATTCTAACCCTTGAGGAACTGTTCTTTAGTTGTTCCTAGTTCCTGATAATCCCCAAACAGGTCCTCTTTCTTAGTCTTGCCTATGTTGTTTGTCCCAACATTGACCACTTTCAAGCCAGTTAGAGATGTCCCTCATTGGGCAGGCAACATACCATGCGGGACTCTCGGTCCTGCTTACAAAGGATGCCATATGGTAATTATAGAATCCCCTACAACTATCACTTGTCTTTTAGCTCCCAGTTTGAATGGCCTCCTGTATCATCGCAATGGTCAGCTAGCTCATCCTCCCTACAGTTCTTTTCCTCATCCACACAGGGAGCACACAGGTATTAGACAAGGTCAAGAGCTGAGGCTCCTCCATACCTGAATTCAGGATCCCTCTACCTGCCTCGCTCACAGTCACAACTTGCTGTCCCTGACCACTGGCCAAATTGAGGTATTAATCCTTGGGGTGTGACGGCCTCCTGAAACAAAGCATCCATGTAACTCTCCCCCTCCCAGATGTCTCACAGTGTCCCGAAGCTCAGACTTCAGCTCATCAATTCTGAGCCAGAACACTGGGAGCAACAAACACTTGCTGCAGATGTGGTCACTGCAGCTTGCAATGGGACTTGCCAGTTCCCACATCATGCAGCTACAGCACATCGCCTGCCCGGCCTTCTCCACTTAGTTAATTAATTATTTAATTAGTTTTGTAGTGTTTTTTTAATTTCAAATTTAGCATAAATTCCCTACCAGCCAATCAGGTCACAGCTTTCCTTTCAACTTCAGTGGAATCCCCGATACTCAGCGCTCTAATGTTCAGCCCTCTGAGATTGCTTCCTGGAGGCTAGGCTGCAAATCCCTGAGGTAAGTTACTTTAAATACTCACCGCTCCGCTTCTCCGCAATCTGAGATTGCTACCTGGAGACCAGGATGCAAATCGCTAAGGTAAGTTACTCTATATAATCACCACTCCGATGCTCTGCCTCTGAGACTGCTCCTTGGAGACTGGGTCACGAATCCCTGAGGTAAGTCATTTATATACTCACCGGTCTGATGATCCGCCCTCTGAGACTACTCCCTGGAGACTAGCCTGTTACATTTCAATTTACATCATCTCTAGACTCATCATTTGTTTCTTTTCTTGTCCCATTACCACCTCCTTTTCCCTGGCACGATCATCCGTATTGTCACTTAATCTCCCTGCCTTCCAACTTGCCCCCAAAGTGACCTTTTGTTCTTCCCTCTCCTTTTCCCTGCCTGTGTACTTGCTTAAACCTGCGTAACTCTAATCTTTTCCCATTCTGAGCAAAGGTGGTTGCCTTAAAATGTTGGCTGGGATATCACAGGGCCTCATGGAATGTGCCGGTAGGTGGGAGACCAAAAGGCAGGTGAGAGAGAAGGAGGTGGGGATGGCATGCCTGTCACCTTCCCACTTCTGCAGACAGTTTACCAGTGGTGGCAAGGTAGCTGACTGCGCTCCTGCTCCAATGTCAGTTGAGGTCCTTAAGTGGCTAAGGATTAGTTAAAGGCCCCTGTTTTTTGCTTCTGGCATTTTACCAGTGGCGAGGGAGGCCTCCACCATATGGCAGACTGACAGGTGTACCCTCGGGGCATCGTTGCAGGCTCCAGGATGGGGGCATACTGGTCAGGCACCTTGTGGCTCGTGGAGGGATTCTCTGGCTGCAAGCAATGCCAGGCTGTAATGCCTCCCCTCACCAACCACGCCCCCCTTCTGGGGTCTGCCTGACTGGCCCTAGTGACCTTGACCCCACTTACCTTGGAGCCAGGGTGCTGTCCATGATGTTGTTCCTGGCAGGGTGCAGTCCCAACAGTGGCCACTTCTCCTGGTGGCACTGCTGCCTGGGACTGACGAGCTACCAGCCCTCAAATCGACCAGCAGGTCTTGGAGGTGGAACCTCCTCCCTAAAGGTATGAGAGCCCTGATGCCAGGCAATAATGTCTCATCAATGTAAAACGTGGCTTGAGAACCCAAAGTTTGGTGCCCCTGAGTAACAGGCCAGTGGATGGGACCACCACCACCCTGTAAAATCCTGGCCCTTACCTCTGCTCCTCCCTCCCCCGATGCTGGCTCATCTGCTGACTATTTTCAGAATTTTCTGTTTTTATTTCAGCTATTCTTCCATCTTTAAAAACCCCAAATATGACATTTTTAAAGGTAAAAGATAACAAGGGATGTTGCACACTTTTAGTGCTGATGTGTATCTGACATTTTTTGGAACAATCATATTATATCACAGTCTCAGTTATGGAAAATTTAATGACAAATACCTCATGATATTTCATAATAGTTTTGGCTGACATGCAGTTGCAGGATCGCCAGTGTTCAGTGCCACAGGCACAGTTTCCACCACAACGTTGAACAAGGAGGCAGCGAGGGAAGAAGACTGCATTCGTCTGTCTGAGCTCTTCTCGAAGATTAACAGAGTAGTTCCTTGGTGTACAGCTGTAGCGTCTAACATCACTATTCATCCTGTTCAAGTCAGCTATAAAAGAAGATTTAAAGAAAGTAAGTTTTGTTTTGATATTAGAAGAGCTTGTTTGGGGTAGTTGGTTCAGAAAGTGCTCATTGATACCTTTTGCAGGCTTTCCAGACTTGCAAACAAAAATACTTTCTTCTGACAAATGCATCACAATTTTATTTGATCTCAGCAATTAGGCTAAATGGTTTATTATGCTATTACATTTCTGAAATATTCTTTCATATGAAGCTGTGCAATCATCATTTAAACATTATGAACATATACTATACACTATATTCAAAAGCTATTACCAAACCCAGTGATCACCCTATTTGTTTCACTGTTTTGCTATAGGTAATTATGCTAATGACAAAAATTGCCTTGTACCTGGTACAAACTACCCCAAGCCACAAATTAAGGTGTTCCAGTTAGCACTCTCATTATATGCACAAGGTAACAAGATGTGCTCTTAGTTTAGAAAGTATTTTCTCCTGGGCTGTCAGTCCTGCTCCCAGAGTGTTGTACATATTGAAGTAGGTTTCACCAAATAATAATGATTTCAACTGTTATTTATGCTGCACTTTGCACACAGATATACAATCTGGTGTTGCCATTTTACCCATTGAGAAAACGAATGTCATTTTATTATGTTTGGCAGTAAATTAAGGTTTAACTAGTAAGAACTTACAATGATTTATGTTGTGTTCTCTATTTTGCTTTACGTGGATGTCTTGGATGCGTAGTGTTGAATAAATAACACAAAGCTTTGTTAATAAACAAAACTATAAATTTATTACACTACTAAGATTTGTGCACATTCCTAAAGTAGAAGGTTTCTGTACTAAACTATGCTATCTCTAATTAACAGAACTCTCAAGTACACAACTGCGCTTTGCGCCTGACACTCTTCTCACTCCTTCTAACTCCCAATTCTTAACTCCCAGAATTCCCAAATCACATGATATATATATGACTGTTCTGTGGTTCCCTCTAGTGGTATGAAACATTATCATGAACTTGTTAACTCTTTACATCCCAGTCAATATACATATAATTTCAATGTATGAGCCGTAACACAAGATTTTGGGTCCTATCCTGAGATAGCTCCAATAATTTAATGCTGAAGAAATGTCCATCCTGTGAGTTGCCATTGACGTTCCTAGGCTACAGTCACAATTTACCATGTCACTCTGCTGAAAATAGTGAAGCATTTTTATTTGTTCATTGAATGTTGGCATTGTTGGATAAGCCAACATTTGTTGCCCAACCAAATTTGCCTTTGAGAAGGTGGTGGTGTCTTCCAGAGGTGCTGCAGTCATTGGTGTATAGACATCATACAGTGCTGTTCAGAAGGGAGGTCCAGGAGTTTGATTCAGCAACAGTAAAGGCATGGTGATATAGTTCCATGTCAGAATGGTGTGCTGTTTGGATGGGAACTTGCAGGTTGTGGTGTTTCCAGAGAATCCCGACAGTGGAGAATCCAGCCCATTGTGTTTTGTGTCATTGATTAAGCTATATATGTATGTACTTGAAGCATATTTTATAATTATGTGTATTAACAATGAGTCAATGAAAAACCACTGTGTCCATTGGTATTGTCATTAGTATTAAATATAAAATTAGACCCACAATATATCTAACATGATTCCTCAATAATTGCTACAATAAAGTATTAGGTGTTTTTTACTTAGTCCTTTTTATCATTGGAATAAGGCTGTACTTGTTTGAACTGTTAGCTAAAATACAGATTTTGAACTTGAGAATGAGCGCAATTTTTAAAAAAATATGTTTTTTCATATTTTCTTCAGAATTTACACCCCACCAACAAACAGTAAGCAGTAACGAATACAATGTCAATCCCCTTGTTAACAACAATGATCCCATCCTCCCACCAACCCTCAAAGGCCTGCATGACAATATAAGCAACAAATAAAAAGAAATCTCCCAAGAAAAAAAAAAGAAAAAGGTGCAGTGGGTTAGCATTGCGGCCTCACGGCGCCGAGGTCCCAGGTTCGATCCCGGCTCTGGGTCACTGTCCGTGTGGAGTTTGCACATTTTCCCTGTGTTTGCATGGATTGGCCACACTAAATTGCCCCTTAATTGGAAAAAATGAATTGGGTACTTAAAATTAAAAAAAAAAAAATCGCCCATGGTCACCATTAACCTACATAGTCCACCCCCCCCCACCCCCGATATTCAAAGCCATCCAATCCCTGAAAATGTACTGTGAATGGCACCCATGAATTGTGGACCCCCCCCCACACACACACACATTCCTCCCCTCCACTTCCTCTTGTAAACTCGTCCCCCCAGCATCGGTTCCTTCCCCCAACTTTTCACCCCGGCTAGACTCATCAAAACCTGTTCTACCAGGCTCAGATGGCCGCAGCCCCTCCTCATACCTCCCTCCCGTTCGCTGGCTGGCTAAAACCGACCAGCGTGGAGGCCCCCGCCCGGGCCTTCTGCCCCCCTGCCCGGCCCCAGGGAAACAAAGAAATCCACTTTAACATACCCAGCAGACACACCCAAACCACCAAGAACCATCATTGCAAATGAATGTCCCAACTCTTCCCTTGTCCAAACATACAGTGTCGACTCATTTAGTACATACACCAGCACGTAGTGAAAAAATAAAGTTACATGAGGCTACATCACTACAAGACCAGCTCTCAGTCACATTTCTCAATTCTGCCACAGTCCTTCCGCCTTCGCAAACCCTTCTGCCGCTTCCGCCGTCCCAAAATAAAAGTCCTTGGATTTGTAGGCCACCCTCAACTTAGCTGGATACACTATGCCGCACTGCACCTTGCTGTTGTACAGTGCCTTCATCACCTGGCCGAAGGCCGTCGCCTCCTCGCCAACTCCACCGTAAAGTCCTGGTATATGCGGATACCAGCTCCAGCCCACTGCACCACCCGCTTCAACTTTGCCCCGCACAGGACCTTCACCTTCATGCTCTACCAACGGAAACAAACAGTCACTACTCTTGGCGGCTCACTCGCCTTTGGTATAGGCCTCCACGACCTATGAGCCCGATCCAATTCATATCGAGAGGGATCGTCCCCTCCCCCAATAGCTCCACCAACACTGTGCAAAATGCTCCATCGGCCTTGGGCCTTCCACCCCTTCGGGCAGACCCACGATCCTCAGATTCTGCCGTCTGGATCTGTTTTCCAGGTCTTCCATTTTGGCTCGCCAACCCTTGTTGGTATCTATCACCCTCCGTAGCTCCTTCCCCATCGAGGTGAGTTGATAACTGTGTTGCGACAAGGCCTCTTCCACTTCCTTCAGTGTCTCACCTTGCTACCGCACCTCCGCCGCTGCGCACTATACCACCGCCCTCACCGGGGCAATCGCCTCCTCCACCAACACTTTCAATACCGCACCCATCTTTTTCTTCATCGCTTCCATGTGCTTTGTGAACTGTCTTTCAAGGTCCACGGCCATCACCTTGGTCATTGCTTCTGCCGTGAGCAATGCGGCCTCCCCCGGCACCCCAGCCTCGACTTTCCTTACAGTTCCCGCGCCCACTTTTTCACTCACTGGCAGACTTTCATTAACCCCTTTTTTCACAGCTGTTTCTTTCGCAGACTTGGGCATTTCTCCTCACTGTGCCTTGCTACAACTTTTTCAGCCTCTGTTGCCCCTGGGACCGGGCATTAAAACCCCAAAAATTCCATTCCCGAGTGGGAGCCCTCCAACGTGCGGCTGCCTCCCGCTCGCCGTCACCGGAAGTTCCTCCGAGAATGAGCGCAATTTAATGGAAACATTTCAAAGTGTCATTTTGGGCTCGATTGGCGGGGTGTTTCTCGACGGCCAGGTTAGCAAACTTGAGACCCATATTGAATAACACTTAGTGCCGAAAATGAGCCCCCATGAGCATCTCGCCATTGCTGGCTGTCTCGCCATCTGATTTGCCAGACTCGTGCCTCAGCGTCTCACCACTAACAAGGGGGAGCTGCTTTTAAACGCTCCCTCCTCACTCCCAGTCAACATACAAGCATGGCAGCGCGCAGACCTGCTCCTCGCTTTGGAGGTGCCAACCTCGACGTTGTGAATGAGAGATGGGACATCCTGTTCCCCGGAGGGGGCCAGAGGGCCAGCAACAGGGCCACTAATACCGCCAATGTGCCAGCTTCACGTTTTTAAAAAGTAGTAAAAATGACGCCCATGGGATTTCTCGCTGGGGAGCCGGTTAATTTCCGGGAGGCCGTTACATTCAACTTCAATCTCGCTAATGAGGTGGAAATTAATGCAAATTAGGGTTAATGACATGCTCGCAATATTTGGGCAAGATCTAGAACTCACCATTGGGAGTGGGCCGGTTAGATAGCAAACTAATTCACAAATCTTAATTTTAGCCTTTCGGCCTATTTAACAGGTGTGCCCAGATCCACACCAAAGAACAATACAGCACAGGAACAGACTCTTCGGCCCGCCAAGCCTGTACCGGTCATGAAACCACCACAGGCACAACACGGTAGTTAAATCATGCCCATAGACATTTCTCAGTTACATCACGATAAAAAGAGAGAATATTAGCCCTTGCTTGGTGTTCCCGATTGGCAGCTCTGAAGCAAAATTATATAATTATCAGAATTTTCTGTTCCTGGTATGTGTCACAAGAAGCTCCTTGCAACTTATAAAAAGTAATTTTACAAAATCATACTATTGGCAGGAATTTCACTTGCTCGAATTTCATGGAAAAGAAACTAATCAGGCATTTGCACCCAAATTCTTCACCAGTATTCCTGGCCAACAAGCTGCCTGAGTTTGAAAAATGATCCCAGCACTATCTATCTTCTCCAACTGCAGCCACTTCCTGCCACTCGTGAAAGCTATTTACATAACGTCACTGCGCATTTGTCAAGCTACTTACACAAATAGCCATCTATCTAATGAACTACAGATCTGTACTTCTGTGTGAAACCAATGCGAGTGCCTCAGGGCTCTTGAACTGTGGCCCTCTTGCAAACACCAAAGCCACAAATAAAGCTGCTGGGGCCCAGTAAGACAGGCAAACAGTGGACCTGTTTTCAGCAGCTGGGAACACTTTATCCCTGCCATTTAAAATGGGAATTAGTGTTAAATCTGTGATACATCATGGTTGTAGACTGCCCCTCGATTTGAAGATGACGTCTACTCAAGGTTGCGTGTCTGTCATGGGTCTTCATATGTGACTGAGCAGGCTGATTCTTGACCCGCAGATCGTAGGGCAGCACACCCCAGAGGTAGTGCGATCTGCAGCATAGAATTTGCTTCCTTATCTTTCCTTCTCCATTGTTGCTCTGCCTCATCATTGAGGTGTTTGGACTTGAAGCATGATGCAGCTTGACTGTCACCATTCTGACCAATTGGGTCCAAGCTCCTCCCAGTCATTGAAGCGATGCTGCTGTGCATCACGGAGAGCTTCAGGATGACTTTGAAGTTTTTTCTTTGTCTTCCCCAGGAAAGTTAGCCACTTAAGAGTTGAGAAAACTGGAACTGGTGGGGAAAGATGCTTTAACCATCTGGACGCAGAGTCCAGTCCATCCATGTTGATTTTGTAGGAGAGTTGCCTGAATGTTTGTGGAGCTGGCTTACAGAAGGACACTCGCATTTATTTGACAGTCCTCCCAATGAAGCCTGAGGTGGTGGCAGAGACATTGTTAATGGAGTTTCTCTAGCACTCTCATGTGTCACTGATACACAGTCCAGGTCTCGCTGCAGTACAGGATTGCGGTGACAACAACTGCTCTGTACACTGCGACTTCTGTTATCTTGCAGAGGTTCTTGTTATCAAATGGTGGCCTTTTGAGAGAAGTGGCTTCCAAGGTATAGAAATGCTCAACATATTCCTGGCCTTCAACATGCATAGGTGGAATATTTCATTGATCGGGTGTAGGTTGATTTATGGGTTTTGTTTTGGCTGGCTTTCTTGTATGCAGAGTTGATGAGATCGAGAATGGATTACAAATCTGGCGCAGAGTGGGCAACGTCACTGTACTTATTAGCAAACTGTAGGTCATGTATGTCTGTGCTAGTCAGCTTAATTTTGGCACAGAAGCCACTGAAGTTAAAATGTTTTCCATCTAAGTGGTAGTTAATAATCTTGGCTCCGACCGGTTCCCCAGCCAGCAGGCAGGACTCCTATTGTCTATGTTAAATACTATCCACTGGATGGGAGACTCACAGGATAAGATGGACTGCTTGTTTACACTCTGTTCAATATTACTCTTCATCCACTTCAGTGAAGAATAAAATTATTTGGGGTGTAAAACCAACATTGCACCAGATCCTATCAGCTTCCCAAAATGATGGAAAATGTTAAAATTGCCTGCTCTATATACAGTCTTTAAATTTATCAACATTCATACTTTGTTTACAGGATATGTTTCCATATAAGATAATCAAATAAGAAGTTTCGAAAGGTCAAAAGCCATGAGTCTCTTGAACAGGTTATGTTGAGCATTCAGAGGTTGGAGAGCATTGAAGGAGTGGATCATGATAGATTTAGAGGCCAGCCTGAAACAGGAATCCTTCCTCAGAAGATTTTTTCACTTGTACATATCATAGAATTTACAGTGCAGAAGGAGGCCATTCGGCCCATCGGGTCTGCACCGGCTCCTGGAAAGAGCACCCTACCCAAGGTCAACACCTCCACCCTGTCCCCATAACCCAATAACCCCACCCAACACTAAGGGCAATTTTGGACACTAAGGGCAATTTATCATGGCCAATCCACCTAGCCTGCACATCTTTGGACTGTGGGAGGAAACCGGAGCACCCGGAGGAAACCCACGCACACACGGGGAGGATGTGTAGACTCTGCACAGACAGTGACCCAAGCCGGAATCGAACCTGGGACCCTGGAGCTGTGAAGCAATTGTGCTATCCACAATGCTACCGTGCTGCCCTGCAGCATATGAACTGCAGCATAACGCAGTTTGCTTTATAAACATTCCACCATCTACTCTTCTTTTGATTCTGTAGATGCCAACAACAGTCAGCCTAACCTGCCCCAAATATTCAGCAATGCAATACTTCAGAGCACCGCTGCAGATTTAGACAGTCAATTACACGAGGGTGCACTAGGTAAGTCAAATACAGACTGAGCAGGAGCATATATTGTTGCAGATGAGGAGCCTGAGAAGTGCCTCATCAGAAGGCTAGCATTGAAAAGAAGCATTCTATTCCAGCAACAACATTTGTAGTTGTCATTAAAAAGTCAACCAGGCAGAATATAGGGTGTGCTGGCAACTTTGAAAAAGCCGATTGTCCAAATGTGGTTGCGCATGAATGTAGCCCACAATGGAGCATATAACTCAGGAGGATTTAAACTAGTATAGCAGGGGGGTGGGAACCAGAGCGTTAGCTTTGAAGGTGTAATAACTGAAGTGAAATAGAGAACAAAAATAAGAAAACAACATCATCCTGTCTGCTCAAACGCAATGGTTTGAAGTGTATTTGTTTCTCGGCCATAAATATAGCAGGGAAGGCAGGTGAACTTAGAGCACTTATTAGTACTTGGAACTATGATGTTGTGGCTATCACAGAAACGTGGTTAAAGGAAGGGCAGGATTGGCAGCTTTACATTGGATGATATGGATGCTTCAGGAGAGAAAGAGGGGGATGTAAAATGGGAGGGGGAGTAGCATTACTGGTTAAGGAAAATATTATTGCCGTACTGGAGGAGGGCACCTCGGAGGCTCATATAATGAGGCAATCTGGGTAGAGCTCAGGAACAGGAACGGGTCAATCACAATGTTGGGGGTTTATTACAGGCCCTCCAACTGCCTGCGAGAGATAGAGGAGCAGATAGGTAGAGAGATTTTGGATAGGTGCAAAAGTAACAGGGTTGTTATGGTAGGGGATTTTACTTCCCTTATATTGACTGGGATCACTTAGTTCTTGGGGCTTGGATGGGGCAGAGTTTGTAAGGTGTGTCCAGGAAGCCTTCTTGATGCAATATGTAGACAGTCCAACTAGGGAAGGGGCAGTACTGCATCTGATATTTGGGAATGAGCCTGGACAGGTGGTTGAGGTTTAAGTAGAGGGACATTTTGGGAGTAGTGACCACAACTCCTTACATTTTAGGGTACTTTTGGATAGGGATGAGGGTAACCCTTGGTTTAAGGTGCTAAACTGGGGAATGGCAAATTCCGATAACATTAGACAGTAATTGAAGAATTTGGTGGGTGCGGCTGTTGGAGAGTAAACCAACATCGGGCATGTGGGAATCTTTCAAGCGACAGTTGATTAGGATTCAGGAAAGTCACATTCCTGAGAGAATGAAGGATAAATATGGGAAGTCTAGGAGCCTTGGATAACGAGGGATATTGTGAACCTCGTCAAAAACAAAAAGGTTTTTGTACGGTCTAGAGGGTGGGGACAGTCAAAATCCTTGAGGGGTATAAAGAAAGTAGGAAGGTACTTAAGTGGGGAATTAGGAAGGCTAGGAGGGGTCATGAAAAGTAGTATTAAGGTGAATCCCAAAGCTTTTTATCCATATGTAAAAAGCAAAAAGTGGCCAGGGAAAGGATTGGACCACCTAAGGACAGTGGGGGGAATCTATGTGTTGAGCCAGCGGAAATGTGCGAGGTACTAAATAAGCACTTTGCATCAGTGTTCACCAAAGAAAAGGACTTTGTGGAAGGTGATTCTTGGGTAGGGTGTTTGGACAGTCTGGGTCATGTTGACATCAAAAAAGAGGTATTGGGTGTTTTGAAAGACATTAAGGTAGATAAGTCTCCTGGGCCCGATGAGATTTACCCCAGAATACTGAGGGAAGCAAGGGAGTAAACATCTTTGTATCCTCATTGGCTACAGGTGAGATCCTAGAAGACTAGAGAACAGCTAATGTGGTACCGCTGTTTAAGAAAGGTAGCAGGAATAATCCAGGAAACTATAGGCCGGTGAACCTCACGTCGGTAGTAGGTAAATTATTGGAGAGAATTCTCAGGGACAGGATTTATACCCATTTGGAAACAAATGGATTCATTAGCAATAAACAGCATGGTTTTATGAAGGGGAGGTAATGCCTCACTAACTAGGTCGAGTTTTTTGAAGAGGTTACAAAGATGATTGATGAGGGAAGGGCAGTGGATGTTGTTACATGGACTTCAGTAAATCCTTTGACGAGGTGCCTCATGGCTGGTACAAAAGGTGAAGTCACACGGGGTCAGATGTGAGGTGGCAGAATGGATACAGAACTGGCTCGATCACAGAAGGCAAAGGGAAGCAGTAGAAGGGTGTTTTTCTGAATGGAAGGTTGTGACTAGTGGTGTTCCACAGCGATCTGTGCTGGGGCCTCTGTTGTTTATACGAAACAGAAACGATTTGGAGGAAAACGTAGCTGGTCTGATTAGTAAGTTTGTGGATGACACCAAGGTTGGTGGAGTGGCAGATAGTGTTGAGGATTGTCAGGGGATATAACAGGACATAGGTAGGTTGGAGACTTGGGAAGGGAAATGGCAAATAGAGTTTAATCCAGATAAAGGGCCGCAAGGTAGCACAGTGGTTAGCACTGTTGTTTCACAGCTCCCAGGGCCCCATGTTCGATTCCCGTCTTGGGTCACTGTCTATGCGGAGTCCGCACATTCTCCGCATGTCTGTGTGGGTTTCCTCTGGGTGCTCCGGTTTCCTCTCACAGACCTAAGATGTGCCGGTTAGATGGATTGGCCGTGCTAAATTGCCCTTTGTGTCCAAAAAGGTTAAGTGGGGTTACTGGGTTGTGGGGATGTGGTAAGGTGTTGGCTTGGGTGAGGTGCTCTTTCCAAGGGCCAGTGCAGACACGATGGGCCGCATGGCCTCCTTCTGCACTGTAAGTTCTATAATTCTATGAATGTGAGGTAATCCATTTTGGTAGGCCTAGCATAGAGGGGAAAAATACCGTAAATGGCAAAACTCTTAGGAATATTGAAAGTCAGAGAGGTCTGGGCGTGCAGGTCCACAGATTGTTGAAAGTGGCAACACAAGTGGACAAGGTAGTCAAGAAAGCGTATGGAATGCTTGCCTTCATTGGAAGTGACATCGAGTATAAAAACTGGCAAGTCATGCTACAGTTGTATGGAACCTTGGTAAAGCCGCACTTGGAATATTGCACACAAATCTGGTTGCCACACTACCATAAGAATGTGGAGGCTTTGGAGATGGTGCAGAGGAGGTTTACCAGGATGTTGCCTGGTCTGGAGGGTGTTAGCTATGCAGAGAGGCTGAATAGACTCGGACTGTTTTTATTAGAAAGATGGAGGATGAGGGGCGACCTGATAGAGGGTTGAGGGGTCAGTCACCAGAGGGCATAGGTTTAAGATCCATGTGGCAAAGTTTAGAGGAGATATGCAAGGCAGGTTTTTTACACAGAGGGTGGTGAGTACCTGGAACGTGTTGCCAGGGGAGGATGTGGAAGCAGATACATTAACGCCGTTCAAAAGGCATCTTGACAAATACATAGATATGATGGGTATAGAGGGATACGGCACAAGGAAGTGCTGAAGGTTTTGGCCAAGGTTAGTATCATGACTTGTAAAGGTTTAGAGGGCCAAAGGGCATGTTCCTGTGCTGTGTGTTTTTTGTTCTTTGTTCTATGACAAACTCATCTTCCAATGGATGTGTGCAATGGGTGGAGATATGATGAGAACAATTTCAAAATATTCCCAAATTTTTCTTGCTTATATCGCTCTTAATAACCAGACAATTTATATGATGTTTGCTATATATTGTTGCCGATCTGCTAACCAGATACATTTCCTTATAAGCTATCGGATTCACAGAACACCATTAACAAAGGCTTGGGACTGCCATGTCTTCTTGTTCAAGGAATAACGGGTGTTAGAGGAACACCTCTAATGCTTAGAAAAGGAATTTTCATGGGGTGTTAGCAATAAACAAAGGTTAAAAAGAGGTCTTGCACTAGTTTATATTTTATGCGTTTTTACTTTTCCAATAACATCTTTTTACTATGCCTGACTCACAGAATGTTTATCCTTGAACAGAGAGGAAAAGATCATCTCATTGCAACTATCAATAACTCTTCCTGATCATTTCACCTGACGAGGACATCATTTTCAAGACCTATTCTATAATTTTGCAAAGACTCTGAAACTCATTTCCACTCAAGAACACAAAAAAAGGAGCAAGAGTGGACCATTTTACCCATTGAGCCTGCTCTGTTTTTCAATGTGATCATGCCTGATCTTCGGCATCAACTCCATTTTCCCCTATATTCTTTAATTCCCTGAGAGATTAAAAAATGTTTCCCAGCCTTAAATGTATTCAACAACGGGTCACCCACAACCCCTGGGGTAGAGAATCCCAAAGATTCACAACTATTTGAGTGAAGAAATTTCCCTTCATCTCAGACCTAACTGATTGGCCCCATATCCTGAGACTGTATCCCCGTTTTTATAGCCTCAACAAGCAGAAACAATCTCTCAACGTTTCGAATATCAAGCCTTTTCAGAATTTTGTAGTTTTCAATGAGATCGCCTCTCATTCTTCTAAACTCCATAGAGTATAAGCCCAATTTACTTAGCCTCATCAATCGACAACCACCTCATCACAGGGACCAATTTAGCGAACCTTCACTCTATCCCAAAGAGGTTAATTTGCGCAGGAATAATAATATGATATTACTTATGTATAAATATTACACATAATTATAGTGCTGCATCAAAGCCATATTAAAAATGCCAAGTCAACATCACAGTGCATTTCATTATCACAGAACTCTGTTCCTTTCTGTGCTATTACAGCTTGTGCACATTTAAGTGGTTAGAACTGTGACTTTGTACTTGTAAAAAAAATGCAGAAACATTGTTACTATAAATAGTTCTGAGGAATGAATGTCATGGTGTGTTGGCGAAAGCCAGGGTTTCAGGATAAGGGATTAGCAGATTAACGGATTACATCTATGCCTATTGAAACATTTGCACAAAAATGTCTTGGGGTATCACAAAATGGTTTTGTTTTGTGTGACATGGTGTGTCTGGAATACCTTAATAAAGATCTACAAATATCTTCCTCTGAAATAAAATCAAGGGCGTTAGTCCAACTTCAAAAATTGATGAATAAAAATTAAATGAGGCAGAAACGTGGTAATGATCGCAGTAAAAAGGATGGGGGAAGACCTTTACTCATTGGATACTCAGTGCAGCCATTCCTCTATATCTCACAAGTGTAAATCAAAAATAGCAAACACATTTTTAGTGGTATCATGACCGGTACAGGCTTAGATGGCCAAAGGGCCTGCTCCTGTGCTGTATTGTTCTTTGTTCTTTCGACAAATTGACAGAGGACATGATACTGGCAACACTAGTAAAGCATCAAGTTAATGCTTAATTTGTTCAGGTTACGTTTTTCTAACTTCCTCGATTATTTGAAGGATAAAATTGTCATCCCAAACTTGAGCGAATCATCAGGGCTGTAGAGCTATAGGGATGTATGTAGCAAGTGACACATGGATTCCATAACTTAGGTAGAAACTGTTGCAGTTAATGGTGAACTAAAGCCAAGGAATTATCAGTTCTAATTTCAACATATTTTGATGGACAGAACAAAGAGCTGCTGGATGAATTTTTTAAAATCATACTATTAGCTCAATTGTAATTCAAATTGCAGAACGTTTATAAGTGTTTCACAATCAAAGTTTATTTCAAATGGAAAACTAATGTTGCATAATGCCACCTGTTAGATGTCACCCCATTGGCACATTTGTGTAATTAATAAGGCTTAAATGATCAAATTGTACTGTACATAATTTGCATGTATAAATGGGATGGTGAATTAATTTTGGGCTATTCTGCTAAGAAAATCTTAAAGTTTGCACCTCTTTAAGTACCAAATCTTTAAGGAAGAACACGTGGAGGGAACTGAAGTTATAGCTCAGACACACTTGAGGATTAGATGTGCCAAGACCGCTGATCAAAAGATGCAAGTTATAGTTCAGCAGTTAGAAGGGAAGCCAAAACTGCAATGCTGATAGGCCAAGATGGTGGCCTGATGGTGTTCCAAGGACCTCCGGTAAGAGATAAAAATTAGGCTTAAATTGCTGCAGGGAAGCTAGGAATGATCTTCCCATTGGTCAAGAATTGCAGACGTTGGTCTAAATATTGCAAAGCTACCTGCAAAAAGGGTTTGAATATAAGGGTGCATCACTCAGATTTTGATTTGCTTTTGTCACAGGTTACTTGCTGGGATGCTTTTCTCAGCATTTTGGTTAAGAGCAAGCATATAATGCCTGTTCTTTCAGCTTGGATCTGGTATGTCCCTTGTCTGGGGACCATGAATTGAATTGGTTTTTGGACCAGGCAAGGCTTGTCCTGTCCACTCCGCACATTGGCTCAGTAACAGAAAGGAATCAATTCAATTTTAAAATATTGTCAGGGGAAAGAGTTAGGAGTAGGCCACTAGCTGGGAAGTTAGCATTTGTGTCAGACTTTGCCAGTGACGAGTATTTGTCACAGTTTGAGGGATTGCCATAAGAAACCAGCGTCAGTCTTAGCTCCTGACTAATGTAACTGCCAAGGATCAAGGGTTGCCTTAAGAATCCAGTATTAGAGATCACTGGATCCAATAGAGACATATCTTCCTCAACGCCAACAAACAAAAATATCCCCCATACCCCTAGTGCTTTGACATTTCCTCACACATTTTTATCTCCTTGCTTTTTAAATTGGACATTTGTTCAATTTAACTCTCATTTAGAGATTTGCTGCCATAGTGGACAGCTACTCTCATCCTGTGACATCTTACAAATATTGCTGTTAAAGGCAGGAATAAAAACAATCAAATTCTATTTAAAAAGAGAGGTCACAATGCAAATAATACTGAATGAATCATAGAATCATAGAAGTTTACAGCATGGAAACAGGCCCTTCGGCCCAACCAGTCCATGCCGCCCAGTTTTTACCATTAAGCTAGTCCCAGTTGCCCGCACTTGGCCCATAACCCTCTATACCCACCTTACCCATGTAACCATCTAAATGCTTTTTAAAAGACACAATTGTACCCGCCTCTACTACTACCTCTGGCAGCCCATTCCAGACACTCACTACCCCCTGAGTGAAGAAATTGCCCCTCTGGGCCCTTCTGAATCTCTCCCCTCTCACCTTAAACCTATGCCCTCTAGTTTTAGACTCCCCTACCTTTGGGAAAAGATGTTGACTATCTACCTTAGCTATGCCCCTCATTATTTTATAGACCTCTATAAGATCACCCCTAAGCCTCCTACGCTCCAGGGAAAAAAGTCCCAGTCTATCCAGCCTCTCCTTATAACTCAAACCATCAAGTCCCGGCAACATCCTAGTAAATCTTTTCTGCACTCTTTCCAGTTTAATAATATCCTTTCTATAATAGGGTGACCAGAACTGCACACAGTATTCCAAGTGTGGCCGTACCAATGTCATGTACAACTTCAACAAGATGTCCCAATTCCTGTATTCAATGTTCTGACCAATGAAACCAAGCATGCCGAATGCCTTCTTCACCACCCTGTCCACCTGCGACTCCACCTTCAAGGAGCTATGAACCTGTACTCCTAGATCTCTTTGTTCTATAACTCTCCCCAACGCCATACCATTAACTGAGTAGGTCCTGGCCTGATTCGATCTGCCAAAATGCATCACCTCACATTTATCTAAATTAAACTCCATCTGCCATTCGTCGGCCCACTGGCCTAATTGATCAAGATCCAGTTGCAATCCTAGATAACCTTCTTCACTATCCACTGTGCCACCAATCTTGGTGTCATCTGCAAACTTACTAACCATGCCTCCTAAATTCTCATCCAAATCATTAATATAAATCACAAATAACAGTGGACCCAGCACCGATCCTTGAGGCACACCACTGGTCACAGGCCTCCTGTTTGAAAAACAACCGTCTACAACCACCCTCTGCCTTCTGTCGTCCAGCCAATTTTGAATCCAATTGGCAACCTCACCCTGGATCCCGTAAGCTTTAACCTTCTGCAACAACCTACCATGCGGTACCTTGTCAAAGGCTTTGCTAAAGTCCATGTAGACAGCGTCTACTGCACTGCCCTCATCTACCTTCTTGGTCACCCCCTCAAAAAACTCAATCAAATTTGTGAGACATGATTTTCCACGCACAAAGCCATGCTGACTGCCCCGAATCAGTCCTTGCCTCTCTAAATGCTTGTAGATCCTGTCTCTCAGAATACCTTCGAGCAACTTACCTACTACAGACGTTAGGCTCACCGGTCTGTAGTTCCCAGGCTTTTCCCTGCTGTCCTTCTTAAACAAGGGCACAACATTCGCCACTCTCCAGACTTCAGGCATCTCACCTGTGGCTGCCGATGATTCAAATATCTCTGTTAGGGGACCCGTAATTTCCTCCATAGCCTCCCACAACATCCTGGGATACATTTCATCAGGTCCCGGGGATTTATCTACCTTGATGCGCTTTAAGACTTCCAGCACCTCCTCCTCTGTAATATGCACACTTCTCAAGACATCACTATTTATTTCCCTTAGTTTCCTAACATCCATGCCTTTCTCCACCGTGAATACCGATGAGAAATATTCATTCAGGATCTCACCCAACTCTTGTGGCTCTGCACATAGATGTCCTTGTTGATCCTTAAGAGGCCCTACTCTGTCCCTAGTTACTCTTTTCCCCTTTATGTATCTGTAGAATCTCTTTGGATTCTCCCTTGCATTATTTGCCAAAGCAATTTCATGTCCCCTTTTTGCCCTCCTGATTTCCCTCTTAACTCTATTTCGACAATCTCTATACTCTTCAAGGGATCCACTTGATCCCAGTTGCTTATGTACGTCATATGCCTCCTTCTTCTTTTTGACCAGAGTCTCAATATCTCGAGTCATCCAGGGTTCCCTACTTCTACCAGCCTTACCCTTCACTCTAAAGGGAATGTGCTTACCCTGCACCCTGGTTAACACATTTTTAAAAACCTCCCATTTACCAGCCGTCCCTTTGCCTGCCAACAGTCTCCCCCAATCTACCTCTGCAAGTTCCTGTCTGTTACCATCAAAATTGGCCTTGCCCCAATTAAGAATTTTAACTCTTGGGCCAGACCTATCATTCTCCATAGCTATCTTAAAACTAATGGAGTTATGGTCACTTGTCCCAAAGTGATCCCTCACCAACACTTCTGTCACTTGCCCTTCCTTATTTCCCAAGACGAGGTCAAGTTTTGCCCCCTCTCTAGTCGGTCCATCCACATACTGAATGAGAAATTCCTCCTGAATACACTCAACAAATTTCCCTCCATCCAAGCCCCTAATGCTATGGCTGTCCCAGTCAATGTTGGGAAAGTTAAAGTCCCCTACTACTACCACCCTATTATTCTTGCAGCTATCTGTAATCTCCTTACATATTTGCTCCTCAATTTCCCGCTGACTATTTGGGGACCTGTAGTACAGTCCTACCAAGGTGATCTCTCCCTTCTTATTTTTCAGTTCCACCCATATAGACTCAGTGGGCGAACCCTCGGATATATCCCCTCTAAGTACTGCCGTGATGTTCTCCCTAATCAAAAACGCCACTCCCCCTCCTCTCTTACCTCCTGTTCTATCCTTTCTATAGCATCTGTACCCCGGAACATTGAGCTGCCAGTCCTGCCCCTCCCTTAGCCATGTTTCAGTCATAGCTATAATATCCCAGTCCCATGTGCCCGTCCATGCCCTGAGTTCATCCGCTTTGCCCGTCAGGCCCCTTGCATTGAAATAAATGCAGTTTAATGTAGACCTTCCTTGCTCTCTGCCCTGCTTTCTCTGGTCATGCTTTACACACTCTCCCTTCCTGCCTTTTGTTTCTGTCCCCACTGACTTCCTACATCGGTTCCCATCCCCCTGCTTTTCATTCATGCCCTTGTACTTTTAAAAGTTAAAATACAGAATAGAAACAGGCTGTTAGAGCAGTTAGAATTTGGGGATTTCAGTTTGAATGGACATTAGCAGAAAATTATTGAATATGAAATCCTATTGTCCTTTGCTTGTAGTTATGACGATTGCCGTATTATTGTGTCTTGATAGTTTCTGGTGTAATTTTTCAAGATGTTAGCATTCAAAGTACTTAATTTTTTTACCTTTTGATTTTTAAACATCCACTGACAACACCCCAATATCTCCTCAAGTTGTCAATCTTCAAGTGGGGCTTTCAACAGACAGTTTCGGCAAATTATACAGAAAGGTTGTGGCAGTCTCGACTGCAGTGATCCTGCCATTATCTGACGTTGAGTAGAAAGCATTGGATTGTGATTAGCTATAGGAAATATAGCTGATTTTTTTCCTTCATGGCCTGGATTAACTGAGCTCAATTTTCCTGTCCCATTGCAGACTGGCAAGATCAATTAATTCAGATCGGGGATTGAACTTGGATCTTGTCTGGTTCATTACTTCATGGGCCATCAAGAGATCTCCCCAGTAGATACTTTTTAAACACTGCAAGGTGATTTCTTGTCACATTGCACATGAACAGATGTTTTCAGGTGGGATAATTGGAGCTAGGGAGGGATGGGGTTGGGAGAATGGGACAGGCAGATGCAAGGGGTAATGGGATAATGGGAGTATGGAATAATGGGGGACGATTGGGAAGGGAAGAAAGGTGACAGGGAAGATGCTCTCCCGTCTATACAAAAATATTGGAAGTGCCGACCTGAATCTGGCCTTTGCTATTTTCTCAGGAGGGGAAATGGGGACGTGTTATAAATTGTACATCCATGGTTTACGTGGGTGGTTGCCCGGATAAATTAGCCGTATGATTTTGGGGAAATAGTTGTCGGAACCCAGACGTGTGCAGATTAGAACTGGTAGGAACAGGTTTGAATTTTGTGGGTTCATTTTGGATAGCCTATTCTCACTGATGTATGCATTTAAGTGAGAATATAAAGCTTCCTGCGGGGCCATTAGGTGGCCAGAACTGCACAACTTCTCGCGATAAGTAAACTACAGAGAATGGGATTCTGTGGTCCCCTAGCTGTTTGTTTCTCAGTGCCGCTCCATTTGCTGGCAGCAGGATTCTATCCTCCTGATGCTTGTCAATGGGATTTGCCATTGAAACCACCCCAAGCCGCTGCGAAACCCACTGGAGTGCGCTGCTAGCGGGAAAGGTGATTCTCGACCACCGGAGATTTCCGGCACAGTATCTGCTCTTGCTTTTACATCTATGTTACAAGACATGTTTAACAGTAGAACTACCTATCACAGCAACACTTTTAGACATAACAGGGACTGCAGGTAAATGTTGATTTATTTTTAATGGAATTTTCATTGACTGATCCTGTAATAGGAAATGCCAAAAGATATTATTGATTTTAATGCATAATAATGTTTTATTCATTATCATTCAATAATTAATTCACTTTTTACCTTTGGTCTTCCGTTGATGATGAAATGTTCTGCCACGAAACCGGGGTGTTGCTTGAAAAATATTGTTCAAGTCTTCTTCCCAGAAATCTGGATCTAAATGCCTGAGAAATTCTTCTATTGTGTCAAATCCAGCAATAGTCTCATCCAAAGATTCTGCAGTCAGTGGTGAAGCAGTAACTGCTGAGGAATGCCACAGTGGCCCCTGTACACAAAAGCATAAACAGATTTCAGTCTTTTACCCCAACATTATTGTATTGTTTCAAAACCACTAACAAGAGTGTTTCTATCTAGAGAGTGCTCTTTTGTGTCAAAATGTCTCAAAATGTTTCACACAATGAAATACTTCAAAGTTCAGCAGGCTAGTTGTAGCTCCATTGCTCAAAATTTTCCAACAGCCTACAGGCCAGATACACAGCACAGTAATAATCATGTTCTGCTAATTAGTACCAATGTACTTACTGGTCAATTAATCACTGATGGCATCACTGTTTAGGCTAATCCTCAGTAATGAGCCAGCACTCTTACTTAAATTCATATTAAGAACCCTAACAGTGTATAAACATTTAAGCTTGCATTCAAGTAACACAATTTAAAGAGCGAACTACCAAATAAACCCTTGCAATATCTTAAGGAAAGATTGTTTGTATTGGAATGTCATTGATTTAATATGGTGCCTCTGGCTTGGCCAGTAAATTTAACAGCAAATGAAGAGTGTACATATTTAACTTGCGGGGATTTTTGGGAGGAGGTCAGGTTTTCTTTCCCCAATAGACTGTGTTGCCCTTAGAAAATGCCTGTATGAATATACATTAGTGTCTGTAGCAGTTGAATTTAACTGTCAATTGTTTCTTTCCATGTAAAAAATGGACCTGCCATGCAGCCTCATATCTTAGCTAGGGTTTGCTGACTGCACCTGTCCGTCATCTTTTTTTGGGAAGGGGGTTCCAACTAAACCAGCGGTTTGAATTCTGTAGCTGTTTGTAAAAGGACACTGTGAGAATCTGTAAATGACTTCACAGTTAGATTATTAATTCACAACAGCCTCCTGCTCTTGAGTAATTCCCAGAGGTTTTGGACAGCTTCTCCACTTGACCTCACTCAATACTGGAATGATTTCAGAATGATAGATGTTTGAAATGGCCTGCAATCTATTTCTATTTTGCACACGAGTTGAACTGATAATGCTTCAGTGAATCATGCAGTAAAACTGTCTTGTAAAAAGCTACTTCACAAAATCGGTGAGATGAACAGTCCTGGGTTTGCCACACATGTCGCAGTGGTTCAGTGCATGAATGGTGAAATGCAGAGTGAAGATCAATAACCCCTTTGCAGCATGTGGTCTTGAATCTATACCTTAACCTTTTCTAAAAGGCATATGCATTGATATTATGGCTGAATTAAAGTCCAGTTAAATTTAAATTAAATTGTGAGTTAGCTAGAGGAAAGTATTCATTCAAATCAGTGCAAGCCATCTAACATCTTAAACAGGAAGCCTTAGCCTCTACTAAAATAACTTATACTTCAATTATATTTCCAAGTATCAAATAAGGATTTAAAAAACTTCAAACTTAAAAGCGCACAGCTTATTCAAAGTATTCTGAACTACATGATTATAAAATAATCCCGCTTAATTTTATTGTTAAATTTGGTGCAACGTCTGGCGTGCTTTGGGGTACAAATCATCATTGTGCTGAATGAATGGCACAAAGCCAAAAATCTGGCCAGGTGCCAGGATGCTTCCACCTGCCAACTCCATCACAGACTCAACCAATGTTGGTGGAGTCAGCAGCTTGGAAATGGCATGCTCTCGCCCCATCAGAGTTGCATGTTTGGTGCTGTCACCCCAGGTCCCTTTTGTGGGGACCAGTGCTAAATGGTGCCTGGTTGGGGACTCCTCGGCAAAGCCGGTACATCCCAGGAACTGGTTTGATCTGGCGTTTTGTGGGCAGGATCCTGATCGTGATGTCTCGCGAGATCTCATTAGGGTGGCACAGTGGTGCGATGGTTAGCACTGTTGCCTCACTGCTCCAGAGACCCGGGTTTGATTCCGATCTCGGGTGACTGTATGTGTGGAGTTTGCACATTCTCCCCGTGTATGTGTGCGTTTGCTCCCACAGTCCAAAGATGTGCAGGTTAGGTGGATTGGCCATGATAAGTGCCAAGGTTGGGTGAGTTTACGGGGATAGGATCTAGGTAGGGTGCTCTTTCGAGGGGTTGGTGCAGACTTGATGGGCCAAATGGTCTCCTTCTACACCGTAGGAATTCTATGAACAACTGTCTGGAATTCTGGAGGAGGCCTCTCCTGGGATCTAATGGCCACATCCCATCCCAATTCCAGCAGAATGCGGCTGGTAAATTGAGACCTTGCTTTTTATTATTTACTAATTAAATTTAAATTGCCCCTGCTTCCGTGGTGGCAATCGAAGTCAAGCTGCCGATTCTCCGGCCACGTTGAGTCTAGCGCAAATCCCACTATGTCGTGAGAATTGCATCTTGGCCCTCACCTTTCCACCATATTTATCAACAACTAAGATAGTAAGATAAAAAAATCAAATATCCAAGTTTTCTGAAACCACAAAGGTAGCCATTGCAAATATTGTACAGGGAAGCATAACATTACAAAGGTTCATTGATAGATTGAGTGAACTGGGTTCAACTGTGCCAAATGGATTTCAATGTAGGCAAAGGTTAGGTTCATCCTGAATAGGGTAAAACAGAGTACTTTCTCAATGAGAAAATTAGAAACAAGTCTGCTAATGGCAGATACACAGTTAATTAATTAGGTGGTGTATTAGAACTGGTAATCACTGTCAGTGGGCCTTTGAAATTTTTGTTTGTAGGCTTTTATAATTGTCTAGTTCTATGGAGTACTGCTACTATAGAGCACTAAATTCTAGTGAATGAGGGAATTCTGTGCAGTGAGAGAAGAGATAGAGTGCTATTCTTGTACTTAAAAAAAATAAGCTACAAGAAATCGAAACCAGAAAAGAGACCAGGAGACAGCGAGGCTTGCGAGCAGAGATCGAGAGGCATTAATTAAAATGTATTCTTTAATTGAGCTGCTAACTAGATCTGAAAATAGGAAATAGAATTGTTTTTAGATAATGGATAGACAGCTGAGGCCTGTTCCTGTGTCATGTGGGAACCTCAGGACAATTCATGTGTGGGACCAGATGTGTCGGAAGAGTCTGTAGCTGTTTGAGCTCGAGCTCAGGATTTTGAAGATTGTGAGACAGCTTCAAGGAGGCTGACAGTTTCCCTGAACATAAGTTCCAGAAGGTGGCCACCCCACAGGCATACAAAGCTCAGGATGGTAGACGGATGACCATCCAGAAGAGTAGGGAGAGGCAGGAAATACATGGGTCTTCCGGGGGAGTGTGCAACTCTCAAATTGGTATTCAAAATTGAAGGCTGCTGTGAATGACCCGCTTTGAAGGAACGCAATCCCGACCATGGCACCAAGGAGAAACAGCAAAGAATAGAAATGCAGTCTCACAGAAGATTGCACAGTCAGGGGATAGGCATATCTCTAACTGTCATCATCAGACCCACGTTTTCTGTTGTCTCCCTGGTGCCAATGTAAAGAACATCATGAAGAAAGTGCAGAATATTCTACAGAGAGAAGGGAATGATCCAGAATCATAGACTTCCTACAGTGCAGAAGAAGGCCATGCAGTCCATCAAGACTGCACCAAGCCCCTGAAAGAGCACCACACCCAGGCCAAACTGCCACCCCACCCCCCCAAACCTCATCCCCGCAACCCCACCTAAATGCACATCTTTGGACACTAGGGGGCAATTTAAGTTGGCCAATCCACCTAACCTGCACATCCTTGGACTGTAGGAGGAAACCACAGCACCCGATGGAAACCCAGGCAGAGATGGGGAGATAGTGCAAACTCCACACAGAGTCACCCAAGGCCGGAGTTGAGCCCAGTTCCCTCGTGCTGTGAAGCAGCAGTGTTAACCACTGTGCCACCGTGCTGCCAGAAGTTGTGGTACATGTGAATACCAACAACATTAAGTGTGCAAGTATTCAGGTCCTATAGTCAGACTTTTGGTTGCTAGCGAAGAACATAAAAAGCAGGACATTGAAGGTAGTCATGTCTGATTATTCCCAAAGCCATGTCCTAGCAAGAGTAGAAATAAGGAGATAGGGAGGTTTAATACATGGCTTGAGGCATGGTGTAGGAAGGAGAGCTTCAGATTCTTGGTCATTGAGACCAATTCTGAGACAGGAGGCATCTGTTCAAATGGGACAGAGTGTATTTCAGTTGGACTGGGACCAATGTCCTCATGAGGTTTCACTAATGTGGTTGGAGAGGGTTTAAACTGAAGTGACAGGAGAATGGGCACCAGTTTCTGAAGTAGAAAAGGAGAATAAGTGCATAAAGTAGTGACTGTGTTGGATAATACCAGAGATTAAAGCAATACCATATTATTTAGGAACAGACTAAGTACAACCATGAGGAATACAAAGACAAGTTTAGAATGAATGTATGTCAATGCATAAAATGTGGTAAGTGTGGTCAGTGAGCTACAAGTGCAAATAGCCATGTGGGAATGTGGTGTAGAGGCAGTAATGGAAACATTCCTTAAAAATGGTGAGGACTGAGAACCTAACATGCACAAACACAAAGTGTTCATGAAAGATAGGGAAGGAAAAAAGAGGTGGGGTCCTAGATGAGGCAAGGATGGAATCCAGCTTGTTCACGTTGAGAAGCAAAATGGCTGTTGGCATGCAACTGGGGTAATCTACAGGCCTGAATGAAATAGAGGAGCAAATCGCCAAAGAAATTAGAGATGTGCAAGATTTAGAGAGTGGTGATATTTGGGGACTTCAATTCCCCGATATTGATTGGGATAATGTTAGAGAAAAGGAAAGGAGGGAAAGGATTTTTTGAAATGTGGATGATGGGGAAGAAAGAATGAGAATAAAATGGACTTAAAGAAAATAGGAAGCCGAAAATTATCCAATGGCATATAAATAGTAAGCGGGTAGAAAGAGGCGGACTTGGACCTATTGGAGTCAGAAGGCAATATATGCTTTGGAACACTGGCGAGGCTAGAATACTGAATGAACGTTTTGTATTAGTGTTTACTAAAGATAGGAATCTGACAAATGTTGGTAGAAGTGGAGACGGTAGAGGGAATGGACAAGGTAAAAATTGATAGGTAGGATATACTGAAAAGGCTGCCTTTACTTGCAATGGATATGTCACATGGTCTAGATGACTTGTATCCCAGGTTGCCAAGGGAAGTGGGGGTGGAGACAATGGGAGAGTTTGCTGTAATCTTCCAATATTTGCTAGATGGGGGAGAGATGTCAGAGGGTTGGAAAGTGATATATGTGGCACCCTTGTCCAAGAAAGAGTGTAAGGATATCCCTAGTAACCATAGACCAGTCAGTTTAACAGTTTTAAAAACAACAGTCAGAGAAAACAAATAACAGGCACTTGGAGGGTGCGGATGAAACAAAGATTGGCCAGGTGGTTAACAGTGAGGTTGGGTGTCTTGTGTTACAGGAAGAGAGAGACGGATTGGTCAAATGGACAGAAAAGTGGCAGATGGAATTTAACCCTGAAAAGTGTGAGGCGATACACTTTGGAAGGAGTAATGTGACAAGGAAATATTCAATGAATAGGCTGACACTGGGAAGTTCTGAGGAACAAAGGGACCCTGGCATGTTTGTCCATAGATCTCGGAAGGCAAAAGGGCAGATTAATAGGGTAGTGAAAAAGGCATATGGAACACTTGCCTTTATCAATCGAGGCATAGATTACAAAAGCAGGGGGGTTATGTTGAAGTTGCATAGAACTTTGGTGAGGCCACAGCTGGAGTACTGTGTGAAATTCTGGTCACCACATTAAGGAAGGATGTGCTTGCACTGGAGTGGGTGCAGAGGTGATTCACCAGGATGTTGCCTGGGATGGGACATTGAAGTTATGAAGAGAGGTTGGATAGGCTTGGGTTATTTTCACTGGAGAGAAGACGGAGGGAGGGACCTAATTGAGGTGTACAAGATTATGAGGGGCATGAACAGAGTGGATAGGGAGCAGCTATTCCCCTTAGTTGAAGGGTCAGTTATGAGGGGACACAAGTTAAAAGTGAGGGGCAGGATGTTTAGGGGAGATTTGAGGCAAATTTGTTTTTATCCAGAGGGTGGTGATGGTCTGGAATGCACTGCCCGGGAGGGTGATAGAGGCTGGTTGCTTCACATCCTTTAAAAAGTACCTGGATGAGCACATGGCACGCCACAACATTCAAGGCTATGGGCCAGCAAATGGGATTAGGTAGACAGTTCAGGTATTTTTCATGCGTTGGTGCCGAAGGGCCTCTTCTGCACTCTATTATTCTGCGATTATGAGAGGTTTTAGTTATTTAAGGAGAAACAACACAGATTTGAAAAAGGCAGATTATGTCTGACTAATTGAATTTTTTTGATGAAATAAGAAGGTTAATGAGGGGTTAGCAATCTATCTTTATAGATTTTAAGTAAGCATTGGACAAAGTACAACATCAAAGGGTGGTTAACAAAATTGAGCTCATGGAATAGGAGGATCAATGTGAGCTTGAATAAAAAATCGTCTTGAGCACAGAAAACAGCAAGTTGTGGTAAATGATTGTCCTTCAGCCTGCAGGATGGCAGGCTGATATTTCTCAAGGGTCAGTGCTGGGATCACTGCTTTTTTGCAAGATATAAATGACTTGGATCTTGGAATACAGTACAATTTCAAAATCTGACGATGAAACCAAAGAATGAGGATGATACATATCAACTGCATTACTATCTAGATAGGCTCGCAGAAAAGGCGGACAAATGTGAGATGATGTATTTTGGCAGAAGCGGGAGGGAGAGGCAATATCTACTTCATGCCACAGTTCCAAAATGTGTGCAGAGACAGAGGGAGCTGGGGGTTCATGTGTATCGATTTAGAAGTTAGCTAAGCATATAGGATCTTAGCCTTCATAAATATGGACATTGATTAAGGTATGCTGAACTTTTCTAAAGCTCTGATTAGGACAATTAGATTATTGCGTCCAGCTCTGGCCACAAAACCTTAGTAAGGATGTGAGGGTCCTTAAAAGGACGCAGAGGAAATTTATCAGACTAACCCCTGGGATGGCAGGATTGTCATATGAGGAGAGATGAGAACAAAGAGAACAAAGAACAAAGAAAAATTACTGCACAGGAACTGGCCCTTCGGCCCTCCAAGCCTGCGCCGATCCAGATCCTCTATCTAAAACTGTCGCCTATTTTCTAAGGATCCGTATCCCTCTGCTCCCTGCCCATTCATGTATCTTTCTAGATACATCTTAAATGATGCTATCATGCCCGCCTCTACCACCTCCGCCGGCAATGCGTTCCAGGCACCCATCACCCTCTGCGTAAAGAACTTTCCACGCATATCTCCCTTAAACTTTTCCCCTCTCACCTTGAACTCGTGACCCCTAGTAATTGAGTCTCCCACTCTGGGAAAAAGCTTCTTCCTATCCACCCTGTCTATACCTCTCATGATTATGTAGACCTCAATGAGGACCCCCCTCAACCTCTGTCTTTCTAATGAAAATAATCCTAATCTACTCAACCTCTCTTCATAGCTAGCGCCCTCCATACCAGGCAACATCCTGGTGAACCTCCTCTGCACCTTCTCCAAAGCACCCACATCCTTTTGGTAATGTGGCGACCAGAACTGTACGCAGTATTCCAAATGTTGACTTCGGTTGACTTGGCCTGTATTCACTGGAGTTTAGAAGAGTGAGGGGGATCTCATTGAAATGTTTACAATTCTGACAGGGATGGACATACTTGATGCAGGGATAATGTTCCCCCTGGCTGGAGGGGTCTAGAACAAGGAATCACGGTCTCAGGATATGGGGTAAGTCATGTAGGATTGAGGTGAAGAGAAATGTCTTCACGCAGAGGGTGGTGAACCTGTGGAATTTTGTACCACAGAAGGCTATGGAGGCCAAGTCACTAAATGCATTTAAGAAATAAATAGATTTCTAGGTACCAAAGGCACCAAGTGGTATGGAGAGAGGGACTGTGGCACTGAGATAGAAGATCAGCGTTGATCACATTGATCGACAGAGCAGACTCGATGGGCCAAATGGCCCACTCCTGTTCCTATTTTTAGTTTCCATGAGGAATTTTCACTGTGAGATGAAATTGGAGAAGTTAGGTTTGTTCTCCTCAGGGCAAAAGAAAATGAATTGAGAACTGGTAGAAGTGTACAAGGTGATGAGAAGTTTAGATAAAGTATACAAGGAAAAACCATTCCCATTAGCAATGACTAAGGTGTGGAGATGCCGGCGTTGGACTGGGGTAAGCACAGTAAGAAGTCTTACAACACCAGCTTAAAGTCCAACAGGTTTGTTTCGATGTCACTAGCTTTCGGAGCGCTGCTCCTTCCTCAGGTGAATGAAGTGGCATGTTCCAGAAACACATATATAGACAAATTCAAAGATGCCAAACAATGCTTGGAATGCGAGCATTAGCAGGTGATTAAATCTTTACAGATCCAGAGATGGGGTAACCCCAGGTTAATGAGGTGTGAATTGCATCAAGCCAGGACAGTTGGTAGGATTTTGCAGGCCAGATGGTGGGGGATGAATGTAAAGCGACATGAATCCCAGGTCTCGGTTGAGGCCGCACTCAATTGTGCGGATCTTGGCTATAATTATATCCTTTCTGAGGTGTGGTGCCCAGAACTATAATTATAGCCAAGTTTCTAGTGACATCGAAACAAACCTGTTGGACTTTAACCTGGTGTTGTAAGACTTCTTACAATGACTAAGGGACACAGATCTAAGAATTTGTGCAAGTAATACAAGGGAATGTTAGGAAGAATGTTTTTTTATACAGCAAGTGGTAATGATCTGAAACTTGCTGTCTATATTGGTCGTGGACGCAGAAACAATCAATGATTTCAAAAGAAAATTGAATGGGCACTTGCAGAGCTATGGGGATTTTCACAGTAACTTCATTGCAGTTTTAATGTAAGCCTACTTGTGACAATAATAAAGATTATTATTATAGAGCAGGGGCATGGACGAAATGGAATGCTGTAAGGAGTGCTGGCATGAACTCAATGGGCTGAATGGCCACCTTCGGTGCCATAATAATTCTATAAGACTTGGTGCTCCAGGCATTTAGATCATTAAAATAGCACAAACATATAATGGCTATTGGAGCTGGGTTTTATACCTAAATAATTAGAATACAAGGGTAGAAGTCAAGCTCTGACTAAATAAAGCTCTGGGGCGAAATTCTCCCCCAACGGCGCGATGTCCGCCGACTGGCGCCAAAAACGGCGCCAATCAGACGGGCATCGCGCCGGCCCAAAGGTGCGGAATGCTCCACATCTTTGGGGGCCGAGCCCCAACATTGAGGGGCTAGGCCGGCGCCGGAGGGATTTCCGCCCCGCCAGCTGGCGGAAATGGCGTTTGTTGCCCCGCCAGCTGGCGGAAATGGCGTTTGTTGCCCCGCCAGCTGGTGGAAATGGCGTTTGGTGCCCCGCCAGCTGGCGCGGAAATGCGGCGCATGCGCAGGAGCATCAGTGGCCACTGACAGTTTCCCGCGCATGCGCAGTGGGGAGAGTCTCTTCCGCCTCTGCCATGGTGGATGCCGTGGCGGAGGCAGAAGGGAAAGAGTGCCCCCACGGCACAGGCCCGCCCGCGGATCGGTGGGCCCCGATCGCGGGCCAGGCCACCGTGGGGGCACCCCCGGGGTCAGATCGCCCTGCGCCCCCCCCCCCAGGACCCCGGAGCCCGCCCACGCCGCCTGGTCCCGCCGGTAAATACCAGCTTTGATTTACGCCGGCGGGACAGGCAATTTCTGGGCGGGACTTCGGCCCATCCGGGCCGGAGAATTGAGCGGGGGGTCCCGCCAACTGGCGCGGCCTGATTCCCGCCCCCGCCCAATCTCCGGTACCGGAGACTTCGGCGGGGTCGGGGGCGGGATTCATGGCGGCCAACGGCCATTCTCCGACCCGGCGGGGGTCGGAGAATGACGCCCCTGATCTGGCCATATCTGGAATACCGTGATTAGTTCTGGGCACCACACCTCAGAAAGGATACACACCTTGGAGGGAGTGCAACATATCTTTACCAGAATTGTACCCAAGCTTCTTGGTTATCCAAGGATTGATTATGCAAACTAATAATATTTCCCTAGAATTTAGAAGCCAAAGGGTGATTTGATCAAAGTTTTCAAAATATTCAGAGAAACAGAAGGATTGTGTTATTGGGGAGTCTATTACCAAGGGAAGAGTATGGAGTGAAATTGAAAAGATTTCTGCACACAAAGCAGAGTAGAAGTTTGGAACTCTTTTCCACAAATAGCGAGATCAACTGATGATTTTAAATCTGATATTGATAGATTTTTGTTATCCACAAAATATTAAGGAATAAGGGGCAGGATTCTCTGACCCCCCGTCGGGTCGGAGAATCCCCGGGGAGCAGCGTGAATCCCGCCACGCCGCTCCGACGCCGGCTGCCGTATTCTCTGGCGCCGGTTTGCGAGCGGGGGCGGCGTTTACTCCGCGTTGGTCAGGGGCCGTTGGCAGCGCCCCCCCGGCAATTCTCCGGGCCCCGATTGGCCGAGCGGCCACCCGTTTTCGGCCAGTCCCGCCGGCGTGAAATGGACATGGTTCATCACGGCGGGACCTGGCTTATCGGCCATCTAGTGGGGTCCTCGGGTCTAGCAAGGGGATCTGGCCCCGGGGGGGGCGGGGCACGGTGGCCTGGCCCGCGATCGGGGCCCACCGATCTGCAGGCGGGCCTGTGCCGTGGGGGCACTCTTTCCCTCCGCGCCGGCCTCTGTCGGGCTCCGTCATGGCCGGCGCGGAGAAGAATAGGGCCCTCTGCGCATGCGCAGGAACACGTCGGCAGTTTTGCGCATGCGCGGGACCAAGGCGGCCATTCGGTGCCAGTTGGCGTGGCGCCAACCCCTCCAGCGCCGGCCTAGCCCCCGGAAGTGCGGAGCCCGTAGCCCGCCCACGCCGCCTTGTCCCGCCGTTCAAAAGATGGTTTAATCCACGCCGGCGGGACAGGCAATTTATCGGCGGGACTTCGGCCCACCCGGGCCGGAGAATCCAGCGGGGGGGCCCGCCAACTGGCGCGGCCCGATTCCCGCCCCCGCCGAATATCCGGTACAAGAGACTTCGGCAACCGGCGGGGGCGGGATTCACGGCAGCCCCCGGCGATTCTCCAACCCGGCGGGGGGTCGGAGAATGACGCCCCAGATCTCAGTAAATAGCAAAAGAGGTTTGAGGGGCTAATTATGGTCTACCCTGATCTGACCTTAAGGGCATTCTGGATTATGAAATTTATTAAATGCTTTGTAACAGAACAGGGTCAAAAATTACTTACCGATACAGAACTTGTGACCGCTTCCCAGTTCGATTTTGAGGGCTGCGGCTGTAAATCATCCTGAAACAGAACAAAATAAACATCCATTGATCAAAGTCCTTATTCATGTGATTCGTGTGTCTTGTAGCTTTGCGATGAAAGTGTTAAATGTGCTCTTCCTGACAAGGTGGGGGGGTTGGGTGAGGAGGTGGGGGGGAAGAGTGGGTTCTAATGAATGCTAGCACCAAATTCATTAATGTCCCTCTAATGAAGTGATTTTGCGATAGTAGCTGTGTTTTCTTTGTATAATAAAGGTAAATTGCATGATATGGCTCACATTTGCAATGAAATCAATTTATAAAGGCAGGAGGTCCTTCTTCAAGACATGTTGAAAGATTTTACAAAATGTGATGCTTCAGTTTTCTGGCTGGCAGCTGATTTTGTTTTTGCTTTACTGTGAAGCTCAATCCAAACTCCATTTTCACAATGTTAGAAAATGAATGTTTTGAAGAGTTTTTTTTGTGAAGTGAACTTGTAAGGACTCAGTGTCACAATGTAACAATGTAACTGTATGAATGTGCATCGTTATATTTATTATCAGTCTCAATTAGTTATAAAGTCTCAGCTTCAAGGATGGAATTGACAGTTTTGGACCGTCACAGGTATTTATTTGTACTGAATGTTGAATTTCATGGGAAGAAACTGAATTGTGTGCGGGACTAAATTCAGATTAACTGAATGCTGCAATGTTCTCAGAATTCACCTCAGAACAATTTCCCTTCCCTCTCACGGCTGATCTTTTCATATCCAAACATTTCATGGTTTCTTTTTTTCTTTGTATAGCCTCGCTCTGCACCCACAGCCTAAAGTGACTTGTAGACTCTGCAGCTTCATTATGTTCAGACCCTTATTTATCAGAGCAATTTCTGTACAACAAGATTTTCTTCCAGGAAACGCCAATGAATATACCAAGAAAAGGTACAGTGTGCTTGAAGAAACTATAGCAAATAGCATAGTGTCATTCGTCTTAGTGTCTTCCACTCTCTGGGTTGCTTTTTCACATCACCTGCACATTTTCACATTTTCCCGTACCAGCCTCCCCGAACAGGCGCCGGAATGTGGCGACTAGGGGCTTTTCACAGTAACTTCATTTGAAGCCTACTTGTGACAATAAGCGATTTTCATTTCATTTTCATTTTCACCTCGGCACCGGAAACAACAAAGGCACCGTCAGCCCAGTCGACTCTGCAAAGTCCTTTTCTCTAACATCTGGAGACTTGTGCCAGTTGGGAGAACTGTCCCAGAGATTAATCAAGAATCAACCAGATATAATAACACTCATTGAATCCTGCCTTAACGCTTAGGTCCCAGGCTCTTCCATCCTCATCCCTGGTTATGTTGTGTCCCACTGACAGGGCGAGCCATATTAATACTGTGGCTATGAAAGAGGTCAGAGGTTGCCAATTCAGCAGCAAATACCTCACCTCCGAACTCCCCAAAGCCTGTCCATCATCGCCAAGGCACAAGTCATGATGGAATACTGCTTAGTTACCTGGAGCGCAACTGCCCTCAATGGCAAAGCAGCCCATTCAATCATTATCTCATCCATTGCCTGAAAGATTCACTTCCTCCACCACCAGCATACATGGCCAATCCACCTAACCTGCACATCTTTGGACTGTGGGAGGAAACCGGAACACCCGGAGGAAATCCACGCAGACACGGGGAGAACATGGGAGGAAACCGGAGCATCCGGAGGAAACACACGTAGACACGGGGAGAACGTGCAGACTCCACACAGACAGTCACCTGAGGTTGGAATTGAACCCGGGTCCCTGGCGTTATGAGGCAGCAGGGGCAACCACTGTGCCCCCGTGCCATCCTGGAAGGAATGAAATGGCATGCTTTGTTTTCCCATGTCATTCCTCACATGTTGAGCTCTGGTCCAAGCTGGACCACCTTGAGCTGATGCCGAAATCTCCCACCGGATGAAGGTCAATCTGTGACTGACTGGATGCAGTGATAACATAAGCCTGCGAACAGATCACCTGTGTACCCATTGGCGTGGTGAGTCATAGGATTGGAATGAACACATGGAAGATATATATCAATTACAAAGTGGGTTGAGGAAGGGTGTCTAATATGACATTAAACTAATTTGTATTTAACCTGGGATTAAAGGTTAGCTGTAGGATTGGTTTTATGTGTACAGAGTAAATTCTGAAAGGCTGCTGGCGTACAGTCTCATTTGTTGGGAGTACAGTTTAAGAATCAGACATGGAGGTAAGTGTAACTGATTCATGGTACTCCAAATTTCCTTCTGATCATTTATTATTACTTAGAAATAGAAGCACTATAAAATGATCTTCATGTCCAATTCTCTGAGCCATGTTGAGTAAGGTTCCATTTCATGGGCTTAGCTCTGCAACATTTATCTTGTGCTCTATCTATACCTGGCATTTGGTGTTTTCACAAATTATTTGCATGGGGTATTATTGAGAGAGTATCTTATGACTTTATACGTTACAGCATTTACCATGTACAAGTAATTTTTTTTGCCATATTTTCATCATTTTCACCATACTAAAGTGAAACAAAAACAATCGCAACAATATAAAAAAGGAAACGATGCCCCCCAAACCCACAACCCCCGTCACCCCAATCCCTCACCCCCCTTCCGAGACTGACTTCCAACCCAATGGGACCCGCCTACGAGTAATCAGCGAGGCGAAGGTTAAAACATCTGCCCCGACACCCTGAATTAAGCTTCCGTGGGACCGGGTTCCACATCCATATGCAAGACCCCCGAGATGGTATTGAACACCGTCCTCCAAAACCTTTCCAGCTTCGGGCAGGACCAAAACATATGAACATGGTTCGCAGGACCCCTCTCCATCTAAACCCATCGGGCCTCCCCCTCCTTGGCCCAGCCCCGCACCATCTCCGCATTCAGCGCCCAATAGTACAGTACGTTTCGAGAGGCCTAGCCCCCCCCCCACCTGTCACCCTCTCTGCAAGACCACCCTCCTACTCCTGGCCACCTTCCCCCCCCCCCCGCCCAGATAAACGAGGAGATCAATTTGTCCACCCCCCTGAAGAAGAACTTTGGTAAAAAGACCGGCAGGCACTGGAATAAGAAATCATTTATTTTAACTGCCTCCACCCGGCCCGGCAACGACAGAGGGAGGTTGTCCCACCTCGACATATCAGCATTCATCCGCCCCACCAAACTAGTAAAATTGTATTTTCAGAGCACTCCCCAATATTGGGCCAGCTGCACCTTCAAGGACCTAAAGTGGGTGCTGCTAAATGGAATGGCAGCCCCAACAACCCTGCCCCTACACCCGGCTGGGAGACCTTGGGGGCGATTCTCCGAAACCCGCCGGGCTGGAGAATAGCCGCAACCAAGAGGTGCGGAGAATAGGCGGCATTTGCACCGGTGCGTTTGGCGCGGCACTGGCTGCGAGCCGCTGGAATCGGCGGAGCCGCCGATTCTCCGGCCCGGATGGGTCGAGCGGCCGCGCCGATACGACAGAGTCCCACCGGTGCCATTCACCCCTGGTCGCTGCCGGCGGGAACTCTGCGGGAACGGTCGGGGCGTAGCCTGTGGGGAGGGGAGTGGGGCTCCTTCACCGGGGAGGGGGGGGGGGGGGCTCTGATGGGGTCTGTCCCGCGATCGGGCCCACCGATCGGCAGGCCGGCCTCTCCACCCCCGGGCCTACTTTCTGGCGTGGCCGGCCACTGAACACCGACCCACTGCGCATGTGTGAGTTGGCGCAGTGCCCATTTGGCGCCACGTAAGGAGGCTGGAGCATCATGAACCGCTCCAGCGCCGTGCTGGCCCCCTGTGGGGGCTAGAATCCGTCGTTCCGGGCCCAGTTCACGCCGTCGTGAAATGTGACGACGTTCACGACGGCGCGAACACTTGGGCCCAATATTGGAGAATCGCCCCCCCATGAAATACTCGCTCTTGCCTTGGTTCAATTTATACCCTGAGAACATCCCAAATCTTTGGAGCAGCTCAATTATACTCCCCATTGATATGCTCGGTTCTGAGATATACAATAACAGATCCTCATCGTTTAAGGAACTCTGTACTCCACCCCCACTCCCCTCACTATCCCCTTCCACAGCCCCAAGCACCTGAGCGCGATGGCCAAGGGCTTAATAGTCAGTGCAAACAACAGGGGGGACATAGGGCACCCTTGCCTCGTACCCCAGTGCAGTGCAAAGTCCCCCAAATTCATACTATTAATGTGAACTCTCGCCATCGGCCCCTTGTACAACAGCCGCACCCAGGCCACAAACCTTGGCCCAATTCCAAATCTCTCCAATACCGCCATCAAGTAACCCCACGCTACCCGATCAAATGCCTTCTCCACGTCCAGTGCCACCACCACCTCAATCTCTTTCCCTTTGCCGGAGACAGGATCACATTCAGCAATGTCCTCACGTTCGAGAACAGCTGCCTTCCCTCCATGGACTCCGTTTGGTCCCTCCCAATCATCTTTGGGAGACATCCCTCCAGCCTTACCGCCAGAACCTTTGCCAATATCTTGGCATCTACATTCAGTAGGGATATAGACCTATGCGACCCACACTCCACTGGGTCCTTATCCTTCTTTAGGAGCAGTGAAATCGAAGCCTGCCCCATCATCTGTGGCAAGACACCCCTGCCTATCGCATCCTCAAACATTCCCACCATCAGCGGCGCCAACTTACACTTACATTTCCTGTAGAATTCAGCTGGGAACCCATCAGGCCCGCCACCTTCCCTGCCTGCATTATCCCATTCACATCCTTCACCTCCTGCTCGCCCACTGGCCCCTCCAAGCCTACTCTATCCTCTTCACTCAACCTCGGATACTCCTGCCCGTCCAGGAACACCCTCATCTGCCGCTCCTCCCCCGTTGGCTCCGACTTATATAGCTCCTTCTAAAACTCTTCAAATACGTTATTGATCTGCTCTGGAGCCACCACTAGCTTCCTCATCTTGTCCTGCACCTGGATTATCTCCCTTGCCACAGCCTCCCTCTGGAGCAGGCCGGCCAGCATATGCCCTGCCTTTTCCCCTTGCTCATAGACTGTCCCCCTCACCCTTCTCAACTGGTGCACCGCTTTCCCTGTGGACAACTGGTTGAACCTTGCCTGAAGCGCCTTCCTCTTGGCCAAGAGGGCTGGGTCCGGGGCCCCTGTGTACCTCCCATCCCCCTCAGAATGCCCTCTATCAATTTTTGATGCTCCTCTCTCTCCTCCTTGTCCACCTTAGCCCTGAACGAAATCAACTCTCCCCTCAGCACTGCCTTCAGAGCCTCCCAAACCACCGACTGCAAAACTTCTCCTATGAAGTTAAACCCCACATATTCCTCGATTACCTTCCCGATCTTATCACAAAAACTCTGGTCCGCTAACAGTCCCAAGTCCATTCTCTACCCTTGTCCGGGCCACCCTCTTCTCCAAAACCAGATCAACCCAATGTGGAGTGTGGTCCGAAATCACTATTGCTGAATACTTGGACCTCTTAACCCCAGCCAATAGTGCCTCCCCCACCTTGAAAATGTCTATCTTCGAATACACTTTATGTACCGGGGAGAAAAATGAATACTCCCGTTCCATCGGATGTAAGACCTCCACGGATCCACTCCTCCCAGCCCTCTCATGAGCCCAGCCAGTGCCATCGCCCCCCCCCCCCCCCCCCCCGCCCCACTGACTGGGCCAGCGAGGGTGGCTGAGACCTGTCCATCCTCGGCTCTTGCACCATATTCCAATGCCCCTCCCACCACTATTAACTTGTGGGTATCCAAAATCCGAAAGGCACCCAGCACCCTTTTCACCAATCCCGCATCATCCCAGTTGGGCCATATGCGCTCGTCAGTGCCACCAAGCTCTCTTCTAACGCCTCTGTCACTATCACATACCTGCCTCCCTGGTCCGCCACCACCGTTCAATCTGAAAGCTCACTCTCTTGCCCACCAATACTGCTACCCCACAGACACTCTATCGAATCCCGAATAGAAAACCTGACTCACGTAAGGCCTTACCTGACCCTTCACCCTCAGATGAGTCTCCTGCAGCATCACAATATTGGCCTTTAAGCTCTTTAAATGTGTAAAAACCCTCAACCTCTTCACAGGCCCCCCTAACCTCCTCATGTTCCATGTTACTATTCTGACCAGGGGTCTCTCACCGCCCCCCCCCCCCCCCCCCCCCCCCCCCGCTCCTCTTATCTGCCATCATAATAACCATGTACAAGTATGAACACTATTTGATTCAAGTGGAAGTTGTTCTCGTACAGCTACAACACTGGCATCTACCCAGCAATGTGGAAAATTGCCCAGGTGTGTCCTGTACACATGAAACAGGACAAATCCAACCCAGACAATTACCACCCTATCAGTCAAAGCGATGGAATGAGTCATTAACAGTGTTATCAAGCGGTACTTACTCAGCAATAACCTGCTCACGGATGCTCAGTTTGGATTCTGCCAGGGTCACTCAGCTTCTGACCTCATTACAGCCTTGGTTCAAACATGGACAAAAGAGCTGAATATAGAGGTGAGGTGAGAGTGACTGCCCTCGACATCAAGGCAGCATTTGACCGAGTATGGCATCAAGGAGCCCTAGCTAAACTGGGGTCAATGGGAATCTGAGGAAATCTCTCTGCTGGTTGGAGTCACACCTGGACAAAGGAAGGTGGCTGTGGTGGTTGGAGTTCAATCATCTCAGCTCCAGGACATCACTGCAGGAGTTCCTCAGTAAAAAGTCTTACAACACCAGGTTAAAATCCAACAGATTTGTTTGGGATCACTAGCTTTCGGAGCACAGCTCCTTCATCAGGTGAGGGACTTGCCTGGATGAGTGAAGCTCCGGCAACTCTCAAAAAGCTCGACACTACCCAGGACAAAGCAGACCGCTTGATTTCTCCCCTTTTCACAAGCATTCAAACTCTCCACCATCGACGCACAGTGGCAGCCGTTTGTACCATTTATAAGATGCACTGCACTTCACCAAGGTTCCTTAGACAACACCTTCCAAACCCATGACCACTACCATCTAGAAGGACAAGAGCAGTGGATATCTGGGAACACCACCACCTGGAGTTTCCATTCCAAGTCACTCATCACCCTGACATGGAAACTTATCATCGTTCCTTCAATGTCGTTGGGTCAAAATCCAGGGACTCCCTCCTTAACAACACAGTGGATGAACCTACACCACGGACTGCAGCAGTTTAAGAAGGCAGCTCACCACCACCTTCTGAAAGTGAACTCAGGACGGGCAATAACTGCTGGCCTAACCAGTGATGCATCCAACATGTAAATGAATTTTTAAAAAAAATTGGCAGGGAGCATCAGATTGGTTTCCTGACATTGGGAAACCTTGTTGGGATTGTCTCCTCTTGATGTTCAAGGCAAGTTGATGGTTCCCGCTGAAGCTCAGCAGGAACCCACTTTGTATCTCACGCATGTTCATTAAAAGCACACCAGAACAGAATTGTGTTCCCCCGACCAATGCCTCACCTGCGAGAATTTATGTTGTTCTGTAACCCGAGTGGACATTGACGGCGTGCACTTGGCGAGAGAGAATTTGGAGTCGATGTGCGGCTGCAGGAACAGCTTAAAGAAATCCCTAATAAAGATGTGGAGAATGTATGAGAGCTTTCTCATTTGCTATGCCTCACTATTTGGTGAAAACCACATGGCAGTAGTTTTGACCCAGAGGGTTCTCATGCCAACCAGATCTTGGGAAGGTGTAGAGCTGCCATTAACTCTGAGCCATTGGCCATCAGCTCCAGGAGTAGTTGGGGAAGAAGGAAGAAAGGAATGGAGGAGGATCCCTACAAGGGGCATGATAGTGAATGGTAGCTAAGTCACGACTGCAAATCTCTATCCTCCTGAGGGAATGGAACTGTCAGACAAGTGCTCATGTGGTTAGTATCACGCAAAAAGTTACTTAATAAGATAAGAGCCCATGGTGTTGGGTAGTATATTAACACGGATAGAGGATTGCCTAACTAATAGAAGACAGAGAGTTGAGATAAGAGGGACTTTTTCGGATGGCAACCTGTAATTAGTGGACTGCCACAGCGATCAGTGCTGGGACACAATTATGTACAATGTATATTCATAACTTGGAGGAGGGAAGTGAATGCACTATTGCCAAGTTTGCGGATGACACAAAAATAAGTGGGAAGGCAAATGGTGAGGATGTCACTAAGAGTCTATGGAGGGCTATAAACAGGTTAAGTGAGTGGGCAAAAAACTTGGCAGCGGGAATATAATGCAGGAAAATGTGAAGTTATGCGCTTTGTTTGGAAGAATATAGGAGCTGAATATCATTTAATTGGAGAAAGGCTGCCGAAAACTGCGGCACAGAGAGATTTGGGGATCACAAAAGGTTAGCATATAGGTTCAGCAGATAATTGGAAGTCAAATGAAATGCTGGCCTTTATTTCAAAGAGAATGGAGTATAAAAAGAGGGAAATCTTGTTAAAACTATACCAGGCAATAGTCACACTATGTCTGGAATGCTGTGAACAGTTTTGGACCCTTAATGAAGGAAAGATATACTGGCATTGGAGGCAGGACAGAGAAGGTTCATTACATTGATCCCAGGTATGGAGGGATTTTCTTATGAGGAGGGGTGAAGGAGTCATTGGAGTTTAGAAGAATAAGAGGTGACCTTATTGAAAAATCTGGAATTCGCAGGGGGCTTGACAGGGTAGATGTTGAAAGGTTGTTTCCCTTTGTGGGATAGTCTCGAACTAGAGGGCATAATCTCAGAGTATGCGGTCGCCCGTTTCCGACAAAGATGAGGAATTTCTTCTCTCAGAGGTTAGTGAAGCTGTGGAATTCCTTACCGCAGAGAGCTGTGGAGGCTGGGTCGTTAAGTATGCTCAAGACTGAGGTAGACCGGTTCAGTAAGGGAATCAAGGGTTACCAGGGATAAGACAGGAAATTGGAGGTGAGGATTATCATATCAGATCAATCATGATCTTATTAAATAGCAGACACGATGGGCCGAATGGACTACTTCTGCCCCTACGTCTTAAGGTCTTAACGTATTGTTGCCTCCCAAATCTTTGCGCATCTTTCCCAGAAGTCCATGTCTGACTCCCTCTAATTAGATTTCTTCCCTTGTCCTAGTCCAAGACGAATCTAATCAATCTAATCTTATGCTGTGAAACTATGACACAGGCAAATTATCCCTCCTTGTCTATCTCAGCCTGTCTGCACACTTTGACATGGTTAACCACATAATCCTCCTCCAGTGCCTCTCTATGGTCTTCCTGCTGGGTGCGACTGGATGTGCTTGGTTCCATTCCTATTAATTGTGTCACTTGCAATGGGTTCTGTTCCTGCGTTCAACCATTACCTCTGGTGGTCCTCAAATGATTTATCCTTGGCCCCCTCCTATTCTTCAATTACATTCTGCTCATTGGCAACACCATGAGAAGACAAAAGTGTTAACTTTCATATGCATGCTGAAGACACCCAATTCTTTCTCATCTTTGCCACTATGGACTCCTCCATCCTCCACCATTAATTAATAAATTATCAGATTCTTGTCTCACACACAGGACTGGACAAGCAGAAGTTTTCTTCAACTAAATATTGGGAAGACCGAAGCCATTGTTTTGTGTCCCTGCTACAAACACCACTCCCTAACCCCCAACTTCCCTCTTCCTGGAAACTGAGGCTGAACCAATCTGTTTGCAGCCGTCGTGCCAAACTTGACGTCGGGATAGGCTCCAAACCACAGGTCAACACTATCATTAAAATCTCCTATTTCCACTTCTTATATCGACAATCTCCACCCTGCCTTAGTTAGTCTCCTACTGAAATCCTCATCCATTCATTTTTAATCTCTGGACTTGATTGTTCCACTGTACACAAAGCCAGCCTTTTACATTCTACCCTCCGTAAACTTGAAATCATCAAAAACTCTCCCGTCTGTGACCTAACTCACACTTACAGCCCTGATCACCTCGATCACCCATTCTATTTGGCCTACTCTGACTTCCAGTCAAGCAACATCACAATTTTAAAATTCTCATCCTTTTTATTCCAATTGTTTCAAATTGCTCCAGAGCCTGACACCTCCCTACCTCTGTTGTATCTTCCAGTGTCACCACTCTGCAAGATAGTGCGCCCATCTAATTCTGGCCTCTTGAGCATCACCAATTTTAATTGCACTGCCATTGGTGGCTTTGTCTTCAGGCTCTAAGACCTGGAATACACTACTTGAATGTCGCTTTCTCTCATTCCCTTTTTCCTACTTTTAAGACATTCCTAAACACCTCTCTGTTTGACCAAGCTTTTTGCTATCTGCCCTATAAGCACTTTATGTGGTTCGGTGTTGAATTCTGTTTTATAATACTCCCGTAAAAATGTCTTGGCACTTTTTATAATGTAAAATATGTTGTATAAATAAGATACTTTTAATGACAATTCTAATGCTTACGGTGAAGAATTTCCATTATTTTAACAATAGCATTTTCTTCAGAATCAGATGAGAAAGCATAAACAAGCTGACAGCAGTTAATGCTAATTGTAAATACTCATTGTGCAAGTCACTGGTTTTGCTCAACCAAGGCATGCAGCATGACAAACATTTATCTTTCTTAGTAATTATTTTGTGGCAATAGATTGTACATCTTTCATGTTTCTTTTTTACTTTGAGTGAGGAATACATTTGACGAACATTTTGTAATTTTCCAAAGGTCCCTCCAGATATATCTGGCAGGTGGTTAGCCTGTCTATCATTTATGATGCACCTTTCCCCAGAACACTTGCTCATTTTACAAATTATCCTCTGAGAAACCTCTATTTTTTCTTTTGGGAAATAACAAATCTTTTCCTGGAGTGCTTGGCATTCACTATCCCATAGGATGTTCACTTGGGAGGCTGTCAACTCACAGTACTTGTCCTCTCATTGACACACAACGGAGAGGATCAGTGCAGACCTGTCTGGCATCATATTCACACACATCCACATCTATGCTGGGAACAATTAATGATTTATCTGCCTTCTTCTCTTGCCAATATTCTCTCTCAATTGAATTTTTTTTTAGAGTAACCAATTAATTTTTTCCAATTAAGAGGCAATTTAGCATGGCCAATCCACCTACACTGCACATCTTTGGGTTGTGGGGGCGAAACCCATGCAAACACGTGGAGAATGTGCAAACTCCAGACAGACAGTGACCCAGAGCCGGGATCGAACCTGGGGCCTCGGCGCCGTGAGGCAGCAGTGCTAACCACTGCATCATCATGCTGCCCTTCTCCCTCAATTTAGCCTGCGGAAGGAGGGTAAATAAACAGATGCATTTGCCTCTGTCTTCATGCAAAGTATAAAATAATTCTCATCTTTATTTCAGGTGAATTCTTTTGATGCTGCTAATTTCTGATAAATATAGGTCCATTTTGTCAATTCGTATCATGATGGAATAGAACATTTTCCATAAACTGCTGGTAAAGTTGACAATCAATCTTGTGTCGAACGATGTCAACAAATTAAATTCATTTAATAGATAATCATAAATTAAATAATAAAACATCCCAGAGAGCTTCACAGGAGAGCTATCTGACAAATTATGGCCGAAAGTATCTGGCTGTTTGCTGGCAGTGGGATTTTCTGGCACCGCCGGCAGCATAGCCCCACCCACAGCTTTCCTGATGGGATGGGGTGGCCTCAAAGGGAATTCCCATTGACCGTGGTTGGAGCAGAGAATCCCATTGCCAACGGATGGCATGCCGCCTCCAGGAAGCAGGCAGCTGGGAGGCCGGAGAATCACGCCCCATGTCACTGAGCCACATAAGGAGCAATTAGGTCAGATGACCAAAACCTTGGTCAAAGTCTTAAAGAGTGCCTGAAAGGAGAAACGCATGGGAGAGACAGAGAAGTGTAGGGAAGTTGTTTTCCAATGTAATAGAATTGTTATACATTCTCTCCAAATTCATTTCAAAAACTGCCTGGAAATATGCACAAATTGCAATATTTGTTATTTTATATGGGGTATCTTTAGACATGATTATCACACATGACATTTAGCTTCACACTGGAGTGTAATAGCCTAACTGACCGTGTCTTCACAGCATCTATCCAAACTCCATCATTCAACTAAACTGTGAATTGAAAAGTCCACTGATGATCATATCTGTGATTCCGAGTTACAAATCTACTGACGAATATTACTTACCACTTCCACTGGAGAGTAATAAATGCGAAATCCAGGCTTGGCCACAAAATATTCATCTGATTTAAAGGTTATCCTTAGCCTATTATTTTTTGATATTAGTCTTGGGGGAACTTCTTTATTTCCACACCATCTTCCACGAATAATTTGGTTTGTGTCAGAGATATCTTCCACCTCTACAAAGTCGTATCTAAATGGTAGAGAATGTAAAGATGAATGGTTACTTTTCTAATTAATATACTTTCTTTCAAAATAAAAGTTGTGTATCCTGGGAGATTCTGTGGGTAAATAAAGCATGTCATGCAGCACTGATTAATACAGTCCAATACAAGGTGGCACGGTGGCGAGCACTGCTGCCTCACTGCGCCAGGGACCTGGGATCAATTCTGTCCTCGGGTGACTATGTGGAGTTTGCACTTTTTCCCTGTGTCTGCGTGGATTTGCTCCGTGTGCTCCGGTTTCCTTCTACAGTCCAATGTGCAGGTTAGGTGGATTGGCCTAGCTAAATTGACCCTTAGTGTTCAGGGATGTGTGGGTTAGGTTAAGGGGTTATAGGAATAGGGTGGGAAAGTGGAGTTGGGTGGAGTACTCTTTCAGAGGGTCGGTGCAGACTCGATGGGCTGAATGGCTTCCTTCTGCACTATAAGGATTGTATGATTCTTCTAAGAATATCCCTCCTTTGTGGTTGGATTTCATTGAATTGGGGGGACAATCCATGGAGATGTGAAAATGGTGGCTTGGACGCAAAGCCATGATTTCCAACCCCATTCCCAGCACCCCCAGTTTTATTAGGGTGTTGAAGCAGCTGATTGACAGTTCTTGCATCCTGATGTATTCTGTCAATTGCATGATGTTCATTTGCACAAGATGGAGAGTTTTTAATTGATTACAGTTTCAGCTATTGATACTTTAAAGGATCTGGTTGATTGTCACTTTTAAAGGGCTGGAGTGAAATGAGTGCTTTTTAAGAAAATAGGAAGTTCTGAATAAATGACTATTTTCTTCCCTTTGCTTTAACACACATATGATTTTAAGTAAGGGGTTCATTGATTTTGTACACAGTTTATAGTGGGGGAATGGGCATGGAAGTTCCAGGGCTTAGCATGGAGGGTATGAGGAATCATTGGGTGTGGCTAGCGGATATAGCTTGGCATGGAGTGAACGAAGGGCTATTTTGGGTCGGTGGAGGATATGAGGGGCCATGGGGGCTGGGTGGGGGCAGAGTTTGACATGTAAGATATAAGGGGTCCTGGGGATGGGTGGAATGCCATAGTTTGGCACGGAGGGTATAAGGGATCATGCAGGGGTGTGTTGTGGCTGGTGAGCATGAGTTAGCCTGAGTTCGCACAAATGGTCCATAGGGAGGGTGTGGGAGGTGAGAGGGTGTAAGGGGAGAAGGCTAGACGGCTGTTCTTTGTTTTGCTGTTGTTATTACAACTGGGACTGAATTCAAGAGCACTGATGCAGAGCTTTTAAACAGCCTGCCTTGGCAGCTGGCAGCCTCTGTGGGCTGCTTCCGGAACCTTTCCAACATGGGGTGGGGGGCCGCTTGCTTGACTCTAAATTTCCCGACTCCTGCTACCCGTCTCCAAGTTAAAAATCCAGCCCTCGACCTCTGATCAGTATTCAGCTGCCTGACACTAGCTGGGTTACAGGTGTTACAGTGGGCCTCAGCAGACCTGGGTTAAAGAGAAAAAGCACAGCCAGAGTTCCCATTATTGATCACTATCCCATCACATTGGCTGGTAAATGTGTGCGTGTCAACGTGCGGGGGGGAGCAGAGTTGGACTGAGTTGTGGTTATTTCTCCCACCAACTCCACAATGGGAACATTCAGGAAGAAATCTTCTGGACTTGATTCTTGCAGAAACGGCTGCACCATTTTCAGGTTGGAAAAGAGAGACATGATTTATATACTGCCTTTCACCGCCACCAGACGTCTGAAAGTGCTTCACAACAAATAACGTAATCTTGAAATGTAGTCACTGTTCTAATGTAGGATACACAGCAGCTAAGTTCTGCACAGCAAACGTATCTCACAAACAGCAATGTCGTAATGACCAAATAATTTGCTTTGGTGCTGTTGGTTGAGAGATAAATATTAGTCAAGACACCAGGGATAACTCCTACTCATCTTCGAAATAGTGCCATGGGAGCTTTTACACCCACCCACGCAGGCAGATGGGCCTTAGCATCACATCTTATCTGCAAGACAGCACCTTCGACAGTGCATTGCTCCCTAGCTGAGGGTGAGAGAAGTGCTAGATAGGTGAAGTTCTTTCTAACAGGTTGTCAGGCATCTTTCAAGCAATGCTAGCACTCTGAGACGAAATGCTTTGAACAGAAGCAGCCTCTCACCTAGCCATGGCTTGAGCTCTCCAGTGGAAGCAGTCAAAGCCTCCACTGAAGAAGTTCTTCCCATTGAGCACTCACTTCAGAGATCCTATTGTGTTGTTGTCCAGTCGGGAAACACATGCGCTGGCTGGGAATCCAGAATTGAGGATTAAAAGAAATCCTAAAATGTTTTTTTTAGGTACCTTAATAATTTAACTGACTAATAAAAGGTGATTTCCTGCTTATCGTCAATCCCATCCTAAAGGATCCAATGAAAGGGTGGGACGATATCGGGCTTTGGGTCTGTCATCAATTTCAGGGGATTTAACTCCACACAAACAAGCCAACTCATGCACCTCCCAAGCTTATATAGGATATATGGCACAAAAGGAATCCATTTGGCCCAAAAGTCTCTGCTGGTTGGCAAATTTTCCCCTCACTTTCTCGATCATATCTGGAGAATGGTAACCTGGAAGGGGCAACAACGTGCTTGCTGCATTGATACTCCAGCACAGGATATCACCTTCAAGTTGGAAGAACAAACTAACAAGGGATGAAAGCAAACATTTATTTTGTCCTACAGCATCTCTGAAAGTTACCCTGAATATGTACATGAATGGAGACCAGCTAAACAATATCAAGCTTGGGTATTTAAAAAGAAAATCTGTTACATTCTTAAATGAGATAGGCATATTGTCTCTTACAGCCAAACAAATAATTAACTGGCTCCAACTTTCCAGCTCTTCGACCATAGCAGTGAGTTTGTGGCATCTAAAGTGCAAAGCCAAGTATTTTTTAAATGTGACCGGGGGGGGGGGGGGGGGGGGGGGGGAGAGGGGTGTATGCCTTTACCACCCTTTCAGGCAATGAACTCTAGACCCCCACAATCGTCTGGGTGAAAGAAATTCTCAGCTCCCAGCTAAACTTCTGCCAGTTACTTTAAATGTATATCCCCTGGATAGGTCCTTCCTATCCACTCTATTGAGATTCCCCCAATTTCATACACTTGAATTAAATCCCCCATGTGCAAGAAAACAACTCCAGACTATTGGATCTTTGTTTTGTGGCTAAAATTCTCGAGCCCTGTCAACTTCCTCGTAAATCATCTCTGTACCCTCTCTAGTGCGATCACATCCTTTCTGCAATGTGGTGAGCTGAACTATATGCAGTACTCTGTGGATTAACTGGTGCTTTATACAGTTCTAGCATAACCTTCCTATTTTTGTGTTCTAAGTCTCAACTAAAAAATAACTCTCTTTTACCGTTGTAACCACCTTATCTAATTGTCCCGCTACTTTTGGGGATCTGTTGACATATATTCCAAGTACTCCTGTACCAGCTGAGGTTATTCATGAAGGCCCCGCCTTCTCAACCTTGCCCCTAGCCTGTGACGTGGTGATCCTCAGATTAAATCTTCACCTGTCACAACTTTACTTACCTTTACTCCAAGCCCCTTCTTTTCCTCTACATTTCTCGGTGGCCTACATTTACTGTAAATGTCTTTACCTTAGTTCACGCTCCCCAAGTGCATTATCTCACACCATAAAACCTCAAGCAGTGATGTTTCCTGGAATTGTGGGAGTTTAAGAAATAAATTAAATTTCATTTCCATTGCATATATTTAAATGTATTACTGTTTTCCATTGTGGAATCGCATTTCCTAATTCTTAGTTTATAAAATGGTTAAAATGTGACTGTTGAAAAGATTTAGAATAAGATAATTAGTTCCTTAGATTATATGATGACCAATAATAATAATAATAATCTTTATTAGTGTCACAAGTAGGCTTACATTAACACTACAATGAAGTTACTGTGAAATTCCCCCAGTCACCAAACTCCGCCACTCCACAGCAAACATGGCTGACCAGGAATCTCTCCCACTCTTGTCACCAACTTTGGTGTGTTGAAAGGATTTGAAGGTTGACACTCAACCTATTGGACCGTATTATGAATGTGCCTTCCTTTGCCATCAAGTCCTCAAGTGGAACATGAACCCACAGCTTTTCCTCAGAGGCAGGGACACAACTACTGCTCCATAAGACCTTCTTGACCTTTATCAGTGTCGATACAATTTATTACATTCATTGATTTTATTAAACATAGATCAAATCAGACAGAGATTTAGTGCAGGGATGACATATACCTTGCTTGAAGTGATATAATTTCTGTTTTTGAAGTTAAAATGGAGATGGGGTACCATGCAGAACATTTGCAATTTGCAGTCCTCAAGTTTGTGTGGAATCTTACACTGCTAGTTTAGCTGTATGCAAAGAAACATGGATAGTCACCTGGTAATGTTCACATGCAAATGGTTTCAATAATAGCATCAGTGTCCTTCAGAGCAGCCAGTGCAAATTAATTGTCCTTGAAATTTAAGTATTATTCAAACAGCTTTTTTACTTTCATTTTAAGCAGAATTTCATTTAAATATTTAAGTAAATGCACATTGAAAGGGATATGGATCAATTAATTGATGGTTAGAATGAATAAAATTTAAATGTGATCTCAAAGTCAAACTTTGTTGGGATGAGTATGTAGGTGCCCTTTCCCAATATCTAAAGCTAGACAGGAATCCACAAATTAATGTAATCTATGCACAGTCATTTTTTTTCTGTGTTGCTGTTGCATGAAGACATTGTCACGGTGGGCTGACCACACAGTTCAAGAAGCCATCTGTGCTTGTGAAGTCATATCTTTCACAGCACAGTTGCTGTCTGATAGCTGGTGAAAAATGACAAGAAGCTTGCATACATGTTCTGTTGGAAAACACAAACAATAATAAGGACAGTTTGTTGAAAACAGGCAGAATAAGTGCCCAGCATGTATAATAAGGCTAGTGGCCATGTTACGTGGCATGTCAAAATATAAAATGATCCACCAGAGGCAAAAATTAACAGAGTACAGACCCATTTTACATTGTGAAAAATGGGACAGAAGCAGAACCTTCATTTCCAGTCAGGAATCAAGGGTGTCCTTCTTAATTGATTAGGTGGATAGGCCATGTTAAATTGCCCTTAGTGACCAGAAAAGGTTAGGAGGGGTTATTGGGTTACAGGGATAGGGTGGAAGTGAGGGCTTAAGTGGGTCGGTGCAGACTCGATGGACCGAATGGCCTCCTTCTGCACTGTATGTTCTATGTCCTATGTCCTAATTATTAAAATTACTTTCTGGGAAGTCAAAGAACTGAAATGCTTCGAATGTGGTTTGTTCTATTTTGATTCCTGGATTTATCTCAGGGGCAGTATATCATGATGATTAGGAGAAGGGTAATAAAATGCTCCTATATTTTCTCACCCTATGTTTAATTTTAAAATATGTATCTGTACCAAAATGCTAAGCTAAGGGTGTGCAGTATTCCGATGCATTTTCTTTTGGTTAAATAATTTCTAGACACATTAAAGATGCCAAATTACATGGTCCCCGTCAATTCTTGCATTGGTTTCTGGCAGGCATCATTAACAGAAAATTAAATTATTAACAATTGTATGCAACTTTTTCAAAACGCTGCGAGAACAGCCAGGTTGAATCTCGTTCTTTTGTTTAACAGGAAAATGAGACCGATTGAAATCAGCCAAGATTCCATTTGAGAAAAGATAAAAACATGGTTAATTATTTTTCCAGCTGTCCATTACACTTTCAAAGGGGTTCAACTCAGGTAATGTTGAAAGTATATTTTTTGTGCCTGCTTATGCTGCCAACACTTAAAACCAATAAATATAAAGGGGCAATGTGATAGGATTCCCCCACTATTCTTTCAAAAGATAGCGCGGAATTCTACAGCCCTGTAACGGCAGGGGCAGGGCTGCAAAATGCAGCAAACCGTTCAAAACTCCACTGACTTCAGCAGGAACAGAAGATCCCGCAAGCGGGAGGGGTTGTAAAGTTCCTCCTGTAAACTTTTTGAGTTAGAAAAACAAGAAGTAGGAACAGGAGAGGAGTAGGTAATTCACCCCTCGAGCCTGTTAGATCATTGAGTTAAATCATAGCTGATTATATCTCAACTCCAATTACTCAACTCTGCTCCTTATCCTTTGATATCCTTACATAACTAAAATCTATTAATCTCAGTCAGGAAATTTTGAACGGATCCAGAATCCACAACTAAAGTTCCCTTACCCCCTAATTTGAAAGCTGCCTGATTCAGAATAAATGGTCTCATTTTACCATTCCCTCAAAAAAAACACTTATTCTGGACCCTCACGCTAGAGGTATTAGTTTCTCTTTATCTATCATGACAAATGCTTTAATTATTCTAACCACCTTCATTAGATCACCCTTAACTTTGTAAATAGAACAGAATTTAAACCAGTTAGTCTCACTACTGTGGTGGCATTTGGATTTTTTTCCATTTTGTCAAAATACTAATGTACCAGTGAAAGCAACAACATTTGCATCTCATTGTTATGAGACAGCATCATGCACTGATCTTCCCTTACTGAGTGCTTTTGAATTTGAAGCATCTACTTAACAAAAGCTGATGCAATAATATCCATGATGAAAATCAGGATAATTTGTTTCACATTTAAAACTGCTCAAAATTGCACTTCATAGGCAATTTAGTCAATTATCCCACCTTTCGGTAAAGTCAATTCGGCTGACTGCACCTGCTTTGCAAGATGTATACTATTTAGTAATTTTCATTTTAAATATCTAATTACTCCATGCATACTGAGAATTTATTGATACGTTCATTGGCTATAAATATATGCAAAGAAAATATTTGCTCAACTGAAACGTTGTATCATTTGCAAGTGTTGCCAGACTATTTTGCTTTAAATAGTAGAGTAGAAATTAGTCCTGCAGTCTTATTCTGCACAATTCTTCAGTGCTCTTTCATTGGAATGATTAACATATCGGGTTAACATATCCATTAAACTAATGGAAAGAAAAGTTTGAAATGAGAGCGTTAAGCATTCAAGAATGTAAATGATAGTGATTTCTAACCTACCATTTTTAATTGGCTCCCAATATTCTTTACTGCACAAATAATTGGACCTCACCAAAAAGTAAGATAGTTCAAATTTTGTTTAATTACTTCTTTCAAATTTTAGAATTAATGAGGTCTGATTAGCAGCTCAGAGACTCTTGGGAGCATAAATTTGAACACATATGTGGAAGAGCTTTGAAAACGACCTTATGTACTTTCAACATAATATTTGCCATCAGCAATATTAGACCTGTTCAACGATCATTTAATGAGGCACTGCTCGTGAGATGAGTTCTGAGTATTTTCAAATCTTTGGTACTATGACAAATAAATGGCCTCTGATCATCATCATAAATAAATATCATCGTGATGAGAACGCGAGTGCTCTTCTCTCTGCACACAACTCGGGTTTTGGTCTGTGTGTGCTCATCAAGGTGAAAAGTGTTAAGTGCAGAGAAATTGAATTGGATGAAGAGTTGAGTTTATAACCCCACGGGGAATTTTAACTTCAAAGAGCGAGTGTGTTTGGGAGCAGGTGTATGGTTAAAAGTGCTGAAATTGATAGTGGGTTGAGAAGCTGGCTCCGATCTGCTGACCTTTGCCACGTGTTTGGCCACAAGTGAGAAACCAGGAGAGGCGGGTACTATGTTCTGTGTTGTGGTCATGGTAGAGATGTATACAGAACATCTTGATGAGTAAAATTGTTTATTGATAAAATGAACACGTGGAAAGATAACTAAAGAAACTATGATACAAACGGTAACCATTAGTGAATTCTCCTGAAGCTACATCTAATGCGACTGTCCTCTGATACGACTTACTACCATATCCTTGATCTCTGGAGTGACCTGGTGGTCCCCATCTGCTGGTCAGAGGTTGTTATATCTAACTACCTACATTACTATACATATGCATATCACCACACCCCCCTTCCTTTGGAAACGTGAATGTTTCACAAATATTTTTTTAATATAAATTTAGAATGCCCAATTAATTTTTCCAAATTAAAGGGCAATTTAGAGTGGCCAATCCACCTACCTTTTACATCTTTGGGTTGTGGGGGCGAAACCCACGCAAACACGGGGAGAACGTGCAAACTCCACATGGACAGAGCCGGGATCGAACCTGGGACCTCGGCACCATGATGCAGAAATGCTAACCATTGCGCCACCATGCTGCCCAATGTTTAACAAATATAACTGTGCTACCAAACATGATACGCATAACAATTTCAAACATGTCCCTGTACACAGTTCATTACACATTCAGTCTTTCAGGTTAACAACATCTTCTTGTTGGTCTCCTGAGCATTGAACGAATACGTGATCATGTATTTTTCGAAAGACCAGTTTTCTGTCTGGTCTTTGAGTCACCAACTCTTTAAGTCTTCTGAAATGATGCTTCCTACTCTGTGTTTGTCCTTGTACATTAGCCTTATCGCCGATGCTCATTTCTTCACTGTTGCAGCTGCTACCCGGCTGACAGACTGTGTCATCGACTCTTCCCTTACTCTTCTTTCTTTTTTGAATAATCAGCTCTTTCCTTCTTATCTTTGGTGCCATCCACACTCACATCTGCCTGTGCACCTAGAGTATCATTCTTGCTACTGGTCTTGGCCAAGGGATTAGCTGTTTCTGGATCCCTTGCTGCAATAGCTGTCTCTAGATCTTCTGCTGTGATAGGTTTCTGGATCCTTTGCCGGATTGAGGAGTTTTGGTTGATCCCTGGTGCTTGCGCTCGAACGCTTCACCATATACCCATCGACTGATGAGGCATCTAATGTCAGCATACTTTTGGACACTCTTGCAGTTGTAGGCAGGTTTGCGACTTCAGAAATGATCTGCAAACCCTTGCATTCTGGTATCTTACTGGATCAATGTCCTCAAAGTTAGGCATTACTTCTTCAATTTGTGCTTTAGTCTCAATTAATGGCTGATCCTCATCTGATATAATGATACATGCTTCATCTGTTGTTGGAGAACTGCACGAAAATGCATCCATCTGTTCTTGCTGCAAGTTTTTTGATGGACTGGCCTCGAGTACTTGAGAATCCACCGCAGGAGCTATTCCGTGGGCATAGGGTAAATCATCGTATTTCTCTGGAGCCAATTTCTTCAAAATGGGATTATTTCTTCAGTTACCAGTTGGCTGTTAACCAGTTGAACAGGTCTTGCTCACTCCACCATCTGACGGGAGTGACATTGCCAGGCAAAGTGGTTTGCTCTGCCACATTTGTAACAGATCAATCCAAAAGCTGGACATCTTCGTGGCAAATGTTGAGTGCTGCATCGCTGCATAGCGTGGCGAATCCGTTCAGCTGCTTAAAATGGCCGCCCGCACAGGGAGCACATTTCTTATTCAGCTGCATCAGCACACTAATGCCATCTTCCACCTCTTCTTCCTTCGCGCTAAAACGATGGAGATTCAATGTGTCAAGCTGCTTTGCAACAAGCTCACTAGCATGACAGATTCAAACGGCACTTTCAAGTTGCAGGTCTGTTTCCTGCAGTAGCCTCTCGCGCACTTTATTATTGGAGATTCCAAAAATTATCTGGTCTCGTATCATTGATGATTGGAGTGTGCTGAAGTTGTACTACTGCACTTTCAATCGCAAGTCAGTGAGGAAGCTATCAAATGCCTCCGTTCTGGGTGCGCGAATGGAATATATAGCATTTGAAGGTTTTGTTTTTTCTATGGGAGTGCTGCTGATCGAATTATTTAAGCACTTCTTCGAAGCTTTTGCTGTCCGCCTCGCTGTCGAACGCGAAGGTATTATAAATTTTGGTGGCTTGAAGACCTGCTACCATGAGCTGCAACACAATACGCCTCTCGTCAGGCTGTGCCTGCAGGCCAAGGGCTGCAACATAGAGTTTGTATTGCTACTTCAAAACAATCCAAATCTCATCCACATTATGTACCAGTGACTTGAAGCTGGTGACATGCCTTCAGATCTTCCACCTCGAACTTCACAGTCCTTACGAGCGTTGAGTTCCAGTTGCCCGTAGTTTACCAGGTAGGTGGAAGAATTTTATTTTTTCTTTCTTCGGTCTGTTTCGTCCCATCTTTGCTGTAGTTATCTTCAATTGTTAAACACTCCTGCTACCATGTTATGTTCTGCTTTGTGGCCATGGTAGAGATACACACAGAACATTTAGGTCTTGACTAGTAAGATTGTTTACTGACAAAACTACAATACAAATGGTAACGATTAGTGAATTCTCCTGCAGCTACGTCTAATACGACTGTCCTCTGATACGACTTACTACCATCTCCTCAATCTCTGGAGTGACCTGGTGGTTCTCTGTCCCCACCTGCTGGTCGGAGGTTGTATATCTAACTATCTATATCACTATGCATGTGCATATCAACACAATAGGTTGCCAATTTAAGTTTGCGAAGAATTCAATCACAGATATTTTAACCGGAACTTTCACTTTAACTGTGGATGCACGGCTATCCTGGGCTTCCTCCAATCACCAATGGAACCAAGGTGAGAGCACTGTAGCAAATGAGAAGACTGAAGCAATAACAGGCAAAAAAGTCCCATAAATGTTGACACCTCTCATCTGTTTCCTTGCCTAAGCGACAGGCGTTGCTCACAGTACTTGTTTTGAGATTGTGGTTTAACAACTTTAGCAGTATTTTTGTTACATTAGAGGTGACTTTTCCTACACTCGATTTGACCTTCACTACATGGGAGGATTGAATGTACGATCTCCACTTTCCATCCGTCATACAAAGATTCACCATGGTTGCTGCTTATTCTACTTTACCTTGGACCTCAAATAAAGGGCTAAGAAGATAAGAAGAGTAGCAGAAAGAACATCAATAGCAGGGGAATGAGCAGGATCTCACAGACCTGCTGCTGCTCCACAGGAGAGCTGGAAAGAGCTCAGGGGTGCAGCTCGCAGGAGCTGATGCTTGCCTCATGATGAATATAAGCAGAGAATCAACTTCCTCCCCATGTCTAAATATCAGTGGCTCAGAAGGCTGAGCGTATTGTCAGGTGGTCGCAGACATTTTCAGTCTGCTGCCAAGTGGATCTGGTGGCCATGCTTTGCCACTGGCTGTCAAAGTGACCACCATCTTCAACTTTTATTTGTGTCATTTTTATTCCAGAGATCCACAGGGGACATTTGAAAATATCATAGAAATTTATCCGCAAACACATCACACAGGTCATTGATGCCAAGTTGGTTTAATATTGTCAGGAAGTGTATACTTTGCCACTGATGAGGTCAGTCAGACAGGCAGGTGCAGAAGTTTGTGGATCTCGGTGCAGGTGGACAAACAGGACACGTGACAGTCATGGCATCTCAAATTACCCAGGAGGGCTTGTGAACCATAAGGCTGATTTTACCTTCGAGGAGCCCAATGAGGCCCTAAAAGCCTTTTTATGATGTGATCCTCAATACAGCCATCAATTGGGATGCTGAAGAAATGCATCAGGTACTTGGACAGCTCTGGAAGTGTTCTTCAGCATTTCATATAATCATAGAATTTACAGTGCAGAAGGAGACCATTCGGCCCATCGAGACAGCACCAGCCGTTGGTAAGGGCTCCCTACTTAAGCCCACACCTCCACCCTATCCCTGTAACCCCACCTAACCTTTTTGGACACTGAAGGCAATTTAGCATGGCCAATCCATCTAACCTGTGCATTGTTGGACTGTGGGAGGAAACCGGAGCACCCGGAGGAAACCCACGCAGACACGGAGAGAACGTGCAGACTCCACACAGACAGTGACCCAAGCTGGGAATCGAACCTGGGATCCTGGAGCTGTGAAGCAACTGTGCTAACCACTGTGCTACCGTGCTACCCTGGATTGACATGCTGACAGAGAGTTTAAAGGGTTTAATGTCTTCACAATCCAAAAACATTGCCTGATACTAGTGTAACATGATAAATTAAATATTTACCTTCAACACTCCAAGTATAGGAGGCAAAAAAGCAAAACCTCATTCCCCCTCTGCACAAGTGAGTTTAAACACAATGAAATGGCACAGGGTCTTGTTGGGAGAGAACATTGATGCAAATCCAGGAAACAGTGTTGCCAGAAATTGCACTTTTTGCACACAGTGTGTCAGGGATAACATGGAATATACAAAATTCAAGGCTTCCATTTCCAATCAACAGCTGCAAAATGTGCATCAATGCCAAACACCCTTGTGTAATGCCAGTTTGGAGTTTTGACTTCTCATTCTAAAGCACTGCACCATCTGCTGTTATTTGACATTGTAAACACAATTGCAACTGCACCATTCATGTACATACCAACCTCAAGTCAATTTGACCCATAAATATCAACTCTTTTCATGTGATAATCAAAGATCGTTAAAGTTTATAATCCTAATGCTCACCACAGCATGAACATGGGAAGAAGTAGTTTAAGCATTAATAGGAAGAGAGTTTTTCATAACTTACCCACTTTTTCTGCTTACCTGCAAATATCATTTTCTGGTTCCTCCAGTCCAAAGCGAGTATCAAACACCAACTGTATCCTTGTGTTTTCAGGAGACAGCAATCTCCACGTCAATAAAATGCTCCTTGGATAGTTGAGAGGAAATCGTGGACTCTGTACAAATCCATTATTCACGGCATTGATTGTATCTTCTTGCCGATAAATTGCTGTGAGGTGATTGCTCTCTGTTAGTAGTCACAACTTGTACGAATTAGTCTGCTGTTTAATTATTGAAGAACAATGCAATAAAAGCACCAAGTTTACAGTGAATGATAAATCTTCATACTTTTAACATTTCCTGCAATTAATGATATTGCATTTTTAAAAATGCAAGCGGTCAAAACTGTTAGCTTTGAACGGTGCCTTTCAGGTAAGATACATGTACATATCATCAGCTGTTATTCAGTTGGCTTGAATTACTGACATGCAGACTTTGTGGGCCTGCGGAGACCAGAACGAGTTAAATGCTGGTTATAATCAAGCGAAAGAGAATCATGGATAACATAGCATAATAGCATAATTACTTCATACCCAATAGGTCGGGAATAGGCTAAGGCTACTGGGAAAATATTAGCTGAAATTCTAGCACATCAGATGCCTGGAACTATTTGTGATCTCAGCTACAGCAGGACTAGCTGTTTAATTCCCAGTGGGCAGTGTCTGTGAAGAACGTTTGCCCTGTTTGTTTTACCTCAGAAGCAAAACCCAGAAGAGATATAACTGCCTGGTGTGGTAACTGTTACTGGCTTTCTTTTATGGTTTTAAAAATCTATAAGATATTGTGGAATGTTCCGTAAGAATTACCTCTGAAGGTAGTGAAATAAAGGTTGTTTAGAATTGGGTAAAGTAAATGATACTGTGTATAGTCATTGTCTTAGATAATTTTATTGCTTAGATGTTCAGCTGAATAAGCCTATGAGGAACATCTCAGGAGTAATCTGGTCCACAAACACAAATTGGCGACCTGTGCTCTGCAACATTGCGCCACCAAAAATCCATTGTGTAGTTCGCACAGCATGATTCCTAGAAAGAATGTGCAAAAATCCGGATCTGCCATTGGTAGAGGACAATCTCCCATTCACCCACCCAGAAAACGTGTCATCTCAAGGGAGCCAATCTGGACCAACCTGCCCGAGCTAGGCAGTTCTGCTGTGGACCTGTGGAAGGACCTGTGGCACAACATCAACAACACAGCCTAGAATCAGCACCTGGTTGATGATCCTACATTAGAAATCCCAGGCTTCGACCTCTCACGTGATGAATGGGTTAAACTGAACAGCTTTTGCACTGGAGTCAGACCCTGCCGCAACAGCCTCTTCCATTGGGGATACTGTGACTCACCCCTGTGCAACTGTGCGAGGTGCAAACTCATTGTGCATATAATCGACAAATGTGCTGACTGATGTTTCAGTGGTGGTCTCACTGCCCTACATCAGGCTGAGGAGGAGGCTACAAATCAGCTGAAGAATTTCATATTTGGCATCTGGCTGTTCATCGGTGCATATGGTAGTAGTAGTATTGCTTCTTTATTTAATTTAATATCATCACCAACATCTGTGAGATCATTTTCTGGATTTCAAACATTTCTCACATTATATCATAGAATTTACAGTGCAGAAGGAGGCCATTCGGCCCATTGATTCTGCACCGGCCCTTACAAAGAGCACCCTACTGAAGCCCATGTATCTACCCTATCCCGGTAACCCAGTAACCCCCACATAATATTTTTCGGACACGAAGGGCAATTTATCATGGCCAATCCGCCTAACCCGCACATCTTTGGACTGTAGGAGGAAACCGGAGCACCCGGAGGAAACCCACGCAGACACTGGGAGAACGTGCAGACTCCGCACAGACAGTGACCCAGCCCGGAATCGAACCTGGGACCCTGGAGCTATGAAGCAACTGTGCTAACCACTATACTATTGTGCTGCCCGTCAAATTGCAAAATAGAGTTGAGAACATTTGTTTCAAGTTTCCCTTCTGGGATTTGGAATAACCCGGTGTTTACAATCGGCATTTTCTTTGCACAGGCAAGATGAGAAAAATGACTTCCTCCTGTGCTGCAGTTACTAATAATTCTACATATAATTGGCAAGGCAATTATCATGCCCTCACATAACTTCTCCATTTACCCTGCTTTTAACATTATATTTCAGCGGAGGCAGAAATGAGAGCAGACCAATGCACAAATAATAGACATGACCTCAGCAAATGGAAACGATTGATATATCATATCACTGGTAGTGTACAATTGGTGGATTCTGCCTCAGGTAAAACCTATCCAGGCAGACCCTAAACTTCATTTGTTTTTATCAGCAGATGCTGTTGTTTTTTTTCCCCCTCCCCTTCATCAGCGAAGGCTTGTTTCCACTAGTAAAAAGGAATCCAAACTAAGGCCAGGATAGCTGTCTGGATGAAAAAGTGCAGGTTGAATATCTGGGTTTTATATCAGCCTGGCTGGAAAATGTTAGTGGTTTGAATGCAAGCTAGTAACTGTGCAAATCCCATCAAACCTTTGCTGCTCTGATGACACTGAGCTCAAATCCAGAGTTTAGGAATGTGCATGATCAATCTTATGAAAGCAGTAATAATATTTTTGTGCACTGCATTGAAATGAGAGGTCCTCACCCCCCGACCCCCCCGCCAACAAACTAAACAGTAGGTAGAAAAGATCATTTTGTAAAAACCTCCTACATGTTTTCCAATGTTTTCTTGTCTTTATTCATTTACCGACGTCAGTGCTAGAATGTGGGACACATTTCATTCCAGGCACCCAGTTAGTGTCCAGTTACCTTAGGCCAGGTGCAAGAACAACTGACTTTTAATTGGTGTTTCTCATGTTGGAAAGAGGTTTTAGAATACTTTATAACATCGGAAACCGGGAAGAAAAATCTCCGAACAGAAAGGAAAAGGAACTAGAAATAATTCAAAAATGGAGCCAACAGAGTAGTTGTGGGATAAAATAGCATTGAGGGGATTTTAGAGAGGAAAGGTGGAGGAATTTAGGAGCGAGATCCAGGAGCATGGTATTGTGGCTGAAAAAACAGCTTTTGAAAATGTTTTCATTTGAGGTGGGTATCACTGGCAAGGCTAGCCCATCCCTAATTGTCCTTAAGAAGGTCTCGGGTGAACCGCCTTCTTGAATCGCTACATTCTATCTTGTGACTTGTCGGTCGCAATTTAGTGTAAGTGTATGGTTTGCTAAACCATTTCAGAGGGAAGTTAAGAGTAAATCACATTGCTGTTGGTCCGGAGTCACATTTAGGTCAGGCTGGGTAAGGGGACACATTTCTTTCCCTGAAGGACATTAGTGAACCAATTGGGTTTTTATGACAATCAGTTAGTTGGCCACCTTCTGTGACTCCTCAGATAATGAAGCAGTCCATGTCCAAATGCAGCAAGACCTGGACAATATCGAGGCTTGGGCTGACAAGTGGCAAGTAACATTTGCACCACACATGTGCCAAGCAATGACCCTCTCCTACAAGAGAGGATCTAACCATCGCCCTTTGACACTCAATGGCATTGCCATCGTTGATTCCCCTACAATCAACATCCTGTGGGTTACACTGATCAGGAACTGAACTGGACTAGCCATATTAATACTGTGGCTACCAGGGCTGGTCAAAGGCTAGGAATCCTACGGTGAGTAACTCACCTCCTGACCCCCAAAGCCTGTTCACCATCTACAAGGCATAAGTCAGGAGTGTAATGGAATACTGTCCACTTGCATGGATGAGTGCAGTTCCAACAACACTCAGGAAACTCAACACCATCCAGGACAAAGCAGCCCATTTACTTGCTCCACCTTCCACAAACATTCAAACCCTCCACCAGCGATGAACAGTGGCAGCCGTGTGTACCATCTACAAGATGCACTACAGTAACTCACCAAGATACCTTAGACAGCACCTTCCAAACCCATGACCACTACCATCTAGCAGCAGATACCTGGGAACCCCACCACCTGGAGGTTCCCCTCTGAGTCACTCACCACCCTGACTTGGAAATATATCACTGCTCCTTCACTGTTACTTGCGCAAAATCCTGGAACACCCTCCCCAACAGCACAGTGGGTGCACCTACACCTCAAGGATTGCAGTGATCCAAGAAGGCAATTCATCACCACCTCTGAAGGGCAACTAGGGATGGGCAATAAATGCTGGCCTAACCTGCAACACCCGCATCCCGTAAATGATTCTTTAAAAAAATTACTATCTTTAAATTTCATATTTCCTTAGAATCCATAGGATGGTTAAGGAGGCCATTCAACCCATCGAGTTTGCACTAACCTTCCAAAACAGCAGTCCACCTAGGCCCACACCCCCACCCTATTCCTGTAATCTTGTGCATCAATCATTGCCAATCCACCTGACCCGCACATCTTTGGACATTAATTTAGCATGGCCAATCCACCTGAACTATACATCTTTGTTTATTAATTGCACTTAAATTCCACCAGCTACTGTGATGGGATTGTACCCTTGCCCCAGAGCTTTAGCCTTGGCCTCTGTGTTACAGAGACAGTACCACTTTCAATTGTCTTCTCTCTACATTTTCATTGTTTTTGGCATCTTTCCTCATTTACACAAGATGTTTTGTGGGGTTTAGTTCTTCAGATCATTCCCTTAGTTAAACTTCTGTTTCTCATCCCCACAGTCAAAGAGATTTAGGTAATATTACAATTCCTGACTAGACCCCAACCGTGGCTGGGATGCCGGACTGAAAAACTAATATTTTAGTTTATTTTGTAAGACTGTGTGGAAAGAATACTTAGCTCCAGAGGTGATTTCACAAAGAAGTAGGGATTTGGTATTTTAAAACAAAACCTTGGGTGAAATTCTCTGGAAACGGCGCGATGTCCGCCGACTGGCGCCCAAAACGGCACAAATCAGACGGGCATCGCGCCGCCCCAAAGGTGCGGAATGCTCCACATCTTTGGGGGCCGAGCCCCAACCTTGAGGGGCTAGGTCGGCGCCGGACGAATTTCCGCCCCGCCAGCTGGCGGAAAAGGCCTTTGGTGCCCCGCCAGCTGGCGCGGAAATGACATCTCCGGGCGGCGCATGCGCGGGAGCGTCAGCGGCCGCTCACGGCATCCCTGCGCATGCGCAGTGGAGAGAGTCTCTTCCGCCTCCACCATGGCAGAGACCGTGGCAGAGGCGGAAGGGAAAGAGTGCCCCCACGGCACAGGCCCGCCCGCGGATCGGTGGGCCCCGATCGCGGGCCAGGCCACCGTGGGGGCACCCCCCGGGGCCAGATCGCCCCGCGCCCCCCCCAGGACCCCGGAACCCACCCGCGCCGCCTTGTCCCGCCGGTAAGGTAGGTGGTTTAATTTACGCCGGCGGGACAGGCATTTTAGCGGCGGGACTTCGGCCCATCCGGGCCGGAGAATCGCGCGGGGGGGGGGGGGGGGGGCGCCAACCGGCGGGGGGCTCTCAGGTGCCGGAGACTTCGGCAACCGGCGGGGGCGGGATTCACGCCAGCCCCCGGCGATTCTCCGACCCGGCGGGGGGTCGGCGAATTTCGCCCCAGGGCAGAAGTGTTTCAAACTTGCAAGTGCAAGGAACGCTCTCTCTCTCTCTCCTGCTTGTTGAAGTGAAAGAACTGCCTTATTGTTCTGAAAGCAGTGAGTGCCCGGCACATCCTTTGCTGTGAACTTGGAATGATGCGGAGTCTGCAGAGAAGATAGACAACCAAACAGTCCAAAAGTGTGCACATTAGATTGGCTTAAAGGGATAGGGCGGGGCAGTGGGCCTACGTAGAGTGCTCTTTCAGAGTGTCGGTGCAGACTTGATGAACCAAAGGGCCTCCTTCTGCACTGTAAGGATTCTTTGGAACCTTGCCAAAGAAAACCATTTGGAAGGAAGAAATATCAAAACAAAAGCTGAACTTCAGAAAAGCACTATCTAGAAGTCATCCCAGTGCATCAAAGATCATTATGCTTTAATTTTTATTATTATTTTCTTTCCCATTCCATCACCCTTTCACTCTGTGCTGTTTATCTGTGTGTGTATGTAGAGAGTGGAGGTAGTTAGAAGGGGGATTGGAAAAGGGGTAGTTACATTTTCAGTCCATTTAACTAAAACACTGCACATAATAAAAGGTTACTTCTGTTAAAGTTACACCCCTGGTGGCAGCAGTTTATTGGGATCAATCAAGGACCTCGGGTATTTTAAATAATATTGCATATCACCTGTATTGTGACTCTGGGTCAAGAGGAGTTGGAATTGACCATGCACTAGTCCAGGGCATTGTGACAATCGAAAGGTAATTGCAGTAACAAGAACAATTCCTATCCAATCCCTTGTTTGAAAATTGCATTAACAGCGTTGGCAGTTCCGTGTTCCGAACTAAGATAGATTATTGAAAGGATACTATCTTTAACATTGCAAGCTAAGGAGATATCAGGTTTTGTAAGGCTAAATGGGTTATACCAACGCCTGCAAGAATAATTGCTGAATTGAAATCTAAGCTTACCGCTGGTCAGAATGACGATAAAGATGGTTTGCTGATGAGCAACGAGATGCAAAAATTAGCCGATGACATCACTGCAGCACAGGTCAGTGCAGGACAGAATGAGCCAGTCCATTGCAGGAGCAAATACTCCAATCAACAAAATGCAAATACTGCCATTCAGTATATTTCAGAGCCTTGATCAGATTCAAAAGTTAACTTCCGTACTTCCTCTCACAAAATCAAAGAAGTTATTATCATAAATTCTATGGTTCCAATATGCAAGACGGACAGATTTTTGAGATTTCCTGCGTCATCCCTTGTTGGCATGGCAATTTAGATAGTTTTTCTTCTAAACTTTTTCTTCACACAATCATCAATGACATCATCGTAGGCAAAATCTTATGAAGACGCACTTTCAATTGTCAGTATTGCTGAACTTTCAAATGTTCTTGACTCATTGTGCGTGATCGAACTGAGTCGGCGCTCCCGATTCAGTGACGTGACAAGGCCGTTAAATCTCGCAAGAGGCCTCTCACGAGATTTACAATGCTCGGAACACCTCGTGAGATCTAACAAGTTCTCGCGAGATGCCTCAACTGGATCTTGCCCTTAACATATTTCAGTCAGCCATTAGACTCATTTAATTATGTCCACCTGAGGCCCGGAAACAAACACAGGCGCCTGGGACACCTCGCCATGGCGCCAATTAGTGCTGGTCCATACAAACGTGGACCAGGCATAATGGCACCTGGGGGGGTGGTCTCCCAGGCCATCTGAAACCTCGGGGTGGTCAGACTCTGTACAGGGTGGTACTCTGGCACTCCCATTGCCACTTTGTCACATTGTCACTACAGCCTGGCAACTTGGCACTACCCCCCGGGCACCCTGGCAGAGCCAACCTGGCACTCCTTTTCAAACTGAGCTGATAACGCAGAATCAATTCTTCCAGATAACTTGCATCTTTGAACAAACGCACTCATAGCTTTGATATGAGCTTTGGAAGTTTCATTGTCAGCAAAATGTCTTTCAACATTTCTCCAGTTCGAGAACACATCAACAAATGTTTGTTTCCCTTTACTGGGGCTAGGGAATAATTTGCAAACATAACAGTGACTACCTTAGAGTTTTCTGAGAAAATTAGCCAATTTCTCCATTTTGTCATGCCATTTCTCTTCACCCTCAGAAAATGGAACTTATGAGGACCTCTAACCTGCTTTCAGTCTCTAACCTCAAACGCTTTGCTCAAGTTTTCCTTATTGCCTATGTTCTCTGGTTTATTAGTATGTAATATTCTATCATACTCAGTGGAACAGATTTTAACCATAAGGCAATTTCTTCAGGGTAGGTCGCTTCCCTCACTTCAACAGAGGAAACATCCTGTTGTTCCATTGCTAATTCAGATTCCACTTCTTGTTCAACCTTTTCAGGTGATTTAGATTTAGATTTATTGTCATGTGTACCGAATAACAGTGAAAAGTAGGGGGCAGAATTCTCCCAGCCCTGGGCCGGGCCGGAGAATCCGACGCCGGCACGCGATTCGGCCGGCAGAAAAGAGCCGAGTCCTGCCGGCGCCTTTCTAACCTGCTCTGGGCCGGCGGGACCTCGGCGTGTAAGGGTCGGGTGGCGGCCTTTGGAGGGGGGGAGGGGGGGTCCAACCCCGGGGAGGGGGGGGGGGGGGTGCTCCGATGTGTCCTGCCCCGCGATCGGTGGCCACTGATCGGTGGGCCGGCCTCTGTGGCTGGGGGCCTCCTTTCCTACGCGGCGACCCCTAAGTCCTGCGCCATGTTGTGTCGGGGCCGGTGCGTTGAAGGAGGCCACTGCGCATGTCCTCATTGGCACCGGCGCAACTGGCCATGCACGGATCCCGCGGCGCACAGTTCGCGCCGGGATCTGCAGCTGGAGCAGCGCGGACTGCTCCAGCGCCGTGCTGGCCCCGTGTAGGGGCCAGAATTAGTCGTGGGATCGGCCCGTTCACGCCGTCGTAAAACGCGATGGCGTTTACGACGGCGTGGACACTTTGCCACGGGATTGGAGGATCTCGCCCATTGTTCTGTGTACAGTCCAGGCAGATCGCTCCGTACATGTAAACATAGAACATATGATAAATACAAGTAGATAAACATAGCTATCGGGTGAAGCATATGGATTACAGTGCTGTAGAGAAGATGCTTAGAAGGATTAGTTCAGTCCATAAAAGAGTTGTTTAGGTGTCTGGTAACAGTGGGGACAAAGCTGTTTTTGAACCTGTTCAGTGCGTGTTTTGAAACTTTTGTATCCTCTGCCCAATGGAACAGATTGGAAGAGAGAATAATCCGGGTCGGAGGTATCTTTGATTATGCTGCTCGCTTTCCCAAAGCAGTGCGAGGTGTAGACAGAATCAATGGATGGGAGTTGGACTGGGTAGTGTTCACGCCTCTTTGTAGTTTTTTAAGGTCTTGGACCGAGCAGTTGCCGTACAAAGCTGTGATACAGCCAGATAAGGGGCAAAATTCTCTGGTATCGGCGCGATGTCCGCCGACTGGTGCCCAAAACGGTGCAAATCAGTCGGGCATCACGCCGCCCCAAAGGTGCGGAATGTTCCGCATCTTGGGGGGCCGAGCCCCAACCTTAAGGGGCTAGGCCGGCGCCGGACGGAATTTCGCCCCGCCAGCTTGCGGAAAAGGCCTTTGGTGCCCCGCCAGCTGGTGCGGAAATGACATCTCCGGGCGGCGCATGCGCGGGAGCGTTAGCGGCCGCTGACGGCATTCCCGCGCATGCGCAGTGGAGGGTGTCTCTTCCGCCTCCGCCATGGTGGAGACCGTGGCGAAGGCGGAAGGGAAAGAGTGCCCCCACGGCACAGGCCCGCCCGCGGATCGGTGGGCCCCGATCGCGGGCCAGGCCACCGTGGGGGCACCCCCCCCCGTGGCCAGATCGCCCCACGCCCCCCCCCCCCCCAGGACCCCGGAGCCCGCCCGCGCCGCCTTGTCCCGCCGGTAAGGTAGGTGGTTTAATCTATGCCGTCGGGACAGGCATTTATAGCGGTGGGACTTCGGCCCATCCGGGCTGGAGAATCGCGTGGGGGGGCCCGCCAACTGGCGCGGCGCGATTCCCGCCCCTGCCGAATATCCGGTGCTGGAGAATTCGGCAACTGGCGGGGGCGGGATTCACGCCAGCCCCCGGCGATTCTCCGACCCGGCAGGCGATCGGAGAATCTCGCCCAAGATGTTTTCGATGGTGCATCTGTAAAAATTAGTAGGAGTAATTGTGGACATGTTGAATTTCCTTAATTTCCTAAGGAAGTATAAGCGCTGTTGTGCTTTTTTGGTCATATCGTCGGGTGGGTGGACCAGGACAGATTGATGGTGATGTGCACACCGCGGAATTTGAAGTTGTCAACCATCTCCACATCAACACCATTGATACAGAGAGGGGAGTGTGCGACACTTCCCTTCCTGAAGTCAATGACCAGCTCTTTAGCTTAGCTGATGTTTAGGGAGTGATTAGGGAGTCATTACACCACGCCACGAGGTTCTCTATCTCCTTCCTATATTTTCACCCACTACCGTCACGTCATCAGCAAACTTGTAGGTGGAGTTGGAGCCTAATTTTGCCACACATTCGTGTGTATATAGGGAGTATAGTAGGGGGCTACGTACGCAGCCTTGTGGGGCCCCGGTATTGAGGACTATCGTGGAGGAGTTATTGTTGTTTATCCTTACTGATTGTAGTCTGTGGGTCAAGAAGTCGAGGATCCAGTTGCAGAAGGAGTAGCCCAGTCCTAGGTTTTGGAGTTTGGATATGAGCTTTGCTGGGATAATGGTGTTGAAGGAAGAGCTCTAGTCAATGAGCAGGAGTCTGATGTAGGTGTCCTTGTTGTCGAGATGTTCCAGGGATGAGTGTAGGGCCAGGGAGATAGCAGCTGCTGTGGATCGGTTGTGGCGGTTGGCAAATTGCAGTGGATCAATACAATCTGGGAGTTTGGAGTTGATGTGTCTCATGACAACCTTTCGAAGCACTTCATAATGATCACTGTCAAGGCCACCAGTCGATAGTCATTAAGACACGTTGTTTGGCACCGGTATGATAGTGGTCTTCTTGAAGCAGGTGGGAACTTGGAACAGAGTAGGGAGAAGTTAAAGATGTCTGCAAACACACCCGCCAGTTGGTCCACACAGAATCTGAGTGCACAACCAGGGATTCCGCCAAGACCTGTTGCTTTCCATGGGTTCACTTTCGAGAAGGCCGATCTAACTTCTGAGGCTGTGACAGTAAGTATGGGTATGTCCGAGGATGTTGGGACAGGTGAAATGGTTTGTTGGCTTCCTGCTCAAAGCGAGCATAGAATGCATTGAGTTCATTGGGGAAGGGATGCTCAGTTGCCAGAGATACTACTCAGCTTTGTTTTGTAGCCCATTATATTGATTAAGCCTTGCTACAACCACAAAAGTTTGTGTTGTTAGTCTGGGACTCTAGCTTCGTCTGGTATTGTGGTTCCTCTGGAAACCAGCAAGTCTAAGCCATCAGATAATTCAACCATACTTTTGGTGGATGAGGATGAGTGCAGTTTGTGCACTGTTCAAAATTTCACATTTTTTAAAGTAAACTGACAAACTGTATTTTTGCCTAGCTTCATCCTCTTGCCTCACCTTCATGTTTCTGCATTTCTGACTGCCAGATTGATAGTGTCGCTTCATATGAACTGATCTTTCTTCATTTTAATAAATATGAATTTTCTGAAAGAGCAGGCTTTTCTCGCCCTCCTTAGCTGTGGGGGTCGAGTTGCCCCTTCTCCCCTCACTGTTCAACGATGGCTACCCTGAGTCCCGACCGGCTAGCAGGCTCTCTCACCACCTCCCTTGTGGCTTTTTTGCCAATTCGTAAAAAGGTTAGTGAAGTAAACACTGGATGACTTCGCCTTGACTGCTGCCTCTCTCTCTCCTCGACATCTCAACTTCACAAGTGTTTTCCTGCTCTAACCATTGGCCTTTGCCCTTAAACCAGTTATTTCCATAACAATTAAACAAATAACTCGTTTTCCCCCTTCAAGGGCCTTGACACGGTGGGTTTCATCGTACATCCACCTCTGTTGCCAAGAGTAAGTTTGCAAAGGCGTTCGTAACTTATCTGAGACATATCGTGAGGCAGGGTCCCATGTTTCCAAGAACAGCAGAAGTACAGACCCTGTCCCTAAAACTAAATGGGAAATCATGAGATTTTTAGGGATGTGTAAGTTCCATCATATGTTTGTGCCAAACTTTAGCACAGCAGCTGCTCAACGAATGGATTTTTACAAAAGAAGGCAAAGATGGTATGGCCAAGGGAGTGCCAGACAGCTTTTGAGCAGCTGTAGGTGATCCTAACCAATGAACCAGTGTGTCATTAATTTAGGCAAACCTTTCGAGGTGGCAATTGATGCTTCTGACTTGGGGGTGGGTGTGATCCTATTGCAAGAAGACCAATCAGATACAGATACGCCAGTGGGGTACTTTCCAAAATGTTAAATCAGCATCAAAAGAAGTACTCTGCGATAGCAAACAAAACCTTGGGATTGTTGCTGGCTCTTAAACATTTTGAGGAATATATCCATCATGGTTGTAAAGAAAGACTGGAAAGTATTGACCATAATCCCTAGGCATTTGTGGAAAAATTTAACATTCAGAATGCCAGACTGTTCTAAAAGATTATTCATGTTGCTGGGAAGGATAATGTAATTGTTGATGCACTGTCAAGAATGCAATTTTTGTAGAATTAGCAGGATTAGCAAGAAATTCAGAGCAAGCTGGACAGACTGTCCACAGAGTGACTGGCTGAGTGACTATAATGTTTGAATTTTGTTTACTTATTATGTGCATCTTTCCTGTACACTGTTTAATGAAACGCATTTGAGAATGGTGTTTCATTTCTTAAGGGAGTAGGTGTTGGGAAACGTATATTCATGAACTGTATTTTTCTTTCAAAATTTGGAAGGACATTGCATTATTCAAAGACTTGGGGCGAAATTCTCCCCCAACGGCGGGTGCCAATCAGACGGGCATCGCGCCGGCCCAAAGGTGTGGAATGCTCCGCACCTTTGGCGGCCTAGCCCCAACATTGAGGGGCTAGGCCGACGCCGGAGGGATTTCCGCCCCGCCAGCTGGCGGAAATGGCGTTTGTTTCCCCACCAGCTGGCGCGGAAATGCGGTGCATGCGCGGGAGCGTCAGCGGCCGCTGTCAGTTTCCCAGCGCATGCGCGGGAGCGTCAGCGGCCGCTGTCAGTTTCCCGCGCATGCGCAGTGGGGAGAGTCTCTTCCTCCTCCGCCATGGTGGAGGCTGTAGCGGAGGCGGAAGGGAAAGAGTGCCCCCACGGCACAGGCCCGCCCGCGGATCGGTGGGCCCCAGGACCCCGGAGCCCGCCCACGCCGCCTGGTCCCGCCGGTAAATACCAGGTTTGATTTACGTCGGCGGGACAGGCAATTCCTGGGCGGGACTTCGGCCCATCCGGGCCGGAGAATCCAGCGGGGGGTCCCGCCAACCGGCGCGGCCGGATTCCCGCCCCCGCCCAATCTCCGGGAGCGGAGACTTCGGCGGGGGCGGGGGCGGGATTCACGGCGGCCAACGGCCATTCTCCGACCCGGCGGGGGGTCGGAGAATGACGCCCATAGTTTTTTTTCAAAGAAGATCATATGTACACCTCGGACTGTCAACAAGCATGCTTTTTCGAGGAAATCACACAATTCCAGCTGCCTGATCAGCATGGCCCTTGAAGGGGGAAAACTAGTTATTTGTTTGCGCCTTAATTATTTTAATTGTTATGGAAAAAACTAGTTTAAGGGCAAAGGCCTGGTGGTTTTCTGGAAATCACCTGGCAGAGAGGACCTTTACATTTTGAACGTGTTGTTTTTGAACTCAGTTTTGGGGAATAAGCCAAGAAGAAAGGCTACCCTAACTCTCTCGCTGTCTTGTCTGAAATTCCATGTGTGATTATCAACCTGCAGCCAGAGAATCCTCATCTGAGTATAACTTGTCTGCATTTGGAAATCTGCAAATCTGGGACAAGGAGGACCGATCCAGTTCTGTATTCTCCTCCACGCCAAAGCTCTGTTGGTGAGAACCTCCAGACATCTACTGGGGCCAGCTGTCTGTTTCCATATGAGGGAGTTCCATATTGAAAGCATTTAATCCCCGTGAGGTTATTTTATAAAGCTTATCGTCCAAAGCCCATTTCTGCAGAGATCCTTTTGTCTTTTGTTTGTGTGCATATGTGTGTGTGCACTAGAGTACTTTTAAAAAGTGATTGGTAGTTATACCACAGTAGCACAATGGTTAGCACTGTTTTTTCACAGGACCAGAGACCCAGGTTCGATTCCTGGCTTGGGTCACTATGTGCGGAGTCAGCATGTTCACCTGTGTCTGCGTGGGTTTCCTCCAGGTGCTACCGTTTCCTCCCACAAGTCCTGAAAGACATGCTTGTTAGGTGAATTGGACATTCTGAATTCTCTCTCAATGTACCTGAACAGGTGTCGGAGTGTGGCGACTAGGCGATTTTCACAGTAACTTCATTGTAGTGTTAATTTAAGACTACTCGTGACACTAATAAAGATTATTATTATTACTTCCAGAGTACAATTGTGTATGTACCAGTTATTGCAACGTGTTTTACAAAAACAATTTTTAAAAAATATAAAAATCAATCGTTCTGAGTTTATTGAAAGAGGCCTGGTTAAAGTCTCTTTTATTCTGCGTCTAACAGCACCAAAGTTTAAAAAACAGGCCTTTTTGGTGAGTGAATTAAACTTTTAAACTAATGGTGTGATCTGCGGAGTAGTGGGGCAAGAGCAACTGCACACTCTTCCCAAACTGCACTCCCTACCATCCCAATGTAACAATATGTTATCTTTGTGATAGGTAAAAATGAATTAAGAGGAACAGTACATCAAGGTGAGCTGCTGAAGACAGAATTCATAGTTTTTAATTGTTTTTCTTTTGTAAATATATCTTAATTGAAAGAGCTATGTAGCCACCTGAGTTGGCCACTTCCCGACTTAAAATGGAGAACCGCAAAGGCTGAAGGGAAATTCAGCCTTCACAGGCAAAGACTAGCAAATACAGAAATCATGTATATTGGAACCTGCAAAACAACCAGACAGCACCAAAACCAGCAGCCATCTGCATAGTAATGTAGCAGCCATCTACATAGTAATGTGCGATTCCCAGGCACAATGGCAACAGTTAAGGTAAATAAAGCCAAGCCAGACTCCTCGGCGCCAGCAGGACCCAAGACAAAGGAAGGCCAACAGACATTTAGGGACCACTCAACGATCAGGGAACCGCTCCAGCATTGGAGAAATCGATCCAAGTGATCGGAAAATAGTCCAATCACTTGGAACCAGGTACGGGGTCCGCCCTGAAGGGCGGGAAGCCCCTGGGGACTATAAAGTAAAGCTCCCAAGTTCAAATCGTCCTTCTTTGGCAGGGTCACTCAGCAACTTGAACCAACGCTTGATGGTGACCTGTCTTGTTGCCGCCAAGCAAGTAAGTCTTAAGTCAAGGCGCTCCTAGCTACCAGTCCATACCAGCTTTTGAATCCTGCAGACTCAACAACAACAAAGAACAAAGAAATGTACAGCACAGGAACAGGCCCTTCGGCCCTCCAAGCCCGTGCCGACCATGCTGCCCGACTAACCTACAATCTTCTACACTTCCTGGGTCCGTATCCTTCTATTCCCATCCTATTCATATATTTATCAAGATGCCCCTTAAATGTCCCTATCGTCCCTGCTTCCACTACCTCCTCCGGTAGCGAGTTCCAGGCACCCACTACCCTCTGCGTAAAAAACTTGCCTCGTACATCTACTCTAAACCTTGCCCCTCTCACCTTAAACCTATGCCCCCTAGTAATTGACCCCTCTACCCTGGGGGAAAGCCTCAGGACCTGAACAAAAGGCCATTTGTTCCCCTGACCTGGTGGGCCAGTCCGAAACTAAGTATAGGCCTTTTAGTGATAGGAATAGCCTAGAAAGTAGAGTTTATGCATGAGTAGTGATTTACTGGGTATAATAAATGCGTTTTGATTTGAATCTTACTAATTGGTGTGTTGAGTTATTGATCATTACTTGAACGTGAACCTCGTGGCGGTATCATAAAGATACCTGCCGACTTTAGAGCAAAGGTTAAACAAACAGAGCAAATTCCGATTTAAGAGCCAACCAAAAGTTAGCAACAGCTACAATTTTTTTTAAAAACTAATCATTATCTTGGTGCAAGAATAGGATATGGGAAACAATACTGAGTCACCCCTAACAACAAGGATCCAGTAAAAAACATCATCATCTGGACAAAAAGGCCTTTTTTTTAACTTTGATGCTGTTAGACCCAGAATAAAAGAGACTTTAATCAGGCTGTTAGAAGTGAGTTGTTTTAAATATTGAGGGTGGTGAGATTGTATAGTTGCAGCAATATACAAACAAGGACCACTGTGCGCATTGTGACATCTTCTGAAAAATTGAACCAAAATTATTCCTAAAATGCGACCCATTAGAAAGCCACACATTTGTCACTGATAGAAATCAGGGGCGAGATTCTCCGACCCCCCCGCCGGGTTGGAGAATCGCTGGGGGCTGGCGTGAATCCCGCCCCCGCCGGTTGCCGAAATCTCCGGCACCGGAGATTTGGCGGGGACGGGAATCGCGCCACGCCGGTTGGCGGCCCCCCCCCCCCCCCCCCCCCCCGCGATTCTCCGGCCCGGATGGGCCAAAGTCCCGCTGCTAGAATGCCTGTCCCGCCGGCGTGGATTAAACCACCTACCTTACCGGCGGGACAAGGTGGCGCGGGCGAGCTCCGGGGCCCTGGGGGGGGGGGGCGCGGAGCGATCTGGCCCCGGGGGGTGCCCCCACGGTGGCCTGGCCCACGATCGGGGCCCACCGATCCGCGGGCAGGCCTGTGCCGTGGGGGCACTCTTTTCCTTCCGCGTTCGCCACGGTCTCCACCATGGCGGAGGCGGAAGAGACTCCCTCCACAGCGCATGCGCGGGGATGCCGTGAGCGGCCGCTGACGCTCCCGCGCATGTGCCGCCCGGCAATGTCATTTCCGCCCCAGCTGGCGGGGCACCAAAGGCCTCTCCCGCCAGCTGGCGGGGTGGAAATCAGTCCGGCATGGGCCTAGCCCCTCAAGGTTAGGGCTCGGCCGGTCAAGATGTGGAGGATTCCGCACCTTTGGGGCGGTGCGATGCCGGACTGATTTGCGCCGTTTTTGGCGCCGGTCGGCGGACATCGCGCCGATTACGAAGAATTCTGCCCCAGATTTTTTGTTTAGCTATAGATGAGGTAGATAGAAGGCTTAATTAAGAAATCATGAAGAGTAATTGACTAGATCATGTAAACCATGAGAGTAAGAAAAGCTGACAAGCTGGGAATTAATTAGATAAGACTTAAAATGTTCATATTTTGCAAATTGTTCGAGACTGGCCAGAATCCAAGGCCAGTGACAAAAGACTTTATTGTAGGCAGATGCCTTCCCAGGCCTGGACAGATCCATTTCCATGGTAACAGTCAGTCAGGGTTAGGGTCATAATGACTTTTCGAAAACTGTTAACTGAAAACATCTAATTAATGTTAGAGGCACATTGGCAAACCAGGGTATGGAAAATTACAAAATCACACCCAAACATTTATCTCTTAAATTGACAGACAGTTTGGTCGAATTGAGTGAATTATAAATTAGTTGAAGCTAATCACAGCTGTAAAGAAGGTGAAACTTTAAGATAATGATCTCCTTAAAAATCAATTGTCGGGATGGAAAAATTCATTCCGGAATCAATCTATCACTTTCTGAAACCTATGTCTTGCTGCTGCCTTTGCTATCGCCATTTTCCTTTTGTTTTAAATCAATCAATAATTTTGTACTGTGCATCATGATTTGAAGAATTACCACAAGTTGTATTTTTAAACTCAACCAGTGTATTCGCTAAAGACAATCAATCTGACCTAAATTTGTATTGTAACCAGAGAGTTTACCAGTAGACACTAAAAGCTGATGAATAAAGTTGAACAAAACTTTGCCAAAAAACACAGCCTGAATTTCTGTTATTTGGGAACGAAGAAGGGATAATGCATATCCAGGGCTCTGAATACACACAGAGATCCATCAGTCACCTTCAGGAGATACTCTATTCCACCACTAAACACTTCAGCTCAGCAAGATGATTGGAAATAAACAAATATAACTACCATAACTTAATCAGAATTTCATAATAGTGAATATAAAATTAGATTGTAGCCAACACCATGCAACTGATAAAATGTAGCCGAGTGGCATCCACATTTTCCCCGTGTCTGTGTGGGTTTCCTCCGGGTGCTCCGGTTTCCTCCCACAAGTCCCAAAAGACATGCTGTTCGGTGAATTCGACATTCTGAATTCTCCCTCAGTGTACCCGAACAGGCGCCAAAGTGTGGCGACTAGGGGATTTTCACAGTAACGTCATTGCAGTGTTAATGTGAGCCTGCTTGTGACACTAATAAAGATTATTATTTAATTGTGCTCATAACTGCCAAAAAATGATTCAATTAACATGTTATTTTAAATTGTACAAATGCCATTATAGAGTAGTTATTTTGTATTGCTGACAAAAGACATGCTGTTGAGGCTTTTCACCCTGCCATCATCTGGACAGCTTGCAATTAATAGTAAAGGGAACAACAATTCATACTGCATGAGACGAGAATGCTGATTGGTTGGCAAGTCGACTCTGATTGATAGAGATGTTGCCATGGGGAATGCAGCTCAAAACAGTTAGCTGCCAAGATTTTTGTCCAAATTTAAACTGGGCAGGTCGACTTCAAGGCATGAAAATGGAGAATGAACCAGGAAACGGCTCTGCCATCAAGCTTTTGCTTAGTAGAAAAAGGCACAATGTGTGGGCATGCTCCTTCTGTCAGCAAAGAATAGGGGGCGTCATTCTCCGACCCCCCGCCGGGTCGGAGAATGGCCGTTGGCCGCCGTGAATCCCGCCCCCGCCCCCGCCGAAGTCTCCGAAGGAAGAAAAGTCGGCGGGGCGTTAATGGCGCCGCTGCCGCGGAGAATGTCATGGGTCTGCGCAAGGCAGCCGATTTTCGGCCTGCCGATATTCTCCCTTCCGGATGGGCCGAAGTCCCGTCGACGTGATGACCGTTCACGTCGACGTGAATCAAACCTCCTTTTCATCGGCGTGACCCGGTGCTCCAGGCTCACGCCGACCAGCGAGGAGGTGAGTGACGGCCTGGGGGGTTGGCTCTGGGCAGGAAATGGCGTGGCCGCAGACTGATTGCCCCTGAGGAGAGGTGTGTCTCGGCTTGTGTGTGTGTGCGGCGGGGGGGGGGGGGTGGTTAGAGTAGGCTGGGCTCCGGGGGAGTGCCGGGAGGGGGTCCGTGCCGGGGTGGAGGTTGGGGGTTGTGGAGGGGGTCCGTGCCGGGGTGGAGGTTGGGGGGGGGGTCCGTGCTGGGGTGGAGGTTGGGGGTTGGGGAGGGGGTCCGTGCCGGGGTGGAGGTTGGGGAGGGGGTCCGTGCCGGGGTGGAGGTTGGGGAGGGGGTCCGTGCCGGGGTGGAGATTGGGGAGGGGGTCCGTGCCGGGGTGGAGGTTGGGGAGGGGGTCCGTGCCGGGGTGGAGGTTGGGGGTTGTGGAGGGGGTCCGTGCCGGGGTGGAGGTTGGGGGGGGGGTCCGTGCTGGGGTGGAGGTTGGGGGTTGGGGAGGGGGTCCGTGCCGGGGTGGAGGTTGGGGAGGGGGTCCGTGCCGGGGTGGAGGTTGGGGAGGGGGTCCGTGCCGGGGTGGAGGTTGGGGAGGGGGTCCGTGCCGGGGTGGAGGTTGGGGAGGGGGTCCGTGCCGGGGTGGAGGTTGGGGAGGGGGTCCGTGCCAGGGTGGAGGTTGGGGGGGGGTCCGTGCTGGGGTGGAGGTTGGGGGTTGGGGAGGGGGTCCGTGCCGGGGTGGAGGTTGGGGGTTGGGGAGGGGGTCCGTGCCGGGGTGGAGGTTGGGGGGGGGTCCGTGCTGGGGTGGAGGTTGGGGGGGGGGTCCGTGCTGGGGTGGAGGTTGGGGGTTGGGGAGGGGGTCCGTGCCGGGGTGGAGGTTGGGGAGGGGGTCCGTGCCGGGGTGGAGGTTGGGGAGGGGGTCCGTGCCGGGGTGGAGGTTGGGGAGGGGGTCCGTGCCGGGGTGGAGGTTGGGGAGGGGGTCCGTGCCGGGGTGGAGGTTGGGGAGGGGGTCCGTGCCGGGGTGGAGGTTGGGGAGGGGGTCCGTGCCGGGGTGGAGGTTGGGGAGGGGGTCCGTGCCGGGGTGGAGGTTGGGGGTTGTGGAGGGGGTCCGTGCCGGGGTGGAGGTTGGGGGGGGGTCCGTGCTGGGGTGGAGGTTGGGGGTTGGGGAGGGGGTCCGTGCCGGGGTGGAGGTTGGGGGTTGGGGAGGGGGTCCGTGCCGGGGTGGAGTTTGGGGGGGAGGTCCGTGCTGGGGTGGAGGTTGGGGGGGGGGTCCGTGCTGGGGTGGAGGTTGGGGGTTGGGGAGGGGGTCCGTGCCGGGGTGGAGGTTGGGGAGGGGGTCTGTGCTGGGGTGGAGGTTGGGGGTTGGGGAGGGGGTCCGTGCCGGGGTGGAGGTTGGGGAGGGGGCCCGTGCCGGGGTGGAGGTTGGGGAGGGGGTCCGTGCCGGGGTGGAGGTTGGGGGGGGGGTCCGTGCTGGGGTGGAGGTTGGGGGGGGGTCCGTGCTGGGGTGGAGGTTGGGGGTTGGGGAGGGGGTCCGTTCCGGGGTGGAGGTTGGGGAGGGGGTCCGTGCCGGGGTGGAGGTTGGGGAGGGGGTCTGTGCTGGGGTGGAGGTTGGGGGTTGGGGAGGGGGCCCGTGCCGGGGTGGGTGATGGGAGGGCAAATGAGTTGGTCCACCTGGCCAGGTGCCAGCCTCCAACAGTTGGACCCATGCGGTCCATTCCACCTGGCTGGGGGGAGGAGGGGATATGGGCAATGATGACATGTCGTCGTTCCCCTCCCCCCCACCAGGCCGTCATGTTTTCAGACCATCCAGCGATGTTGGCCGCCGTGGTGGCAGCCGCTCATGTCTATGTTGCCCTGGATGAGGAGGAGGAGGAGGAGGAGCGTGCCAGAGAGGCGGCGCAGGCTGCCGCAGAGGGGCAGGCGGCAGCCGCCCAGGCTGGAGGGACACCTGACCGACAGGACGAGGAGGGGGAGGACGACGTCGCGGCCCCACGGCAACGGAGGCACCCGAGGGCGCCCCGTGTGTACCGGCCCCGGCAGTCATACCAGGACCTCACGGACCGGGAATGCAGGAGGAGACGCCGGATGAGCCGGGAAACCGTGGCACACATCTGCCACCTGCTGGCACACCTGTCACCGCGTGGCACTGGCGGGGGACACCCTCTCCCCGTGTCCGTCAAGGTTACGGTGGCCCTGAACTTTTATGCAACGGGGTCATTCCAGGCACCGAGTGGGGACCTGTCCGGCATATCGCAGACATCGGTGCATCGGTGCATCCGGGCAGTGACAGATGCCCTTTATGCCATGGCGCACCGCTACATCCGCTTCCCCGTGGACCGGGCCAGCCAAGATGCCCGGGCCGTGGGCTTCTCTGCCGTTGCCGGGTTCCCCATGGTCCAGGGCGCGATCGATGGGATGCACGTCGCCGTGCGGCCACCTGCAGATAACAGGGCCGTGTTCACTAATAGGAAGGGGACCTATTCGATGAACGTACAGGTGGTCTGCGATCACCGCATGATGATCCTGCACGTCTGCGCCCGTCACCCAGGCAGTGTACACGACTCATTCGTGTTGTCGCGGTCATCCATCCCCGGCATGTACGAGGGACGCCATCCCCGGCTGAGGGGCTGGTTGCTGGGCGACAGGGGCTACCCATTGCGATCGTGGCTGATGACGCCTATACGGAGGCCACGCAATGAGGCGGAGAACCGCTACAATGATGCCCATGTAGCGACAAGGGGAGTGATCGAGAGGTGCTTTGGCGTGCTGAAGATGCGTTTCAGGTGCCTGGACCTCTCTGGGGGCGCCCTCCAGTATCGGTCAGATAGGGTCGGCCGCATCATTGTGGTGTGCTGCGTCCTGCACAACATAGCCCAGCAGAGGGGCGATGTGCCGCAGGCAGAGGAGGGCGGAGTGGAGGAGCAGCAGGAAGAGGCCCAGTCCTCCCCAGATGAGGGGGATGGGGGCAATGGTCAGGGCAGACGGGGTAGACACAGACGGGTGGCTGTCCACCGTTACTGGCTGGCCCAGCGGGCACGGGACAGACTGATAGACGCCCGCTTCACTGACTAGATGGGCGTGGGAATCGGGTAGTATGGCCACAGACCGCACACCATGACAACAGCCGACCACCCACACCCCCCACCCATCCACCCACCCAGCACCCTCACCCCCCTCCCCAACCCCACACACCCCACCTGCATGCACACCACCCCCCCACTCCCAATTGCCGATCCACCGGCGGCACAACGGGCCGGGCTCACCCAGTTGCGGGTGGACGCGTGTCTATCGCAGGCCATGGAGAATGATGACAACCCGCCTCCGATGAGCTCCTGGCTCTACATCGTTGGACTATGTCTGACCCATGGCCACAGTACCACCATCCACCCGGACCATCCCTGCATGCGGCTGTGACACTGCAGCGCACGGTCCCGTCCTCTGCCCGGGGGATGTTGATGGCGGCCCAGGGGGAAGGGGGCAGACTCACCTGGGGCTGAGGTAAGACCACCCCTCACACACACACTTGCGCTCAACGTACATGACACCCCCGCACACTTTGGACAGAGCACAAAGGCAGCTTCGGTAGGTGTAACAATGACTTTAATAACCAAAGGAGTTCATGCACGTGCCCTAGCGCCTAAAACTCATCTGTGCCCTGCACCCGTGCCAACTTACTCAGTGTCTAATTGTTTGGCCTTACGGGCCCTTTGACTACGTCTACGTGGTTCCCCAGACGGTACAGCAGAACTGGAGGTGGACTCCTGTGATTCCTGCCCTCTGACACTGGATCCCTTTGGCGGCCGTTTCCTGGGGCGTCCTGGCCTAGATGGGCCAGGCTGCGGCCCGGGCGACTGGGATGGCGAGCTGCCAGCCTGTCCTGCCCGTTGCCCACCCGATGCACCTGGGACGGAAGGGGGGGAGTCCGAGGTGTCGCGGTGTACCGGGACCTCCCCTACAGAGGGAGCCAGGACGGACCACACCACCTCCTCCTCCCTCGGGGTGCCCGATGGCCCCCAGGCCTCTACATGGGTGGGGGATGCGAACGGACTGGCCATCCGACGCGCCCCCGACATCTGGCGCTGCCAGTCCTGGAGGCCCGAGCTGGTATCGACAGGGGTCTGCAGGTTTGCAGCCATGGAGCCCAGGGGGTTGTCGAACCCTGTCTGCGACAGTGCGACGCCAGCTCGCACATGGCCACTGGCGCCGATGCCCTCAGCGATGGCCTGCTGAGACTGGGCCATGGCCTGCAGAGACTGGGCCATGGCCTGCAGAGACTGGGCTATGGCCTGCTGAGACTGGGCCATGGCCTGCTGAGACTGGGCTATGGCGTTGAGCGCCTCTGCCATCTGGCGCTGGCACTGGCTCATGGCCTCCTGTGAGAGGGCAGCCATTTCCTGGGCCACAGACGCCGCCTGCACGGAAGGCCCCAGGCCTCGCAAACCGTTCCCCATGTCTGACACCGTCGCACCCATTGCCTCCACCGCGGACGCCACCCGTGCGGTGTCAGCCTGGGTGGCACGCATGACCGGGACCACTCCCAGCTCCTGGACGCGGGTGGACTCCTCCACCTGCGACCGCAGCCGCCGCAAGCCACCCGTCACCCTATTCGCTCGTCTCCGTGTCGGTGGTTGCATCGGATCTATGTGTGGGTGTGGTAACTGCAGGAACCCGGGATCCATCTGGGCGGCAGATGTTCGCTTGGCCTGGGCTGCCCTCCGACCGCCCGGTCCCTCTGCTGCTCCTACCTCCACCTGCTGTACCGGGACGGCTGTGTTGTGCGCACCAGTGAGTGTACCAGACGCCTCATCACTAAAGTGCCCAACCGTGGTGAGTGTTTCTGCGATGGTGGAGGGTGTTGGTGACAGCAGTGGCGTTGTGTCGTGCTCTTCGTCCCACTCTGAGTCCATGGCACTTTGGGGTGGGGGTTCGTCTCCACCCATCCACTCTGAGTCACTGTCCGGTATTTCGTCTTCCCGGGTAGGGGTGTCCTGGGTAGTGGTGTCCCGGGTAGTGGTCTCCCGGGTAGGGGTGTCCTGGGTAGTGGTGTCCCGGGTAGGGGTGTCCTGGATAGTGGTGTCCCGGGTAGTGGTGTCCCGGGTAGGGGTGTCCTGGGTAGTGGTGTCCCGGGTAGGGGTGTCCTGGATAGTGGTGTCCTGGGTAGTGGTGTCCTGGCTCGGATGTGACGGGGGCCTGTGGCTGCCCCCCTCATCGCTGGGTGGTCGCTCCCGCACATGACGGGGGTGTCGTCTCCCTGTTGCTCCAGGTCTCTCCGTCTCCCGTGGTCTCCGAGGGGCATCCTGCGGGCGTCGCATGCTGGAGGGTTCGGGTCTCTCCGTCTCCCGTGGTCTCCGAGGGGCATCCTGCGGGCGTCGCATGCTGGAGGGTTCGGGTCTCTCCGTCTCCCGTGGTCTCCGAGGGGCATCCTGCGGGCGTCGCATGCTGGAGGGTTCGGGTCTCTCCGTCTCCCGTGGTCTCCGAGGGGCATCCTGCGGGCGTCGCATGCTGGAGGGTTCGGGTCTCTCCGTCTCCCGTGGTCTCCGAGGGGCATCCTGCGGGCGTCGCATGCTGGAGGGTTCGGGTCTCTCCGTCTCCCGTGGTCTCCGAGGGGCATCCTGCGGGCGTCGCATGCTGGAGGGTTCGGGTCTCTCCGTCTCCCGTGGTCTCCGAGGGGCATCCTGCGGGCGTCGCATGTTGGAGGGTGCGGGTCTCTCCGTCTCCCGTGGTCTCCGAGGGGCATCCTGCGGGCGGTCTGCATCTGCGGGGATGGGTGCCTGGACGTTTGGTCCTGCGATACACAATGAAGCATGCATGGTTAGACATCAGGCAGTGATCAGGTGATACGGGAGAGGGGGATATAGGGGAGGGGGGATATGGGGACGGGCTGTTGGTGGCTCACTTGCTCGTGGGGCCCCGACCTCTGCATCAGCAACCTCCCGGTCCTCAGGTCCGCCAGCCAGTTCCAGGGCCCTTTCCTCGTGTACGGTCAGTGGCCTCTCATCAGCGGGCCCTCCTCCAGTCCTCACATGCTCCCTATTGTTGTGTGCGCGCTTCTCCTGGGGGGGGGGGGGGGGGTGGCAGGGGTAAAAGGCAACAGTGTTAGGCAGGTATATGAATGCACGCCATCGGTTGCGCGTGCATTGCAGAGGTTAAGGTTAGGGCTGGATTCACTTGGGGATATGGGGGATATGGGGGAGGGGGGATATGGGGGAGGGGGGATATGGGGGATATGGGGGAGGGGGGATATGGGGGATATGGGGGAGGGGGGAATATGGGGGATATGGTGGAGGGGGGATATGGGGGATATGGGGGAGGGGGGATATGGGGGATATGGGGGAGGGGGGGATATGGGGAGGGGGGATATGGGGGATATGGGGGAGGGGGGATATGGGGGATATGGGGGAGGGGGATATGTGGGAGGGGGGATATGGGGGAGGGGGGGATATGGGGAATATGGGGGAGGGGGATATGGGGGATATGGGGGAGGGGGGATATGGGGGAGGGGGGAATATGGGGGATATGGGGGAGGGGGGATATGGGGGATATGGGGGAGGGGGGGATATGGGGGAGGGGGGATATGGGGGATATGGGGGAGGGGGGATATGGGGGAGGGGGGATATGGGGGAGGGGGGATATGGGGGATATGGGGGAGGGGGGGATATGGGGGAGGGGGATATGGGGGATATGGGGGATGGGGGATATGGGGGAGGGGGGATATGGGGGAGGGGGGAATATGGGGGATATGGGGGAGGGGGGATATGGGGGATATGGGGGAGGGGGGGATATGGGGGAGGGGGGATATGGGGGATGGGGATATGGGGGAGGGGGGATATGGGGGAGGGGGGAATATGGGGGATATGGGGGAGGGGGGATATGGGGGATATGGGGGAGGGGGGATATGTGGGAGGGGGGATATGGGGGAGGGGGGGATATGGGGAATATGGGGAGGGGGGATATGGGGGAGGGGGGGATATGGGGGAGGGGGGATATGGGGGATATGGGGGATATGGGGGAGGGGGGGATATGGGGGAGGGGGGATATGGGGGATATGGGGGAGGGGGGATATGGGGGAGGCGGGGATATGGGGGAGGGGGGGATATGGGGGAGGGGGGATATGGGGGATATGGGGGAGGGGGGGATATGGGGGAGGGGGGGATATGGGGGAGGGGGGGATTTGGGGGAGAGGGGATATGGGGGATATGGGGGACGCTCACCCTGCCTGCTCTGACGAGGTCGTTCACCTTCTTGTGGCACTGGGTGCCTGTCCGTGGTGTTAGGGCCACAGCGGTGACGGCCTCTGCCACCTCCCTCCACAGACGCCGGCTGTGGCGTGGGGCAACTCTGCGGCCGTGCCCGGGATACAGGGCGTCCCTCCTCTGCTCCACCGCATCCAGGAGCGCCTCCACATCGCGTGACTCGAACCTCGGGGCTGAGCGACGGCCAGCCATCAAGTCGGGTGTTGCGGTCGGCTGTTCCGGTCGGGTGGGGGGGAGCTGCGCGGCCTTATGAGCCGTCACGCCGTGCAGCGCGTATGACGCTGCACGGCGTGAACCACTGCGCAAGCGCGGATCCCGTTACGTCGCTGCTAGCCCATTTCGGGCCGCAGACTATCGGCCCATTTTTATGACGTGACGCAAGTGGGATTTGCGCCGTTTTTTGCGCCGATCGGCGGAGTTTCCGCCGATAACGGAGAATTTCGCCCAGGGTCTTTTGTCTGATTATATGTGGCTTCGAGCATGCGTAGGTTCATTGATAAGATAGGGTGTAGAGGGACATTACTTTTGTGTGTCTTGGGCAGCCCAGACATACGTGGAGGAATCCTATCAGGCAGCTTGTTGCCCTTGCACAAGTTCAACAAGCATCTTTGTAATTTACTTTCAAGCAGGGTTGTCTGGTCACGCTTAGTGGCCGGTCCAATGGATACAAATTTTGACCCATCGTCATGAATGGTGTGCGTTTTGTTGAGAGTCACACTTGTTGAGGATGACTGTTCTAGTCCCTTTGTCTGCTTTACAAATATATATGTCTGCTACATTTTCCATGGCAATGTCTCTACCAATCAGAGTCCACTTGCCAGTCAATCAGCATGCTCTTCTCATGCAGTACAAATTGTTGTTCCTTTTACCGTTGGTATTTTCTTGCCAGCTGTCCTGATGAGTGTAAGATGAAAATCTGCGACTGCAAGTCTCCTTTTTTCAGCAATACTCAAATCCTGTACTGTCAAACAATTAATTTTGTAATCACACCACAGTAATATCTTTATTAAGTGATATTGTTCATGTTCTGTAAGTGGCAACTAATGTACATAAAAATATAATGGTAGCAATTTGTTAAGATTGTTGGTCCATGACTAAAAATGTAACTACAAATTTATACGTTTTCAATTACATTTGACCCTCCACCCATCTCTCCTTTTAAGATAGGTCCATTTATATCAAACACCAAGAGGATAATCAGGCGATCTGTTTCTAACTCTCTGCCAAGACTGCTTGATTGCCAGCATTAAGGTCCATTAGCTTGCCTCACCCTATGATTTTAACCTTCCCTGTGGAGGTAGGAATCACTGATTAACATCTCCAATAGGGAGGGTTTGGCCAAGATCTGAAATTCACTGGCGTGTCTTGAATTTGTACAATTCTGTAAAGCATATGGTAACAATTTAGCAGCTTCTTTTACGTCACTCCTGATTGTTATTTCCATTGAACATTTCACTCAATATAAATAATATAACCTTATCATTAGAACATATTGAAAGCTATGAAAAAGATCAATCAGTCGGCAGAAGCACGTACAGATGGGAAATTTATCACAAAAGATGTTTTTTGTTCCTCGATAGTTCACCTTGACCATAACATTGGGGAGTGGATTGCAAGTCTCCAAAATTCACAGAACGAATTTGTATTGACATGTAAAACATTTCCACTTTTGCAGCATTACTCTGCATAAGTAACCAGAATGATGTGAAACCACATGAAGAAAACATCTTTTTTTCCCCATAGATGTCTGCAATTTAATTGGAATTTAAGCAGCAGAATTATTTGAAGGACCATGCCCCCCCCCCCCCCCACCCCCCCAAATGATCTAATTCTGTTAGTTTCCTCTTTTTCTCTGCACTCTGATGTCTCCTAAAATGAGCTTTAGTTAGATTGTCAAGACAATCACCCTACATTGTTCTAAATAAAAGTTGCTCCCAGGTTTTCATGGTGAGAGCAGTAACGTTGAGGATGACAAATTTACAATTACGCCATGTAAAATGTTGCTCCAAGAAGACCAGTTGTTACTATAAGAATTGACCAGCCTCAACATTTCAAACAAAATACAAGCGTGGGACGGTAGCACAATGGTTAGTACTGCTGCCTCACAGCGCCAGGGACTCAGGTTCAACTCCGGTCTTGGGTGACTGTCTGTGTGGAGTTTTCATGTTCTCCCCGTGTCCACGTGGGTTTTCTCCGGGTGCTCCAGTTTCCTCCCACAGTACAAAGAAAAGTTTAGGTGGATTGGCCATGCTAAATAATGTGTCCAAAGCTTGGGTGGGGATAAGGTGGGTGATTGGTCAGTGCAGACTCAATGGGCCAAATGGCCTCATTTTGCAGGGATCCTATGATTCTACGAATATTCTGTCCAGCATCTGAAAGAATAATTGGAACAGATGAAAGCAGTAGTCCATAAAGGGGAGGAAGGGAATGTGGACCGGATGCCACTGCTGATCGGTCAGACACTTCTCCTTGTAATAGGTCAGTTCATGCTCACATTTATGCTTGCTGACTGATCAAATTAGCGATTGCAGGGGGGGGAGGTAGAGGTGCAGGGGTGTGGAGGGAATCATGGGGCCTTGCATACTTCAGCCTCATGACAATATTTGAAAGGGTGGTAGTTCTCCTGCCCTGTCCTGGTTAATATTTATTTCTAAACCAAGGCGGCACGGTGGTACAGTGGTTAGCACTGCTGCCTTACAGCTCAAGGGACCCAGGTTCAGTTCTGACCTCGGGTGATCGTGGGTTTCCTCCGGGTGCTCTGGTTTCCTCTCACAGTCGAAAGATGTGCAGGTTAGGTGGATTGGCCACGCTAAACTTTCCCTTAGTGTCCAAAGGTTAGATGGGGTTACTGAGTTACTGGGATAGGGTGGAGGCGTGGCCTTAAGTTGGGTGCTCTTTCCAAGGGCCGGTACAGATTCGATGGTCTGAGTGGCCTCCTTCTGCACTGTAAATTCACTGATTCTAAGGCCAAAATGTTCTGGCGATTCCCGCTGACAGAATCTTCCAGTCCCACCGATGGTTCCCTGGAATTGAAGGGTGTGAACAATTGGAAAATCCATTGATAAATCACGCCCCAACTTCATTATCTAGCTCTGCAAACCCAGTCAGGAGAAAGTGCCCCAGAAGTTGGGATTTTTGATCCGGAGTGGTGAGGCTTTCTGGGATTTGGGCCAGGTGACCTTGAATAAACGCAGAGGTTGTCCGTTGGGTGGAAGGCTTGCTTCGGTGTTATGGCACTCCCAAAAATTGAAAATACTGTGAATGGAGTCATGAACTCCAAAAGCAGGGCCTGCCCTCTACTTTTAAAGGGCTCCCAATTCAACCTGACTGAACCAGCCCGCTAGCCTCATGTTCGCTGACCCAATCTGACTCTTTAGCTTCCAAACGCACTCCTGAACCTCTTATTGCTCAATTCTGGATCCAGCTACTTCAATGGAGATGAATGTAACTGTGGTGTCTGGCCCTTTTAAGAGCTGAGTGTCAGTGCTCCTCAGTCTCCATAGTCTGACCTCTGCCTGTCTGCTGAGTGCTCGCTCACACTCACCACCTGCAGGCGGTGATGCATTGCAGAAGAAAGTGACAGAGGCATCCTACTGGTTGTGCACAAGGGTGTTTAATGATATATACAGGTTGAAGCTCTCTGGATTCTGCCGCACCCCACCCTCCCAACCCTCAGCCTCCACACCTCCCCTCACTCCATACCTACCCCCCACACCCCGTCTTCCCCTACCCCGTTGCCCTCAGTGATTCTCGATGTGCTTAGCCCTCCTAGCTGTACCACTACGTCAAGGTGTCTCCCGAGGATGCACATCAGCGATGGAGGCTGCCAGTTGCCTAACTCGTCCTGCGGCCTTTGATGCCTTTGGTGGGCGCCCTCATGGGGCTCTTGGCCGGAAGGCCCCGGCTCACTTGTCGGCAGCATGTGCACAGCCATGCCGCCCTGTCCCGTGTGCTGACTCCAAGACGTGGCCTCATCAGAGGAGTCAAATTCGGGGTTGCTGGTGGCCACCATCGCCACTCCACGGTACGGGTCCGGATTGGCACCCAGTGCCCCCTCCTCCCGGTCGTTGTCATAGGGCCCTGGGATCCACCTTGGGATGGAGTGACAGCACGTTCGCGCCCCGGATACCCCTGCATCATCTGGCTCTGCCAGCTCTGGCGGTTCCCCATGGTCTGTTGATACTTCTCAGTGATTGGGCCACGCTCTGCAGTGCTCGGCAATGCCCACCTGCGTCTGGGACAAGCTCCGCAGTGCCTCGGCCACGCCCATCTGAGAGCGGGACATGTCCTGCAGAACCTCATCAAGGTCAGCTGGTGCTGGGTGACATCCCCCAGCAAGTCGGACATTCTGCCGAGACCCTCAGCCATGGCCGTCTTCGACTGCGCGATGCCTTGGACATCTTCACTAAGGATGCCGACGTGGTGCACCAGGCTTTCCACTGCAGTCGGCACCCTAGCAGTGTTGCCTCTGTGCCACTCATTGCCGCCACCTGACAGTGGTGGTGGGGGGGTGCGTTATGCAGGGAGGGTTGGGGTCGGGGGGGGGCATTGTTGAGAGCTGGCTGAGGTTGGCTGTGCAGCTTAAGTGCTGCTCGGCCTTCTTAGTGGGGGGGGGCTAGCGAGTGCGGTCCCGGCGAATCAGCTGGCGAGGCGTTATTTGCGGCGAGAAGCCCATGGGATATCGTTAAGTGGACAAATTAATGTTGAATAGCATTGCCGGGCTCACTGGGCCGGGCGCCAGGAAACTCATGGCAATTCTGCGATAGGGTGCCAGATTCCCCGTCGGCAGACCCCAGAGAAAGGCAGGCTGTGCACTATTGCCAACACCAAGAATTCCTAGGATCTTAAGAGATGAAAAACCTCTAAGTTGTTCTCACTGCTTCTTGTTAAGTATATGTAAAATCTTGCTGCATAAATTCTATTTGATTCACAGATACTAGTTATTTGTATCTTGTAGGTCAAGCACAACTGAAAACGCTAGTAAGAATTTGGACCTTAGAGCTTTTTTTAATGAGCAGCGTCTTATACCTCATAACTCTAAACCGTACAATATCAAGTGGAGCTGGTTGGATTCTCTCTTGTTGGAGATGGTCATTGTCTGGCCTGGTGTTGTCATAGATGTCATAGAATTTACAGTGCAGAAGGAGGCCATTCGGCCCATCGAGTCTGCACCGGCTCTTGGAAAGAGCACCCCACACAAGGTCAACACCTCCACCCTATCCCCATAACCCAGCAACCACACCCAACACTTAAGGGTAATTTTGGACACTAAGGGCAATTTATCATGGCCAATCCACCTAAACGGCACATCTTTGGACTGTGGGAGGAAACCGGAGCACCCGGAGGAAACCCACGCACACACGGGGAGGATGTGCAGACTCCGCACAGTCAGTGACCCAAGCCGGAATCGAACCTGGGACCCTGGAGCTGTGAAGCAATTGTGCTAACCACTATGCTGCCCAAATTGTTGTGCCAAAGTGCCAAAGTGTTGTGCAAATGTTAGTTGCCACTTATCAGCCCAAACCTGAATGTTGTCCAGGTCTTGCTTCATATGGAAATGGATGGCTGCAGTGTCAAAAAGTGGGATTTAAATTTCATCCCAGTGACAATGTTTGTCGGTCAGGGCTGTTTGTGTGAACTAAGTAGGAGAAACTCGCGCCATTCGTCTTAGCTACTAAGCATAACAACTTCTTCATGTAACTGTTGGCTGAACAGTTTGGCTCTAATCTTCAAAAATAAGCGATGTAAATACATCAGAGGCTGTGCTCAGCTAAGAATGTTGTCAATCTTCACCTTGTGAACCATTATTTGTAACAATGGGTGACGCAGGAATTCCCATTCCTAGGCAACAGGCTCATTCTTGCCTGAAAGTGACCAGAATATTCCAGGCTTTAAAATCTGTTGTATGCACAGCCAAGTTAATGATTGCTATATAGAAAAAAAGGATTTAATCACTTTTAATGACAGAAAAGGGGTTATTTTGGGGAAAGGTGAAAGCAGGCACTAAGTGAGTGTTGTTATGATAAGACATGTCTGCTTAAACTTCATCAATTTGGGGCTAACTGATAATTACCATGATTTAAACCTGCTTGCAGATTGCTAAAATGGACACATTCACATTTAGCACTCAAGCACTTGTTAGGATCAATTGTCCTGCCCATTGAGGGTCTGGAATGTCCTGGCTGACAGACAGTGGCACATATCAGCTTACATAGAACATACATAGAACATACAGTGCAGAAGGAGGCCATTCGGCCAATCGAGTCTGCACTGAGTCTGAGCTTGGCTCAGGGACCAAGCGAATGGGCCCACAGGTTCTCAAATAATGACATTGGAGGGCTGCAGGTAAGAGCCCTGTAGGGGAAAGGAGGACACCAGAGGCAACTAACGTGTTGATGTGTAAGAGATCAAGGAGGTCACGACCAGAAGCTCTGCCCTCAGTACATGGCTCCAGTGCCACAAAGCATTTAACTAAATGACATGAGTGGCCTATGTAAGATCCCATCTCATAAATGCATTTGTTAATAACCTCATCAGCATCAAATCTCAGCACGCTTCCCATCATTAAACTATGCATTAACATTCACAAGCCCCATTCTAATGTATTCTTCACAGGTACTGATCACACCTCAGAAGCATTGCATAGCTCTTCAACAATTTGAAACATCACCCAGGCACATACATACATACACAATCACGCCCACAGATACATTCATTCAAAAGTAGTGGACGGCATTCTCCGACACGGCATCGGCGTTGGGCTGCGCGAATCGTGCCACGCTGCTCCGACGCCGGTACACAATTCTCCGCACAGCTGAGAATCGGCGCCATTGGTGCCGGCGTGGTCGGCGTGGCACCGGTTGGGTGCCGCTCTACGCGGGCCCCCCCGCGATTCTCTGGCCCGGATGGGCTGAGTGGCCTTAAAAAAAAAACGAAGCCCACCGGCGCCGTTCTAACATGCTCTGAGCCGGCGGGACCTCGGCGTTGAAGGGTCTGGGGGCAGCCTGTGCGGGGGGGGGGGGGGGGGGACTCCGATGTGGCCTGGCCCGTGATCGGGACCCACCGATCAGCGGGCCGGCCTCTCTGTCTCCCGGCCTCCATTCTTCCACGCCGGCGCCTGTACTCCTGCGCCATGTTGGGTCGGGGCCGTCGTGGACAAGGGAGACACCGCGCATGTGCGGAAATCGCGCCGGTGGGACTGCGCATGCGCGGGTTCGCGACGGACCCACTGCGCTTGCGCACATCCCCCGGCGCTCATTCCACGGCCCCTCTGTAGGGGCCAGATTTGCTGATCCTGGGACCGCGTTGACGCCGTCGAGAAACGCGACGGCGTTTCCGACGGCAACAACACTTAGACTCAGGATCAGAGATTCCCGCCCAATATGCTTTATCTTCTGGGATAACAGCACAGTAAAGACATCAAAGGAACCTAGCCGGGGAGGGGAAGCAAGAATGCATGTGATAACTTCCTTGAATGGATGCAGAGTGGGAGATACCATGGCCACTGGCTGAGCAGGAGAAACATTCCAGCTTCCTTACATATCCCAACAAATCCTGACCCTGAAACACACAAATCTAACTTCAGGCACAGGGCTCCATATGGTGTCATCATTTACACCCTCCTACTGCATTTTGTTTCTTAAATTTAAAGTGCCCTACTCTTTTTTTTCCAACTATTTTGCCACGTAAGTCGGAACTGTCTGACGTATGGTCTTATGGCCTGCAACTTTAAATAGGAGTTTTGGAAGGTTCCAGAATCAGGGTAACTGACCAATGGAAGTTGAAACTTCTTGGGTAATTCCTGTGCCGTCCTTGTCTGGGAACGTCTGAAGGGTGCCCTAGCCCATCCTCCACGGTATCTCTGGGGAATGGAAGATTTGGACCCACATCTTTCAATGGAGAACCAGCTAGAGGTTGATGAACTGATATTGGCATAATTTGGGATGAGTGGGATCCTAGGACTGGTGTGACTAGTGCTGCCTAGACAATTAAGGAAGGAAATACTTGAAGGGAGTGCCAGACATCTTGACCTACCAGCAATATTGTAATAATTCATGAAGGATAGAAGACTCAAACTATGTAGTGAAGGCCAGAGATAAAACATTTGAGAAGTTGCGTGACAGATTTATTGTTGTTTTTGAACTGTTCAGTCCTGAACTCATATCAAAGATGTCCACAGGAAAAACATCTTTTTAAAGAATACCATTAGGTGACAGTAAATGAATCACTCCCATTGACAAAGAACCTCAAATAAATATCCCATGCACGTGCCTGAAATCTCATAGCCCCTTTTGGAAGACATACCACAGCCTTCAAACTGACAACAGCCCCATCTCCTGATCACACACCTCCTGGGAGACTGAAAATATCACATACTCAACTTGGTAACTGAGGCACGATCAATTTGACTGGAGACAAAGTTGAATCAAAACTGAGGCTTTATTAGTATCAGGGGCGAAATTCTCCGGAAACGGCGCGATGTCCGCCGACTGGCGTCCAAATCGGCGCAAATCAGACGGGCATCGCGCTGCCCCAAAGGTGCGGAATGCTCCGCATCTTTGGGGGCCGAGCCCCAACCTTGAGGGGCTAGGTTGGCGGCGGACGAATTTCCGCTCCGCCAGCTGGTGGAAAAGCCCTTTGGTGCCCCGCCAGCTGGTGCGGAAATGACATCTCCGGGCGGCGCGTGCGCGGGAGCGTCAGCGGCTGCTGACAGCTTCCCACGCATGCGCAGTAGAGGGAGTCTCTTCTGCCTCCGCCATGGTGGAGACCGGGGCGGAGGCGGAAGGGAAAGAGTGCCCCCCACGGCACAGGCCCGCCCGCGGATCGGTGGGCCCCGATCGCGGGCCAGGCCACCGTGGGGGCACCCCCCCGGTGCCAGATCGCCCCGCGCCCCCCCCAGGACCCCGGAGCACGCCTGCGCCGCCTTGTCCCGCCGGTAAGGTAGGTGGTTTAATTTACGCCGGCGGGACAGGCATTTTAGCGGCGGGACTTTGGCCCATCCGGTCCGGAGAATCGCGCGGGGGGGGCCCGGCAACCGGCGCGGCGTGATTCCCGCCCCCGCCGAATCTCCGGTGCCGGAGACTTCGGCAACCAGCGGGGGCGGGATTCACGCCAGCCCCCGGCGATTCTCCGACCCGGCGGGGGGTCGGAGAATCTCGCCCCTGATGTGTGGCCTCCCACAGCAGCGAAATGGCTGCGAGCTGGAGGCCACGCATATTTATACCCCGCCTCCTGGACGGAGCTCACATGCAGGGGCCACAGGTGAACCAGTACTGCAGGTTCTATCGTACAACCTCTAATATCAGAACACAGTGGTTTACCACATTCACCCCCTGTTAAAATTGAGTCCGGCGGGGGTGGTGGATAACTATATACAATTAGAAATTTTAATATTTACAGAGCTGCAACAAAAAAATTTCTCTTGGCATCCGGCGGGCCGGTCAGATGTTCAGCCGGTCCGGTGCCTTGGATGGTCCTTTGAGATCGGTGAAGTGGTGACGGCGATGTTGGCGCTGTTGTGGTCGAAGATGACTCCGGGAGCGTGCCGAAATCCTCTTCGTCGACGGGTGTGGGCAGGGGGAGGACGGACCGTCCTAGGGGGGGAGGTGATTGGAGCGACGGGGAGGGGAGGGTGGTGCCGGGGGCGACGGGGGTGGTGTGGGGGTGGAACCTGCTGGTGCCAGGTCCCTGAGGGAGACGGTATCCTGGTGGCCATTGGGGTACGCCACGTAGGTGTATTGTGGGTTTGCGTGGAGTAGGTGGACCCTCTCCACCAACGGATCTGCCTTGTGGAGCTGCACATGTTTACGGAGAAGCACGGTTCCTGGAGCTGTAAGCAAAGTTGGGAGCGATACCCCGGATGTGGACTTCCTGGGGAAGGCAAAAAGACGTTCATGTGGTGTACTGTTAGTGGCAGTGTAGAGTAATGAGCAAATGGAATGTAATGCGTCAGGGAGGACCCCTTGCCAGCAGAAGGCCGGGAGATTTCTGGACGGCGCTCCATACCGTCCCATTCTCCCTTTCTACCTGTCCATTTCCCCGGGGGTTGTAGCTTGTCGTTCTGCTGGAGGCAATACCCCTGCTGAGCAGGAACTGGCGTAGCTCATCGCTCATGAATGAGAATCCCCTGTCACTGTGGATGTAGGCGGGGAAACCGAACTGAGTGAAGATAGAATTAAGGGCTTTAATGACGGTGGCAGACGTCATGTTGGGGCATGGGATGGCGAAGGGAAACCGGGAGTATTCATCAATCACACTGAGGAAATATGTGTGTCGGTCGGTGGAGGGGAGGGGGCCTTTGAAATCCACGCTGAGGCGTTCAAAGGGGCAGGAGGCTTTCACCAGGTGCGCGGGTCCGGCCGGTAGAAGTGCGGCTTGCACTCCACACAGAACTGGCAATCCCTGGTGATTGTCCTTACTTCCTCGACGGAGTAGGGCAAATTTTGTGCCTTAATGAAATGTTACAACCGAGTGACCCCTGGATGACAAAGAAAATGAAATGAAAATGAAAATCGCTTATTGTCACGAGTAGGCTTCAATGAAGTTACTGTGAAAAGCCCCTAGTCGCCACATTCCGGCACCTGTTCGGGGAGGCTGGTACAGGAATCGAACCATGCTGCTGGCCTGCCTTGGTCTGCTTTAAAAGCCAGTGATTTAGCCTAGTGTGCTAAACCAGCCCCTAAAGGCTGTCGTGCAGGGTCCGGAGTCGGTCTACCTGTGCGCTGGCACATGTATCTCTGGATAGGGCGTCTGGGGGCTTGTTGAGTTTGCCAGGGCGATACTTAATCTTGTAATTATAGGTGGAGAGCTCGATCCTCCACTGCAAGATTTTATCATTTTTGATCTTGCCCCGCTGTGTGTTGTTGAACATGAAGGCTATCGACCGTTGGTCAGTGAGGAGATTAAATCTCCTGGCGGCCAGGTAATGCCTCCAATGTCGCACAGCCTCAACGATAGCTTGGGCCTCTTTTTCGACGGACGAGTGCCGAATTTCAGAGGCATGGAGCATGCAGGAAAAGAATGTCACCGGCCTGCCTGCCTGATTGAGGGTGGCGGCAAGGGCAATGTCCGATGCGTCGCTTTCTACTTGGAAGGGAAGTATTTCGGCTACAGCGTGCATTCCTGCTTTGGCAATATCAGCTCTGATCCGGGCGAAGGCCTGTTGGGCCTCGGCCATCAGGGGCAAGTGAGTGGACTGTATGAGTGGGCGGGCCTTGTCCGCATAGTTTGAGACCCACTGCGCGTAGTATGAGAAGAACGCCAGGCAACGTTTGAGGGCCTTGGGGCAGTGGGGGAGGCGGAGCTCCATGAAGGGGCACATGCGGTCAGGATCGGGCCCCAGAAGTCCGTTCTGGACCACGTAGCCGAGGTTGGCTAGGCGGTTTGTGCGGAACACACACTTCTCCTTGTTATATGTGAGGTTGAGGAGAGTGACGGTGCGGAGAAATTTTGCGAGGTTGGCGTTGTGGTCCTGCTGATCATGGCCGCAGATGGTCACATTGTCTACGTACGGAAACGTGGCCCACAAACCGTACCGGTTGACCATTCAGCCCATCTCCCTTTGGAAGACCGAAACCCCGTTGGTGACGTCGAAGGGGACCCTAAGGAAGTGATATCGCCAGCCGTCTGCCTCGAAGGCGGTGTATGGATGGTCCGATTTACGGATGGGGTGCTGGTGGTAAGCGGATTTCAGGTCCACCGTTGAGAAGACCTAGTACTGTGCAATCTGGTTAACCATGTCAGATATGCGTGGGAGGGGGTACGCTTTGAGCTGCGTGTACGTGTTGATGGTCTGGCTGTAGTACACGACCATTCGGTTTTTCTCCCCCGATTTAACCACTACCACTTGAGCTCTCCAGGGACTGTTGCTGGCCTCGATGATGCCTTCCCGAAGCAACCGCTGGACCTCAAACCTGATGAAGGCCTTATCCTGGGTGCTGTACCATCTGCTCCTGGTGGCGACGGGTTTGCAATCAGGAGTTAGATTGGCAAAGAGGGAAGGAGGATCGAATTTTTGGGGTCGCGAGGCCGCACACAGTGAGGGGTGGTAAGGGTCTGCCGAATTTAAGGATCAAGCTCTGGAGGTTGAACTGGAAGTCCAGGCCGAGGATAAGTGCAGTGCAGAGGTTAGGGAGGATGTAGAGGCGAAAACCGTGGAACTCTATGCCTTGGACCGTGAGCGTGACCGTGCAGTACCCCCGGATCACTACGCGATGGGATCCGGAGGGCAGGGAGATTTTTTGATTGGTAGGATGTACCCTAAGGGAGCAGCACCTTACCGTATTTGGGTGTATAAAGCTCTTGGTGCTCCCGGAGTCCAGTAGGCAGGAGGTCACATGGCCGTTGACTTTCACGCTGGTGGATGCGTTGGCCAGGTAATGTGGTTGAGACTGGTCGAGTGCCATGGAGGCGAGCCTTGGTTGATCGTCGGGTAGTGAGGTGGCCGTTGAGTTGAGGTCCTAGAACACCGTTGGTGTCCATGTGCTGCGGGGTGGACAAGATGGCGGCGCTATGAGATCCTGGGGGTTACAAAATGGCGGCGCCCATGGAATGCACGTTGTGGGGGTGGAGCAAGATGGCAGCACCCATGAAACGTACGTGTTGTGCGGAGGAGAAGATGGCGGCGCCCATTGGTCGCACATAGCCAGGGGAGGAGAGGAGGATGGCGGCGCCCATTGTCCGTGACCAGGGGGGGTGGGTGGGGGCGACCACGGCCGCTGAGGGGGCCTGGCACACCGCAGCGAAGTGGCCCTTCTTCCCGCAGGCCTTACAAAGGGCAGCACGGGCCGGGCAGCGTTGGCGGGGGTGTTTTTGCTGGCGGCAAAAATAGCATTGTGGCCCCCCCGGGGATCGCTGGCTGCCGATTAGCGCAGGTGTATTGGGTGGGTAGCTCCCCCGCTGGGGCGACTGCATGTGGGGCCCATGAAGCATAGGAGGAGTTGGGGGCATAGGACTGGACATTGCGCAGGGTGACCGTCATGGAGAGCGCTAGTGTTTCAGTCTCTGCGAGGCCGTGCGTGGCCCCTTCTAGAAGCCGCTGCCTGATAATATCGGACCCAATCCCGTCACAAAAGCGTCCCGCATAAGGAGATCTGAGTGCTCCTTAGCTGTAACGTCCTGGCAGTCACAGTCCCAAACTAGTGGGATTAGGGCCCTCCAGAAGTCTTCGATGGACTCACCAGGTAGTTGAGCACGAGTTGCGAGTGCGTGCCTGGCGAAGAGCGTGTTTGTCTTCTGCTCGCAATTGTCCTTGAGTCGAGTCATGGCTTCGACGTAGTTTGCCGCATCCTGGATCAGCGAGAAGACTTTGCAGCTGAGCCTGGAATATAAGATTTGAATCTTCTGAGCCTCTGGAATAGGGGTCGGCGCCGCGTTGATGTACACTGCAAAACAAGCTACCCAGTGCTGGAAGTCCTTTCTGGCGTCGCTCGAGTGTGGGTCCAGCTGCAGGCGATCTGGTTTAATGCGGAGGTCCATTTTCTGAATCTGATACTAATAAATTGAGGCACGATCAATTTGACTGGAGACGAAGTTGAATCCAAACTGAGGCTTTGTTAGTATCAGATGTGTGGCCTCCCACAGCAGCTGGTGAAATGGCTGCGAGCTGGAGACCATGCATATTTATACCCCGCCTCCTGGGCGGAGCTAGCATGCAGGGGCCACAGGTGAACCTGTAGTGCAGGTTCTACCGTACAACCCCTAATATCAGAACACAGTGGTTTACCACATTACTGAACTGGGTGAAGTTCCAGATTTCAACTTACCATGGAAAATATATTTTTTAAATTAATTCACAGGATGTGGCTGTTGGCTCTCCCAGCATTTATTGCCCATTCCTAATTATTCTTGAGAATTTGGTAGTGAACTGTCTTCCTCAATGGCTGAAATCCATGTGGTGTAAGTACATCCACAGTGCTGTTAGGGAGGGAGTTCCAGGCTTTTGACCCAGCGACACTGAAGGAGCAGCATTATTTATTTCCAAGTTAGGATGGTAAGAGGCTTGGAGGGGAACGTCCAGGTGGTGGTGTTCCCATGTGTCTGCTGCCCTTATCCTAGATGGAAGTGGGCATGCATTTGGAAGATGCTGTCTAAGGTCTAAGGAGATTTGGTAGTTCCTGCAGCGCGTCTTGTAGATGGCACATGTTGCTGTAACATGTGCATCGGTGCTGGAGGGAGTGAATGTTTGTGGAGCAGTCCTCCACTGCTTATGGGCCAGGGGAGACATTGCCACTGGCACCACAAATGGAGCAAGAGAAACAGCTCAAATTGCGTCTGTGGCTATCTACTTCAGACCATCATCTGATTACTGAACTCTTGACCTGAGGCCTCCACTCCTGGTGACATCAAAATCTGTCATGATTATGAATGGGTTGTTCAATATCGCCGCTTCCCCAGTCAGATGGATAAAAAAAACTCAAAGAGTGACAGAATTAAAGACTATTATGCCAAGAGAACCAAAGGTAAGAATTTGAGAAGTTATGTGACAGATTTATTGTAGTTTTACTGCCGTTCAGGAGGGAACTCGTATTAAAATGGAACATACTGGATCCAGAGCCAAATGACTTTGGGCAGCATCAAATTAGATAAAAGCTGATAGTTATGGAGACCCTTATGCAAAATGTGCAGACATCAGGGGCAATTATCAAAGGTGAAATAGGGAAGGAGAAAGGACGCCGGTGGCTAAAAGCCAACTGGGCAAAAGAACACCAACAGCTAGAAATCAGGAATGGTGGTATAAGCTGCATATTAACCCAACTGCAGTAGCAGCCTCACCGGGATTCTCCCCTACCCGGCGGGGCGGGACGTCTCGGCGGGATGGAGTGGCGGGAACCACTCCGGCGTCGGGCCGCCCTAAAGGTGCGGATTTCTCCACACCTTTAGGGGCCAAGCCCTCTCCTTGAGGGGCTAGGCCTGCACCGGAGTAGTTGGCGCACCGCCGACCGGCGGGAAAGGCCTTTGGCGCCACGCCAGCCGGGGCCGAAAGGACTTCGCCGGCCGGCCCCGCCGGTAAGAGAGGTGGTTTGATTCTCGCTGGCGGGACAGGCATTCCAGCAGCGGGACTTCGGCCCATCGCGGGCCTGAGAATCGCCGGGGGGAGGGGGGCGCTCGCCAACTGGCCCAGCGCGATTCCCGCCCCCGCTGAATATCCGGTGCCGGAGACTTCGGCAACCGGCGGAGGCGGGATTCACGCCAGCCCCCAGCGATTCTCCAACCCGGCGGGGGGTCGGAGAATCTCGCCCCTGATGTGTGGCCTCCCACAGCAGCGAAGAATCCCGCCCTTACAAGATCTGGGAACCCAGCAAATGGCAAAAAAGAACACAGAGTTAGAAAAGCAAAACAAGCTGCTGAAGTGACAGTTCAAAAGGCAACAACAAGGAATCAGAAAATTGAAGTCAGCGCTGAACCCGAGGCTGAATGCTGCCAGCTTCTGTGCTGATAAAAATGAAAGTCTGGAATGACCGAGTGAAAAGAAACTTAAGAGGCTGGTGGAATAAGAGGTTATACCATTTCTGTTTGAATGTTTGCCTGAATAAAAAGTGTCTGTGACTGTTTTATTGTCAACACTTGGCTCAAAGCCATTTAACCCTCCATAGTCCTATTTTTAAAGGAAGAATGTTAAGGATTTTAATCAAAACCGTCTCTGAAAAACAGATGCTACTTTAAAGTTTATTGATTGTTTTCTCATTGTATCTATACTCGTATTGTTTTTGAGGGACTTGAATCATGGGTGCGATTTAATGGCTGCATTGTGCTTAAGTGAGAACGCGACGAGGCCATTAAATCATGAGAGAGACCAAAATCGAGAACAGCGCCAGGCGCTGATCTGTTTGTGATTTAACCGGCCCGCTCCTGTTGGCCAAATCAGGATCCCGCCTTAGTGTGGCGAGAAACCGTAATCACCACTTAAACCCAATCTCCATACAATTAACGGGAGTGGTCTGCTATTTAATGGCCCCCCCGTGATCTAACGGCCTAGCCAGCAAGTGGTTACGTGGGCGCCGATCAGTACTCCTTAGAAAGGCTGCTGTGGCGATCTGAGGAAGTGGGTAGCCATCTTCGCACCCAGGCAATGGGCCGGATTCACCGCAATCGGCGAATTGGCCCAACGCCGGCGCCAAGAACGGCGTGAACCACTCCGGTGTCGGGCCAACCGGAAGTTGCGTAATCCTCCGCACTTCCGGGGGCCAGGCCGGCGCCGAAAGGACTGTGCAGGTTAGCGCGTGCGCAGAACCGCCGGCGTGGTTTAGCGCATGCACAGATCGGCAGGCGTATTCTGCCGCATGCGCAGGGGGATGTCTTCTCCGCGCCAGACATGGCGGAGCCTTACAGGGGCCGACGTGGAAGGAAGGAGTGCCCCCACGGCACAGGCCCGCCGGCAGATCGGTGGGCCCCGATCGCAGGCCAGGCCACCGTGGGGGGGCCACCCCAGGGCCGGATCCCCCCGCGCCCCCCCCGAGGACCGCACCAGCCAGCCTACCAGCCAGGTCCTGCCTTCTGGGACCATGTCCAATCCACGCTGGCGGGACTGGCCAGATAAAGACGGCCGCTCAGCCCATCTGGGCCTGGAGAATTGCTGGGGGGGCCGCTGCCAATGGCCCCCGACCGGAGTGGCGTGCTCCCTGCACCCGCCAGAAAACCGGCGCTGGAGAATACAGCGTCAGAGCGGCGGGGCGGGATTCACGCCGCCCCCCCGGGGATTCTCAGAGTTGTGGGGAGGAGGAGGGGCTTGTGAGGTTGAGTTGTGGGGAGGAGGGGGGGCCTGTGAGGTTGAGTTGTGGGGAGGAGGGGGGCCTGTGAGGTTGAGTTGTGGGGAGGAGGGGGGCCTGTGGGGTTGAGTTGTGGGGAGGAGGGAGGGCCTGTGAGGTTGAGTTGTGGGGAGGAGGGGGGGCCTGTGAGGTTGAGTTGTGGGGAGGAGGGGGGCCTGTGTGGTTGAGTTGTGGGGAGGAGGGGGGCCTGTGAGGTTGAGTTGTGGGGAGGAGGGGGGCCTGTGAGGTTGAGTTGTGGGGAGGAGGGGGGGCCTGTGAGGTTGAGTTGTGGGGAGAAGGGGGGCCTGTGAGGTTGAGTTGTGGGGAATAGGGGGGGCCTGTGAGGTTGAGTTGTGGGGAGGAGGGGGCCCTGTGAGGTTGAGTTGTGGGGAGAAGGGGGGCCTGTGAGGTTGAGTTGTGGGGAATAGGGGGGGCCTGTGAGGTTGAGTTGTGGGGAGGAGGGGGCCCTGTGAGGTTGAGTTGTGGGGAAGAGGGGGGGCCTGTGAGGTTGAGTTGTGGGGAGGAGAGGGGGCCTGTAAGGTTGAGTTGTGGGGAGGAGAGGTGGCATGAGTGGTTGAGTTGTGGGGAGGAGAGGGGGCCTGTGAGGTTGAGTTGTGAGGAGGAGGGGGGGCCTGTGAGGTTGAGTTGTGGGGAGGAGGAGGGGCTTGTGAGGTTGAGTTGTGGGGAGGAGGGGGGGCCTGTGAGGTTGAGTTGTGGGGAGGAGGGAGGGCCTGTGAGGTTGAGTTGTGGGGAGGAGGGGGGGCCTGTGAGGTTGAGTTGTGGGGAATAGGGGGGGTCGTCAATCCCACCCAATGAATTCGGGGGCACTGGGGTTGTGGCCACGAAGCTCAGAGCGGGGTTGGGGGGCCCTTGGGGGCTCAGCCTTGGTCGGGGTGGGCCACCATTGGTTGGGGGGTAGTGGAGCAGGAGGCTGCCCATGGATTGGGCTGGGCTCGGGGGGTGGGGGGGGGGGGGAGGAGAAATGGGTGTTTCAGCACTCGCGGGTTCTGCATGCCACCACTGGATAGTGTGGTCCTGTTCCGGGGTAAACCCAGCCCCTTCCCACCTGCCTCACTTACCACCCATTACTCCCAGTGACTGCAGAGGCCTCGGGCTGCATGGCTGAAAGCTATTGCTAATTGGGAATTGACAATCGTAGTTAAGTGAGCTCTTCACACATCCCAAGTGGATTTCCGTGGGTGGAGGTGCCATGTAGCGTGTGGGAGTTATTGCCTGGCACCCCAATCAGACCGCGATGCCGGGACATTGTGCCTGAGCACTGCAGTGGCAAACCCACGGATGCAGCGGCCAACATCCGAACACCCAGGTGCTGGGGTCCAGCACCGGGAACATCTCTGCAACCACATGAGGTGGTCACCAGGGAAGGGCCCAGCGCCCGGTCCAGATAACGTTACGGGCGGATGTCTTGGGTACAGGGTGAGGGGTCCTGTGACCAGGGTCCCTGCTGCAGCAGGGCTGTGTGGCCTGGGCGTGCTGGGCGGAGGGGCGGAACAATGGGACTGGAGGGTCCCGGGGTGGAAGTCACTGCTGGTTGTCAATCCCTCAACATTCTCCCAATTCCTTACAGATATTACACGGCATGGACGATATCTTGGACCCCGCGGAAGCTGCTCTAGTGGTGTCGTTGGCAGGCCAGGCAGCCAGATGCCGAAGGAGACAGCGGCAACAGCATCAACAGAGGCTCGAGGTGGCAGCCCATGTGCAGGGCCCCGCCCCACAACCTGTGGACCTGGCCACCCAACAGGCTAGGGAGGGATCCAGAGGAGGAGGCCGGCAATGACCCAAGGTGTACAGGCCTTTGGAACAGATGACGTACGGCGTGTGCCACAGGAGGCTCCGCCTCAACAAAGAGAAGGTGTAGCCTCTGTGCCATGTCCTTGTGGATGTGGCACCACTTGGAGAAGGTAGATAACCGCTCCTGATGGCTTTCAAGGTCACCGCAGCCCTGAACTTCTACACCTCAGGATCATTCCAGGGCTCGAGCAGAGACTTGTGTGGCATCTCACAAGCTAAAACCTACAAGTGAATCCATGAGATCACAGATGTCCTGTTAACCCGGGCAGCGAGCTATATAAGCTTTGACATGGACCAATCCCAACAAGATGCCCGGGCAGCAGGATTCTCTGCCATCAAAGGAATGCCCAGGTCCAATGGCTAATATATGGCACGCATGTCGCCTTCTGCTCACCGGGCAGTCTGGGAGTGCCCTACATCATCAGGAAGGGGTTCCACTCCCTGAACATCCAGCTTATGCGTGACCACCACATGAAGATCATGCACTTGTGTGCACGCTTCCCAGGGAGTGTGCACGGCAGCTGCATCCTGGGGCGGTCAGATGTCCCGGCATCTCCGAGGACCACCTAGGATGGCTTTAGCTCTTGAGGGATAAGGGGTATTCGCTGAGGACATAGCTAATGACGCCAGTACAAAGGCCGGAGACCAAAATGGAGACTCGATAGAGTGAGGCCCATGTGGCCATCCAGGCTGTCATTGGGCGGTGCATCGGACTCCTCAAGATGCGGTTCTGATGTCTTGACCGATCTCATGGTGCACTACAGTATATCCTCCGGAGGGTCGCCCGCTTTGTGGTGGTCTGCTGTGTCCTCCACAACCTGGCACAGCAGTGGGGCAACATGCTGGAACTGGAGCGGGAGGAACATGTGGCCACCTCCAAGGAGGAGGATGAGGTCGAGGAGACACTGGACGGGGAGGGGACCAGCCGGAGGATGGAGGACAGGGGGCAGCAGAAAGGGTCTGGCAAACCTGGAGGACCAGGGAGGCCCTTATACTTGCTGGCTTAAATAGAACTTGGCCTTGTCCGTCATTCCTCCTCTCCCCAACCTTCCTCTTCTCGCCTCTCCCCCATCCCGAGCGTGGGAGAGGCTGGGAAGAGGCAGTATCCAAGGCCTCCATGTCTGGGGAGATGTGGCACAGGATTGGTGCTATGCCTGCATTGTGGAAGAAAGTGCCAGAGGCGTCATATTGGTCGAGGTGAACGATTTTTATAAATTAACAAATCTTTCCCCAACTGCCCTAAATCCCCTGATGGTGCCAGTCCCCCTTCTCCACTCCTTCCAGACTCCCCCCTCTTCCCCCCAACCAAAGCATCCAACCCCCTATTACTCCGTCCCCACCTGCACTGCGATACACCCCTTCCCCACTACTCCCCCACCCCACCCGAGCGCCGTCTCAGTGATCCTCAACCTGCTTAGCCTTCCACGTTATAACGCTGCGTCCAGGTGTGTCCCCAGGATACACATCAGAGGTGGAGGCAGCCAGCTGCTGACCACGTCCCGGGGACTTCGATGTCCGTGGCGGGTGTCCTCTGGGGCCAGAGTGCCCTGCCCTGCTGCCTTGTTCCGAATGCTGATTCCGAAATGCGCCATTGTCAGTGTGGTGGGCCTTGGAGGAGTGGGTGGCCCAAATCCCCACTCCAAAGGGTGGCTCCATGTTGACACTCAGCACCCATGCTCCCGGTAAGTGCCCATAGAGCCCTGAGGTTCAGCTCGAGATGGAGGGGCAGCTGGATCGAGCCCCGGTTGCCCCTGCGTCATCTGGTTCTGCCAGCCCTGGCGGCTCCCCAATATTACAAAGAACAAAGAACAAAGAAATGTACAGCACAGGAACAGGCCCTTCGGCCCTCCAAGCCCGTGCCGACCATACTGCCCGACTAAACTACAATCTTCTACACTTCCTGGGTCCGTATCCTTCTATTCCCATCCTATTCATATATTTGTCAAGATGCCCCTTAAATGTCCCTATCGTCCCTGCTTCCACTACCTCCTCCGGTAGTGAGTTCCAGGCACCCACTACCCTCTGCGTAAAAAACTTGCCTCGTACATCTACTCTAAACCTTGCCCCTCTCACCTTAAACCTATGCCCCCTAGTAATTGACCCCTCTACCCTGGGGAAAAGCCTCTGACTATCCACTCTGTCTATGCCCCTCATAATTTTGTATACCTCTATCAGGTCGCCCCTCAACCTCCTTCGTTCCAGTGAGAACAAACCGAGTTTATTCAATCGCTCCTCATAGCTTATGCCCTCCATACCAGGCAACATTCTGGTAAATCTCTTCTGCACCCTCTCTAAAGCCTCCACATCCTTCTGGTAGTGTGGCGACCAGAATTGAACACTATACTCCAAGTGTGGCCTAACTAAGGTTCTATACAGCTGCAACATGACTTGCCAATTCTTATACTCAATGCCCCGGCCAATGAAGGCAAGCATGCCGTATGCCTTCTTGACTACCTTCTCCACCTGTGTTGCCCCTTTCAATGACCTGTGGACCTGTACTCCTAGATCTCTTTGACTTTCAATACTCTTGAGGGTTCTACCATTCACTGTATATTCCCTACCTGCATTAGCCCTTCCAAAATGCATTACCTCACATTTGTCCGGATTAAACTCCATCTACCATCTCTCCGCCCAAGTCTCCAGACAATCTAAATCCTGCTGTATCCTCAGACAGTCCTCATCGCTATCCGCAATTCCACCAACCTTTGTGTCGTCTGCAAACTTACTAATCAGACCAGTTACATTTTCCTCAAAATCATTTATATATACTACAAAGAGCAAAGGTCCCAGCACTGATCCCTGTGGAACACCACTGGTCACAGTGTCCATATGGTGTCAACACCCTCGATGATGTTCCTCAGTGACTGGGACATGCTCTGTGTCATGATATGCACTCATGCACATAAGGAGATACAAACAGGCAGTGACAGACACCCAGTACAGCCAATCAACACACAGGTCAGAACACAACCAATCACCAGGCAGAACACTAGAAGGTGGTCTCCCATTATAAAACAAACGAGGCATCAACACTCTGCCTCTTTCCACTGGTGACCACTGGAGTGACAGTCAGGGTGTATATATCAGTTAGCACCTTCTACATGTGGGCTTAGAGCTAGTCTGGTCTAGTTAGTTATAGTAAGCACGCTTAGATTAGTAGAGTGTCAAACCCACAGCGAACTGTGTGCACTGCTTAACAAGTTCAATAAAGCGTATTGAACCAACACCAAAGTTTGGAGTCTACTTTCAAGTACAACTGCATTCAGTTGCAGTCCGTGTTACCCCAGGGTGAACAACACGACATGGCACCAGTAGTCTACTATCTCTAAGTGGTTTACCTCGAGTGATTCCGTGACGACCAGCAAGTGCCTTCCAGCGGCATGGAGAAGATCCAAGACCCTCCACAGCTAGGGATCTTCGGCAATCTCGGTGCCAATTGGCGGGTCTTCAAGCAAAGGTTCCTTCTCTACATTGAGGCCTCTGACCTCAAGGATGCGTCCGATGCCAGAAAAATCGTGCTGCTCCTATCAACTGCGGGATACCAAGCCATCCAGATTTTCAACTCGCTTAGTTTTACCGATAGCCAGGACAAGACCAAATTCAAGACCATTTTGGAGAAGTTCGACAGTCACGGTGAAGTCAAAACAAACGAGACCTTTGAGCGCTATATCTTCCAGCAATGCCTTCAGGGTAAGGATGAACCATTCCAATCCTTTTTAACTCATCTCCGTATATTAGCGCAGTCCTGCAATTATGGTGCAACCGCTGATTCCATGATCAGGGATCAGATCGTGTTTGGGGTGCACTCCGATTCCTTGCGGGAGCAACTCCTCAAAATTAAGCCCATGACCCTGCCAGTCGCAATCGAGATGTGTATAGTGCATGAGCATGCGGGAAATCGGTACTCCTGTTTCAAATCGGCAGAATACGAAAAACTTGTCTCTCACGAGGCAGAGAGTGTACAGGCCATCACCCGGAAGCAGTGCCTCAGTATCGATGAAAGCGGCCATTTCACGCACTTTTCCCGGGGTCCCACGCATGCGCAACATGAACGGGAGAACGAAGCGGCGGAAAACCAAACTGCGCAGGTGCGAACGTCGGCTGACCGCACTGCGCATGTGCGACGACGCACGGAGCGTAACGACGTCAACATCATGACGTGCCGGAACTGCGGCACCGCCCACTTAAAGCGGCAATGCCCTGCAAAAGGCAGGCAGTGTTTAAATTGCGGGAAGCCTGGACGTTATGCAGCCTTGTGCAGGTCTGCACCACCAGTCAAGGGCCAGCGATCCCAATTCCACCGCAAGCACGTTCGATGTGTACAGCAAGGTTTACTGGATTCTGATCCTGGTAGCAGTACGGATCCAGAGGACGACTGCCTGGAGTCATCCTATCGTGTGGGCATCATCATTACATGTGAGTATGCCTCTTCAAATTCAGCAAGATGCCTATCTATCCTCAATGTGGATTCCGCGGACGAATGGCGTGCTGTCATACACGTAAATCAATGCAGCATCCAGTTCAAGCTGGACACTGGTGCTTCTGCCAATCTCATCTCTCAAGCTGATTTTGACCGCATTAAAAAACAACCCGAAATTCTTCCTCCAGCCTGCCAGCTCCTCGATTATAATGGCAATGCCATAACTGCACTAGGATCTTGTCATCTATTCATCTCCAACAAGACCATCAATGTCACACTGCGATTTGAAATCGCCAAGCCTGATAAGGCATCCCTGCTCGGTGCCCATGCATGCAAGCTACTCAACCTCTTCAGCCAGTCCATGCCATGTCTTCTTCCAATGTGGATCTTCAGGCTGACATGGATGACATCCTTGCTCAATATCTGGATGTGTTTGATGGAATGGGCACTCTGCCATACTGCTACAAGATCCTACTCAGGCCTGATGCCACGCCTGTAATCCATGCACCACGCCGGGTGCCGGCTCCTCTGAAGGAACATTTAAAGGTACAGCTATAGGAGTTCCAAGACCAGGGCACCATCTCCAGTAATCTGCCCAGGTTGACATTCCCGAATTGGGGGGCTGGGCTTCTTGGCATTATGGCTACGAGCTGAGTGGGGTTGGCTGTGCAGGAGCGGTTTAAGTGCTGCTCTCGCTTGTTAGCAGGGGGCTGGCAAGCATGGTCCCGGCGAATCAGCAGCGGGTCCATCATTTGCAGCGTGAAGGCCGTGGGGCCTCATTATGTGGACCAGTTAACGTTTTATAGCTGTGACGGCCTGGCGGGGCCAAACGTCGGGAAGCTCGCGGCAGTTCCCGCTCTCTACCACACTTAGAAACTTTTCCTTTAAATCGCGCACCATGTTTTTAGTTTTAAACTGACTTAAACCATGTAATTATTTCTTGGGCTTTTTGCCTGGGAATATCACAGAAAAATTTGCCACTGAATTTGATATTTAAGTTGCATCAATTTGTGACCGTCACCTGATTCAATTTAAAACTAAAAATTGAGAAACTTTGAATATGTTTGGAGGCTGCTGTGATTGAGTTTATTTTGATGAAAGCTCACTTATGTTACCATGAAAAGCAGGGTATTAGATCACTGTGTTCTTTTCAAAGCACTTGATTTGAATTGGAGTGAAGTTAAAAACTGCTATTGCTTTATGCAGTTTAAATCAGACAAGGGCACACGAAAATGACAAGCCAGATGGGTTTGCCAAAAGTTGGAAAGAGCTAAGTGAACCACCATCATGCAATGCAAGGTAAGTTAAAGAAAACATTGAAGGTGAAACAATCCCTTCCAATCTTTGAGTGTTGCAGGATACAGCTCAGGTGACCACCAAAACCGAGGGTTCAGGGCCCAGAAATGCTTCCAACAAAGGATTTTGATTTTCACAGGACTATTTTAGTCGGCTAAATGATAAGGAGGCGGTCCATAAAGCTGCACTCCCAGTGGTGCTTCAAAGGCGACAGAGGTCCAAACTGTAAGTGCATCAGAATCAGACTATGGATGGCATTATTAATGACTGCCTGATAGAGCCATGCCATAGTGTCTATAAACTGCAGTAAATGCTTAGATTGTTTTACAAGACTCAAAATAGTAGCCAGCATGTCCTGCTTCGAACTGAATGTAGGAAACTTCAGAAAATATGAATTGGTTAGAGAGAAAAAAAAGTTCTAAATTAGTCTCGGATGCAATTAAGGAGAGACAGAAAAAGATTCAGTCCCAGTTCTAATTCCAAGATGCAAGAAATCTTTTGTTCTCAACATCTGTCCTTTTAAAAAGCTGGCATGAATATTTTAGAGCCCACAGCTGTTGGACGCTTGTCCTTTTCCCACTTTTGTTTAAGAATGCTGAAGGTTTGTTGAAAGGAAAAACGAACTTTTTCTGGTTAAATTCAATTTTATTAGTTATTTAGAAAGTAACCAGGGGAAAAGAAAAAGGGAAAGATGTTGTAATTTGCATTCCTTTTGTTTTATCTACTCAGTCAAAAAAAATGTGTTTAGTTAATAAAATTTTGGTCTCAATTAAATTACAGATATTGAGGTTAGCTAACCTATTTATTAAATGTGAAAAACAGACTCTTATAGGGCTACATTGAAATTCTGGTTGTTATTTTAAATTATGTGTAGGTCTCTAATTCTAGACATGAGAATATTACATAAACATTTGCAGATTTGAACTTTTTCAATGTCTAATCATTTGAGTTGGAATTTGAGACAGTTGAATTGATTTCTGCTTGTTTGACCATCTTGGTTATACTGAAAAAATTGGATCTGCAAAACATTATTTTTTTTCAAGAAAAATGCTAATAGAGTTTAATTTAAAATGCCCTGATAACTTCTTTTGAAGTTAATAATGTTACTAATGATTTCTGTTTTAACAGATTTTCAAAGGATAAAGATGATCAAGTTTTAAAAGTTACAAAGACTTGGGGAGCGAGGAGGTGTGGTGGGGGAAGTTAAATGGTGTTTGTTTTTAACTTGTGAAAGTTGTTTTTACATTTACTTGTTTTGATGCAATTGTGTCTGACAATATCTCAAAAATGTACAAAGAAGGTAACCCTTTCCACTAACAGCTGCTTTTTAATTCACCATGGACCAATGTCTGCATTATTCAATTAAAAAATATGGGGCAGGATTCTTCCGCAACTGGCTGGATGGCCTGGCGCCGGAGCCAAGAACGGCGCGAACCACTCCGGCGTCGGGCGCCCGGAAGTTGCGGAATCCTCCGCACTTCCGGGGACTAGGCCGGCGCCGGAGGGGCTGGCGCTGCATCAACCAGCCCTGAAGGGCCGCCGTGAGTTGGCACATGCGCAGAACCGCCGGCGTGTTTCCTGCACATGCGCGGGGAGTTTCTTCTCCAAGCCGGCCATGGCGGAGCCTTACAGAGGCCGGCGCGGAGGGAAAGAGTGCCCCCACGGCATAGGCCCACCCGCAGATCGGTGGGCCCCGATCGCCCTCCAAGCCAGGTCCCGCCGGAATGGACCATGTCCATTTCACGCCGGCGGGACTGGCCGAAAACGGGTGGCCGCTTCGCCCATCGGGGCCCGGAGAATTGCCGGGGGGGGTCGCTGCTAACGGCCCCCGCCTGAAAACCGGCACCGGAGAATTCGGCAGCCGCTGTCGGAGCGGCGGGGCGGGATTCACGCTGCACCCCGGCGATTCTCTGACCCGGCGGGGGGTCGGAGAATCCCACCCATGTGTTGGCCTTTACTCCATTGTAAATTTTTTAATTGATTAGAAATTATGAATTGGCAAAGTAACCTCTCATGCTCTTAAGTAGAGACACAGTGGATTCTCTGTTTTCCTTTCACACATATGACCATGGCTTTCAGACCAGCTGAATATTGGTGGTGCAGCAAGAGACCAGGGGCTTGATTCTCCGTTTTTGGGACTAAGTACCCATGCCGTCGTGAAAACTGTGGTCTTTTATGCTAGGGAAATTGGCGTCAAAATGCCACAGATTCACCGCCTTGCAGGGCGCTAGCAGGCTGCTGTCATAGAGCTCGCAGCTCTAGTTGCCAATACGGCCCACCGCATGTCCGGGTCCGCTGCCTCCAGCAGCCGCGCCGTGCTCCATGGCGGACTCAGCCTGCGGACATGGACCACCAAAATAATGCCCCGCATTGGCCGCTCGCCCATCCCGGATCGCCCGCACATATTGCCCCAAGCCCCGAATGAAGCCTCCCCTGCCCGCCGATCGGCCCTCCCCCAACTGTGGCGGCCCTGGACTGAGTCCGCAGCCGCCACGCTAGTATCATGAACGGTGAGACCATTTTAGGACCACGCCTTCGGGAATTCGGCCGGTCGGGGACGGAGAATCGCAGGTGGGGGCCTCAGGCAATAGCTTGAGGAGGTGGATACTCGGTGCGGAGTACTCATTTTGGGGGGCGGAGAATTGCGAAATTGGTGCCGGTCCCGATTTCATGCGCAAAAACAGATTCTCCGCCCCGTCGCCGAACACGATTTCGGCGTCGGGGTGCAGAGAATCCAGCCCCACAAGTTTTAATAATTTAAGAACATAGCTGCAATCGTAGGCAGACATCTAAATGTGACAGCACTGTGATGATTTGAATTAATCTTTGCCTCTCAAAAATTTAACCTTAACGTATTCAGGATCATTCCAAGACAGAATTCTTGAGAAGAGGATTGTAAAATTGCAAGCTCTTCAATCCCTAAAATTGAATCCCAAGGCCAAACATCAGTCCTTTCCAAAATCTGAATAGATAAAAATAGAACTGACGTTAGTTGCCAGTTCAAACAACAGTGGTGGGGAACTTTATTTGAAGTTTATGGGGATCGTCAGATTTTCATCAAATGAAACCAGTCGAGAGCAACTTGGGTGGTCCTGTCAATTCCCATGTATCAAAGAGCTTTTTGTCGGCAAAAAGTATAAACAATGACAAGGCTGGTCATTCTAACAATAATAATATTGGGTCCATGCAAGGGAAGATAAGCACAAATATTCCAGAGACGATAACCCATAGAATCCACGATACAGAAGGACTCGATTTGGCCCATTGAGTTTGCACCCACCCTCTGAAAGAGCAATCTACATAGGCCCACTCACCCGCACTCTCCCTGTAACCCCACATAGGCCAGCATTTGTAGCCCATCCCTAGTTGCCCTTGAGAAGGTGGTGCGGTGGTGCGGAGCTGCCCTCTTTAACTGCTGCAGTCCGTGTTGGGTAGGTACACCTACTGTCCTGTTAGGGAGGAAGTTCCAGGATTTTGACAGAGTGACAGTGAAGGAACGGCGATATATTTCCAAGTCAGGATGATGAGTGACTTGGAGGGGAACTTTAAGGTGGTGGTGTTCCCAGGTGGTGGTGTTCCCAGGTACCTGCTGCCCTTGTCCTTCTAATTGGTAGTGGTCGTGGGTTTAGAATGTGCTGCCTAAGGAGCCTTTGTGTGTTTGTTTTTGGTTATTCATTTACGGGATGTGGGCATCGCTGATTAAGCCAGCATTTATTGCTCATCCCTAGTTGCCCTTCAGAAGGTGGTGGTGAGTTGCCTTCTAGAAACCGCTGCAGTCACTGAGGTGTAGATATATCCACTGTGCTATTAGGGAGAGAGTTCCTGGATGTTGCCCCAGCAACAGAGAAGGATCGGCGATATATTTCCAAGTCAGGATGGTGAGTGACTTGGAGGGAAACCTCCAGGTGGTGGTGCTCTTGTCCTTCTAGATGGTAGTGGTCATGGGTTTGGAAGGTGCTGTCTAAGGAACCTTGGTGAGTTCCTGCAGTGCATATTATAGATGGTACACATGGCTGCCACTGTTCGTCGGTGGTGGAGGGTTTGAATGTTTGTGGAAAGGGGAGCAATCAAGAGAGCTGCTCTGTCCTGGATGGTGTCGAGTTTCTTGGGTGTTGTTGGAGCTGCACTCATCGAGGCAAGTGGAGAGTATTCCATTACACTCCTGACTTGTGCCTTGTAGATGGTGGGCAATCTTTTGGGGGGTCAGGAGGTGAGTTACACGCCATGGGATTCCTAGCGTCTGACCTGCCCTGGTAGCCACAGTATTAATATGACTCACCCAGTTCAGTTTCTGATCAATGGTTATCCCCAGGATGTTGAATGTGTGGGGTTCAGCGATGGTAATGCCGTTGAATGTCAAGGGTGATAGTTCGATCCTCTCTTTTAGGAGATGGTAATTGCCTGCCACTTGTGTGGTGCGAATGTAACTTGTCATTTGTCAGCCCAAGCCTGGATATTGTCCAGGTCTTGCTGCATTTGGACATGGATTGCTTAATTATCTGAGGAGTCACGAATGGTACTGAACATTGTGCAGTCATCCGCAAACATCCCCCTTCTGACCTTATAATGGAAGGGAGGTCATTGATGAAGCAGTTGAAAATGGTTGCGCCCAGCCGTTTCTTGATATCACGTGGAGGGAATTGTATTGGCTGAAGACTGACATCTGTTATGCTGAGGACGTCCGGAGGAAACCGCGATGGATCATCCACTCGGCTCTTCTGACTGAAGATTGTTGTGAATGCCTCAGCGTTGACTTTTGCACATATGTGCTGGGCTCGTCCATCATTGAGTATGGGGATATTTGTGGAGCCTCCTCCTTTAATGGGTTGTTTAATTGACCACCACCATTCACGGGTGGGATGTGGCAGGATTGCAGAGCTTAGATCTGATGCCCTAGTTGTGGAATCGCGTAACTCTATTACTTGCTGCTTATGCTATTTGGCACACAATTAGTCCTGTGTTCAACCTTCACAAGGTTGGCACCTCATTTTTTTGTATGCCTGACATTGCTCCTGGCATGCTCTCCTGCACTCTTCATTGAAACAGGGTTGAACCCCTTGCTTGGTGGCAATTGAGTGGGGATAGGCCGGGCCATGAGGTTGCTGATTGTACAAAAGAAAATTACTGTGAATGCTGGAACCTTGCAGATTGTGTTTGAATATAATTCTGCTGCTGCTGATGGCCCACAGTGCCTCATGGATGCCCAGTCTTGAGTTGCTAGATCTGTTCGAAGTCTATCCCATTTAGCACAGTGGCCGTGCCACACAACACGATGGAGAGTATCCTCATTGTGAAGATGGGACTTTGTCTTCACAAGGACTGTGTGGTGGTCACTCCCTGCTACCGCTAGTGTCAGGGACAGATATATCTGCAGCAGGCAGATTGGCGGGGATGAGGTCAAGTATATTTTTCGCTCTTGGTTCGATCACCACCTGCTGCAGTCCCAGTCTAGCAGTTATGTCCTTTAGGACCCGACCAGCTCGTCTGTGGTGGTACTATCGAGCCACTTTTGGTAATGGACATTGAAGTCCCCCACCCAGAGAATATTCTGCGCCCTTGCACCCCCAGTGCTTCCTCCAAGTAGTGTTCAGCATAGAGGAGTGCTGATTCATCAGCTGACGGTGGCCGGGACGTGTTAATCAGCAGGAGGTTTCCTTGGCCATGTCTAACCTTAAGCCATGAGACTTCATGGGGTCCAGAGTCGATGTTGAGGACTTACAGCGCAACTCCCTCCCGACTGTATATCACTGTGTCACCACTTCTGCTCTGTCTGTCCTTCCAGTGAGGAACATACCCAGGAATGTTGATAGCAGTGTTCGGGACATTGTCTGTAAGGTATGATTCTGTGAGTATGACTATAGTTCGATGCTGGATAGTCCATCCAGTTTCATTCCTTTTTTGTGTTTCCATAGCGGTTGAATACAACTGAGTGGCTTGCTAGGCCGTTTCAAAGGGCATTAAAAGTCAACACATTGCTGTGGGTCTGGAGTCACATGTAGGCCAGACCAGGTAAGGAGGGCAGGTTTCCTTCCCGAAGGGACATGAGTGAACCAGATGGGTTTTTACAACAATCGACAATGGTTTCATGGTCATTATTAGACTTTTAATTTCAGATATTGTATTGAGTTTAAATTCCATCATCTGCCATGGTGGGATTTGAACCCATGTCCTCAGATTATTATCCTGTGCCTCTGGATTACTAGTCCAGTGACAATACCACTTTGCCACCGCCTCCCCTGTAGTGGACATTGTAGATGTTATTCACTGCTGCTACTATGCGTCGGTGTTGGAGGGTAGTACGGCAGCATTGTGGATAGCACAATTGCTTCACAGCTCCAGGGTCCCAGGTTCAATTCCGGCTTGGGTCACTGTCTGTGCGGAGTCTGCACATCCTCCCCGTGTGTGCGTGGGTTTCCTCCGGGTGCTCCGGTTTCCTCCCACAGTCCAACGATGTGCAGGTTAGGTGGATTGGCCATGATAAATTGCCCTTAGTGTCCAAAATTGCCCTTAGTGTTGGGTGGGGTTACTGGGTTATGGGGATAGGGTGGAGGTGTTGACCTTGGGTGGGGTGCCCTTTCCAAGAGCCGGTGCAGACTCGATGGGCCGAATGGCCTCCCTCTGCACTGTAAATTCTATGAATCTATGAATGCTTGTGGAAGGGGTGCCAATGAAAGGGGAAGCTTCATCCTGGATGGTATCGAGCTTCTGGCAGCACGGTAGCACAAGTGGCTAGCAGTGTGGCTTCACAATGCCAGGGTCCCAGGTTCGATTCCCCGCCGAGTCACTGTCTGTGCGGAATCTGCATGTTCTCCCTCTGTCAGCGTGGGTTTCCTCCGGGTGCTCCGGTTTCCTCCCACAGTCCAAATACGTGCAGGTTAGGTAGATTTGCCATGATAAATTGCCCTCAATGACCAAAAAGGTTAGGAGGGGTTACTGGGTTACGGAGATAGGGTGGAAGTGAGGGCTTAAGTGGGTCGGTGTAGACTCAGTGGGCCGAATGGCCTCCTTCTGCAGTGTATGTTCTATGTTCTGGAAAGGTGTTTTTCCGAATGGAGGTCTGTAACTAGTGGTGTTCCGCAGGGATCAGTACTGGGACCTCTGCTGTTTGTAATATATACAAATGACTTGGAAGAAAACTGAGCGGGTCTGATTAGCAAGTTTGTGGATGATACCAAGATTGCAGGAGTTGCGGATAGTGATAAGATTGTCAGAGAATACAACAGATTATAGATAGGCTGCAAAATTGGGCAGAGAAATGGCAGATGGAATTTAACCTGGTCAAATGCGAGGTGATGCATTTTGGTAGATCCAATTTAGGTGGAAGCTATAAAATAAATGGCAGAACCATCAGGAGCATAGAGACAGAGAGAGATCTGGGCGTGCAGGTCCACATATCCTTAAAAATGGCAGCACAGATGGAAATGGCGGTAAAGAAAGCATATGGCATGCTTCCCTTCATAGGACGGGGTATAGTATAAAAGTTCGACAATTATGTTGCAGGTATATAGAACATTGGTTAGGCCACATTTGGAATACTGTGTCCAATTCTGGTCACTGCACTACCAGAAGATCGTGGAGGCTTTGGAGAGAGTAGAGAAAAGGTTTACCAGAATGCTGCCTGGTATGGAGGGTATTAGCTATGAGGAGAGATTGAATAAACTGGGATTGTTCTCCCTAGAGTGACGGAGGCTGAAGGGCGACATGGTAGAAATTTATAAAATTATTAGGGGTATAGATAGGGTAAACAGTTGGAGGCCTTTCCCAGGGTGGAATTGAAAATTATAAGTGGGCACAAGTTCAAGGTAAGGGGGGGAAAGGTTCAGTGGAGATGTGCGGGGGAAGTTTTTTACACAGAGGGTGGTGGTGGCCTGGAATGCACTGCCAAGTGAGGTGGTTGAGGCAGATACATTAGCGACCTTTAAGACTTATCTGGATAGGCACATGAACAGACGGGGTATAGAAGGATACAGGCAGTTGGTCTAGATAGGACATGTGATCGGTGCAGGCTTGGAGGGCCAAAGGGCCTGTTCCTGTGCTGTATTGTTCTTTGGTCTTGAGCATCATTGGTGCTGCACTCATCCAGGCAAGTGGAGAGTATTCCACATCACACTTTTGACTTGTGCCTTGTAGGTGATGGACAGGCTTTGGAGAGTCAGGAGTGAGTTACTTGCCACAGGACTTCTAGCCTCTGATCTGCTCTTGTAGCCACAGTATTTATATGGCTAGTCCAGTCCAGTTTGTGGGCAATTGTAACTAGTTGATAGTGGGGGATTCAGTGATGGTAATGCCATTGAATATCAAGGGGCAATGATTTGCTTGTCTCTTATTGGAGATGGTCATTGCCTGGCATTTATGTGGTGTATATTATGACATCCCCCTTTTATAAAAGAATGTATGTGTGTGGCTATAAATAATGTATGGTGAGAATGTTCCTAACTATGTGTGGGGTGCGAAGACATATTTACAGGATTACGTACATGAGAACTAAGCTATTTACATGGGAAGGTGCCTGGTGCAGAGAAGCAGTATGCAATAAGAATAACGAGATCAACACTATATACAAACCAGGGAAACGATCAAACAAAGCAACAAAACAATTCAGAGAGTCTGTAAGTCCGCAAAGTTCATAAATGAAGTCTCTGAGGCGGGCGACGAATTCTGGTTGACCCCTCAAGGGTCGGTCGAGAGCCACTGGTTCAGGAGCGGGCTGGACTGCGTCAGAGTCAGGGGGAGGCAGCGTGACAGTGGAGGATCATGTGGCGAGCGAGGAACGAGACGAAGGGCGCATCGATTGCGGCGCAGAACAGAACCGTCCGGTAGACGAACCAGGAACGAGCGGGGGGCCACCTGCCGAAGGGCAACAGCAGTTGCAGACCAGCCTCCATCCGGAAGATGGATGCGGACGTTGTCATCTGGAGCCAGAGCAGGGAGATCAGCTGCATGGGAGTCATGAGCTGCCTTGGGCTGTGCACGAGACAGCTGCATCCGGCGAAGGACCGGAACGTGGTCGAGGTCTGGGACATGGATGGACGGCACCATCGTCCTCAGGGTACGACCCATGATTAACTGGGCTGGCGACAGGCCAGTGGACAGCGGGGCGGAGCGATAGGCCAGCAAGGCAAGGTGGAAATCGGACCCAGCATCGACAGCCTTGCATAGGAGCCATTTGACTATATGTACTCCCTTCTCTGCTTTGCCATTGGATTGGGGGGACAGGGGACTGGATGTCACATGGGCAAAATTGTACCGCCTGGCAAAGTTGGACCATTCCTGGCTGGCGAAGCAGGGGCCATTGTCCGACATAACAATGAGCAGGATGCCGTGTCGAGCAAATGTTTCTTTACATGCACGAATGACGGCAGACGAGGTGATGTCGTGCAACCGTATCACCTCCGGGTAATTCGAAAAGTAGTCCACGATCAGGACATAGTCTCTACCCAGCGCGTGGAACAGGTCGATGCCCACCTTGGTCCATGGTGACGTGACCAACTCATGGGGCTGCAGGGTCTCACGTGGTTGGGCCGGCTGGAAGCGCTGACAAGTGGGGCAGTTGAGCACTGTGTTGGCTATGTCCTCATTAATGCTGGGCCAGTACACTGCCTCTCGGGCCCGTCAGTGGCACGTTTCCATGCCAAGGTGTCCCTCGTGTAGTTGTTCCAGGACAAGCTGGCGCATGCTATGCGGGATGACAATGCGGTCCAGTTTTAGAAGAACCCCGTCTACTACCGCCAGATCATCTTTGATATTATAGAACTGAGGGCATTTGCCCTTGAGCTACCCGTCCGTTAGGTGGCGCATGACACGCTGTAGCAAGGGGTCAGCCGCCGTCTCCCGACGAATTTGGATGAAGCGTTCATCTGAGGCAGGTAGAGTGGAGGCTGCGAATGCCACATGGGCGTCAACCTGGCAGACAAATCCCACTGGGTCACATGGAGTGTTCACTGCCCTGGAGAGAGCGTTAGCAATGATGAGGTCTTTGCCTGGGGTGTATACCAGCTGGAAGTCATATCGCTGGAGCTTGAGAAGAATACGCTGGAGGCGAGGCGTCATATCGTTCAAATCTTTCTGTATTATATTGTCCAGCGGGCGATGGTCGGTATCGACGGTGAATTGAGGAAGTCCGTAGACATAATCGTGAAACTTAACCACACCGGTCAGAAGGCCCAGGCACTCTTTTTCTATCTGCGCATAGCGCTGCTCTGTGGGGGTCATCGCACGTGATGCATATGCAACGGGGGCCCATGATGAGGCCGCATTACATTAAAGGAGCACTGCCCCAATGCCGGATGGACTGGCATCAGTCAAAATTTTGGTCTCCTTTGCTGGATCAAAGAAAGCTAAGACCTGGGCCGTGGTCAGTTTTGCTTTGAGTTCTCTCCATTCGCGCTCATGGGCAGGGAGCCATTGGAAGTCTGTCGTCTTCCTGACCAGGTTCCTGAGAGCCGTGGTATGAGAGGCGAGGTTAGGGATAAATTTCCCTAAAAAATTGACCATGCCCAGAAATCGGAGGACCGCCTTCTTGTCCTCTGGTGTTTTCATAGCTGTGATGGCAGCTACCTTGTCCGCATCCGGCTGCACACCCAATTGGGAGATGTGGTCCCCGAGGAACTTGAGTTCCATTTGCCCGTTGAGGCGGAGGGCATGCTCATACGTCTGAATATGCGCTGGAGGCGACTAACATGCTCCTGCGGGGTGGTGGACCAAATGATTATTGCATTGACATTGACGCGAACACCTTCAATGCCTTCCATCATTTGTTCCATAATCCTATGGAACACTTCTGATGCAGATATGGGGCGAGATTCTCCGACCCCCCGCCGGGCATTGGCATTGCCATTATAATCTGAAAGCTGGCAGGCTGATGGGAGGATGGCTGGTTTGACACGAAGGCTTTGGAGGTCAGACCGCGCAATGAGATTGGCGGAGGCACCAGTGTCCAGGCGGAATTGTATTTGGGACCGGTTGACCATAAGGGTGGCACACCACTCATCGTCCGGATCGATGCTGTATACCGATAGAGGCTGGATTCTTTGCTTCAGGGACACCCTGTTTTTTGTAACGATACCGATTCGAAAAGGTGTCTTCGGGTCCTCGGTGTCAATATCGGGTTGTCGGTCCGCATCGGACTCAGTGACCATGGGTTGAATGGCCCGGACATTCCTGTGAGGCTGGCCGGAGCGATACGAATTGGCAGGCCGAGCTGATCTGCATAAAGCAGCATAGTGGCCAAGTTTGCCACATCTCAGGCATTGTCGGGATTTGGCAGGGCATTGCCGCTTTAAATGGGCGGAGCCACAGTTGCCGCACGTTGTAGCGTCAGTACGTTCGCTGCGCCACCGCGCATGCGCGGTGCGGCCATACGTGGTGCGCGCCTGCGCAGTACGTTCGTCAACGTCGCCGTCTCCTCGTTCGGTGTGCACAAGCGTGGGAGTCCGCGAAAAGCGTGCAAAATGGCCGCCCTCATCCAGGCTGAGGCACTGGACTTGCTCGATTGCTTGGACCCGTTCTGTCTCGTGGGGACCTTGCCACGCCGTTTCAGCCGCTTGGATGTGGGAATACCGACTAGTGGCGTGTTCGTGCAGCACGCAGGTCTCGATGGCGGTTGCTAGGGTGAGCTGCTTTACCGTGAGGAGCTGCTGGCGTAGGGGGTCCGACTGAACACCGAAAACGATCTGGTCGCGTATCATGGAGTCGGAGATGGGTCCGTAATTACAGGACTGCGCAAGGATGCGGAAGTGGGTGAGAAAGGACTGGAAAGGTTCATCCTTAACTTGCAAACGCTGTTGGAATACATAGCGCTCGAAACTTTCATTCACCTCTATGTTTCAGTGAGTGTCAAACTTGAGGAGGACTGTCTTGAATTTTGATTTATTTTCATCATCAGCAAAGGTGAGAGAATTGAAAATGTGGATGGCATGTCCCCCGGCTGTGGATAGGAAGAGAGCGATCTTCTTGGTGTCCGAGGCATCTTCCCGGTCTGTGGCTTCTAGGTAGACCTGGAAGCGTTGTTTGAATATCTTCCAGTTGGCCCCCAGGTTACTGGTGATGCGGACCGGCGGCGGGGGCGGACGCTGTCCATTTTGCAGGATGACTGTATGCTGGTGGAAGGCAGATCACTTGCAGGTAGGTCTAAGAAGTTCTAATATCCCTCAACTCCTGGTATCATGATGTGATGGGTGCTCTGGATCCGTGGTACACATACAGGCCACCAACACTTAAAATAGTGCAACACTATTTTATTAAATTAGAAACTGTTGAACATACTTTCACTGTGGGTTAACACGATGTTAGATTAAGCTAAAGACCTTGCATGTCCGAACCAGTCTATGCACTCAGCACATGGTGAGGATCTGTGCTGTCAGCTGTAAGCTCTGTCCTTGTAGGAGGCTGCATCCCGAATGAGCGGGAACTCTGATGCCCTCTGTCTATATAGTGAGTGTGCTCTAACTGGTGATTGGCTGCGGTGTTGTGTGTGTTGATTGGTCTTGCTGTGTGTCCATCAGTGTGTGTCTGCACCATGATATACTGGTGTATATTATGACAGTAACCAATCACTGTTTGTCGATGTACCATTGTTAATGTACTCGTTGATTATTTTTTTTGGTCTACTATGTACATACTGTGTACGTTCCCTTGGCCGCAGAAAAATACTTTTCACTGTACTTCGGTACATGTGACAATAAATCAAATCAAATAAATCAATTCAAATCAAATCAAACCTATAATCCCAGCAGTGGCCATTGCTCGAACCTGGTGCTGCTGAGACTACAGAACTGCTGGCCAATCAGATTGGGCAATTAACACCCTGTGGAATGTTAAATGGCTGCAGCGAAGCTGGGATCAGAATGGATGCATTCCCCTTTGACTTTTTGGTTGGTGGAATAGGAAATCCTGCCCATAGTTATCATTGCTAGAAAAGTGAATGAAAAGAATGAGCTATCTACAGTTCTTATTTCCCTGTGGCTGGGGGAAATGTTCAAATTGTTGTGAATCGTTGAGACAATTAAGTTCCTTCTGCTAATTTTGAAAATTAAGCTTTGATAGACAGTCCTTTAATATCAAGACTGTCACTTTATTGTTGTATTATGTTGGTGTAGTTTTATGAATTTAGCCTCTCAAGGGTAATGTAGGAGGACAGCACTATTCAGATTCTCAGCTTCAATCCAATTTACATTCTTCGGCCACTTGGGTTGCACGTTATAGAAGCACTGGAGTAGGTAAGAACAGTTATACAATAGTTACTAAGTGGACGCACCATGGTGAATAGTTTGGAATGTGCAAGTACTCAGCTTCTTCGCCCATTCAAAATATTCACTGCTGCATTTTAAATTCACTAAAATCCTCCACAATGTGTACCAATAAATGCCCCATGATTTTTCTTTGTAACTGTATTCTTCCTGTATAGGGATGAAAGATTTTAATGCAGATAAATGTATTTACTGATGGACCCTTAGTTTCGGAAAGTAAGGCATGTGTCAAAAGTGCACTGAATGTTGATGAAGGAAATCGCCAAAGAGCGGTTTTCAATGACTTATTGGTGAACAAACCGCTCAGGTTATCTGGATGGAAGCTATTGCTCCATCTATGTGGTTCCCCTCTATCTTCCATCTCCTCAACCTCAACTTTATCCCCTTTCTTCTCAATCCTCTTGTGGCTCCTGAGTTTGACCCCGTGGCACCATTGCTCATGGTAATGGCTGGTCTCTGACTGTTGAATTGCGGAGTGTGCAGCCAGTTACCACATCTGGAGCCTGCCTTGCCCTCCTCTCCCTTTCTCCTCTATTGACCTGGCATTGTCCCCTTCTTCCATCCTTATCCAGATAAAAAGGGACCTCAAGCAAGATGCCCACAGTCGGCAATCCCCTTTCTTCTGGTATCTCCTATAAGGTATGGTAGCACAGTAGGAGAGGTCCTGCGAGAATTTCCAGAGTATTGGTAAAATCGCAAGAAAATTGTCCTGCAAAGTGTCCATTTGTGAATCAAAAATTCTCCTCATATGCAGTGTAGCCATGTCCAATATCCAGCAACAATCAGTAGTGAAGGTTTAAATTGTACTTTCAATCCCAACCTACAATTTCTTTGTTCCTGTTCAGCTGATGGCTTTCAGGAGAAGTCATTAAGTGCACTGCTAGCCAATAAGTTGGTTGGTCTCTTTAATTAGAGTTTGGAACCAATTTACTTGGATCATCCTCAGGGTGGCTGATCCTAACTTGGGCTTTTACCAAGATGCTTTGTGCACTGAAGGGAGGCTAAGAAGACTCATATAGTCTAATTTATGGCTAACCTCCATAAAGGGTAGGATAGATGTATTCACACACAATCTCAATTTTCACCTCAATACTTTTCTCATCCTCTGGATATTTCTCTGGTGTCTTCCAATATACAAACCCTCACTGAACTCTGTGATGTGTTTTCACATGTGTTTCACTGTCTGGTGACTACAATTTATTCAATAGGACATTTTGGTCTGCCTGTATGCTGTATAATATGATCTGCAAATCTTCATTTCTAAATCTGTTTGCATTTTCTTCACTTCACACAACACCAATCTCTATTGTTTCAACAAACTCCACTGCACAAGCTGAACCCTTTCCACATGTTTCTGCACATCTTTCAGTATCTAGTTGTGGAGCACTCAGCCATTCAGAGGATTCTGGAAGATTTTAGTAATTTAAGAGTAGCAATGATTAAATGAATATTTTGAAAGATAGAACAAGCTGAGCCACTTCTCATGCGGAAGGCACAGGGTCAATGACTAAAGAATGGCTGGCAGTTATTACCACTACTGCAATCTGGCATCACCATGGGGCACATTGAGTTGTTTTCCAATCTTATTTCACAAGAGGGAATATATTTCAAGATGCATCAGCCACTTTCACCATATAGCAACAGTTGTGAATTTGAATAGCTTTTGAACAGCGTGAATAATTCGTGCATTGGCAAGATAGACTTCAGGCATGAGGAAGGAGTGTCCCTTAGGACTGCTTCCAAAAAATGGTGTTGAAGTCTCCATTCTGTGAAATGATAATGCTCCTGAAAGTAACTGAGAATCCATAGCCAGAAGACTGCCCATACATTGAGGTTTCAATTAAGTGCAAAAAAGGTCTGTGAGATAATCTCACCTTCCAATAGTACATTGTGTCAGAAAATTAGGGCAGACCTATTTGCCAGTTATTTTTGATGACCATGTTGTGCAATACACAGCATCTACTGCCATTCTATCAACTATTTCTAGGGCATATTGCAGAGGGCTCCTATAGGACCTATTGCAGCCCACATGTCAGAAAAAATGCTGAAACGTCAGCTGTTTATGTTCTCAAATATGCATGTTCACTAGGAGGATGAACATCACTTAGTGTTGTTACTTCATACGGTAAACCTATTTCTTAGACAAGCTAACTGTGTGTGGCTTCATACAACAAAGGGACAATCTGCAATGCCCTTCTGCTGTGTACATTATATGCAGTTGTTGCCAACCAGTATGTGGAGAATGTTACATCGTTCAAAAACCCGGCGGGTCTTTTGGATCAGCAATCCATTTTATAACCCGATTTTTACTTTCCACTGGCTTCAGAATTGGACAAAGGTAAAAAGGTGCCCAATAATTCCACCAGTTTCCTGACATGCAGGATAGGTTACATCCATATCCCCACCCTTCTCCCCTGAACACAAAAGCTTTTTAAAATTCACTAACATGTTGAAGCAAGGCATTTGAGAGAATTGGAACTGGATAATCAATGTGAAGTTTTCTACACTGCTCAAAAGCAGCCTGTAGCAAAGGAACTGGGTGCTGTTTTCATTTTTAGTTCTGCTGGCAATGTGTTCCTTGGTTCCGTCTCTGGTTTCAGGAGTTGGTACAATTCATCATGGCATCCTTAGTAAAGCACAGCTTCCTCACACATTTCTTTGTGAGGTTTGGTAGCTTTCTCACTGGTAATAAAGGAAAGCTTTTATTTACGGAGTATATTTTGTCCTCGGAATGTCCCAAAACATTTCAGAGCCCATAAATTATTGTTGAAGTATAGTCACTTAACACAGGTAACAGAATCACGGGATCACAGAATTGTTACAGCAAAGTTTCCCAGCAGTTTGACACCGGCTCTCCAAATGAACGTTATCACTTAGTGTCATTCTCCTGCCTTTTCCCCATACCCCTGCACATCGCTTCTATTCAAATAATCATCTAATGCCGTATTCAGTGCCTCGATTGAACCTGCCTCCAGCACCCTTCTAGGCAGTACATTCCAGACTCGAATCACTCGCTGTGTAAAAAGCTTTTTCTCAGATCACGGGAGAAATTCTCCTACCCGCCCCGTCACATTTCTGCCCGACCGGCCGTCGGGAGTCTCCGTAACACCGGCCGGTCAATGGGGTTTCCCATTGTGGGGCAGCCCCACGCCGTCGGGAAACCCCTGGGCGCCGGCAAAACGGAGACTCCCGCCGGCGGAGAATGACGCCCCAGGTTTGCTTCTTTTGCAAATCACTTGAAATCTGTGCCCCCCTTGTTCTTGATTCTTTTATGAGCAGAAACAGTCCCTATCTGCTCTATTTCACCCCCTCATGATTTTGAACATGTGATGAATGGTTACTGTATTACTGTACCCTTATCATCATGTAAGGTGATGTCCCCTTTAAGACCGGGCTTGGAACTCTGGGGGATTCCGCCTCCGGCTCCGCCCACCTGGGAGCTGTATGTAAGGGGCCGCCTTGTGGGCGGCACTCAGTAAGCACCCGTCTCGGCACCAGGCTAGTTCTTAGCTTATTAAAGCCTTCTTTACCGTTTTACTCTCTAAGCGTCGTTATTGAGGGTACTACAATTTAATAAGCTAAGAACTAGCCTGGTGCCGAGACGGGTGCTTACTAGGTGCCGCCCAAAAGACGGCCCCTTATATACGGCTCCCAGGTGGACGGAGCTGGAGGCAGTGTACCCCAGGGTTCCAAACCTGGTCTTAAAGGGGACATCACCTTACATGATGATAAGGGTACAGTAATACAGTAACCATTCATCACAGAACATCACTATCAAATCTCCTCTTAGCCTTCTTCTCTCCAAGGGGAACAGTCCCAACCTCTCCAATCTATCCTCATAACTGAAGTTTCTCATCCCTGGAACCATTCTTGTAAACCTCTTCTGCACTCTCTCTCCAATGCATTCACATCCTTCCTGTAGTATGGCACCCAGAACTCTGCACTATATTCCAGCTGAGGTCTAACTAGTATATTTTATAAGTTCAGCATAATCTTCTTGCTCTTGTACTCTATGCCCCTATTAATGAAGCCCAGGATACTATATGCTTTATTAACTGCTCTCTCTACCTTTTCTGCCACCTTAAATGTAACCACAGCAAACAATTTGCACAATCAATAAATTAGGTTAATGACTACTTCATTTCTCAGTGGTATTATTTGAGGGAAAAATGTTTTCCACAATGACAGGAGACTGCCTGCTCTATCATGGGACCTTTTACATCTAGCTGGACAGGCAAATGAGGCCTCTGTTTAGAATGGCATCTGACAATGCAACAGTCCCTCAATAGTGAGTTTCCTGCAATCATTGTGACAGGGCCTGCCTCCTTCAGCCTGGCACCTTCCTGTTCCTTCGCTGCCTTGTCTTGTTCCCCCCATACCTCCAACACTTACTGTAAAAAATCAGGCCTGGTGCACACATGCAGCAGAATGGACTGAAGTAAGTCAATCTGCTTCTTATAATAATCTCTTCTCTTCGTCATATTGGAGCTCGGATTCAAATGGAGATGAGGAGGACTTTCTTATCTTTCTTGATTGGCAGTCTCTTTGGACAAGAAGGTCTATGCACGATCCATCCATTTCTCTACTCTCAATTAATCTTTAGAATTCACTACCCCAGACAGCAGTGGAGACTGAGTCATTGAGTATATTCAAGGCTGAGCTGGGCAGACTTTTGACCTACAGGAGATTACATTAAGGGTTTTGGTGTGCAGGCACAAAAGCGGAGTTAAAGCCACAATCAGATCGGCCATGATCTTATTGAATGGTTGAGCAGGCACAAGGAGCCAAATTTCCTGCTCTCACTCCTATTTCTTATGTTATTATAGTCTTATGTTCCCTGTCAATACTTTTGGTTGACTCAGCACAAGCTTTACGATAACATCATTAGAAGAATATGCATTGGAAGATAGGCATATGCAAATGGGGCGGCATGGTAGCACAGTGTTTAGCACTGTTGCTTCACAGCGCCAGAGTCCCAGGTTTGATTCCCGGCTTGGGTCATTGTCTGCACGGAGCCTGCACATTCTCCCTGTGTCTGCGTGGGTTTCTTCCGAGTGGTCCGGTTTCCTCCCACAAGTCCCGAAACACGTGCTGTTAGGTGAATTGGACATTCTGAATTCTCCCTCTGTGTACCCGAACAGGCGCCGGAATGTGGCGACTCGGGGTTTTTCACAGTAACTTCATAGTAGTGTTAATGTAAGCCTACTTGTGACACTAATAAAGATTATTGGTATTATTATCTGCACACTTCCCTCTAATAAGCCAAGAACATTATTGAGGCACCATGCACTATTGCTAAATTGCTTCAGCCCTTGCAGGAATTTTCAGAACATGGACAAAAATTCACGACCATGTCATGAATGCTAAAGTACCAAATGACTTCATATTAATGCACATGTTCAATCATGAGGACATTTGTTCTTTCGGAGTTGACTCCAGAGGTTGAGATTGATTAAATACTGGGAAATTCTCCATCTGCTTTAATTCTGACTGGTAGAGTCAAATTCCATCAGCGGGATTCTCCGAAATTGGCGCAGTGGCCCAGCGCCAGCATCAAAAATGGCGCGAACCACTCTGGCATCAGGCCGACCGGAAGTAGCGGAATCCAGCGGCAAAGGGCTGGCGTGATCCCGCGCATGGGCGGAACCACCGGCGTATTCTGGAGCATGCGCAGGGGGTGTCTTCTCCACGCCGGCCATGGCGGAGCACTACAGGGGCTGGCGCGGGAGGAAGAGGTGCCACCATGGCACAGGCCTGTCCGCAGATCGGTGGGTCCCGATCGCGGGCCAGGCCACCGTGGCCCCCCCCGGGGTCGGGACCCCCTGCGCCGCCCCAAGGACTGCCCCAGCCAACTTACCTGCCAGGTCCCATCGTGTGGGATCATGTCTAATCGACACTTGCGGGACTGGCCGAAAGCCGACGGCAAGTTTTTCTTTGGGGCTGCTGCTGGCTTTGTGAGACCAGCATATCAGAATTTCATGTTCTCTCCCTCATCATGCTCAGAACCCTTGTCCAACGTGCAATACAGCAAATCACAATCATGTGGATCTTTCTATGTGAGCTATATCACAAGCAGGCATCAGATGAATCCAAGCAAAGGAATTGTTGCTTCAGGACTTCAGCGGCCTGTTTGATGAAGGCCCAGTTGAGCCGTCGAACTTAATGCAATTTGATTACGGAACGTGGGTTTCTCATGTGCACAGGAGGTGGGAAATAAAATGCAAGAAAAACTCAGCAGGTCTGGCAGAATCTGTGGAAAGAGAAACCGGGTTACTGTTTTAAGTTCAATAAAACTCTTCTTCAGAGTGCAGGAGGGACCTTGCTACTAAGCAGCTGTGCTGGGGGAAAAGGTGGGGAGATGAGGAACTGTCGCAAGGTAAATGCATCACGGCAACTGACAGGAAAGCAGGCAAATGGCTGTGCCGCTGGAAATCCATGAAAATGCACTCATCTTAAAGGGCCCACACAGCAATATGGATACAGTCAATGATGCGCTGAAGCCTGGCATTGGTGCACATCCGAGAGTTCTATTCTGCTGCTTCTGGATGTACACGGGGAAAGAGATGAAAATATACCAGTAAACAATCAAGTGACGTTCAATTGAAAACATGTGCGGGGATTGGCATGCACCATTAACCCCTGTTCATTGATTCTGAAGCAAGCAGCAAACAAGCTTTGTGCTGATGGCTCATTTAAATGATTGGCATATGCAGCTGGTGATAGGTGTACTGTCAAGTGGCTGCACATCTAAGCAAGGAGCTCAAAATTGTGAGAGGTGAGTACAGAAATGAACACGGTGGTACAGTGGTACAGTGCTCACAGCAGCAGGGGCCTGGGTTCAATTCCGGCCTTGGGTGACTATCTGTGTGGAGTTTTGCACGTTCTCCCCGTGTCTGGATGGGTTTCCTCCCACTGTCCAAAGATGTGCAGGTTAGGTGGATTGGCCAGGCTAAATTTCTCCTTGATGTCCAAAGATGTGAAGGTTAGGTGGGGTTGCGGGGATAGGGAAGGGGGAGTGGGCCTGGGTGGGGTCCTCCTAGATGGTCGGTGCAGACTGTTTGAGCCGAATGGTCTCCTTCATTGTAGGGATTCTATGAGTCCAATATTACTCTTCTTCAGAGAAATGTTAACTCTGTTTCTCTCTCCACAGATGCTGACAGACCTGCTGAGTCTTCCCAGCATTTTCTGGTTTTATCTCTTTTAATAGCCTTGCTGGTGGATCCATTTTTCTGCCGGATGCGGGGACTGCTGTGCGAGGTTAAGAAAGGGCTTTAGTTAGAGCAATGATCTCCAAAATAGCACTGCTGTCATCAACTCAGCTTTGCATGCTGTTGACCTCATGATCTCTCTACTCTATATTTAGTGGTGATGATGCACTCTGCATTCAGATGCCCTTGCCAAAATTAAGTCCAGAAATAGGAAGAACTTAAGTGATTTTTGAGTGGAAATTGGGAACCACAAGTTCTGCCATCTTCAAGTATTTCTGTACATGTGTGAATTGGGAGTGGGCTGTATAGCCGCAGTTCAGCATCATGAAATCTTCAGGCAACGGCAATTGCCAAGTCTCCCTGAGTGGAAAAAAATGGGACCAACTAATTTGGCACCCTTAACAAGAGGAGTCCCAGGACAGGAGGCAGGGAGATAGGAGACGGAGAGGACCCTCAGAGGGAGAGGGAACCCAGATCGGGAATCCAGAGAGAGGGGACAAGGACAAGGCAGAGAGAGAACTGAGAGGAGGACACCACAAGGAGGAGAACATGAAAAGGAGACCAGTGGAAGGGTCTATTAGGGAGGAGTAAAGAAAGAGCAAAATGAAGCAGTAACAGGGCAGTTGACAGACACCAAGTAGTAAGGGCTTGGGAGAAGATTTGGAGAGCTATAAAGGCAGGGGGAAGTTGGTGATTCGATGCTATGTGCCGTTGGTGTAAAGCTAACCTTTTGGAGTACTGGCATTCTGCTCAAGTTGCGCCTGTCAGTTGGTGCTAGAGTGCAGAGTTGGGAATCCAGAGTAACTGAGGGGAAACATGGATGGCCAGGGTTCTCCGGCCCCGCGCCGGGTCGGAGAATCCCCTGGGGGACGCGGGAAACGTGCCCCGCCACTGGCTTTCCGATTCTCCCCTGCCAATTCTCGGGCGCCCGCGGGATTCCCGCCACGCTGGTAGGGGGCCGTTGAAAGCGCACCCCCCCCCCCCCCCCCCCCCCCGGGCAATTCTCCGGGCCCTGAGAGGCTGAGTGGCCGACGAGTTCGGCCGAGTCCCGTCGGCGTGGGTTACTCAGGTCCCACACAGTGGGACCTGGAAGATGTGTCTGCGGGGGCCGTCCTGGAAGGGAGGCAGGGAGTTCCGCCCCAGGGGAGGGGGGGGGGGGGGGCGGGCACGGTGGCCTGGCCCACGATCGGAGCCTACCGATCGGCGGGCAGGCTGGGTCCGTGGGGGCCTATGTTCTTCCGCACCAGGCCCCTCTAGGGCTCCGCCATATTGCCCGGGGGCTGGCGCGGAGAAGGGAACCCATGCGCATGCGCGGAAATACGCTGGCCGTTCCGCGCATGCGTCTTTAAAAAATGCCTGCCACGATCGGCTTTTAAAATGCCGGTCATCCTGCGCATGCGTGTCCTCCCAGCAGTGTGCAGGTCTGGAGCTTAATGTGGCAGACTGCTTCCTCCTGACATCAGCGCACTGACCCAGGAGCAGATTCTTTAAAATAATCAATGGAATCTGCTCTCCAGAAGCGGTGGCAGAGAGCAGGTCTCGTACACTGACATCACGTATTCTGGCCATGAAAGAGATTCCTCCATTTTGTAGCTGCCAGCAGTGCTAGTGCGAACCCCAAGGCCTCTGGTGAACAACCCATGAAAAAGAAGCTGAAAACAGAACAAAGCAGTCAAATAGATTTCTTGAGATATGGGTTTATTAATTGTGCCACTGCAAATCAGGATGCAAAATTCATGTGTGTTATATGCAGGGAAATGAAAAATTAAAACCTTCAAAACTTCAAAGGCATTTGAAGACGAGTTCGAAGACAAAACTCTTGATATTTTTCACCGGATACAGTGAGATCTTAAATTATCAGCTGAAGTTATTCGCAGAAATGTAACATTAAATGACAAATCAAGTGAGATCATGAGGACCAAGCAAGTTCACCTGTCACATTAAAGTAAGCGAAAATGGTGGATTGCAAGGTTTTGGCGACATGGGTTGCGAAGATCGGACACCGTGGGTCCTCAAGGATGGCCGGTTGTTAAAAGATGTGGCCTGGGCTAAAAGGTTTGAAAAACACTGCTTTGTGACATCCTAAAGTCAAGAACTGACAGGAGGGGTAAATAGGAGGGTGCACCTCTTACATCTGGCGCTCACCACTTCCCAGCCTCAGCTTCAGTCATTTGTCTTGGCCTCTTCAGTCTTCAGGTTCCCTCTCTCAGATTCAGAAACTAGTTATTTATTCTTCTTCCAACATGCGCTGGTTGTCAGTCTCTATTCATCAAAGCTCGACTCCTGGCCCAGAATTGTGCTTCTTCCTTCCAGCGAGCTACTCAACCTGTTTTGCTTCTGACCTGGTTCTCTGAATCCAGGCCTGACTTCCCACTTAAAGGCATTGAGAGACCTCCCAAGTGCTCTGCCTTTGCTGTTTACCTTTAACTTCAGCCTCAGGCTGCTGTCTGTTCCTGAATCCATTAGCCAACATCTACCATATTTGCCTGTTACCCCTAAAATCCTCAGCCCTGGCCACAACCTGCACCCTTCACCAGTATCTGCCTCCTCAATATTTAGTCCAGCTACCAGACTCAGTTCGCTGCCTGCATTCTGGCAAGCTGTTCCTTGCAGTCACATCTTGTTGCTGCTTTGAGTTTTAAAATGACAAGCTCAAAGCAGATTAGGAACAAAACTGCCTTTGATGTGGCGCCATGAAATTTGACATCATGACGAGGAGCAACTGAAAGGAAACAAAATAAATATTTTGGATTAATTTGACTATGTAATTGAATATTTGTAGAATCTAAATGTTAATGCCAAATGAGCGTGGGTAATAGTAAAACAATGTAGTCAGTAGTCAACTAAGGTAAGGTCACATGGCAGCCAAGGTATTCTATTATATCTGAATTTCTTCAGTTTTTGACTGCTGAGAATTAGTGTTAACAGGGTTACGGTTCTGTGGTAAGGGTTTTAGACAGAGTTTGGGGATTGCCAAGATTCCCAGAAATATACTGCTCAATTCCACAGGCTTTATAACCAGAACGATTTATTTACCGCAAGTATTTTCACATTTGGACAATGACACGAGCTAAGAGTTTTTGCTCTCTTCAAGATCTCCAACTGCTCAGTCACGTGACCTGACAGCATTATTACCTCAGCATCATGTTTGCTTCTGAAGTTAATCCTTTACTCTACATATTCCCCCCCACACCCCCCCAACAAAGTCTTTGGGTGTGATTCTCAGGCCTCATTGCGCTCTCCCTTTTATCGGTGCGAGTGCTCTTTTCCTGGGTGCCTGTAGAGCAGATTGCAGGCCTTTCCTCTTCTTCAGGATCTGAGTGGGAAGCCCAAGTTTCTATCGGTTTTCTTTTCAACGATATTAAGGTACTGCAGTTTCTCATTATAATGTCCCAGCCTATCTCAATCCTGTACAATCATGGCTGTGGAGCTTTCTCAATGATAATACCTTCCCTCTGTTAGTGTCGGACCCATGTTCTCTCCCGGGTTTCAGCATTTGTACTCAATGCTTGTGATTAAAGTTCTGGCGTTTGTTGTTCCTCTGTTCTTCCGCACATTGTTTTACTCTCTCTTGATTAGTTATGGTGATGTTAGGTTTGGGTTTTTATGTCAGAGATGGAAGCTGTGTTCTCAACCTCCTTCCCAGTATGGTCTTTGTTTTTCTTCAATAACTCAGTGATAGTTCGTACTCCTCTCTCAGCTTCCCCATTTGCTTGAGGTGAACTGGTTACAAGAAAAAAGCCATATACATTTGCAAAATTTTGGAATAGTTCATTTGCAAAATGCGGCCCATTGTCAGACATTGCCATGTTTGGAATGCCATATGTTGAATGAGTTTGATTACTTCTGCCGTGATACTAAGCAATTGGTTTACTTCAGTCCACCATGAATAATAGTTAGTAACAAGAGGGAAAGTTTTAAGACCATTCCCTGGATACTCTCACAGCCTTGACAAAAAAAAGGTAATAGGAGTTGCTTTTGTTCTTGGCTGTTTACGACACATGCAATACGATTAGAAATCATTTCTTCTATATAGTGAGTAACATCTGACCGCCAGACTGATTGTTGGGCCCTCCCATGATACTTTGTAATTCCTAAATATTTGTGGTGAAACCTTTGAAGAATATCAAGCTGAAGAACCCCTGGTATGAATGACTAATTGCTCTTTGAAGTATGGTCAGGTGCTTGCGCTGTTCAGAATACTGGCATGGTACCAGATTTATGGGAGTATAGTTTTGCTATCTTTCCAGACAATATTCCTTGGATGTGAAGACAATCTCCTTCCTGTTTCTGGGCTTGCCTCATTTCCTGTAGCTTTCTTACAGTAGCTAGTTAAGTGGTGAGTGATTAAGGATGTATGTGCTTTAGCCTCTGTGATGATGTCTAAATCCTCTTGTTCAGCTCCTTCTGATGATATTCATCACAGTGTGTCCACTGTTACTTGACAGTTTCCTTGTCTGTGTGGAGTTTGCACATTCTCCCCGTGTCTGTGTGGCTTTCCTCCGGGTGCACCGGTTTCCTCCCACTGTCCAAACATGTGCAGGTTAGGTGGATTGCACTTAGTATCCAGGATGTGCAAGTTAGGTCGGGTTATGGGATTGCAGCGATAGGGGAGTCAGCTGAGGTAGGGAGCTCTTTCAGAGCGCCGATGCAGACACGATGGGCTGAATGGCCTCCTTCTGCACTGTAGGGATTTTATGATTCTATGTTATTCTGCGATGGAGTCACATTTTGTCAATCTTAATCTGAACTGCTGGATTCTGGGCAGCATCCTCACAATTTGTTTCATGTTCAGGAGGATGAAGAGTAGTTTATGGTCATTTTCAGTTTTGAAATTTAATCCCACAACATCGTCTGAAAATATTTCTCTCACCCATGTTGCTGCCAACATTTTTCTATCATGGTATATCATTGTTCAGTTTCTGTCCATGACCTAGAGTCGAAGTAGACTGATTTATATTTGCTGCCTTTTTGCATTTCTGGTAATACTTGTAGACACTATATCCACTGTTACCGTGGTCAGTAGTTCTGAATCGTAATGTGTTAAGCCTTCAGAAGGGATTAAATGCTGTTTAATCCTTTCAAAAGCATTTTGCTGCTCCATGTTCCAACACCACTGTTGCCCTGTCTCAAAAGCTGTCCCAAGGGCTTGTTGACCTGCTAAATATAGTCAGGATTTCCCCACTTGGTTCACTATCCCTAGGAATTTTGAAGCTAGGCCATGTTCCTGGGTTACAGAAAACCTCTCACAACTTTCATTTTTTGCGAATCAACTCTGATGCTGGTGGTTTGAACTACGTGCCATAGAAACCAAATGATGGGTTTGGCAAACTCACAGCTTTCATTTGGTGATAGGGGTCCATCTTGTAAGGCCTCATGATCCCCTCCCATGTATCTAAATATAAGTATATCGTCCATATGGCATTTTACTCCTCAGGTGCCTTCTAAAGTATTGGATATCATTCTCTAGATAGTTTCTGGAGCAGACGTAATTGCAAAGGGCAACCTATTCAAACAATAATGATCAAAGGGCGTTATAAATGCAGTCAGAAATCTGATTCTATGTCCAGAACTACCAAAATCCAGTGTTCACATCCAATTTGGTGAACAAAGTGCTCTTAGAACATAAGAACTAGGAGCAGGAGTAGGCCAACAGGCACTTCGAGCCTGCTCCACCATTCAATGAGATCATGGCTGGTCTTTTGTGGACTCAGCTCCACTTTCCCGCCTGAACACCATAACTCTTTATTCCTTTATTCTTCAATAAACTATCTTTCTTTATTTTGAAAGCATTCAATGAAGGAGCTTCAACTGCTTCACTGGACAAGGAATTCCATAGATTCACAACCCTTTGGGTGAAGAAGTTCCTCCTAAGATCAGTCCTAAATCTACTTCCCCTTATTTTGAGGCTATGCCCCCTAGTTTTGCTTTCACCCGCTAGTGGAAACAACCTCCCTGCATCTATGCTGTCTATTCCCTTCATGATTTTATATGTTTCTATAAGATCCCCCTGCATCCTTCTGAATTCCAATGAGTACAGTCCCAGTCTACTCAACCTCTCCTTGTAATCCAATCCCTCAACTCCAGGATTAACCCAGTGAATCTCCTCTGCACACCCTCCAGCACCAGTATGCTCTTTCTCAGGTAAGGAGACCAAAACTGAACACAGTACTCCAGGGGTGGCCTCACTAACACCTTATACAGTTGCAGCAGAACCTCTTGACTAGTTGTAACACAATCTCATCCATTGACGCCGTGGGGTGAATCCATGTTCCGCTGCTTTGTTTTCAGAGTTAAATTCAAACAAATTGTTATAACAACAATAGACTTTGGGACTGTAACCGTACCTGAACACCATTTTATTGGCATGGTGACAGTGAGATTGCTGCTGCGTCTTTTCAATTTTGACCTTGACTTTGTCCAAGGCCAGAATTTAGCACTCCCCCCAGTGGGTTCTGAGGCGGGAGCGGGGGGGGCTGTTGTGGGTGGGTGGGGGCACGGAGCATATAATTGCATGGATGGGATTCCTTCTGGGGTCCTGCCCATCCCGACCCTGATGCAATTTTACAGTGGGATCCATGGCCTTGGACAAAAAGCCCGCTCATGCCCCTATTAAGGCCCTGAAGTGGCCACTTAATTGCCACTTAAGGGCCTTTTCCTGTCCTATCTCAATTTTAACAGCCCCTCCCAACCCCTCAGGACATCCCCTAATTAACAATGGCCCCAGAGAAATTGTCTGAAGTGTACTGCCAGGGCCTAGGTTCAAACACAGCATTGAAGTATCTCTTCCAGCCACTGCAGCGCTGTGTTTGGAGGGGTGGAGGCCAATTAGATTGGCCGACAACTCTCCAAGGCGGGATGTCCGTCCAAGTGCAGATAGGAGTCCCGCCTCTTGCCAATCAATGCTCAGGTAAGCGTAAAATGGCAGTGGGCCTGTCAGAATCAGCGGGATGCGTTCCCTGCTGACTCTCACGATGGGCGCCGAATGCTTGCTATCCTGAAAATCCAGACACAAGAGTGGGTGAGGGACTTCCCTCAGTGTAAAGAGGCAAATTGAGCAACAGCTCATAAGGTGATGTGGCTTTTAATTTTACGAGCCCTGTAAACAATTTTAGAATTTTTTTTCTGAATATAATGCTGTAATTCTCAGCACTTCATCCACCTTACATTAAACTTTTGGTTTCAGCTTACTAGACAAAATTCTTGATTTTGTATGACATAGAGATGTTTAAACATTTCTCAATATTACAGTTCAGCTATGCCGTGAGCTGGCCTTTTACTTTTAGTATAGTCCTCCCAGGACCTTGTAGTTTAATAGAGGAGAGTTGCAATGGAATCTGTTTGAGCCACCTGGGAAAACAGAAAGCTCAGCTCCTGTATCTAACATTTAAAGCTCTGTGGGGTGTCCATCTACTTCAAGTTTAACACTCCAATACTTTTCACTGTCATTATCTGGCCTGGAAAGATTAATTTCCATTTTTGAAGTTCCATTTTTTGTAAGTGGCTCTGCTTTAAATGTTCTCCCTCGCTTTGCAAGTTGTCAGCATTGTTGTGCTACAAACAGTTTTAAAGAGGCTTATTTCCGCCACACTGGCGACATTTTAAAATGGCAATTGGTGCGCTTTTCCCAGTTTTGGCATCTTTGCTTTTAGTGCATTTTCAATGTTACAGCCTATGAATTGAATGGTCTCGCTCGATCTTCTCCACGGGACCTCTTCTTCCTCGCGAACAAACATTTAATTCTGTTTTCTAAGTTCCTTTTGTCTCCCAATCTGAACAGCTCTCACCAGTGTTAAATCCTCCCTTGTCTGTGAGAAATCTGATAATGCTTTGTCTAACACCCCCACAATCCTGTCACAAATCAGCTCATCTTTTAAAATTCTATTGTCATAGTTTCCTGTCAGTCTATAGAGATCCTGGATAAATGAATCCATGGCCTTTCTCCTGACCTTTGTTTTCTTCGGTTAAATTTAGCCCTCTCAATTACTGCATGCCAACAGATGCTGAAATAAGAGTTGAAAGCTTACTTGACTTCTTTATGAGAAGCTGAAATCTCACTAACTCCTTGGTTTTGCTATCACATCATCAGCACTAGTTTCTACAATGTAAGGTAGAGTGTTGACCTGGTCTTTCTGGTCTATTTTATGTAATCCTGAAGCAGTTCTGTACCTTGTGCACATGTTTCTCTGGTTGTCCCACTTCTGGACCTGCTGTAGGCCTTTCGCACTCTGAAATTATGGGGTGGATTCACTGCCACTGCCCTGGAATTGTTCCGACATTTGACCCTGCTTCTCCGCTTGCTATTTCAGGCCAATGCTTACTGCTGTCTGGTCTCTGGGTCTGTGTTACAGATTACTTCTGCTGCTCCTGCCATATTCCAACGTCTTGGTGAACCTTGATTTTTTTTTCTTCTTTTGTCCTTCCTTTGAGATTCCGTTTTCTTTCCATCCATGTTGCTTCTTTCAGACTTGGCGGGACTTTCACTCACTACCACCATTTCCTGTTGTGTGGTAGGGGTTTAGACAAGGTTTGGGTCCATAGTCTTTTTAATGAGAGCTATTTATTTACAGCAAATATTTACACATTTGGAACTCGACACATACATCATGTATGCTTCTGATGTTAACCCTTTACAGTAACTGCCTCAAAATAGATTCAGTAGACACTTTCAGCCACTGACATTCTGAAAGTGCTTTTTTCTTGGGAGCCCAGAATGCCTGCCTGTTTCGGGGAAGAAGCCTTTTGATTGTATGCAAAGTGGAGTGCTGTGATGCAGCTAGTACTCTGATTGCAACTTTCAGGTACATGGCTAGACTTTGAGGGGCTTACACAATCGCATTTACTAAGACTGGAAAGATAGGAGTGGGAGGCAATTTAAACAAAAACAATGACTGTATCTGGTGGGCACCCTGGACAAACTTTTAACTTAACACAGCAATTAAACAGGATCAGCCATCTGTGATATATTTCACTTATTTCCATTACCTGCAGTTGAAGTGCGGGTTTAGGATTTAATGCCAGGATGAAACCACCTCCAGGAGGCGGTCTCACACTTTGCATGTAACAGTCAAAGCGAAAGCAATTACATGTATAGATTTATGCTTTCCTCGACTTGAGAGTGATAGGAGTGGGCTGGTGCTGACAGTTCAGATCACTCTAATGCTGGGTAGCACTGTCAAACCTGCACAAGATAACCATCTCTCTAAAAGCATATGAAATTATTTGAAAAGCTGAAAAGACATGGGAACCAGGACATATCTATTTTAAAAATGAAATGTGCTTACAATATACAGTATTTTGTAATATATAAAAGTAAACATAATTACAGGCTGGAATGTTGCCTGAAACACTGTGGAGGTAAAGAAAAACTCGAGTTCTCTGTGTACAACACTTAAGCCCATCTTGCAAAGTAAAAAAAAACAAATTCCAGAAACCTTTTGACTGCCCTCGTGGCATCATTTTTTCTTCTGAATGCATTGAGTCATCTGTTAGTCATAAAATATAGCATCAACTTTCTTTTGCTTTTGTAAAGGTTACAGTGCCTCTACTCAAATCGTATGAATACTGATTCCTGTCCTACTTTCAGGTATGTAAAGCAACAGTATGTTTTACTAGTTTGTCAGTAAAATCTAAATGTGGCTACGGAATATCTGCATTTTCAGCCCTGATATCATATCAATAATGGATATTTGGAGAATGTGTTATTACAACACTCTCTGGCTTATACCAGCAGCAAATCTGTGAAAGGAAACAGGAATGATCAGTCAGCTTATTTTTAAAATTGCCTCATTTATCATTTATTCCTTGTACTAATATAAATTTTGGAGAACATAGGGACTGTTAAAATATTTGGGGAAGTAACTGCAAACTGTTTGAATTCCATTTGTTAGAACACATTAAGCTGCCTACACTTGTTTTAAGACCCCCTTTATAAAAAGTGTGTAATAACTGCATATATTTGGCTAAAACTGGCCTTAGCTAGTCTGTTCTTCATGAAGAATGCAGTCTGTGGCACCTTAACACACTCTCCCACTGTCTAGCAGGGTCTATAGAACCTTGTGTCAAAGTTTCATCCAAGGAGTTTAATTCGGCTCTGTACAGTATTCTTGGCACGTAAGATATTGTTCCTGCAGGGATGGAGATCCCACTGTACCAGACGTGGTTTCCGGGCCCACAACGGAAATCCCATGGGGCACCAAAACAACAGAATATTTTTTCATGAGTGTCCCAAAAGCAATTCACCAATTGGTAAAGGACATCACTCAGTGTGATACTGAGCTTTGCAAACCTGAGAGATCCAGGTTTGAACCGTGGTTTGCTGACCTCTCAGCCTGGATGTTAGCAGGGACAGTCCAACTGATTCCTGGGCGAGGAAGAATAAAAATCCAAGGTTAAACCCAGCCGTGATTCCCTACCACAGTTGGTTAGCCTGCCAACACTCACTGTCTAGACTCATCTGAAGCATGGTTAGTTAGCAGAGGTGCCATAGCGTAGTACATGCTTTGGAACTGTTCGTCAGCATGTATCAGTATCTTCATAGGGGACAAGTAAAAACTTTATGAATTCAGGATAAGGGTAGGCCTGATTTCCTGCTTTTGACTCATGCTAATATTTTTTGAACTAAATTTTGCTGGATAAATCGCACCTTATTAAGATTTTTGCTCTCAAAAGGGATAGAAAATAAACGTCAGTCGTAACTAAAGTAAGATCGAAAATTTTGAAAATTGGATGCATTTTCTGGCACTGTTGAATAACGAAGGGGTTATAGTTCAGCAGAAACGTAGTGCAAATAAATAGTGGGTTCTATGATGGGCAAGAAAACCATCCCACCAGATTACTGCTCTGGGAAGGTAGACAAAAAACTACTTCTATTGATCTCTTACCGCTGAGTATATTCTGTTTCAAGATTTACTTTCATATTTTACACTAGAGTTTTATCTGAACAGAACTGATTATGAATTATGTCATTATTTATCCAGTTATCTGTTGATGAAATGTTCATGATATGGCTTGAAGGCTGGCATTTCAACTGGCATTTAACATCAATCTACCAAATTAACTTGGAGACATGAGGGGCGGGATTCTCCGGCCTCCCAGCCATGTGTGTCTCGGTGGCAGGATTTTCTGATCCCGCCGCTGTCAATGGGGATTCCCATTGAAGCCACCCCACGCTGTTGGGAAACCCATGGGCAGGGGTGTGCAAGAGAATCCCATGGTCAGTGAACAGCGGAAGAATTCCAGCCTGGTTATCAACTGATATTTAATCTCAATATTTCTGTTCTGTGTAAATTTACCTAGCTTGAGATTAGAATTAAAGATTTATATTTTATACTCAGGAATTCAAGACAGTTCCATGTGATTTTAAGTGGTTTCTGCTGTGAAAAAGAGGAAGTGAAAGCACTTAGCTGCTTTTGATGTGGTGGGGAACTGTCAATCATAGCAAGAGTGTTTATAAACATTGTGGTTAGCATCAAAGCCGAGTGATGGAGATGCGTTCAAGCGTGTAGGTGAACTTATCAATAATCCACCAAGCAGTGGAGCAATAAAATTATCAATCACTGGGTAATGCGATGTTTTACTGTGAGAAATTGAATGGAAGATTTGCATTTCAACGGCTGTCAAGGGATTCCAAGCCCTTTGAATTGTACTTGGCTTTTGAGGAAACCTCTGACACTTATACCAGCTGCTGCTTTAAACACTTTTGTCTGAGTCAGCAGATGTCAATGAAGGGTCAGTGGATGTTTTAGAATTTAGGATTCTTCTGCCTTGACTGCTCTTCAGCTTTCAGCTCTCAGCCAGAGGTAACTGATGGTGGTCTCTCATAGGGTCTCTGATGGGGTTGGTGGGTAGGGCAGGATTTGCATTTGGGGGGTCCTTCCAATTGAATTTGGGGGGGGACCTCAATTATACACGTGGGGTCCACCACATCAGGGCCATGCTAAGGAAAACTTGCACCAAGTCCTGCCGGGAGGATTTCCCGCTGTTACGGTCAGCACATAATGGGGTGGTGGAGACCTGGGTGTCCAGCTTGTTAATTGGAGGAAAATTGGTGCAAATGACCGATTTGCATCCTTCCGCCGGCATGAGGTGTGTAGCTCACTGCCGCTGCCGGCGGGGGACTGGAGCATCAGAACTGGATTGGCGACGGCGCTGAACCCGTTTTTCAGCCTATGCTCCATTCTCCGTCAGAGCAGGAAACCCACTACTGGCGTTGAGCAATGGAGAATCCACCCCGTTATTTTTAAAGGTAAATGGCCAACTTGGCCAGGAGGTGAGCTGAGCACTCAGCGTCACCAATTCCTCCAAGAGACAGGTGCTGCCTGCCTGATGCCAACAGCAATGGCACGTGGAGCCATAATGGGGGTTGCCACTGCCTTGCCAATTAGAGCAGGACAGCACAATGGCATAGTGGTTAGCACTGCTGCCTCACAGTGGCAGGGACCCGGGTTCAATTCTGACCTTGGGTGACTGTCTGTGGAGTTTGCACGTTCTCCCCGTGTCTGCGTCAGTTTCCTCTGAGTGCTCTGGTTTCTTCCCACAGTCCAAAGATGTGCAGGTTAGGTGGATTGGCAATGCTAAAAAAAAATGCCCCTTAGTCTGCAAAGATGTGTAGGTTAAATGGGGTATGGGGATAGGGCGGGGGCCAGGGCCTATGTAGGGTGCTCTTTCAGAGGGCCAAATGGCCTCCTTCTGCACTGTAGGGATTCTATGGATTCTATGGGTGATTGATGGTTGGAGGACAGGGAGAGAGGGGGTGAATATAACTACGTTCCTTTGCTTCCATGAAAAGAAATGTAACTTTGCAATGTAGCCTCAGAGCAGCCAAGGAACTTTTAAGAATCCAATGACAGTAGGCTAGGCCACATCATTGACTTACTAATTTCCCTATTTTGTTTGGGCAAAGAGAGCACGAAGCAGAGTTCACCCAAACAACATGGATTTCTTTGTGGGAATTCATTAATACAACTGCCCCTTGGCAAAGACAGGGATGCTGGCTGGCAGCACAGCCTTTCTTTGTTCATCTTGTTTACCTGCTGTAAATAGCAATGCACAGCAATTCAGGCATGTGCCCAAAATCCCGATCTGCAATCACTCACATTATACACACACATTTCCTTCATGTACTGTATTCGAGATGCACAGTAACTTTTCTTTATTTAATGTATCTTCCCGTGAATTCTTCCTAATGATTCCACATATCCTCAGTTCCTACATCACTATCATTTTTATTACCCTTTCATTAATGACATACTGCCTCTACTATACTCAATGTAGCCAACATAAAGTGCAGCATGAATTTGAGAAAAAGATACTGTTAAAAATAAACATATAAATATAAACCCTGAGGAATAACAGATGAGCTGCAGTTGATTTAATGCAGCAGTAATATAGATACATAGAAGATAGGAGCAGGAGGAGGCCTTTTGGCCCCTCAAGCCTGCTCCCCCATTCATCGTGATCATGGCTGATCATCCAACTCAATAGCCTAATCCTGCTTTCTCCCCATAGCCTTTGATCCCATTCTCCCCAAGTGCTATATCCAGCCGCCTCTTGAATATATTCAAGTTTCACCCTTACTGTTCATGCATTCCAAACTCCTTATTTGAATTACTACTTTTGTAACTCGCTGTCTTGATACCTGCTATCTTTTCGGCATCGACTTTCTGCTATGAAATTATTTTTTCATTTCTATGTAGAATCAAGCATGACTGGAGGTTGCAAGGTTCAATAATCCAAGACAACTACTGTATTTTATTTGCAATCTGTATTTTCTTTAATTGACTTTCCTCATGTTAACAGATTATTGGCATGTTTCAACTAATAATCAGTGAATTTCTTTCGCCTTATTAATTATAACAATTAGTGTCTTAAATATCTTACCTTTATTATAATTCAATTAATGAAAAATTCCTCTCGTGCTTGGTCCTCATTTAGTTTCACAAATCTCTTTTTCCTACAAATCTTCTTGTACTCTTTAGGATTCTCAATAGCCAGCCTTTCCACAATCGTTTCACAAGTTCCACCAGGTAAACTTTATTGCTGATCACTATCTTGCAGTGGGACTGCAGAATCCCACTGGTATGAATGGGTGGAGAATTCCAGCCTATATGTTCTTTATTGATGATTCCTCATCTTAATTCTGACCTTAATGTTGCAGTACCCGCAGTTTGATTTGTTGCGGCATCGCACAATATGGGCAAGTAATTATACTGCATGTCAAGAAGTAGGATTTACATGAAAGTACGGAGTGGGCACCTTCAGACAGAAACCCACATAGGCCACTTCTTCCTAAATGAATTTTCACATTTGAGTTCAGACATTAGAATTATCCAGATCATTTTCTTTTGGTGGCTGGACTAATTGTGGTGTTGGGACCTATTAGAAAAAGTTGTGAAATATTTCCAATTTAATATGGAAAGAAGTGAATAATAAAAATATGACTCCTTTTCCATAGGTAATCCCATTTTATGGCTTTGAAACGGAATGTCATACCTGCACTATATTTCCCTGTGTCCAACTCTGGGATTTTTATTTAATTATTTTACACTTCTTTTCAAGTGTTAATTTCCATAGCTGGGAATTTCCCTGAAGCCGCGCCTCCACCATAGCTTCACTGGAAGTGCAGAGGAAACTCCTTTTACACATCTGCACATTTTGTGAAATTACGGTAGTGGTGTGGGAACAGTTTCAGGAAATTCCAGGACCGTGTGCTTTTTGCACTGTGTGCTGCACCGAACCTGAACTGAATAGACAAAGAACAACACGCTGCCAACAATTTTGCTGTAGCGTATTAATATAACTGCCATTTATATAGAGCCTTTAACAGAGAAAAATACCCCATGGTGCTTCACAAAAGCATAAGGGGTAAAATGAATGCTGAGTTAAAAGGAAAATGAGTGACCAAACGCTTGAGAAAAGAGGTGAATTTAAAGGCGAGCCTTAAATGACAGGAGCAAAGTAGAGAAACAGCAGGATATGGGGGGGGGGGGAAATTCCAGAATGTGGGCCAGAAGCAACTGAAGGCATGCCGTTTAGCAATGGAGAATATAGAGTTGGGGGGGGGGTGAATAGATGGATGAAAAGAGAATTTTAATGGCTGTGTTGTAGTACTGAAGAGGTTGAAGAGGGAGGGAGAGGCAAGCCCGTGGATGGATACAAGAATGCAAATTTAAAATTCGAGGTGTTGGCGGACTGGGAGTCAGCAGGGCAGTGAAAAACATAGTGGTGGGTGAACAGGATAGGAGACGGAAGTAGATGTTTGATTCAGCTAACGTTTACAGAAGAAAATGGAAATAAAATAAGAAAGCATTGTTATAACTGAGTCTAAGGGTGGCTAGTGGAGGGATTAGAGTATTGACAGCAGAGGTACAGCTGTTGCTGGGCATGCTATGGAAGTGGAAGTGGGCGGCGTTTTTGATGGAGAAGCTGTTAAAGATGTAGTTGATTCCTGGGGAAAGAACTGATTGAAGAGAAAAATGGCACGTGAAGGCACTCGTTGCTTTCATGACTCCAAATGAAACATCTGAAAATGTCATGAAAGTTATGTAAGCAACAGTTTGCAGACACTGATATGAAAATAGCTCCCTTGGCTTACACTTGGCCACCAGACCACAGAGTTTCTCTCTTGTTTTTCTTTTTCAAATTCCTTTCCTTTACCAAGTCCAACTTAAAAGCAATCTCTCTCTGTGATCTTGTATTGAAACATAGCCTGGGAAACATTCCAGGATATGCACTGAGCAGGGAATTAATTTTGTTTTGCAGGGGACAAGTTATCTTGTAAATATTTTTGTTTCCTGTCTCTCCTTCCAATGCCACACACCACACCTTTCTGGGAAAATAACCAGTTCAAAGAGGTGGCTTTACTTCCAATCCCTACCTCCCTGTGGGCAAGGTTATTGCCGGTTGTTTGGTGTTTTACCACAATGGGACAACACTAAAATTGAACGATAAAGAGGAATTGCTTCTTATTGTAACCCAGATCCTCAGTAAATGATGCTGCATTTCAAACCAGCTTTGAAAATTAGGCCACCGGAGCAAACTCCATTGATGTTGTATTAATGCATTGGCAATTCTGGAACTTGCCAAGTCATAATAACTGTCCTTGATGCCCAGCTACGGCATTGAGAATTTGTAGGCATTTCTCAAACGGATGGGGCTGGATTCTCTGCCCCACCACGCCACATTTCTGTTTCACCTCGCTGGCAGGATGCTCCATTACGCTGGCCGGTCAATGGAGTCTCCCATTGTGGGGCTGCCCCACGCCGTCGGGAAACCCCCAGGCTGCCAGCAAAACGGAGAATCCCGCAGGCGGAGAATCCAGCCCCATAGTTTTCCTTTACCGCCAACTCACTGCTCAAGATTGTCAACTCTGGCTGGACAGGTTCTGGGAGATGTCACATGACCTCTCACCTTCATTTTCTCCTCCCCAGACTCCTGCCATTGGAACCAGTGTGAGAGCAATGGAGCCCGGGGCCCAGCACTAAGAATATTTCAGGCCAGGCTCCTCTTCTGCTTCACACACCAACTGAAAATGGTCGTTTTTTTTTGGTGAGAATTAATACCCAAGCACAGCGTTCCCCATCTGCACTTCTTCCGTCTCAGAAGTTCAGTGGGCAGCAACCAGACTCAAAGAAATCCACAGGCTCCACAGAGAAGCAACAGTGGCCTCAACCCGGCTGCTATCCTTTAACTAGACCTGGTGTTCTGCGAATGTCCAGCATCCATCAAAGGTTCAGCTGCTGCCAACTCCGTCCACTCATTCACGCTATTTATATCTATTAACATTTCAAATATCCTCTATCTCCCTGATTGCTTTCAATGGTCACCAAGGCCTGCATTTCACACTTGGCTTGCATGGAAAGGCAGCACGTCCCAGAGCAGATGTAGAATCTGCTCCCAGGAGAGAGTTCTCAATCCAATATCACACTGGGTGGCCCATTCAGACTTTTCCAATGTGAAACGCATCTTCCGCTTGGCCTGACAGTGCAGCTGAGAATGGGAACATGTCAGGCATGGGGTCCAATCGTATCCCCTAGGACTTTGGTAACTTCAGTTCAACTTCCAATGATTCCTAGAACACAGAAACAAACCTGGTGCTAATAATGTGGCTTTTCATCTATGAACTAAATCTGACTATAAAACCTTGACTGACTCAATGTATTTGCATGTAGTAGTTCCGAAATATGCCTTTAAAATCAGGGAGGTTTGGGAGGGGGAGAACAAGCTGGGGAGGGTTCATCTACTTACATCAGTGGAGGACGAAAGGAAGAATAATGGGTAAGCATTTTTCCAGCACCTTTCACAACTTCAGGGCATTCCAGAGTGCCTCACATTTTTTTGAAGTGTGGTCTCTGCTAGAATGTGGAAAATGTGCCAACCAACCAATTTGCGCACAGCAAGCTCCCCTAGACAGCCATATTGGCTGATTTCATTCATCTAAGACAGTTATTTTCCAAGTCGGGATCGTGACCCGCGGGAGGGTCACGGATGACTGTGTCAGGAGGGTCACGGAGCCATCCATCGCGGAGTTCCCGATTACGGGAATTAATGCGCAACCGCCACAGCAACTGGCTTTTAAAGCTGCGACCGGCTTTAAAAATGATGGCCACGACCGGCTTTCAAAATGCTGACGCGCTGCTCATCAGTGCGCATGCCCGGAGTACAGCAAGAAACACCGCCTCCTCCTGACGTCAGCGCTCTGACCCAGCAGAAGATTTGTTAAAAATTCAACGCCGTCTTCCTGCCTGAAGCGTCGGAAGAGAGCAGATAACGCGCCCCGAACACTGACGTTCCGTGCTCTGGGCGCGATTGCGATTCCTCCATGTTGTCAGCAGCAAACAAGCAGCAGGACTGTAAAATTAAAAATGGATCATTTATTAATTAGGAAGCGAGGGCCAGAGACACAAGCAGGCCAGGATCTCCCAACTAAAACTGCTGGAAAGAGTGGCTCAGGATAATCTACAGCAGGACAAAGCAGTGGTGGTGTGAGCTCCAGGACTTCTGATGAACAACCAATACAGAAATGTAACATTGAATAACAAAGCAAGTGAGATCATGAGGACCACGCAGGCTCACCTGTCGCATTAAAGGTAAGCAAAAATGGTGGATCACGAAGGTCGTCCGGTGTGGGTCATGAAGGTCGGCCGGCATAGGTCATGAAGGTTGGCCGGTTGGTAAAAATGGTTCCCCTGAAAAGAAGTTTGAAAAACACTGATCTACGAGGGTAGACCACGGTCTCAGATTAATATCTCACCTGAACGCCGACACTATAGACAGTGCAACACATTTTCAGGACTGCGCTGAGACTGGAAGTCCACATGCTCAACTCTCTGGAGTAGGACTTCCACCCTTAATCAACATGGTAGATACCCATGCAATCAAGGGTGTATCTGGTCTAGCTGCTACTGCAGCAGCTCTGACTGCCCAGTTGAGGTGGTGCAGATAATGGCCATAGTGAGGAGAGTGGGGTCCACAAACGAAGTGTGGTTATTCCCTTTCAGAACATAGAATGATACAGCGCAGTACAGGCCCTTCGGCCCACGATGTTGCACCGAAACAAAAGCCATCTAACCTACACTATGCCATTATCATCCATATGTTTATCCAATAAACTTTTAAATGCCCTCAATGTTGGCGAGTTCACTACTGTAGCAGGTAGGGCATTCCACGGCCTCACTACTCTTTGCGCAAAGAACCTACCTCTGACCTCTGTCCTATATCTATTACCCCTCAGTTTAAAGCTATGTCCCCTCGTGCCAGCCATTTCCATCCGTGGGAGAAGGCTCTCACTGTCCACCCTATCTAACCCCCTGATCATTTTGTATGCCTCTATTAAGTCTCCTCTTAACCTTCTTCTCTCCAACGAAAACAACCTCAAGTCCATCAGCCTTTCCTCATAAGATTTTCCCTCCATACCAGGCAACATCCTGGTAAATCTCCTCTGCACCCGCTCCAAAGCCTCCACGTCCTTCCTATAATGCGGTGACCAGAACTGTACGCAATACTCCAAATGCGGCCGTACCAGAGTTTTGTACAGCTGCAACATGACCTCCCGACTCCGGAACTCAATCCCTCTACCAATAAATGCCAACACTCCATAGGCCTTCTTCACAACCCTATCAACCTGGGTGGCAACTTTCAGGGATCTATGTACATGGACACCTAGATCCCTCTGCTCATCCACACTTCCAACAACTTTACCATTAGCCAAATGTTCCGCATTCCTGTTATTCCTTCCAAAGTGAATCACCTCACACTTCTCTACATTAAACTCCATTTGCCACCTCTCAGCCCAGCTCTGCAGCTTATCTATATCCCTCTGTAACCTGCTACATCCTTCCACACTGTCGACAACACCACCGACTTTAGTGTCGTCTGCAAATTTACTCACCCACCCTTCTGCGCCTTCCTCTAGGTCATTGATAAAAATGACAAACAGCAACGGCCCCAGAACAGATCCTTGTGGTACGCCACTTGTAACTGAACTCCATTCTGAACATTTCCCATCAACCACCACCCTCTGTCTTCTTTCAGCTAGCCAATTCCTGATCCACATCTCTAAATCACCCTCAATCCCCAGCCTCTGTATTTTCTGCAATAGCCTACCGTGGGGAACCTTATCAAACGCTTTACTGAAATCCATATACACCACATCAACTGCTCTACCCTCGTCTACCTGTTCAGTCACCTTCTCAAAGAACTCGATAAGGTTTGTGAGGCATGACCTACCCTTCACAAAGCCATGCTGACTATCCCTAATCATATTATTCCTATCTAGATGATTATAAATCTTGTCTCTTATAATCCCCTCCAAGACTTTACCCACTACAGATGTGAGATTCACCGGTCTATAGTTGCCGGGGTTGTCTCTGCTCCCCTTTTTGAACAAAGGGACCACATTTGCTATCCTCCAGTCCTCTGGCACTATTCCTGTTGCCAATGATGACATAAAAATCAAAGCCAAAGGCTCAGCAATCTCTTCCCTGGCCTCCCAGAGAATCCTAGGATAAATCCCATCAGGCCCCGGGGACTTATCTATTTTCAGCCTGTCCAGAATTGGCAACACCTCTTCCCTACGTACCTCAATGCCATCTATTCTAATAGCCTGGGTCTCAGCATTCTCCTCCACAACATTATCTTTTTCCTGAGTGAATACTGACGAAAAATATTCATTTAGTATCTCGCCTATCTCTTCAGACTCCACACACAACTTCCCATCCCTGTCCTTGACTGGCCCTACTCTTACCCTAGTCATTCTTTTATTCCTGACATACCTATAGAAAGCTTTTGGGTTTTCCTTGATCCTACCTGCCAAATACTTCTCATGTCCCCTCCTTGCTCGTCTTAGCTCTCTCTTTAGATCCTTCCTCGCTACCTTGTAACTATCAAGCGCCCCAACTGAAACTTCACACCTCATCTTCACATAGGCCTCCTTCTTCCTCTTAACAAGAGATTCCACTTCTTTGGTAAACCACGGTTCACTCGCTCTACGCCTTCCTCCCTGCCTGACCGGTACATACTTATCAAGAACACGCAGTAGCTGATCCTTGAACAAGCCCCTCTTATCCAGTGTGCCCAACACTTGAAGCCTACTTCTCCACCCTACCCCCCCCAAGTCACGTCTAATGGCATCATAATTGCCCTTCCCCCAGCTATAACTCTTGCCCTGCGGTGTATAGTTATCCCTTTCCATCATTAACGTAAACGTCACCGAATTGTGGTCACTGTCCCCAAAGTGCTCTCCTACCTCCAAATCCAACACCTGGCCTGGTTCATTACCCAAAACCAAATCCAACGTGGCCTCGCCTCTTGTTGGCCTGTCAACATATTGTGTCAGGAAACCCTCCTGCACACACTGTACAAAAAACGACCCATCTAATGTACTCGAACTATATCTCTTCCAGTCAATATTTGGAAAGTTAAAGTCTCCCATAATAACTACCCTGTTACTTTCGCTCTTCTCCAGGATCATCCTTGCCATCCTTTCCTCTACATCCCTAGAACTATTTGGAGGCCTATAGAAAACTCCCAACAGGGTGACCTCTCCTTTCCTGTTTCTAACCTCAGCCCATACTACCTCGGAAGATGAGTCCCCATCTAGCATCCTCTCCGCCACCGTAATACTGCTCTTGACTAGCAGCGCCAACCTCCCCCTCTTTTGCCTCCTTCTCTGAGCTTACTAAAACACCTATACCCCGGAACCTGCAACATCCATTCCTGTCCCTGCTCTATCCATGTCTCCGAAATGGCCACAACATCGAAGTCCCAGGTACCAACCCATGCTGCCAGTTCCCCTACCTTATTTCGTATACTCCTGGCATTGAAGTAGACATACTTCAAACCACCTACCTGAACACTGGCCTCCTCCTGCGACATCAAATCTGTGCTCCTGACCTCTATACTCTCATTCTCCCTTAACCTAAAACTACAATCCAGGTTCCCATGCCCCTGCTGCATTAGTTTAAACACCCCCAAAGAGCACTAACAAATCTTCCCCCCCAAGATATTTGTGCCCCTCAGGTTCAGATGTAGACCATCCTGTCTGTAGAGGTCCCACCTTCCCCAGAAAGAGCCCCAGTTTTCCAGAAATCTGAATCCCTCCCGCCTGCACCATCCCTGTAGCCACGTGTTTAATTGCTCTCTCTCCCTATTCCTCATCTCACTATCACGTGGCACAGGCAACAACTCAGAGATAACAACTCTGTTTGTTCTAGTTCAGAGCTTCCATCCTAGCTCCCTGAAAGCCTGCCTGACATCCTTGTCCCCTTTCCTACCTATGTCGTTAGTGCCAATGTGGACCACGACTTGGGGCTGCTCCCCCTCCCCCTTAAGGACCCGGAAAACACGATCCGAGACATCACGTACCCTTGCACCTGGGAGGCAACATACCAAACGTATTTGTAGGAATATCCTTTTAAAAAAACTTTTTAATGAAGAAGGGAGATGGTCATATTTACATCTACTGCTGGGTCAGTCGGGACACCTCTGATGACAAACCTGCAGTATCTGTGTGCTGGAGTATAATGAAGTCCTGGAACATGGAGGGTCTGAGAGCCCCTACCCTCAGGTCAAACACCCCCTTCCCAATATAATGGTATTATGCCAAATGGTCGTGGATTTTCACGGCCAATACCTTTTGCGAACACCAATGTTCTCCACGGTTTGTATAGACTGTTCTATTTTGTGAGAACTTTGGCACTGATCTGTAGGTGAACCAGCTTAGAGAGCTAATGCAATCAAAGAGGAAATCTGGCTATACTCATATGACCGCAGCAAAATCACAACTTAAATGAACGTGCTTGTATGCTGAGGGCCTTTTATCTTGCCATTGGGTGACAAATTGATAAAAACGCAATACCCACCTGCTGTTTTTGTCTGTGCGATGAGCGCCAAAAATCGCACAGGCAACATAAAACTTGTGTTAGTAAACGTTTTAATTGCATTAATTGGCCCTTTAAATGTCAACGGACGTGGCTCCGACTCCAACTCATGCCGGTGACCTCAATATTGCATGAGAGCGTAAAGACGTTGGGACTTAAGCCTGACTTCATTTTGTGCAATTTTTCCCTGCCAAAGAGATAGATGCCAATTCTGGTAGACTCCCCAATTAACCTTAGAAGGTTGGCAAAACAACCATTGCTAACCAAAATCCCACCATGACAATGCGTTGAAAGCCTCACAATTCCACCCACAAGGCCTGGCAAAGTGTATTATGCCTCCAGTCTAATTTAAGGGCAATCAATTTCTATCAGTTGTTCCAAATGTTCCTCTACTGCACCTGTAAGTTTTTTTAATTTAATTTTTTTTAACGTTTCTAATTAAGGGGCATGACCAATCCACCTACCCTGCACATCTTTGGGTTGTGGAGGTGAGACCCACACAGACACGGGGAGAATGTGCAAACTCCACATGGACAGTGGCTCAGGGCCAGGATTGAACCCCGGGTCCTTGGTGCCGTGAGGCAGCAGTGATAACCACTGCACCACCATGCAGCCTGTACACCTATGAGTTGATGGAAAATATTAATTTTTTGATGAAGTAACAGAGGAGGTTGATGAAGGGAATATGTTGGATGCTATCCATATGGATTTTAAGAAAGCGGTGAACAAGGAAGCACATAAAAGGCTGGTTAACAAAATTCAGGCTTCTGGAATATCAAGGTCAATGTCTAATTGGATAAAAAAATTGGTTTTAACGCAGCAGGTCATGGTAGATAGTTGTTTTTTTGGACGGGAGTTTGGCATACTGGTGTTTCCCAAGGATTTGTGACAGAACACGGGTGCTTCTTTTGCTACATATAAATGACTTAGATGTTAGAATTCAGAATAAAATTTCAAATTTTGTCCATGAGGAGTGACAAACAGTGAGGATGTGGCCAGAACGTGTCCTGTACCGAGCTTTTTCAGTACAGCTACAAAACTGGCAACTTCTCCAGAGATGTGGAAAATTGCCCAGGTATATCCTGTATACAAAAAACAGGACAAATCCCAGCCAATTACTGCCCCATCAGGCTACCCTCGATCATCAGTAGAGTGGAAAGGATCAACAGTGCAATCAAGCAGGGCTTTCTTAGCAGCAACCTGCTTCCTGACAGGTTCCACCAGGATCACTCAGCTTCTGACCTCATCACAGCTTTGGTTTAAACATGGACTAAAGAGCTGAACTCCAGAGGTGAGATGAGAGTGACTGCCCTTGACACCAAGACAACATTTGACCGAATACGGCTTCAAGGAGCTCTAGCAAAACTGGAGTCAATAGGAATCGAGGGAAAACTCTCTGCTGGTTGGAGTGATACTCAGCACAAAGGAAGATGGTCATAGTTGTTGGAGTTCAATCATCTCAGTTCCAGGCCATTACTGCAGGAGTTCACGCCATCGTAAAACGCAACGGCATTTACGACTGTGTGGACACACTGCCGCGGGATTGGAGAATTCCGCCCCAGATCTTTGCCAATTGTTGCATTAAAAAAATCTCCGTTCATTACCATGTATCTCTTGGCCAAAGTCTGAAAACTCCCCTAGTTCTTATAATTTAAGCTCATGCAAAGAGATTTTTCTCATCTACCTTATATAAACCTGTCATTATTGTGTACGCCTCTATCAAATTTCCCCTCAATCTCCTTTGCACCAAAGAGAACAACCTAACCTTGAAGAAACTGAACTCCCCGGAGCCATTCTGGCAAATCTCCTTTGTACATTGCCAAGGACCTTAATCTTTCTTTTAACGTGTGGTGATCAGAACTGAACACAATGGGGAAATGTTCCTCAAAAATGACTACCCTTTCATGTGCTGAAATCGGTGTGAATCGCACCTGCTGTTCGGGTGTGAATCTAATCGTAATCGTTCCCCCCCAAACACACCATACAGCCATCAGGGTGTCCTGACACCTCCCCTCAATCAGACTCCCCTCCCAAGTGAGCGGCACTCCAGCATGGGTCGCCATAAGGCTCACCATAAGGCCTCACCCTCTTCAGGCGCCCCTTCAGGGCCCTCCTCTTGGCAGGCCAAACTGGCACCTTGGCAGCACCAATCTGACACACTGGCAGGATCAGGTTGGCAGTGCCAGGGTGCCATATCCCTGACCACCCAGGGGCTACTATGGCCTCTGAGCCCCCTGACATGGTATTCACGTCTGGTCTTCATTTTATTCCCGACGTGCCATGTCAAACTGGAGGGTGGGAACATTACATGTCCCTGGGAGATTCGGCACCAAGCCGACTCTGCGTTTTAAATCCATTTAAATGCATGGTAATCAAGTTCACTTCCTCGTTGGACGTGAACCTGATTACGTCTGCTGGGAGGGCCTGGAAACACCATGAACAGTTTAGTACCTGGCGCAAGTTCCGTTTCAAGGCTCTCCCGGTATTTCCCCGACATAGCGGAATTTGCACCGGCTGCAATGCAGCCGTAAAATCGCCTCCAAAACTCTCATTAAGGCCTAACCATAGCTTTAAAGAGGTCCAACATAACTTCCCCATTAATGTGCTCAATACTTCTATTTAAGAAGCATAAGATTCTATAGGCTTTACTAGCCTCGCTCACAATATACTCTACCACCTTCAAAGACTGATGCATAGCCACACCCAAGCTCCTCTGTTCCTGCACACTATTTTAAACTGGTGTGATTAAGTCTATATTGCCTCTCCATACCTTTGACCAAAATGCTGCACCTCATACTCCATCAGCTGGATTGTCCAATCCCCCAACTACGTGTTTCTCGACGGCACGATGTTTGCTGGTGGTGGGATTCTATCTTCCTGCCGCTTGTCAATGAATTTTTCCAAGAACTCACTTTCAGGAGGGTGCGCTGCCAGCCGGAAAACTGAATCCCGATGACCCGAGATTTCAGGCCTGTATTAAATTTTATCTGCCACTTGATTGTTCATTGTGAGTGTCTTCTGTTGCAGGTGATTCTTATTTTTTTATTCATTCACGGGGCGGGATTCTCTGACCCCCCACCGGGTCGGAGAATCGCGGGGGGGGGGGGGGGGGGGGGGGGGCGGGGGCAGCGGCGTGACTCCCGCCCCCGCCGGCTGCCGAATTCTCCGGCGCCGGGAATTGCACCGCGCCGGTCGGCAGCCGCTGGCCGCTCCTGGAAGCTGCTCGGAAACCTACTTATGACCTACCTGCCTGGGATCCATCGGCCTCCCTGGACTCTCCGGCCTTCCCAGGGAGGCTGCAGCCGGGCGGCCATCAGTATTGGTCCACACAAACGTGTACCAGGTGGAACAGCACCCAGGGGGCCTTCTAGGTCACCGAAGACCCCTTGGTGGATCACGGTAAGTGCAGGGTGGCTCCCTGGCCTTCCTTCTGGAATGCTGGCACCTTAGCACTGCCACCCTAGCACTGTCAAAGTGCCCGGATGGCACTGCCAAGCTTGAAAGAGCACTGCCTGGGTGTCAGGGTGGCAGTGCAAGGGTGCCTGGGTGCCAGAATGGCACTGCCAAGGGTCAGGGGCCGAGGGAGGCCCTGCCCATGAAATGAGGGTGGAGGGAGTGTTTGAAGGGTGGGGGAATGCAGGGCAGTTAAGTAGGGGCTTCTGAGAGATTGGAGGGTGATGGATGAGGGTCCTAGAAGGGAGGAAATGCTGAAAGGGGACTTGTGGGGGGTGTGAAGAGGGGGAATCCCCAGGGACCCCATTGCGGGGTGTCTGCACTTGGGTGGTTTGGGGCAATGAACATGTGTGTGGGGGGTGACAATATCCATGGGTGAAGGGGACTCACAATCTCACTCAGAGATCGGGCACCCTTTCAAAATGGCGGCCTGATCTCTGAGTTCAGCTCCCAGTGCAAAAAGAAATTCTCAGGGCAGGATTCTCCGGCCGTGTCTACCTGTTTACGTTCTTGCAGCAGGCAGGGCGGAAGAATTCGGCCCTTTTACCAATTTTTTTGCATCCATTTAATCTCCTTTATCACATCCTCACTACTCTTCTCGTTTTCTATTTGTTGTGATCATCTTCAATTATGGAATGATTTTTTCTAAATAGCAGCATTTCTGTCCCCATCAGAAGGTTCATAGCTCACACTAGACAGTTCGGGTCAGTGGAGATCAGAGATCTAGTTATGATTTCTGGACAGGTAGGCCAAGTCCGTGTGTCCCCAACATATCCCTCTGCTGCCCCACCCCATCTCCACCCTATGGAGTTTTGGGAATGGATAAAGAAACTCCCCAAGGCCAAAGAAACCGGCAAATGCCATAGAATAGCAGACAGCGGGAAACAGCCCGCTAAACGTGCCCAAAACCAGACATTTTTTCCATTGTATCAGTACAGTTCACGGTACAGCCTGTCAGATGGGATGTTTGCCAATGGATCCTTTACACTATTCCCCAACGGGCACAGTGTGCAGATATGAAATGATGATCTTTCTGAAGACCTCATTATTACTATTTGGTGGCCAGGAATTTCCCTTCTTGTTTCTTGACTCTTATCAAATCGATTCCACCTTCATGCAATCCTTTTGTAGAGAGCGCGATTCACCAGAAAAATTTCAAAATGCGGTTTCGGGCACGTTTCTTGACGGCTGCAATGTCGAGATTGAGACCGCTATTCAACGGCACTTAGCTGTTTTATTGGGCCTTGGGTAGCTTCTCCTGGTTGAGGCCATACTTTGAAGTTTTTCCGGCACTGGGGAACTGAATTAGCCTGGAGGACCGGCTCCTCACAGATCTGGGCGTCATTTTGAAAGGCCTCTACATCACCCCCCTTTCAGGACCACCCCTTTCAGGACCCTCCCTTCATCCTCAACCTTTCTGCACCCCCTCAAACCTCCCCTCCCAACTCTCGTTTCATGGGCATGGTTTCCCATTCCGACCCTATATAGTGCCAAACTGGCACCCAGGCACCTTGGCACTGCCAGCCTGGCACCCTGGCAGTGTCAGCCAGGCACCCTGGCAGTTCCAGGTTGGCACTGCCAGGGAGTCAGGGTGGCAGTGCTGGGGAAGTGCCAGGGTGCTACCCTGCCCTGTCCCCGGCCAACAGTGGCCTCAAAAGGTCTCCAAACCCCCCAAGGTGCCATCACACCTAGTCCACGCTTGTGGAAACCATTGCTAATCGGCCCTTGGTTGAGGCCTCGCAGGCATGGTTGTTGACTCCCGAGAGCCGGGTGAATGGGGCTTCAGGATATTCAAAGGAGCCTTAAATATCACTATCTGGATGACGCCAATGAAGGCAAGATCTAGATCGCACCAGGCGTAACGAGTCCAGTGACTCACGATCAGCCCGGCAAGAGGCCCAATTTGGGGCTGCCCCAGGATTCACCTGCCGCGTCCATGGCTGAATCGCACCCATCATCTTTTATCAGCCCAATGCTCCCTTTATTCCAATCTCTCCTGAAAATGTTATCATTATCTAGCAGACCGCACAGTAGGAAAGGAAGACATGCATTTATTTCACATTTTAGTGAGTCAGAAACTTTGCCAAGCTCTTCACAGACAATTAATTGCTTAAGTGTTGTAACTGTTTTTGTGGGAAGAGTTTAATTCAAATCACTTTTGGTTTTATAACCCTGTACTGAAGGGGTTAAAACGTGGGTTATCTAAAATCTAATGCTGCTGTTTTAACTTGAGCAGAGCGGTGAAGATGGGTCAATTTTAATCCCAAGCCTTATTTAAATAGACCAAGTCCGACTCCTGCCCTAACTTACCTGAACGGCATTCGGCCAATATAGCATGAAAGCACAGTCAAGGGCTCATTTGTTGGGTTGTCATGGCTGTGGTGTGCACTGCTTAGACACCATTAAGCAGTCTTGTAAAAGTTACAAAAGGTCTTTATTAACATTGCTGAATTATGTACATATTTTACAGTAGAGGGGATTGGTATGGAGAGGACTCCACGGCATGACCTTATATGTTGCAACCTGGTGCTAGGTCAAATGTTCTTTTAACCTCACAGTGGATGGTACTGTACTCAGTCCCAGCTTAATATTTAATATACCAGATCCTTTTACTGCACCTCCCCCCAAGTCTTTATCTCCTGGCTATCGACTGTCAATAGTTACTTACAGTTTGATTCAAGTTGAATGTTGTCATAAGGCTCATAACGAAAACTGCTCTAACTCTAAACTACTTCTGTCATTAATATTATAACATTAACAGCAAGCATCAACTAAATTCATACTACCCCATCTCCCCATTTCAAGTTTTTGAAATCAATGTTTGAGGTGGTCTGGAAGTCTTGTAGCCTTGTCACGTTTCATTTGTCATCCAATTGGGTGGGTGAAGGATCAAGGGGCTGTTGATCTTGATGGTGGATCGTTAGTTGGAGCCAGGTGCAAGTGTGGTTTCATGTGCTTTCTCCATTGATGAGTGTTACACCATGCCTGGTCAGTCAGTTTGCTGTGGTGGTGGTTTGGTACCGTGAGTGGAGCTCGTTTCTTTCTGGAAGGATGGGAACGTTACCGTCCGGCTATCGATTGCGTTCCTTCTTCTTCTGCCTCTTCAGGGATCTGGAATGCTTCTGGGGTTGGGGTGGGACTGTCCTGTGGATGGAAGAAGAGGAGTGTAGGGGTCTCTCACCTTTGTTGAGCAGTACTTGTGTCAAGCTGTTACCTGGTTCCAGTGTACTCTGCGGTTTCATCACACTGTCTGGTAGTTGCTGGGATCGTGTGTAGTTCATCATCTCAACCAACTGCACCTTGGTCACTGGTGGCGACAGAGGTTCTGTTGGAAGTCATCCTGACTCTGGCTTCAACCTCCACAGGGGTGCTGTGGTAACCTCTGTGGTGATATACATGTACACATCAATGTATGTCATTGTATATCATAGCACATAGTATTGATACGACCTCAGACCAGCAGGTGGCATCCGTGACTGGAGACACCTGCCAGTTGGTAGTAGGATGTACGAGAGGATAGTTGTAGTTGGAGTAGTTCCAGTAGAATTCACTTAATTCATCCAGTAACCTTTGTCTGTTTTATAGTTTCTATCTTATCTTTACACGTGTTCATCAATAAATAATTGTTCTAGTTAAACAGCGAGATATTCTGTGTTCACCCTTACAGTGGTTAAATCACAGAACAACACAACTTCCTGCATTGTGGGAGGGTTTGGCTCTTGGTTCAGTTCGGGGAAAAGGAGAAGATCAGACTTGCTCTGTATACAGGGACAAGAAGTTGTTTTGTTATGCTCTTGGCGTAGCATAAGCTGCTTCCTTGATGTGCACTCTAACAAAGGAAGGTTCAGACTTGGAGATAGCTTTAACACGTTTATTAAACTATTAACAATTCTCCTACTTGGATTTGACGCTACTGTTAATCCTGTTATAGCTACTCAGACTGACGAACCAGTCTGCTTCAATCCACGTGGTGGGTGTGATGTTGAATCAACCCTGTGTCTGTACTCACTGAGTGTCTCCACTGAGCATGTGTGATGTGTCTTTTTATATGGGTTGGTGCAATGCCCTCCTGTGGCAGTGTCACCTCTGTTTGTATCTTGAATGCCCATTGGTCGTGTCCTATCTTACTGACCTATTGGTTGACTGTCTGTGTGTCATGTCTCTGGTGCTCCCTCTAGTGTCTAGCTAGGTGTAGTGTATGTACATTAACCCTTTGTGCACTTACAGTGATGTATAGCACGACATCCCCCTTTTTCGTGTTACATATTTTCTGTACAGCATTAAAGAAAATTGAACAAACTAGGTAGATGAGTGATGCTATGAACAAGTTATGATGACTGTGATGACTGTACAATAGTATACAAGACCAAATAATAGTTGCGATGACTTTGAGGATAAGACAATACAAAATAAAAGTTATGGGTCCAAAGTTCATGAATTTATATGGTCTGGTATAGAAGTGTCAATGGTGACGTTGTCATTCCCTTTAAGTCTGACATCACGACGCGTGTGACGTAGAGTGTAGGAATGGATTGCACATGCGCAGATCGCTGTTCCTTTACTTTGCTCATTTCTCTCAACTGCACATGTGCAGTACCTTTTCCAAGATGGCCGCCGATCAAAATTGTCATTTGTTTCTCCATGACCTCGGCCTCGTGATGAGTACTGGCGCCTCTCTTACCGTTTTCTGTTGGTTTGTTCAAATTTGTCCAGGACTGCCTGGAAGTCGCTCCTGTTTTGCCCTTTGGAGAATTTGAATGTTTTGAACATTTCTTCTGCTCTGGCACCCACGATGGTGAGCAGAAGCTCTGTCTTTTCAGCATCGGCCATGTCTTGTAGGTCGGCTGCTACCAGGAAGATCTCAAACCTTTGCCTGAATGCCCGCCAGTTTGCACTGAGATTGCGGTGGCACCTGAGCCGCTGTGAAACCGGAATCTCGATCGTCTTGCCTTGGTGTTGTTGCTGGTTGTCACTGTTTGCTGAGTTTTAACTATGTGGATTTAACAGTCACTCCTGGGTACCATGTTTAGTTATGCTCTTGACATTGCATAAGCTGCTTCCTTGATGTGCACTCTGACAAAGGAAGGTTCAGACTTGGCGATAGCTTTAACACGTTTATTAAACTTTTAACAGAAGTTACAAACAAAATCAACATTGGATTTCCACTTTCGGTTGTTGCTTTCGGGAGGATGAGCTCCTGGCTGCATCGGGATTGTGGCTGTCTTCATATTTTCTGCGGGTTAAAGCAGGTCAAGAGAAATGCCAGAATCTCTACTGTGGAGTGAAAGAGACTTATTTTGCACAATGTACATACATTCTGTGATCAGTTTGTCACTGTAATGGTTGTGAAATCATTGCAATAACTGGGAGTCAGATCTTATAAACCTCTATTAAGTCGCCTCTCATCCTCTTCCGCTCCAAAGAGAAAAGCCCTAGCTCCCTCAACCTTTCCTCATGAGACCTATCCTGCAAACCAGGCAGCATCCTGGTAAATCTCCTTTGCACCCTTTCCAATGCTTCCACATCCTTCCTATAGTGAGGTGACCAGAACTGCACACAATACTCCAAATGTGGTCTCACCAGGGTCATGTATAGTTGCAGCATAACCCCGCGGCTCTTAAACTCAAGCCCCCTGTTAATAAACGCTAACACACTATAGGCCTTCTTCACGGCTCTATCCACTGGAGTGGCAACCTTCAGAGATCTGTGGACATGAACACCAAGATCTCTCTGTTCCTCCACATTCCTCAGAACTCTGCCGTTGACTCTGTAATCCGCATTCAAATTTGTTCGACCAAAATGAATCATCTCGCACTTATCAGGGTTAAACTCCATCTATAAGGTGATGAAGGGGATAGATAGAGTGGACGTTCAGAGACTATTTCCTTGGGTGGATGTAGCTGTTACAAGGGGGCATAACTGTAAGGTTCAGGGTGGGAGATATAGGAGGGATATCCGAGGTAGGTTCTTTACTCAGAGAGTGGTTAGGGTGTGGAATGGACTGCCTGCTGTGATAGTGGAGTCGGACACTTTAGGAACTTTCAAGCGGTTATTGGATAGGCACATGGAGCACACCAGAATGACAGGGAGTGGGATAGCTTGATCTTGGTTTCGGACAATGCTCGGCACCACATCGAGGGCCGAAGGGCCTGTTCTGTGCTGTACTGTTCTATGTTCTATGTTCCCCTGCAGTGTGCAGTGGGGTGTCCGTGGTCTGCACCCAGCGGCCTTGCAACCACTGTTCTTCATCTGTTAGATGAGCAGCCTGGCGTCAGAGTCTAAAATGAAACTGGTTATTGGTCATTTACCGAGATGTCCATTTTCCTGTAGGGGGAGCCACAATGTCTGAGGTAGCCCAGGAAGAAGTGTTTCTTCTGGATCAGTGACCTCAACATCGTAATGGCTCTTGGATTATGCAGAAGGCACAATTGGCATGGCCTGCTGAAGTGTCCCTGTTTGTAACAGTAGAAGAATTTAGCAGCACTGGGTGTGCTTTGCCCTGTAGTGCTGGCACGGATGTCCAGCAGGGCTTTTGGGGGTTGGCTCACCCTAGTTTGGATGGTCTCTGCGCTTCTATGGCCAGATGAAGTGGACCAAGGTCTGACATCTGCCCCATGATGTGCTCTCACCTTTAAGAATTGTCCGTGTAGGCCAGCACGGTGGCGCAGTGGTTAGCACTGCTGACTCACAGCGCTGAGGTCCCAGGTTCGTATCCCGGCTCTGGGTCACTATCCGTGTGGAGTTTGCACATTCTCCCCGTGTTTTAATGGGTTTCACCCCCACAACCAAAGATATGCAGGGCAGGTAGTTTGGCCAGGCTAAATTGCCCCTAATTGGAAAAAATTAATTGGGATACTCTATAAATTTATTTTAAAAAATGGTCCAGTGTTTATTCCTTCCTTGGATAGCCTGACTAGCTGGTTAGCCTTATCGAGAGTGAGGTATTCCTTGGTTTGGGGAAAGTCGGCGAGTGAATTGTCTGTGACACGCCCCACACTTATGTATTGCGTTCTGATTTCATATTTGCATCCTTCTGCCATGCTGTAGAGGTCTATGACTCTTCTGCACTGTAAATTCTATGATTCTATGACAAAGAATCAATAGACTTCCCAGCTGGATTCTCCAGTTAAATTTAGTGCTTTCCAAGATTTTGTTGGATGGCAGGTTGAAAATGAGGGCAAAAGATTTTAAAACATCTTCAAACTTAGCATGTGGCTTGCCTGGTGACGATATCTTCTGCAATTGAATAAAGTAGAATGATAACTTGTTCTGCCTCCAACCTTTTCTTTAGTCCTGCAGATGTGTTATATCTGAGTAACCTATTTCTCCAATGATTCCAATTGTGAGATTGATCCGGGCCATAGGTAAGGTACATTGGGGTGGCAATGATGAATTGTGATCCATGGAAAACGCAACTGCAAAATGATCACTGGTTGGTTTGCCACACTGCGTCAGGTGAATGGCAACAGCCTGACGTAAGCCGGATTAGGTTAGGAGGGCAGAGGTTTCGTAGGTTTGCAAGGCATTCTGGCTTTCATTAAGCAGGGATTTCTGGCTGTTCCATGTTTTTTAAAATTTCCTTTGTTGCATTCCGGACTTGGGGGTCACATGGAAGGGACGGCAAGTCACAGGTAGGACTAGCGATGTACGTGCAATTGAATTTTCTGCCTGATTGATTTCCAAAATAAATAGTTCACAGGACTATTCACAGGACAGGGGTGGCATGATGGCACAGTGGTTAGCACTGGTGCCTCACAGCACCAGGGACCCAGGTTCAATTCCGGCCTTGGGTGACCTTTCCTCCAGATGCTCCAGTTTCCTCCCACAGTCCAAAGATGTGCAGGTTAGGTGGGGTTATGGAATTATGGAGATAGGGCAGGGGAGTGGGCTTAGTGGATGCTCTTTCAGAGGGTCGTTATAGACTCGATGGGCTAAATGGCTTCCTTTTGCATTGTAGGAATTCTATGGTTCTATGGACTGGCTTTCCTGGAACTTTAAAAATGTTTTATCTCACTGTGAGGAAATATTAAAACCAAGTTTTGAAAATATTGTAAGTGTGGGATGAAATACAAGCTTGTATTGTTCTGAGTCAAGATCATATTATACATTTGCAGTTTGGTGGTGATAAAAGTTAACTGTTACACCAGCCTTTCAGGATCCAGACTGCAAATGTGTAGAGCCAGTAAGTTAGATTCCAGCGTGAGTGATGGTATGGAGCACCATTCAGAAGTCACAAGGGCAGCACGGTAGCACAAGTGATTAGCACTGTGGCTTCACAGCGCCAGGGTCCCAGGTTCGATTCCCCGCTGGGTCACTGTCTGTGCGGAGTTTGCACGTTCTCCCCGTGTCCGCGTGGGTTTCCTCCGGGTGCTCCGGTTTCCTCCCACAGTCCAAAGACGTGCAGGTTAGGTGGATTGGCCATGCTAAATTACCCGTAGTGTCCATAAGGGTTGGGAGGGGTTATTGGGTGGAAGTGAGGGATTAATGTGGGTCGGTGCAGACTCGATGGGCCGAATGGCCTCCTTCTGCACTGTATGTTCTATGTAATCTATGTAAAAAAAGCTTGTGAGCCAATTAGGGGCGAGGGGGTGGTACCAGAAAGTGCAGGTAAAAAGCTCTTGGTGCATATTGTTCTCTCTCTCTTATTTGTTCTCTTTCCATTGTTCTCTTCCTTATGCCCTTCTGGGTGTGTATCTCTTTTGTTTGTATTTTGAAAATGTACTAACCAAGTTTTTGCAATAAACTCAATCACAAGCTACCACCAGACCCCGTTTCTTATTAGAAAATAAGAGGTCCTACACTCAGCTTGCAGGCTGTTGTCCATCCGTTCTGCTTTGTTGAAACAACTTCCACAGGGATCTTGTGGAGAATTTATCTTGAGCTTTACTTCTGCCTTTTTTCTGCTGCCAGGATCTTCTGTCCCTGGAGTTTTTCAAATGAGGTTTCTCAGCTTCGTGCATAATGTTTTTTCAATAGAACAATAGAACATTACAGCGCAGTACAGGCCCTTCGGCCCTCGATGTTGCGCTGACCTGTGAAACCAATCTAAAGCCCATCTACACTATTCCATTATCATCCATATGTTTATCCAATGACCATTTAAATGCCCTTAATGTTGGCGAGTCCACTACTGTTGCAGGTAGGGCATTCCACACCCCTACTACTCTCTGAGTAAAGAACCTACCTCTGACATCTGTCCTATATCTATCTCCCCTCAATTTAAAGCTATGTCCCCTCGTGCTAGACATCACCATCCGAGGAAAGAGGCTCTCACTGTCCACCCTATCTAATCCTCTGATCATCTTGTATGGCTCTATTAAGTCACCTCTTAACCTTCTTCTCTCTAACGAAAACAGTCTTAATTCCCTCAGCCTTTCCTCATAAGATCTTCCCTCCATACCACGCAATACTCCAAATGCAGCCAGAGTTTTGTACAGCTGCAACATGACCTCATGGCTCCGAAACTCAATCCCTCTACCAATAAAAGCTAACACATCGTACGCCTTCTTAACAACCCTATCAACCTGGGTTGCAACTTTCAGGGATCTATGTACATGGACACCGAGGTCTCTCTGCTCATCCACACTACCAAGAATCTTACCATTAGCCCAGTACTCTGACTTCCTGTTATTCCTTCCAAAATGAATCACCTCACACTTTTCTGCATTAAACTCCATTTGCCACTTCTCAGCCCAGCTCTGCAGCTTATCTATATCTCTCTGTAACCTGCAACATCCTTCCGCACTGCCCACAACTCCACCGACTTTAGTGTCATCCGCAAATTTACTCACCCATCCTTCTACGCCCTCCTCCAGGTCATTTATAAAAATAAATTTCAGAAAATAAATTCTGTTGCTGATGTCCTTTTCTTGATTCCTTAAGTTTGTTTTTACAGGGGATGTGGATTTTGATGCCACCGCTGCCACCATGTTTTGTTAGATAGTCATTATGGTGTATACTGCTCAGAGACACCATTAAGCAGTCTTTTAGAAGTTACCAACACATTTTTCTTCACATTGCTGAAGTTAACATTTGCAGTGGAGGGTACAGGTACGGAGAATATACCATGGCATGTCGTTACATGTTTCTACCTAGCTCTACATCTGCCTGAAACTCTAGGTCAGGCGCCTTCTTACTTCACCGGTGGGCAGTACTGTATTCAGTCCCAGATTAACCCTTAATCCTTAAGGCACCTGATTTTCTATGACAATAGGAACTGTCTCAATAAGTTGTGAATGGGGAAGGGAGGTGGGAGTTTTGATAAAATCGTAGAAAACATGAGGCTGAGGTACCTGAAAGATTCATTGCTCTTCCTGACCCCCAAGGGAGCCTGAGAAATCAAAATAATAAACTGTTAAAGACCAAATGTGGGTCTGCTGAACTTCAGCACTGGATTTCAGTGTTGAGGCCGGCAGAGGGCTGCTGACCTCACTGTAGATGATTAAAATGTGGTCGGGGTCTGAATGATCAAATCAGATCCTGACTTTTGAATGTCAATGATTCTCTTACCAACCATCAGCCTTGCCTGCCTGAGGTAAGGGCCTCAAATTCCACCCAATAAAATAGCACAAACTGTTGTGTAACACTTCTCTGGGGACCCCCAGACTGCCAATATTTTAATTCCCCTCCTGTCACCAACCATCGCTACCCCACACACACCCTGTTTGCATTGAATGCGGGTGATCAAATTGGAATTTAAATCCTCATCCAATTAGAAAAGTCAAACATTCCTTCCATTTATCCATTACCCTGGTGTAGTTGAAAGTTGTCCTGTAATGTTTTACTTGGTAATACTTACTATTCCGCTATCTAGATTGATAAATCTATCTCCAACATAAGACCAACTAGGTCTCTTATCTACTGGGTACAAGGGTCGAATAGAAAACCTTTCCAGGAGACCACATATTACTTTCCCCACCTGAGCTACTCGGCATTATGTGTGCTCCTCCTGCACCCCCCTTCTGAGAATGGTTGGCACTCCTTGATCCAAACTTTCCGTAATCAGATTGGACCCACCTTCACTCAATAATTGGGCTGCAATTTAATGTCCTTCTCCGACACACGTTTTGAGGCAGGGAGGGCATGTAACCAGTCAAGAAAGTGTTGGGCAGGGATCCCGCCGCCTTCCTGCCTCTGCCCTGATTAAACCCCAGGCAGGAAGGTTTGTGGATATTTTGCCTGCCCCGCCGTCAATCCAGGCCCTCAAGTGGGCAGTTAATGCCTCCTTCCGCTGCTGCTGATATTCAACCGCCGGTGAGTTGGGCAGTCACCAGGCGGGAGGTCCGTAAAGCAAACCCTTGATCCCAAAGAAGGCCCACTGCTGGGCAGTTATGAGCCTAACTGGCACTTAGTATGCCAGTCCTTTCTCAAAGCAGGCAACGCGGGACTTTCACCAACTCTCCTGCATTAAATATCATCTTCAATATGCTGGGAATTATTCCCACTGATTCCCAGCTGCAGCTTCCTCACCTACTTGCTGCTTGCCGCCATGAGGCTGCACGATTCTATGTAGCAAACTAGAGAGGATTGATTATATAAGACATGTGCTGTTTGTTCTCAGACAGGTTATCTTCCCCAGAGTCTGAGTCCTAACCTCAGGAGAAAAGATAATGATAAGTATAACTATAAATAGCTGACATATAAATGACATGCTGAAATTAAATCAATGCTTTCCACTTAAAGTAAGGCTGTATAAATATGGTAATACATTGCAAAGGATTTGAATCATACTGATTCATTATGTGCAGGAAATTGGTCCACCCTCTCATCAGTGGGAAGCCTCCCTCCAATCTACTAATCATGTAAATGAGAATGACAAAAACATGTAAAACCATTCCCTTAAACACGATTTAGTCATGATTGCTCTCACTGTATCAAAGGGTCGATGACCCATTAGCCTAACAATGGGAAACTTTCTTGAGGGTGAGTATTGCTTATATGTGGAAAGCATTTTATTTTTCTGCTCACGGGTTTGTTTTCTAAATGGGAGAGGCCAAATTTGAGTTTTCCAAATGAAGCCAAGTTTGGCTATCCATGCAGCGACTTACACTGACCCCCATTCAGCTTGTTCATTTTGGACGGAGTGTGATTTGGCTTGCAGAATTGCAATAGTTTTGTTTATTTTTTCACAAATTGCACTTATTTAGCACACTTGTAAAGCCACACACACAACTCTTTCTTCATCTGGAATACAAACTGGAGGTGTTGTGTGAGTACGTATAAGGTGTACCAACTGGTGGCCCATTGGTCAAAGAATGGTTGCACTAAAGCACAATAAAATGTACTTTGTTCCTGGAAAGCTGCTTTTTAAAAGAACAGTCATGTTGTCTGTAATGGTGACAATGTTTTGAGACATTGAAAGATCTACAGTCTACAATGTTTTGAGACATTGAAAGATCTACAGTCTACAAAACATGATGTTGCACATTATTATTAAAATAAATAATTTGCACTTGCATAACATCAGGATGTTTTGAAGCCCTTTACAGCCAGCGAAGTACTTTTGTAACGTAGTCACTGCTGTAATGTACAAAATGCTTATTCAAAATACACATCGCAAGATCTCAGAACTAGCCAAAGAATAAATGAACAGGTAAACCATTTTATTAGAGACTTCAGTTGAGGAATAAATGTTGGCCAACGCACCCAGAGTACTGCTCCAGCTCTTCTTTGAAGTGTTCTGTGGGATCTTTTACATCCACCTGGGACAGAAGATGGTGCTCTGCTTTTATACCTCACCAGAAAGACAGTGGGCTGGATTTCCATCGGCGGGATCCTCCACTTCGCCAACAGCTCACTCACACCCGCGGATTTCCCGACAACCTGGTGGTGCCCACAATGGGAAACCCCATTGACTGGCTGCTGGAATGGAGGATCCCGCTGCCGGCGGGGGTGCACCGCACCGGGAAAGCCTGCCACGAGGTCCACAGAGATTTGAAGATTTTGCAGACTGCAAGAATGAACCACGTGGAGTCGTTGAAGCAACCACTGAGTCTCAGATTTCATGGTAATGTGGGCAGCAACTGGCATGTGTTTAGACATCAATTTAATCTGTTTCTTACTGCAGTAAATTTAGGAGATCAATCAGATTTGTGTAAGGCAGCGATGCTTCCAACAGCGGCAGGGCCCGAAGCAATTGCTGTGTTTAATACGTTTACATTTCCAAACAATGAAGATAGTAAAAATTTTAACAAAGTATTTTGAAGATTTGATAAACATTGCACCCCCAGAAATAATTAAATTTATGAACGCTATGTGTTCAGATCACGTTTATAGAAGACAAAAGAGTCCATAGATCATTTCATCACTGATTTAAAGTTAAAAGCTAAAACCTGTAATTTTTCTGTAGTGGAACCTTCCATGATTCGGGACCAAATTGTGTTTAGTGTGAATGACAATAAGCTGAGGGAATGGTTACTGAGGAAATCGGAGCTGTCTTTGGCACAAGCAGTTAAGATTCGTCAGGCTCACGAGCTAGCAGCACAGCATTCTAAATGTTTCTCAGTAATGGCTGCGTCTTCTTCCCAAAAAAGGCGGGAAAGTTCCTGCAGCTCCTCACACACCAGCATACAGGTTAAAGATCAGGACAAAGTATTTCTGTGGCAAAGATGTGGTCAAAGGCACAAATTAAGGCAGTGTCCAGAATTTGGCAAGTTTTGTTCCAGGTGCAAAGGAAAAAAAAATCACTTTGCTCAGAATTGTTACTCTAAGCTCAACCACAGGTCAGTCAGCACATTGGAAGACACACAGTTTCCAGTGATGAAACACCATTTTTGTTGACGTAATAACAGAGAAGAATAATCTTTGGGAGACATCAAAAAATTCTCAAGCACTTAAAAAATGCAAAGTGAAACGCCATTTAAAATAAACGCGGTTGATCAGGACAAATGGCTGCTACCACTTGAAGGGAATTGTACACTGGTCCAATTGAGGTTAGACACTGGCGCCAAAGCCAATTTAATCAGCATGAATGATTTAAAATAATCTAAAAATTCAGCCAATTAGAAGAAATCACAAAATATCTCTGAGAGGTTATAATTGTTCAAGCATTAAATGTTATGGTGCTTGTGACCTGATTGTGATGGGGAAGAACACAGTTTATTCTGTCCCATTCTGTGTTGTATCCGAGGGCTTGGATTCATTATTAATTGATCAGTCCTGTGAAGAATTAGGTCTAGTGCAGTTGGTATATAGCATCCACAAAGGATTGAATCAACACTCCTGCGATTCTGAGAACATTATCAGCAAATTCAGCGATGTGTTCACTGATTTTAGTGCACTACCATTTGCCAACGCAATACAATTTAAAGAAAATGCATTAGCTAAAGCACCGAGTGCCAAACTATTAGTAGTGAAATTGCTGAAGATGTAGATCTGCATGTCAATCTCATTTCTACCCTACCACCCATATCAGATACAAAACCATAAGTTATCAAGAAGAGAGAAGAACCTACCAATGGGGTAAATTCCATGATATGTGTGAAACTAAAAAATGGTGATGTTCATATAGGCATAGATCTCAAAGATCTTAATGAAAAAAGTGTACATATTGTAAAACAATCATTACAGAAAACAATGGACAGCCAATCTGATCCATATTTCACAAAATCACGTTATAAAGCATTACCATTGTCATATGGTAGATCACCAGCAGAGTTATTCATGAATAGAAAATGGAAAAGGAGAAGAATGCAGTGATACTGCAGGAAATGCAAAACATTAAAGCAAAACAAAAGCAGTTCTATGGTAGAGTGTCTGGAACTTTACCACCTCTGAATAGTGATGACCTTGTGAGAATTAAAGATTCAGGCAATTAGTCGAGAAAAGCCATTGTACTTGAAGAAGTAGCACCTCATTCCTACAATGTACAGACAGAGGAAGGGTTGGTATTGAGAAGAAACCATCATGCGCTCTTGAAAACCAGAGACTTTCACAACAACGTGATGGGTGACGAATCTATATCAGAATCTGCGTCAGCTGCAGTGTCGGATAGTTCAGCAGTTCCTGAGCATGCGAATGTCATGGTGAACATTGAATCTACAAGTTCTGAGTAGCAAGGTCAACTTTGAGAAGATCAACCAGTGTCAGAAGAAAACCTGATCGACTCAATTTATAGATTTGGACTATTTGTACTTACTATGTTTGCTGTTCTATATTATGTATATATACTTGTTAAACCAGTTTTAAAACTGTTAAAGAAAAAATTAATACTGTTAGACTCACAGGCTAATGATATCACATGTAAATATACTGATAATAATGTATTAATTTATTCCTTCAAAGGAAAAGGGATGTAGTGATATCATGGTCATGTTGTAATTCACCAATTAACCACTAGGTGTTCCATTAGGATATAAGTGAATGTTAGAGTCAGGTCACCTCAGACTGACTTGGGAGCTGGGAAAGAGGTTGCTGGTGCGTGTTCATACTGTTTTTCGTCTGTTGTTTTGTATATATTTGACCCACAGTTAATGTTAATAAATCATTTGTAGCTTTAGCTACAAGTGTTCTTGTAATATAAATCAGGTCATCTGGCAAGAACATTACAACTGGCAAGCCTGGAAGGATTTGATCAGTTAAGACTGAAGAGCTCTAGTCATAGCTATTGAAAACCTGCTGTTGAAAGCACTTTCTGTCCTCTCAGAGAGAGGACTCATTGTTTGACAGGTGATTTCCTACTTCTTGCAAGCACTTCGTCTGTAGAGTACATCACTTACCTTCAGCTGCACTTCCTTCCTGCAGCCGTCACCACAGCATGGCAGCAGATTATGCAGCTCCATTTTCCGACTCTTGTGAAGATCAACAGCAGAAGCAACACTAACGCCAACAGCTCCAGCAGGAGCAACACCTCAAACTGTACCAGTTTCTTTCTCCTCAGCCTCATGTTCCTCCACAGGGCAGAGGAGAGGGCACAGGGATTTAGATCAAAGGAGGTGAGACCCTCAACACAGAGTCCACAGACAGTGGATCCGCTCTCTCCCCATCTCTGAGCACCAGCGCCTCTCAGGCTCTCACAGTAGACCACTGCTAACACCAACAGCATCCTACAAGGCCTGTGGAGAAGGTGGGTTCACATTGCAAGGAGCTGTTAAAAGGCTGCCATCCCACCACTTCCTATCTAAGGTTGTGTGCTCTCTCCTCCTGACAGGAGTGACAAAGCAGATTGCTGAGAGCTTGTAATAGCTTGTGCAAAGAGGAGAAAAGGAAAGTACAACAGATGTGGAATGGCACTGTGAGGCATCGGTGTGAGAGGACAAACGGCTGAGAGGAAAATGGTGGCTGTTCAGATGGAGCTGATGTGAGCGACCTGAAGAGAGTAGAATGAATGGAGCTGCAAGGAGAGTTTTCCTGAAGACTGCTGGGCATAAAACTGCACAGTGAGCAGAGGCAACACCAGTGCCAACAACTCCAGCAGGAGCAACACCAGCAACTACACTCCTACTCCTCACTTCCTCGGCCACTTCCATCCGCACTGGTTCGGTTGGAAATATCACCTCAATGCTGCCGTTATGTTCCCTCAGCAGGACTTGCAGGTAAGAGAAAGAGATGTGGGGTGTTACCTTCTCAGGTCTCCACTTCATTTCTGTGTTTTTTGGCTCAAAAATCCAACTGTTTGTCAATCCTTGAAACTCGTGTGGTCCCTTTCATTAGAAATCTTTCCTTTGACGAAATAAGCATGTCATCCTGCCTATACTCCTTGGTTGGTTTGGAAAACCAGAGGTGGAATGCTAATGGTGTGGGTCTAGGAAAGAACCTTAACAAAAACCTCTCCTTCACCATTCCCCAATCTGCCATTGGTCCTGTCATTCCAACAAGGGCTAAGTGCAGAAAACAATGCCTCATGATTATTAGTCTAGCATGTTGGATTGCTCGTTCAGTATCCTTACACCCTTGAACCTAAAGTCTGTAATAATCTACAGTGCAGAGCTTAAAATCTGAACAAAAAATAGAAAATATTGGAAAGGCACAAGTCAACATGTTCTGAAAGAGAAATTTAGCTTCGCCTCTTTGTCATACACATTCTAATGAAGGGCGGGGTTCTCCGCCACATGTTTATCAGCGGCAATCTTCAACGGCAGCGGGATTTTATCTTCCCGCCGCTTGCCAATGGGATTTCCCATTGTGTGGTGGTATGTATTAGGGGTAGTACGGTACCTGTGAAGCCGAGAGGCTATTGGCTGACAGGTCCCGGGTCCTGGTTGGATCTGCCGCTTGCTGGCTCCGCCCAGAAAGGCGGAGTATAAGAGCCCGGGTTCTCCCAGCAGCCGCATTCTATAACTGAGCTGCTGGGGAACAAGTCTTGCTTAATAAAGCCTCGATTGACTTCATCACTTCTCGACTTGAGTGAGTAATTGTTGCGCTACAATTTATTAAGCAAGCTTAAAAAAACTATGGAGCTCCGGATCGCCCCGGAGTGTCTGCGAATCAGCCCCCATGCAGCAAACTCGGCCGCCATGTTTAAACACTGGCGAGCATGCTTCGAAGGTTACCTTCGAACGGCCCCCGGCCGGACAACGGAAGATCAGAAAATGCAGGTCCTGCATTCCAGGGTGAGCCAGGAGATCTACACGCTCATCGAAGACGCGGAGGATTTCCCGACGGCGCTCACCATGCTGAAAGGAGTCTACATTCGGCCCATAAACCAGGTCTACGCACGCCACCAACTCGCGACGAGACGGCAAATCCCCGGAGAATCGCTCGACGAGTTTTACAGCGCACTGTTGATTTTGGGAAGGAACTGCAACTGCCCGTCGGTGAGCACAAACGAGCACACAGAGCTCCTAATCAGGGATGCTTTTGTGGCAGGTATGACTTCTTCTCAAATTCGCCAAAGACTGTTAGAGAGAGGCTCGTTAGGACTCGCAGAGGCACAGGCCCTTGCGGCCTCCCTTGACGTGGCCTCTCAAAATGCCCGCGCCTACGGCCCCGACCGCGCAGCAGCCCCTTGTGCTCTGTGGACCCCCATTGCGACCGATGCCCCGGCACCCCCCACCCCCCCCCCCCCCACCGCAGGCCTGTGCGGCTAGAGCACCAGACCATCCCGGTGGGCCCTGCTGCTATTGTTGCGGGCAGGCGAAACACCCCCGGCAGCGCTGCCCGGCCCGCTCAGCCCGGCCCGCTCAGCTATCTGTAAGAGCTGTGGCAAAAAGGGGCATTACGCAGCGGTGTGCCAGTCCCGGGGGGTCGCCGCTATCTCCGGGGGAGAACGGGGACAGCAGACTCAACCTCCCCAACGATCCATGTGCGGCCCGCGGGCGCCGCCATTTTGGGTCCCGGAAACCTGGCGGGGAGGATGGGCGCCGCCATCTTGTGACCCCCGGCCACGTGCCATCCATGGGGGCGGCCATTTTGTCCACCCCCGACCGCGTGCGATCCATGGACGGCGCCATCTTGGCTGATAGCCAAGGACCCCAGGATTGACGGCTCCACGGGTCTGAAGAAAACGCAGCGATGCAACAACCAAGACTGGCTTCAGTGACCCTGGCCCAATCGCGGCCCCGGACGCTCCAAACGGCAACAACAACAGTGCTGGTCAACGGGTACGAGACGCCATGCCTGATCGACTCTGGGAACATGGAAAGTTTTATCCACCCGGATACGGTAAGACGCTGTTTTCTTTCCATTCGTCCGAGCACCCAAAAGATTTTCCTGGCAGCGGGATCCCATTCCGTAGAGATCAAAGGGTTCTGCATCACGAACCTAATGGTGCAAGGGAGGGAGTTTAAGAATTATAGGCTTTACGTCCTTTCCCAACTCTGCGCTCCAACTCTCTTAGGGTTAGATTTCCAGTGTAACCTCCAGAGCCTAACGTTTTAATTCGGCGGCCCAATACCCCCACTCACTATCTGCAGCCTCGCGACCCTCAAGGTTGAACCACCTTCCTTGTTTGCGAACCTCACCCCGGATTGCAAACCCGTCGCCACTAGGAGCAGACAATACAGCGCCCAGGACCGGACGTTTATCCGGTCTGAAGTCCAGCGGCTGCTGAAGGAAGGCATAATCCAGGCCAGCAATAGTCCCTGGAGAGCCCAGGTGGTAGTTGTGAAGACCGGAGAGAAGCAGAGGATGGTCGTAGACTATAGTCAGACCATCAATCTGTACGCGCAGCTCGATGCGTACCCTCTCCCCCGCATATCCGACATGGTCAATTGGATTGCACAGTACAAGGTCTTTTCCACCGTGGACCTCAAGTCCGCATACCACCAGCTCCCCATCCGCCCGGGTGACCGCAAGTACACGGCCTTCGAGGCAGATGGGCAGCTCTACCATTTTTTAAGGGTCCCATTTGGCGTCACGAACGGAGTCTCGGTCTTCCAACGGGAGATGGACCAAATGGTTGACCAGCGCGGTTTGCGGGCCACGTTCCCATACCTCGACAATGTAACCATCTGTGGCCATGACCAGCAGGACCACAACGCCAACCTCCGCAAATTCCTCCAGACTGCTAACGCCCTGAATCTCACCTATAACGAGGAAAAATGCGTTTTTAGCACCAACCGCCTGGCCATCCTGGGATACGTAGTGCACAATGGAGTGATAGGCCCCGACCCATGCGCCCCCTTATGGAATTTCGCCTCCCCCACTGCTCCAAAGCCCTGAAACGCTGCCTGGGCTTCTTTTCATACTACGCACAGTGGGTCCCCCAGTACGCAGACAAGGCCCGCCCGTTAATCCAGTCCGCTACCTTCCCCCTGTCGACAGAGGCCCCCCAGGCCTTCAGCCACATCAAAGCGGATATCGCAAAGGCCACGATGCACGCAATCGATGAGTCCCTCCCCTTCCAGGTCGAGAGCGACGCATCCGATGTAGCTCTGGCGGCCACCCTCAACCAAGCGGGCTGACCCATGGCCTTTTTCTCCCGGACCCTCCACGCCTCAAAAATCCACCACTGCTCAGTAGAAAAGGAAGCCCAAGCCATAGTGGAAGCTGTGCGACTTTGGAGGCATTACCTGGCCGGCAGGAGATTCACTCTCCTCACTGACCAACGGTCGGTAGCCTTTATGTTCGATAATGCACAGCGAGGCAAAATCAAGAATGACAAGGTCTTGAGGTGGAGGATTGAGCTCTCCACCTATAACTATGAGGTCTTGTATCGTCCCGGAAAGCTGAACGAGCCGTCCATTGCCCTATCCCGCGGCACATGTGCCAACGCACAAGTAGACCGCGTCCAAGCCCTCCACGAGGACCTCTGCCACCCGGGGGTCATTCGATTCTACCATTTTGTGAAGTCCCGCAACCTCCCCTACTCTGTTGAGGAGGTGCGTACAGCCACCAGGAACTGCCAAATCTGCGCAGAGTGCAAACCGCACTTTTTCAGGCCAGATAGAGCACACCTGATAAAGGCTTCCCGTCCCTTTGAACGCCTCAGTTTGGATTTCAAAGGCCCCCTCCCCTCCACCGACCGCAACGCATACTTCCTCAATGTGGTGGACGAGTACTCCCGTTTCCCCTTCACCATCCCCTGCCCCGACATGGCAGCGGCCACAGTCATTAAAGCCCTGGGCACCATCTTTACACTGTTCGGTTTCCCCGCGTACATCCACAGCGACAGGGGGTCCTCCTTCATGAGCGACGAACTGCATCAGTTCCTGCTCAGCAAGGGCATTGCCTCGAGCAGGACGACCAGTTACAACCCCCGGGGGAACGGTCAGGTAGAGAGGGAGAACGGTACGGTCTGGAAGACTGTCCTACTGGCCCTACGGTCCAGAAATCTCCCAGTTTCCCAGTGGCAGAAAGTCCTCCCGGATGCCCTCCACTCCATCCGGTCGCTGCTGTATACCACCACTAACCAAATGCCTCACGAGCGCCTCCTTGTCTTCCGTAGGAAGTCCTCCTCCGCAACGTCGCTGCCGACCTGGCTGGCAGCCCCAGGACTCATCTTGCTCTGAAAGCATGTGCGGGCGCACAAATCGGACTCGTTAGTCGAGAGGGTTCACCTTCTCCACGGAAACCCTCAGATGGCGTACCCCGACGGCCGACAGGACGTGGTCTCCCTGCGGGACCTGGCGCCCGTCGGAAACACACACACACCCCCAACACCGATCACCCCCTCTCTCCCACCGGCGCACCCCACGACCGCTCCCTTCCCGGGTGGATCGGTCCTCCTCCCGTGCCCGCCCAGGAGTAAAGAATCAGGGACGAACAGCGCACCGCTCCCAGAAACGACAGTGCCCGAGCCAGCACCTGCACCACCACCGGGGCTGAGGCGATCGACAAGGACGACCAGGGCACCTGCTCGACTCATGGAATCCGCGTGACAAAAATCTGTAAATAATTCTGACAAAACCTGTAAATAGTTAACTGTTCAGCTAAATGCATAGCCACTGTACAAAATTAGCTCCATGACCAGCCTTGTAAACCCCTACCACCATGCGAACCACCACCCCGCCGGGTTCTTTTTTAACAAGGAGTGAATGTGGTGGTACGTATTAGGGGTAGTACGGTACCTGTGAAGCCGAGAGGCTATTGGCTGACAGGTCCCGGGTTCTGGTTGGATCTGCCACCTGCTGGCTCCGCCCAGTAAGGCGGAGTATAAGAGCCCGGGTTCTCCCAGCAGCCGCATTCTGTAACAGCTGCTGGGGAACAAGTCTTGCTTAATAAAGCCTCGATTGACTTCATCACTTCTCGACTTGAGTGAGTAATTGTTGCGCTACACATTGTAACCACCCAATGCCACCAGGGAATCCCACAGGTGTTGGTGCGCAGCCGGTGGGAAAAGAGAATCGCGATGACCGGAGATTTCTGGCTGAAAAAACACCTCTGAAGCACTAATCAATTTTTATTTTTACTTGTTGAACAAATTCATGTGATTTGCAGTATTCCCAATTTAGGCTCCAAGGGAGACCGAAAAATATAGTCTAATATTCAATGCTGGACTTGACCCAATCCATTCCTTATTATATGTGGTAAAATGTTCCATTATGCAGTGTTATCATCTCCCACATTAATGAGTGCCAATGAATTCTTCAGAGTGAAAAGCTCCAGAATGCCAGCATTATGCACTTGGGTCATCGTAACTCTGCCATCTTACTGCACTATTGCTTCATTGTAAAGCCCAACTACTCACGATTAAATATTTTGTCAAGTTAACTTTTAAGAGCAAGCCAGTAAATTTACATTAATAACATCTGTCTCACATTTCTGATTTAAATTGCCAACTATCTTAAATTGTTCAGAGTGTCTCTTGCAGAATTTGCAATGAGTTTAACTATAGGCCGTAACTTCTTTGGAGTGGCAATCCTTGGATTGCCATGCTGTGCCCAGTAATTTATGTAAAATGTCTACCGTGCCTGCTCACCCGACATTCTGACTCAGACAAGAAGAGATCCAGGCAGCTGTCTATACAGCCTAAAGTTGCAGCCCAGGTGTTATAGAGTCATAGAATCATACAGCAGAGAAAAACCCATCGTCCAATCGCGTCCGCCCTAGTCAAAAACAACCACCGAACCATTCTTTTTTTTTCAATTTTGAAGCTACCAACACAAATCGAGGTTTAAATAAAAGCTGCATGGTTCACATTAAATACATGGCCTGGGGACTTCGAAGCAGCAACGATGATGGTTGGTTTTCCACAGCTTTCAAAAACTCACCCAACTCAATACTGCTACACATTTTTAATAATAATAATCTTTATTGTCACAAGTAGGCTCACATTAACAATGCAATGAAGTTACTGTGAAAATTCCCTAGTTGCCACATTCCGGCGCCTGTTCAGGTACACAGAGGGAGAATTCAGAATGTCCAATTCACCTAACAGCACATCTTTCGGGACTTGTGGGGGGAAAGCGGAGCCGGAGGAAACCGCGCAGACACTGGGAGAAGGTGCAGATTCTCCACAGACAGTGACCCAAGCTGCAAATCGATCCTGGGACGCTGGCCTTGTGAAGCAACAGTGCCGCCAGGTCTTCTGATCCTGGGTTCACAGAAATGCGCAGTGCAGCATCCCTTTGGTAACCCCATTTGGGCAGAGTAGACTCGGGGGAAGACAGGACACACACACTTTTTACGGTACTAGTTGACTTTTGGTAAGTTTATAGGTCCAGTCTTAATGTTAGAGAATGGATGAGTGAATGGGTGCGTGGGTAAATTGGTAGGTGAGTAAGTGATAGGTAGGTAAGTGTGTAGGTTACGTGGGTGAGCTGGGTGGGTGGGTAAGTGGTGAAGTGAGTAAGTGTTTAGGGTGGGTGGATTGGTGGATAAGGTGGTAAGTGGTGAGGTTGGAGAGTGGGTATTTGGGTTGGAAATGGAGGTAACTGGGTCTGGAGGCAGAGGGGGAGGGTTAGTTGGGTTGAAACTGGGCAGCCTGGGTGGGAGGGTGGGGGGGGGTGAAATAAGGTTAGTTGGGAATATAGGTGGTTGGAAGGGATAGTCAGGTTTGGGGTTTGTTGCTGGATGGTCAAGGTGTGGTATTCAGGTCAGAGGAGTCGTGAGGTCTGCTGAGTGGAGGGTAGTTGAGTGGTCGGAGAGGTAGTCAGATTGGGTCATGTGAGAAGGGTATTCAGGTCGGGGGTTATTCGGGTGGTTGGGGATGGTCGTCAGGTCAGGGGGTAGTCGGGTCAGGGATATAATTGGGTGGTCAGGGGATAGTCAAGTAGTCCGGGGTAGTCAGGTAGCAAGGATAATCATTTTGAATTGGGTGATCACAGAGGGTTAGTCGGGGGTAAAGATGTGATGGGAGGGCGGTCCAAATGTGGAGTTCCTCAGGTGTTAGACAAAGTTTTAATCTCTCACATTTCCTGGGTAATTATTCCGGTAACACCCATGGAATTGTCTCATGTCTCCCAATCTAACTCAGAGTCAATGACATTCACATAGAGTTCTGGGGATCAGGGCAATTGCCCATCGCAGAATTAAACTTTCCAGGCAATTCCCGAGTAGGCCCATGTGTCAGGACTTCTGCAGGCTCGCAACCCACTCAGTCATGGTCTCCGACAATCTGAAGTTTGGAAAGTTTGATCCTTGAAAACAGTGTACCACTCAATGTGGGACTGGGTCATAAAGACGAAAAAGCTGCCATGCTCATTCCTTGAACTTTGATGATTTAACTAATCTCAGCCACAACAGCAATGGGACTTCCCACTTCCCATTATTCTTCACTGATCTCTGCTACAGGATTCACGGTTAAATAGCCCCATCAAGATTCACTCATGAGAAATGGTAAGGTACTGCAACGGCTGTGTGTGCCTTTGGAAATAGGGCCCAGCATGAATTATCACCTTCAAGAAAAATGAGAGCAAAAACGGGACTGGGGCAGAAGGGCGTAACAATACTGTGCTGCTAGAGTTTAGTCTCATGTTGTATTTGAACAGAGTTAGTTCTAAGTTAATGAATTCAGCCATTAATACCTGGAGTCCTCTGTGACAAAGGACAAAGGTATCTAAAACTTTTAAGTTCATTGATTGCAACTTAGTAAATAATGAAAGCTAATGGAATGCATGTGGTTTTAACACATTTCCGTACGAGTTCAGAGTCGACAATTAGAGTTTACAATATGCTGTAAAATCCTTCTTGTGTCACTGACTATTCAGATTCCAGACACTCTTACTCATCACATCCATTTCCAGTGTTGGAATAAGTGTTTCCGATTTGTTTTCACCATCTTGGCAGAAAGCCTGGAGATGTTTCCGATTTTGTCTGCAAAAGGTAGGCTGAGATCAGTCCAAAAGGGATTGGTATGTTGAACCAAGTGACCCTTTCCTGTTTCTAAAATTTCTTGTCTTCCGATACAAACGTCGCTGGTGAAAACAACCAGCAAACTGTACAGATTACATCATTCTAAAAAAACACGTCTGTCCTGAGGGCAGCGAAAGAGCTTGCAAAGTCCGAATATCTACCTCATGTCTGTGTGAAAAGTGTTTGGAGAATCTCAATCCAGTTCATGAAATCGCAATCCCACTCGCGAGAGATTGGGACTGCTGATATGGGAAGTGAAAAGCATTCACACTTACAGAATGGGGTCACCTTCTACGCATGTGACTATTACTGGAAAATGAGATGAACGGTTTAAGGCTATGTTTCTTATTGGTGTTGTTTCAGCATCAAGATTGGGAGGCTGTTACACACCTTATTGATCAGCTACGGGAAAGTGGCGTGATGCCAACGTCACTGAGTTAGCATGATGGCACAGTGGTAGCACTGCTGCCTCACAGTGCCGGGGACCCGGGTTCAATTCCAGCCTTGGGTGACTGTCAGTGTGGAGTTTGCACATTCTCCCTGTGTCTGCTTGGGTTTCCTTTGGGTGCTCCGGTTTCCTCCTACAGTCCAAAGACGTGCATGTTAGGTGGACTGGCCATGCTAAATTTCCCCTTAGTGTCCAAGGATGTGCAAATTACAGGGAGTGGGCTTAGGTAGGTACTCTCTCAGAGCGTTACTGCAGACTCGGTGGACGAAATGGCTTCCTTCTGCATTGTAGGCATTCTATGATGATTTACAATCCATAGGCCCAGGTTAATGCCCTGGGGACAATGGTTCAAATCGCACCACAGCAGCAAGTCTAATTTAAATTCAATCAATAAATAAGACCATAAGACCAGAAGAAATAGGAGCAGAATTAGACCACTCGGCCCATCGAGTCTGCTCCGCCATTCAATCATGGCTGATATTTTTCTCATCCCCATTGTCATGCCTTCTCCCCATAACCCCTGATCCCCTTATCTATCTCTGTCTTAAAGACACTCAGTGATTTGGCCTCCACAGCCTTCTGCGGCAAAGAGTTCCACAGATTTACCACCCTCATCTCTGTTTTAGTCTGAGATTGTGTCCTCTGGTTCTAGTTTTTTCTACAAATGGAAACATCCTCTCCACACCCACTCTATACAGGCCTCGCTGTATCCTGTAAGTTTCAGTAAGATTCCCCCTCATCCTTCTGAACTCCAACGAGTACAGACCCAGAGTCCTCAACTGTTCTTCATACGACAAGCTCGTCATCATTCCAGGCATCATTCTTGTGAACCTGCTCTGGACCCTTTCCAAGGCCAGCACACCCTTCCTTAGATACGGGGCCTAAAACTGCTCACAATACTCCAAATGGGATCTGACCAGTGCCTTATACAGTCTCAGAAGTACATCCCTGTTCTTGTATTCTAGCCCTCTCATCATGAATGATAACATTGCATTTGCCTTCCTAACCGCCAACTGAACCTAATATAATAATAATCTTTTATTGTCACAAGTATGAAGTTACTGTGAAAAGCCCCTAGTTGCCACATTCCGGCCCCTGTTTGGGTCCACCGGTACGGGAATTGAACCAGTGCTGCTGGCCTTGTTCTGCATTACAAACCAACTGTCTAGCCCACTGAGCTAAACCGGTCCTGCACGTTAACTTTAAGAGAATCGCGAATAAGGACTCCTAAGTCCCTTTGTCCTTCTGATTTCCTAAGCATTTCCCCATTTCGAAAATAGTCTATTCCTCCATTCCTCCTTCCAAAGTGCATAACCTCACACTTTTCCACATTGTAATCCATCTGCCCCTTCTTTGCCTACTCTCCTAACCTTTCCAAATCCTTCTTCAGCTCCCCTACTTCCTCAATACTACCCATCCCTCTACAAGTCTTTGTATCATCTGCAAATTTAGCAACAGTGTCTTGGAATATCTGGAATATAAAGCTGAGTAATGGTGATTATGACAACTATTGTCAATTGTTGTTTAAAAACTCATGTGGTTCCCTAATGTCCTCTAAGAAAGGGAATCTGCAATCCTCACCTGGACTGGCCTTTGTGTGAATTCAGACCCACAGCAACGTGGTTGACTCTTAATTGCCCTCTGATTATGCAATTCAAGGCAATCCGGGATGAGCAACAAATGCTGGTCTTGTCAATGATGCCCACATTCCATGAAAGGATAAAAAAAGTAAGAGGCCATCGCTGCAAATTTTGGATTTGTAACATTCAGGTTTTTCGATGCTATGAGTCCTGTTTTGCCGGCAAAATGGTGCATGTGTGCACACTTAATAATAACAATAATAATAATCTTTATTAGTGTCACAAGTAGGCTTACGTTAACACTGCAATGAAGTTACTGTGAAACGCTGCTGTCAGATGAGAATCAGTCGTTAAATCCTCAAAGAAAACAAGATGGAATTCCACCCGAAGAACATTAATGGTTTTAAGGACTTTGTGGCTGAACTTGGGGCCATATATGTTGAGGGGGGTGTTCTTAATAAATCTGAGAGATCTATCGTTATTGTTTAAAAGAGAGACACATTGTCAAAGTTTTTCATCTTGTACCCGTCAGGACAAGCACAAGAATGCAAAATTTCAAACGACCACAGCAATTTATACTACAAGCGAAATGGGTGCTGATTAGTTGGAACTGATTGGCTGAGGCGTTGCCATGGGGAAAGCAACAGGGAACTAGACTTCCTAAGTTCCTGGGTAATTCAATAAAGTTGCAAGGCTTCAACATGTTCATTTTCTTTGCAGAGAATGGGTCCCCCATATGAATGTATGTCACGTTTAGCAAATGTAAATGAGTCACATTACAAGCTCGATTGATTATCTCTTTGTTGTTACTTAGCTATTAGCACATTTAGGATTGTTCAGCAAATGATGCCCAATCACAGAATCAGATTAAACAGAAGATGTTTTGTTTGGGATTTTGCAAACGCACGCTGGTTATTTGCCTTTACAAACAACCATAGGAACATTCTGTTTAACTTGATCAGCTAGCTGCTGGGCGTATGTGCGATCTATGTACCTGGCATGGCACCAGCTCTGAAATTCATACACAATGTGCTGGTTGAGAAATCTGCTAATGGGTTCTCCACTCATGTTTACAACAAACTTAAATTTACCAGTGAATATACATGTTGGGATTCCTAAAGCTCCACACACTCTCAGCAATCTTGTAAATAGGGCCCTCGCCATTTCCTCATCTTGTGAGACTGGAGCAAAAAGAAAGGGCATCAAAGTCATCCTGTGACGCAATACCTATCCTGAGCAGATAATTGTGAATCACACAAACGTGTAAATGGGCCAAAGGCTGCTACTTTCACAACTGAAAAGTGCCCGGTCTACTCAAAATACAGGTTAAGGAAAATGTTTCATGCTGCTCCTCTGCATGGCCACATGAGTGGTACTTTCCACTTACAGGATGCTGTCATCAGTCCAAAAAGATATTCTGTTTACCATACATTTGAACAACAACGTGTAGGAATTTCAATGCCTGGCCCCAAGTCTCAGCAATTAACTGATCAAGTCAATTAGCATGTTCCTTCGATTGATTGTAATAGGCAGAGTACAGACTGCAGCCCATGCGACTGTTAGATGTGATTTCACAATTGGGCAGCACTAGCTGAATAACCCTGAGTGCGTAAATAGCTACACCAACAAACAATTTAAGATCATCAGTCAGGTTCATAACAGAGCACATTTAACTTGCTAGAAGTGACATACGTTCAGACACAGGGCCCTATTCTCTCAAAACAAAAGGAATATGTTCAAGCCTTGCACCTTTTTTGAGTTTCACAAGAAATGGGAAGCCTCAGAGTAGACTTGCCAACCAATCAGGACCCTTTTCTTCTACGGTATAAATTGTTGTGATTGCTAAAAAATTGTCCTGGTGAGTGTGAGATGAAAAGCTTCTGCAACATGTCTCTCTTTTCAGCAATAATCTACAAAATTCCAAAATACATTAAGCTTAAAACTATAAATCCCAGCATATCTTTTGGGATTCATTAATTGAGAAGTGGTTAAACAATTCATTTAATTTACAATTAAAGGCAGCATCTGAACAAGTATTTTTTTTGGAAATTAAATTATTCATGTCAGTACACATCAGGTAGCTTGTAAGGGAGCTTATTATTGAGGAATTAACAGCATAACATTGATTGTTTTGGTGCCTGCGAAGACATAAATCAAAGTAATGTGAATGCGATCTCAATTTTCTTACCACTGGAGAGAGTGGTACCGTGGGCAGCACGGTAGCATTGTGGATAGCACAATTGCTTCACAGCTCCAGGGTCCCAGGTTCGATTCCGGCTTGGGTCACTGTCTGTGCGGAGTCTGCACATCCTCCCCGTGTGTGCGTGCGTTTCCTCCGGGTGCTCCGGTTTCCTCCCACAGTCCAAAGATGTACAGGTTAGGTGGATTGGCCATGATAAATTGCCCTTCGTGTCCAAAATTGTCCTTAGTGTTGGGTGGGGTTACTGGATTATGGGGATAGGGTGGAGGTGTTGACATTGGGTAGGGTGCTCTTTTCAAGAGCCGGTGCAGACTCGGTGGGCCGAATGGCCTCCTTCTGCACTGTAAATTCTATAATTCTATGATCAATGTGCCTGTTTGCCAATTGTTAAGAGTGCAACAGCACTCTGCCACATCTGACCACTTATACCACTGTGAAGGTAGCTCGCTGCTGTACTGTTAATAACACAATGCACAATTAATTTGTAACGGCTCTGCATTGTATACAAAATATATACTTTGACTGAGTGTTTTCCAGATCTCATAAAGTTGTACTGCCTGCACAAATTGATACAATCTTAACAATGTTGGCATCAGGGTTATGACATTTATTGCACTTGACTTGAACTCATCAATGAACACTAATGTCTGAACTGTGTAACCTGGATATCCAACATATGCTTAATTCTTCAACTCAGAAAATCTTAATCTTAACAGTTCAATGGACTATGGACCCCATGAACTGTCACACTATCAGGTCAAACATGAACAAGAAACATCTTATTGATTACCACCTACAGCCACACCCCCCAACCTGCCCCTGAGCTGATGAATCAGTACTCTTCCATGTTAAATACAACTTGGAAGAAAAACTGAGGGTGGCAAGGGTGCAGAATGTAATCTGGCTGAGGGACTTTGATGTTCATCACCAACAGTAACTCAGTAGCACACCATTACTAATTGAGTTGTCAAAGTACTGAATGGCATATTTGCCAGGTTTGGTCTGCTGAAGGTGGTCAGGGAACCAACAAAAGCAAAAAGACTGCTGAACTGTGCCCTCATGAATCTACCTGTTGCAGATGCATCTGTCCATGACAGTATCAGTAGGAGTAACCACTGCACATTATTTTTGGAGAAGAAGTCCTGCCTTCACATTCAGGATACCCTACATTGTGCTGTGGTAAATGGAATACTTTTCAAACAGATTTGCAACTCAAAACTTGGTATCCATGAGGCACTGTAGGTCATCAACAGAAGTAAAATTATATACAACGACAATCTGGAATATCATGGTGCAATATATACCCCCCATCTACCATTACCTCCAAGCCAGCGGGTCACCTTTGTTCAATGAAGAGTTCAGTAGAACACACCAGGAATAGCACCAGGCATAATTAAAAATGAGATGTCAACCTGGTGAAGTTACAACACAGGAATACCGGCATGCCAAAGAGCGGAAACAGCAAGTAATAGACAGAACTAAGTGATCCCCCAACCAGCGAATCATATCTAAGTTCTGCAGTCCTGCCACATCCATGGTGGTGGACAATTAAACATTTAATTAGAGGAGAAGGCTCCACAAATATCCACATCCTCAATGATGGGGGTGCCCAGTACACCAGCGCAAAAGACGAGGCTGAAGCATTTACAACCATCATCAGCGAGAAGAGCGAAGTGGATGATCCATCTCGGACTCCTCTTGAGCTCCCCAGCATCAGTCAATTCGATTCACTCCATGTGATATCAAGAAATGGCTGAAGTCACTGGATATTGCAAAGGCTACAGGCGTGTATAATATTCCTGCAATAAAACTGAAGACTTGTGCTGCAGAAATTGCTATGCCGTAGCCATGTTTTTGCAGTCCATTTGCAACACTGGCATCTACCCGACAATGTGGAAAATTGTCCATAGAACATACATAGAACGATACAGTGCAGTACAGGCCCTTCGGCCCACGATGTTGCACCGATGTTGTCCAGCTATGTTCTGTCTTTAAAAAAAATAACATTCACACCACCAAGGTGCCAAGCAATGACCATCTCCAAAAAGAGAGAATCTAACCTTCCCGCCGCCCCCACCCCACCCACCAAGACATTCAATGGCATTACCAATTCTGAATCTCCCACTATCAATGTCCTGAGGGATTACCATTGATCAGAAATTGCATTGAAATTGCATTGAACTAGCCATATAAATACTGTGGCTACAAGAGCAGGTCAAATGTTGGGAATTCTGTGGCAAATAATAAACCTCCTGATCTACTAAAGCCTGTCCAATATCTACAAGGCACAAGTCAGAAATGTAATGGAATACTCTTCCCTTGCCTGAATGGGTGCAGCTCCAACAACACTCAAGAAACACGACACTATCCAAGGCAAAGCAGCTCGCTTGATTGATACCCCATCCATCTTCAACATTTACTCCCTCCATCATCGGTACACAGTAGCAGCAGTGTGTACAATCTACATGATGCACTATAGCAGCTCACTAAGGTTCCTTTGACCGCACCTTTGAAACCTCTATGGCCTAGAAGGACAAGGAGAGCAGATGGATGGGAACATCACCATCTGCAAGTTCCCCTCCAAATCACAAACCATCCAGACCTTGGGACGATATCATTCCTTCACTGTCACTGGATCAAAATCCTGGAACTCCCTTACTAACAGCACCAGCACTGTGAGTGTACCTTCACCACCTGGACTGCAACAATTCAAGAAGGCAGCCCACCAGTACCTTCTCAAAGGAAATTAGGGATTTGTAATAAATGGCGGTTAAGCCAGCGACACCCACATTACATGAAATATTTAAAAATATATATTTTAATCGTTAACTGTCCCTTTACTGGCAAACTTTGCATTGCTATTATCTTGCACTGGTTTTATCAGTGGGGGCTGGGTAGCTCTGTTGGCTGGATGGCTAGTGTATGAATAATGCCAACAGCCTGGGTTAACTTACCACTCTGGCTGTGGTGGACTTGGAACCTGATCCTTCATCCTGCCCCTGAGTGTGGAAGGCAATAGTAAAGAACTACTGGTTAAAAACTGCCAAGAAAACAGTTCAGGTTGAAGCATCAGCATACAATGAGTCAACGGCCTGCCTTTCGGCTGAGAACACGTGACCTGACAGTGCCATCAGTAACTCTTCATTTCAATTATGGATGGAAAGCTGGATGCTAAATAGGAAAGTGAGAGCTCTGGTTAAGCATATGTACTCAGGCAGGCAAAGGCTGGGAAGTGGTGCTCCACAGGGTTCCGTGCTGGGACCATTGCTGTTCACAATTCACACTGATGATTTGGACTCAGGAACTGGAAGTGCAATTCCAAAATTTACATTTGGTGCCAAATTCGGAGGTGTATTTAATATAGCAGAGGAATGCAATAAAATACAAGTGGACATTAATGAACTGGCAGAATTTTTAAAAAAATTCTAATTAAGGGGCAATTAAGCATGGCTAATCCACCTAGCCTGCAAATATTTGGGTTGTGGGGGTGAGGCCCACGCAGACATGGGGAGAACGTGCAAACTCCACATGGACAGTGACCTCCTTACCTTGCAGGTCAGTTGGGAGCGGGAGCGAGAGAGAGCCGGGACATTGAAAACAGCGCGGGAGATTTAAAAAGCGCGGGAGTTGCGAGGCAGAGCGGACAGTTTAAAAGTTCGCGGCCTGGGTGAGGTAAGTACTGTTTAAAAACTTCCTTACCTTGCAGGTCAGCTGGGAGCGGGAGAGAGAGAGAGCCGGGACATTGAAAACAGAAAACGGAGATTTAAAAAGCGCGGGAGATGCGAGGCAGAGCGGACAGTTTAAAAGTTCGCGGCCTGGGTGAGGTAAGTACTGTTTAAAAACTTCCTTACCTTGCAGGTCAGCTGTTAGTTTCGGGAGATCAGTTTCGGGAGCAGGCCTATTGGCTGACTGTAAATCAGGAAGGATACAAAAGGTGTGGCTGAAGAGCCTTTAGAAACGGAGTGCTGGAAGCAAACAGAGTGTATCTGAGTTTGGGTAAGGCTGAGTTCGGGTAAGAGGTGAGTGAGGGCTGTGTTTTTTGGAGTTTGGTGTTTGGGGTTGAGTTTCCAAAAAAAAAAAATCCAATTAATTAAGTAAATTAATTAACTAGTAAGGGAATTTGGTGCTCATCTTAAGGAGGTGCAGAGAAGCACACCTGTGAGGGAGTCTCGGGAGCAATTACATCACAGCCAGCAGGTAAGTGATTGGCTTGTGACTGGTAAGTGATTTTTCTCTCTTTGACTTTCTCTTAGCTGTGTAGTGTAGTTCAAATTTAACTTCAGGTTTAAGTCATGGCAGGAGAGCTCAGACCCATGTCATGCTCCTCTTGTGAGATGTGGCAAGTCAGGGACCCTTCTGGTGTCCCTGACTCCTTCATCTGCAAGAAGTGTGTCCAACTGCAGCTCCTGTTAGACCGCTTGATGGCTCTGGAGCTGCAGATGGATTCACTTTGGAGCATCCGCGATGCTGAGGAAGTTGTGGATAGCACATTCAGTGAGTTGGTCACACCGCAGATTAAAATTACTGAGGCAGATAGGGAATGGGTGACCAACAGACAGAGGAAGAGTAGGAAGGCAGTGCAGGGATCCCCTGTGGTTATCTCCCTCCAAAACAGATTTACCGTTTTGGAAACTGTTGGGGGAGATGGCTCACCAGGGGAAGGTGGCAGCAGCCAGGTTCATGGCACCGTGGCTGGCTCTGCTGCACAGAAGGGCGGGAAAATGAGTGGCAGAGCTCTAGTGTTAGGGGATTCAATTGTAAGGGGAATAGACAGGCGTTTCTGCGGACGCAAACGAGAATCCAGGTTGGTATGTTGCCTCCCTGGTGCAAGGGTCAAGGATGTCTCGGAGCGGCTGCAGGGCATTCTGGAGGGGGAGGGTGAACAGCCAGCTGTCGTGGTGCATATAGGCACCAACGATATAGGTAAAAAATGGGATGAGGTCCTACAAGCTGAATTTAGGGAGTTAGGAGTTAAACTAAAAGGTAGGACCTCAAAGGTAGTAATATAGAACATAGAACATAGAAAATACAGCACAGAACAGGCCCTTCGGCCCACGATGTTGTGCCGAACCTTTGTCCTAGATTAATCATAGATTATCATTGAATTTACAGTGCAGAAGGAGGCCATTCGGCCCTTTGAGTCTGCACCGGCTCTTGGAAAGAGCACCCTACCCAAACTCAACACCTCCACCCAACACCAAGGGCAATTTGGACATTAAGGGCAATTTATCATTGGCCAATTCACCTAACCCGCACATCTTTGGACTGTGGGAGGAAACCGGAGCACCCGGAGGAAACCCACGCAGACACGGGGAGGACGTGCAGACTCCGCACAGACAGTGACCCAAGCCGGAATCGAACCTGGGACCCTGGAGCTGTGAAGCAATTGTGCTATCCACAATGCTACCGTGCTGCCCTTGAGAACAAATAAATCTACACTATATCATTTTACCGTAATCCATGTACCTATCCAATAGCTGCTTGAAGGTCCCTAATGTTTCCGACTCAACTACTTCCACAGGCAGTGCATTCCATGCCCCCACTACTCTCTGGGTAAAGAACCTACCTCTGATATCCCTCCTATATCTTCCACCTTTCACCTTAAATTTATGTCCCCTTGTAATGGTTTGTTCCACCCGGGGAAAAAGTCTCTGACTGTCTCCTCTATCTATTCCCCTGATCATCTTATAAACCTCTATCAAGTCGCCCCTCATCCTTCTCCGTTCTAATGAGAAAAGGCCTAGCACCCTCAACCTTTCCTCGTAAGACCTACTCTCCATTCCAGGCAACATCCTGGTAAATCTTCTTTGCACCTTTTCCAAAGCTTCCACATCCTTCCTAAAATGAGGCGACCAGAACGGTACACAGTACTCCAAATGTGGCCTTACCAAAGTTTTGTACAGCTGCATCATCACCTCACGGCTCTTAAATTCAATCCGTCTGTTAATGAACGCGAGCACACCATAGGCCTTCTTCACAGCTCTATCCACTTGAGTGGCAACTTTCAAAGATGTATGAACATAGACCCCAAGATCTCTCTGCTCCGCCACATTGCCAAGAACTCTACCGTTAACCCTGTATTCCGCATTCATATTTGTCCTTCCAAAATGGACAACCTCACACTTTTCAGGGTTAAACTCCATCTGCCACTTCTCAGCCCAGCTCTGCATCCTATCTATGTCTCTTTGCAGCCGACAACAGCCCTCCGTACTATCCACAACTCCACCAATCTTCGTATCGTCTGCAAATTTACTGACCCACCCTTCAACTCCCTCATCCAAGTCATTAATGAAAATCACAAACAGCAGAGGACCCAGAACTGATCCCTGCGGTACGCCACTGGTAACTGGGATCCAGGCTGAATATTTGCCATCCACCACCACTCTCTGACTTCTATCGGTTAGCCAGTTCGTTATCCAACTGGCCAAATTTCCCACTATCCCATGCCTCCTTACTTTCTGCATAAGCCTACCATGGGGAACTTTATCAAATGCCTTACTAAAATCCATGTACACTACATCCACTGCTTTACCTTCATCCACATGCTTGGTCACCTCCTCAAAGAATTCAATAAGATTTGTAAGGCAAGACCTACCCCTCACAAATCCGTGCTGACTATCCCTAATCAAGCAGTGTCTTTCCAGATACTCAGAAATCCTATCCTTCAGTACCCTTTCCATTACTTTGCCTACCACCGAAGTAAGACTAACTGGCCTGTAATTCCCAGGGTTATCCCGAGTCCCTTTTTTGAACAGGGGCACGACATTCGCCACTCTCCAATCCCCTGGTACCACCCCTGTTGACAGTGAGGATGAAAAGATCATTGCCAACGGCTCTGCAATTTCATCTCTTGCTTCCCATAGAATCCTTGGATATATCCCGTCAGGCCCGGGGGACTTGTCTATCCTCAAGTTTTTCAAAATGCCCAACACATCTTCCTTCCTAACAAGTATTTCCTCAAGCTTACCGGTCTGTTTCACACTGTCCTCTCCAACAATATGGCCCCTCTCATTTGTAAATACAGAAGAAAAGTACTCGTTCAAGACTTCTCCTATCTCTTCAGACTCAATACACAATCTCCCGCTACTGTCCTTGATCGGACCTACCCTCGCTCTAGTCATTCTCATATTTCTCACATATGTGTAAAAGGCCTTGGGGTTTTCCTTGATCCTACCCGCCAAAGATTGTTCATGCCCTCTCTTAGCTCTCCTAATCCCTTTCTTCAGTTCCCTCCTGGCTATCTTGTATCCCTCCAACGCCCTGTCTGAACCTTGTTTCCTCAGCCTTACATAAGTCTCCTTTTTCCTCTTAACAAGACATTCAACCTCTCTTGTCAACCATGGTTCCCTCACTCGACCATCTCTTCCCTGCCTGACAGGGACATACATATCAAGGACACGTAGCACCTGTTCCTTGAACAAGTTCCACATTTCACTTGTGTCCTTCCCTGCCAGCCTATGTTCCCAACTTATGCACTTCAATTCTTGTCTGACAACATCGTATTTACCCTTCCCCCAATTGTAAACCTTGCCCTGTTGCACGTACCTATCCCTCTCCATTACTAAAGTGAAAGTCACAGAATTGTGGTCACTATCTCCAAAATGCTCCCCCACTAACAAATCTATCACTTGCCCTGGCTCATTACCCAGTACTAAATCCAATATTGCCCCTCCTCTGGTCGGACAATCTACATACTGTGTTAGAAAAGCTTCCTGGACACACTGCACAAACACCACCCCATCCAAACTATTTGATCTAAAGAGTTTCCACTCAATATTTGGGAAGTTAAAGTCGCCCATGACTACTACCCTATGACTTCTGCACCTTTCCAAAATCTGTTTCCCAATCTGTTCCTCCACATCTCTGCTACTATTGGGGGGCCTATAGAAAGCTCCTAACAAGGTGACTGCTCCTTTCCTATTTCTGACTTCAACCCATACTACCTCAGTAGGCTGATACTCCTCGAACTGCCTTTCTGCAGCTGTTATACTATCTCTAATTAATAATGCCACCCCCCCCCACCTCTTTTACCACCCTCCCTAATCTTATTGAAACATGTATAACCAGGGACCTCCAACAACCATTTCTGCCTCTCTTCTATCCAAGTTTCCGTGATGGCCACCACATCGTAGTCCCAAGTACCGATCCATGCCTTAAGTTCACCCACCTTATTCCTGATGCTTCTTGCGTTGAAGTATACACACTTCAACCCATCTCCGTGCCTGCAAGTACTCTCCTTTGTCAGTGTTCCCTTCCCACTGCCTCATTACACGCTTTGGCGTCCTGAATATCGGCTACCTTCGTTGCTGGACTACAAATCCGGTTCCCATTCCCCTGCCAAATTTGTTTAAACCCTCCCGAAGAGTACTAGAAAACCTCCCTCCCAGGATATTGGTGCCCCTCTGGTTCAGATGCAACCCGTCCTGCTTGTACAGGTCCCACCTTCCCCAGAATGCGCTCCAATTATCCAAATACCTGAAGCCCTCCCTCCTACACCATTCCTGCAGCCACGTGTTCAACTGCACTCTCTCCCTATTCCTAGCCTCGCTATCACGTGGCACCGGCAACAAACCAGAGATGACAACTCTGTCTGTCCTGGCTTTTAACTTCCAGCCTAACTCCCTAAACTTGTTTATTACCTCCACACCCCTTTTCCTACCTATGTCGTTGGTACCAATGTGCACCACGACTTCTGGCTGCTCCCCCTCCCCCTTAAGGATCCTGAAGACACGATCCGAGACATCCCTGGCCCTGGCACCCGGGAGGCAACATACCTTCCGGGAGTCTCGCTCGCGACCACAGAATCTCCTATCTATATCTATAATCTCAGGATTGCTACCAGTGCCATGTGATAGTCAGAGTAGGAATGACAGGATAGCTAGGATGAATACGTGGCTTGAGAGATGGTGCAAGAGGGAGGGTTTCAAATTCCTGGGACATTGGGACCGGTTCTGGGGGAGGTGGGACCTGTACAAATCGGACGGTCTGCATCTGGGTGGGACCGGAACCAATGTTCTCGGGGGTGTGTTTGCTAGTGCAGTTGGGGAGGGTTTAAACTAATGTGGCAGGGGGATGGGAACCGATGTAGGAAGTCAGTGGGGACGGAAACAAAAGGCAGGAAGGGAGAGTGTGTAAAGCATGACCAGAGAAAGCAAGGCAGAGAGCAAGGAAAGTCTACATTAAACCGCATTTATTTCAATGCAAGGGGCCTGACGGGCAAAGCGGATGAACTCAGGGCATGGATGGACACATGGGACTGGGATATTATAGCTATGACTGAAACATGGCTAAGGGAGGGGCAGGACTGGCAGCTCAATGTTCCGGGGTACAGATGCTATAGAAAGGATAGAACAGGAGGTAAGAGAGGAGGGGGAATGGCGTTTTTGATTAGGGAGAACATCACGGCAGCACTTAGAGGGGATATATCCGAGGGTTCGCCCACTGAGTCTATATGGGTGGAACTGAAAAATAAGAAGGGAGAGATCACCTTGATAGGACTGTACTACAGACCCCCAAATAGTTAGCGGGAAATTGAGGAGCAAATATGTAAGGAGATTACAGATAGCTGCAAGAAAAATGGGGTGGCAATAGTAGGGGACTTTAACTTTCCCAACATTGACTGGGACAGCCATAGCATTAGGGGCTTGGATGGAGGGAAATTTGTTGAGTGTATTCAGGAGGAATTTCTCATTCAGTATGTGGATGGACCGACTAGAGAGGGGGCAAAACTTGACCTCGTCTTGGGAAATAAGGAAGGGCAAGTGACAGAAGTGTTGGTGAGGGATCACTTTGGGACAAGTGACCATAACTCCATTAGTTTTAAGATAGCTATGGAGAATGATAGGTCTGGCCCAAGAGTTAAAATTCTTAATTGGGGCAAGGCCAATTTTGATGGTATCAGACAGGAACTTTCAGAGGTAGATTGGGGGAGACTGTTGGCAGGCAAAGGGACGGCTGGTAAATGGGAGGCTTTTAAAAATGTGTTAACCAGGGTTCAGGGTAAGCACATTCCCTTTAGAGTGAAGGGCAAGGCTGGTAGAAGTAGGGAACCCTGGATGACTCGAGATATTGAGACTCTGGTCAAAAAGAAGAAGGAGGCATATGACATACATAAACAACTGGGATCAAGTGGATCCCTTGAAGAGTATAGAGATTGTCGAAATAGAGTTAAGAGGGAAATCAGGAGGACAAAAAGGGGACATGAAACTGCTTTGGCAAATAATGCAAAGGAGAATCCGAAGAGCTTCTACAGATACATAAAGGGAAAAAGAGTAACTAGGGACAGAGTAGGGCCTCTTAAGGATCAACAAGGACATCTACGTGCAGAGCCACAAGAGTTGGGTGAGATCCTGAATGAATATTTCTCATCGGTATTCACGGTGGAGAAAGGCATGGATGTTAGGAAACTAAGGGAAATAAATAGTGATGTCTTGAGAAGTGTGCATATTACAGAGGAGGAGGTGCTGGAAGTCTTAAAGCGCATCAAGGTAGATAAATCCCCGGGACCTGATGAAATGTATCCCAGGATGTTGTGGGAGGCTAGGGAGGAAATTGCAGGTCCCCTAACAGAGATATTTGAATCATCGGCAGCCACAGGTGAGGTGCCTGAAGATTGGAGAGTGGCGAATGTTGTGCCCTTGTTTAAGAAGGGCAGCAGGGAAAAGCCTGGGAACTACAGACCGGTGAGCCTAACGTCTGTAGTAGGTAAGTTGCTAGAAGGTATTCTGAGAGACAGGATCTACAAGCATTTAGAGAGGCAAGGACTGATTCGGGGCAGTCAGCATGGCTTTGTGCGTGGAAAATCAGGTCTCACAAATTTGATTGAGTTTTTTGAGGGGGTGACCAAGAAGGTAGATGAGGGCAGTGCAGTAGACGTTGTCTACATGGACTTTAGCAAAGCCTTTGACAAGGTACCACATGGTAGGTTGTTGCAGAAGGTTAAAGCTCACGGGATCCAGGGTGAGGTTGCCAATTGGATTCAAAATTGGCTGGACGACAGAAGACAGAAGGTGGTTGTAGAGGGTTGTTTTTCAAACTGGAGGCCTGTGACCAGTGGTGTGCCTCAGGGATCGGTGCTGGGTCCACTATTATTTGTGATTTATATTAATGATTTGGATGAGAATTTAGGAGGCATGGTTAGTAAGTTTGCAGATGACACCAAGATTGGTGGCACAGTGGATAGTGAAGAAGATTATCTAGGATTGCAACGGGATCTTGATCAATTAGGCCAGTGGGCCGACGAATGGCAGATGGAGTTTAATTTACATAAATGTGAGGTGATACATTTTGGCAGATCGAATCAGGCCAGGACCTACTCAGCTAATGGTATGGCGTTGGGGAGAGTTATAGAACAAAGAGATCTAGGAGTACAGGTTCATAGCTCCTTGAAGGTGGAGTCGCAGGTGGACAGGGTGGTGAAGAAGGCATTCGGCATGCTTGGTTTCATTGGTCAGAACATTGAATACAGGATTTGGGACGTCTTGTTGAAGTTGTACAAGACATTGGTACGGCCACACTTGGAATACTGTGTGCAGTTCTGGTCACCCTATTATAGAAAGGATATTATTAAACTAGAAAGAGTGCAGAAAAGATTTACTAGGATGTTACCAGGACTTGATGGTTCGAGTAAGGAGAGGCTGGATAGACTGGGACTTTTTCCCCTGGAGCGTAGGAGGCTGAGGGGTGATCTTATAGAGGTCTATAAAATAATGAGGGGCATAGATAAGGTAGATAGTCAACATCTTTTCCCAAAGGTAGGGGAGTCTAAAACTAGAGGGCATAGGTTTAAGGTGAGAGGGGAGAGATTCAGAAGGGCCCAGAGGGGCAATTTCTTCACTCAGAGGGTAGTGAGTGTCTGGAATGTGCTGCCAGAGGTAGTAGTAGAGGCGGGTACAATTGTGTCTTTTAAAAAGCATTAAGAAAGTTACATGGGTAAGATGGGTATAGAGGGTTATGGGCCAAGTGCGGGCAACTGGGACTAGCTTAATGGTAAAAACTGGGCGGCATGGACTGGTTGGGCCGAAGGGCCTGTTTCCATGCTGTAAACTTCTATGATTCTATGATTCTATGGGTCCGGGATCGAACCCGGGTTCTTGGCACTGTGAGGCAGCAGTGCTAACTAAGGCACCACTGTGCCGCCCATAAACTGGCGGAATTGACCTGCAATTGGCACATTAATTTCAATATAGAAAGAGTGTGAGGTGGTATATTTTGCGTGGGGTAAGAAGCAGATCACATCCTGCTGGGTTAATAAGAGTGAATGGGTAAAAGAGGAAGGGAGACTAGAGTTACAGGCATACATACCTCTAAAAATAGCGGAGCAAGTTGGTAAAGCCATTTAAAAACAAACCCAAAAATAGAGCTCATTTCAAGATGATACAACTGAAAGAAGAGAAGTTCTGTTACACTTGCATCGAACATTAGTTAGGCAACTGCTTGGAGTTCTGTGACAGTACTGGTCTCCATATTATAAAAAGGATGTGCAGACATTGGAGAAGGTGTGAAAACTATTCATAGAAATTATAAAACAACCTGATAGGATATTCTCATCAGGAAAGGGTGAACAAGCTGGGCCTCCAATCTATAGATAAAAGACCAGGAGGTGACCGGATAGAGGTATTTAAGATAATTAAAGAGTATGGTGGAGTAAATGTAAAATGCTTTCCTTGTCAGGAAGTCCAAAATATGACTATAAGACAGTATCTAACAACTCCAAGAGTGAATTCTTTACCCAGTAGCATATGGAATATATTACAACAAGGAATAGTTGAGGAAAACATCATTGAGGAGCTAGATAAGTATAGGAAGGATAAAGGAATAGAAGGAGACACCAATAAAGTTAAGGGGGTGGATGGAGGTATAAACTCTGTCACAGACCAGTTGGGTGAAATTATCTGTATCTGTATTGTAGACTTGACATAACTCGTCTAAAACCAGTGTCATAAATCATCATCAACTTCTCTGTCCAAGTATCTGTCTCCAATTTCCTTTTCCTCATCAAAATCCTTGAAAGTGATGTTGTCTCCCAAATCAGTATTTATCTTTCCTGAAACCTCTCCTGCCATAGCTTCAAAATGGCGGTTGTTGATGTGTAATTGGCACTTTCATTGCGATATGGTTGTTATGTTCTGTAGACTGGCCGAAGTAAATGATAAATTACAGAACATCTAATTTAAATAATTCATTTAACAATTATGTGATTAAGATAACTAAGGTTAATAAAATATTGACCTACCAACACTAATTAACTAATATAGAGCTAATGCAAAATACATCTGTCTCTTTGCACGATTGGCTCCCAATTCTCAGAACCAGAGTAGCGTGGTGGGTTAACACTGCCACCTAGTGGTCGGAGGTCATGCATAACATTATGTACATAACTGCTTTAGGCATATCATCACAATGATTAGAAATTACATCATACATGGCTATAATCGATGTTGTTACATTTCATTCCTTGTCCTCCTTGATGTCTCTGCAGCATTTGACAGTTTACCACACCATTTATATTCAACACTGTCATAATATACACCAGTATATCATGGTGCAGACACACACACTGATGGACACACAGCAAGACCAATCAACACACACAACACCGCAGCCAATCACCAGTTAGAGCACAATCACTATATAGACAGAGGGCATCAGAGTTCCCGCTCATTCGGGATGCAGCCTCTCAGAAGGACAGAGCTTACAGCTTACAGCACAGATCTTCACCATGTGCTGAGTGCATAGACTGGTTAGGACAGGCATAGGTCTTTAGTTTAATCTAACATCGTGTTAACCCACAGTGAAAGTATGTTCAACAGTTTCTAACTTAATAAAATAGTGTTGTACTATTTTAAGTGTTGGTGGCCTGTATGTGTTCCACGGATCCAGAGCACCCAACACATCATGGTACCAGCTGTTGAGGGATGTTAGAACTTCTTAGACCTACCTGCAAGTGATCTGCCTTCCACCAGCATACAGTCATCCTGCAAAATGGACAGCGTCTGCCCGCCGCCGCCGCTCCGCATCACCGGTAACGATTCCAGCTTCCAGCTCTACCTTGAAGCCACAGACCGGGTAACTGCCTCAGACACCAGGAAGATCGCTCTCTTCCTATCCACGGCCGGGGAACATGCCATCCACATTTTCAATTCTCTCACCTTTGCTGATGATGAAGATAAATCAAAATTCAAGACGGTCCTCCTTAAGTTTGACAGTCACTGCGACATCGAGGTGAATGAAAGTTTCGAGTGCTATGTATTCCAACAGCGTTTGCAGGGTAAGCATGAATCTTTGCAGTCCTTTCTCAGCCACCTCCGCATCCTTGCGCAGTCCTGTAAATACGGGCCCACCTCCGACTCCATGATACGCGACCAGATCGTTTTCGGTGTTCAGTCGGACCCCCAGCTCCTCAAGGTAAAGCAGCTCACCCTAGCGATTGCCATCGAGACCTGCGTGCTACATGAACACGCCACTAGTCGGTATTCCCACATCCAAGCAGCTGAAACGACGTGGCAAGGTCCCCACGAGGCAGAACGGGTCCAAGCAATCGAGCAACTCCAGGGCCTCAGCCTGGATGAGGGCGGCCATTTCGCGCGCTTTTCACGGACTCCCGCGCTTGTGCGCACCGAACGAGTGGATGGCGACGTCGACGAACGTACTGCGCAGGTGTGCACCACGTACGACCACACCACGCATGCACGGTGGCGCAGCGAACGTACTGACTCTACAATGTGTGGCAACTGTGGCTCCGCCCACTTAAAGTGGCAATGTCCTGCCAAATCCCAACGATGCCTGCGATGTGGCAAACTTGGCCACTATGCTGCTTTATGCAGATCAGCTCAGCCTGCCAACTCTCGTCGCTCCAGCCAGCCTCGCAGGAATGTCCGGGTCATTCAACCCACGGTCACCGAGCCCGATTCGGACATGCTACCCGATATTGACACCGAGGACCCGAAGGCGCCTTTTCAAGTCGGTATCATTACAAACAACAGGGTGTCCCCGAAGCAAAGAATCCAGCCTCTATCGGTATATAGTATCGATAAGGAGTGGCTCCCTTACGGTCAACCGGTCCCAAATACGATTCCGCCTGGACACTGGTGCCTCCGCCAATCTCATTGTGCGGTTTGACCTCCAAAGCCTTTGTGTCAAACCAACCATCCTGCCATCAGCCTGCCAGCTATTAGACTATGCCATTGCTGCCAGCGGCTCATGCCAACTTGAAGGGACGCACAGGTCCGCAAAGCCATCCTTCCCTTTGAAATCGTGGTCTCCTCAAAAGCCTCCCTGATTGGTGCGCAGGCATGCAAGCTGTTGAACCTAGTTCAGAGAGTTCACTCTCTCTCTCCTGCTGACGCGTTTGCCTTTCAGGACACTGACTTCAGGGCGCAGCTCGACGACATTATCAACCAGTACCACCAAGTCTTCGAGGGCATGGGCACGCTTCCGTACACCTACAAGATTTTATTAAAACCGAATGCCACGCCTGGAGTGCACGCACCTCGCAGGGTCCCAGCACCCCTTAATCATAGAATTTACAGTGCAGAAGGAGGCCACCCGGCCCATCGAGTCTGCACCGGCTCCTGGAAAGAGCACCCTACCCAAGGTCAACACCTTCACGCTATCCCCACAACCCAGCAATCTCACCCAACACTTAAGGACCACCTTAAGCAGCAGCTGCAGGACCTCCAGAACCAAGGAGTGATTTCCAAAGTCACGGAACCGACCGACTGGGTCAGTTCCATGGTATGCACGGTAGCACAAGTGGATAGCACTGTGGCTTCACAGCGCCAGGGTCCCAGGTTCAATTCCCTGCTGGGTCACTGTCTGTGCGGAGTCTGCACGTTCTCCCCGTGTCTGCGTGGGTTTCCTCCGGGTGCTCTGGTTTCCTCCCACTGTCCAAAGACGTGCAGATTAGGTAGATTGGCCATGATAAATTGCCCTCAGTGACCCAAAAGCTTAGGAGGGGTTATTGGGTTATGGGGATAGGGTGGAAGTGAGGGCTTAAGTGGGTCGGTGCAGACTCGATGGGCCGAATGGCCTCCTTCTGCACTGTATGTTCTATGTCTATGTGTAAAAATGCCTTCCGGCGAATTGAGAATTTGCAAGGATCTAAATCACAATATTATGAGAGAGCACTATCCAATTCCCAAGCGCGAAGAGCTCACATGTGAGATGGATCGCGCCAAGCTCTTTACCAAACTCGACGCCTCAAAAGGATTCTGGCAAATCCAGCTCAATAAGTCCAGCAGGAAACTCTGCACATTTAATACCCCCTTTGGCAGATATTGTTACAACAGGATGCCGTTTGGGATCATCTCTGCATCAGAAGTGTTCCATAGGATTATGGAACAAATGATGGAAGGTATTGAAGGTGTTCGCGTCTCTGTCGATGACATAATCATTTGGAATAATCGCAGGAGCATGTTAGTCGCCTCCAGCGCGTATTCAGACATATACATGAGCATGGCCTCCGCCTCAACAGGGCCAAATGCTCTTTTGGTCAGACAGAACTTAAGTTCCTCAGGGACCACATCTCCCAATTGGGTGTGCAGCCGGATGCGGACAAGGTAGCTGCCATTACAGCTATGAAAACACCAGAGGACAAGAAGGCGGTTCTCCGATTTCTGGGCACGTCAATCTTTTCGGGAAATTCATCCCTAATCTCGCCTCTCATACCACGGCTCTCAAGCACCTGGTCAGGAAGACGACAGACTTCCAATGGGTCCCTGCCCACGAGCACGAATGGAGAGAACTCAAGGCAAAACTGACCACGGCCCCGGTCTTAGCTTTCTTTGATCCAGCAAAGGAGACCAAAATTTTGACCGATGCCAGTCAATCCTGCATTGGGGCAGTGCTCCTTCAACGTGATGAGGCCTCATCATGGGCCCCCGTTGCATATGCATCACGTGCGATGACCCCCACGGAGCAGCGCTGCGCGCAGATAGAAAAGGAGTGTCTGGGCCTTCTGACCGGTGTGGTCAAGTTTCACGATTATGTTTACGGACTTCCTCAATTCACCGTCGAGACCGACCATCGCCCGCTGGTCAATATAATACAGAAAGGCTTGAACGACATGACGCCTCGCCTCCAGTGTATTGTTCTCAAGTTCCGGCGATACGACTTCCAGCTGGTATACACCCCAGGCAAGGACCTCATCATTGCTGACGCTCTCTCCAGGGCAGTCAACATTCCATGTGACCGCGGGATTTGTCTGCCAGGTTGACGCCCCTGTGGCATTCGCGGCCTCCAACCTACTGCCTCAGATGAACGCCTTGTCCAAATTTGCCGCGAGACGGCAGCTGACCCCTTGCTACAGCGTGTCATGCGCCACCTAATGGACGGGTGGCTCAAGGGCCAATGCCCTCAATTCTATAATGTCAGAGATGATCTGGCGGTAGTAGACGGGGCTCGTCTAAAACTGGACCGCATTGTCATCCCGCATAGTATGCGCCAGCTTGTCCTGGAACAACTACACGAGGGCCACCTTGGTGTGGAAACGTGCCGGCGATGGGCCCGAGAGGCAGTGGACTGGCCCGGCATTAATGACGACATAGCCAACACAGTGCTCAACTGCCCCACTTGTCAGCGCTTCCAGCCGGCCCAACCACGTGAGACCCTGCAGCCCCATGAGTTGGTCACGTCACCATGGACCAAGGTGGGCATTGACCTGTTCCACGCGGTGGCTAGAGACTATGTCCTGAACGTGGTCTACTTTTCGAATTACCCGGAGGTGATACGGTTGCACGACCTCACCCCGTCTGCAGTCATTCGTGCACGTAAAGAAATCTTTGCTCGACACGGCATCCCGCTCACGGTTATGTCGGACAATGGCCCCTGCTTCGCCAGCCAAGAATGGTCCAGCTTAGCCAAGCGGTACAATTTTGCGCATGTAACGTCCAGTCCCCTGTACCCCCAATCCAACGGCAAAGCAGAGAAGGGAGTACATATCGTCAAACGGCTCCTATGTAAGGCTGCCGATGCTGGGTCTGATTTCTACCTTGCCTTAAGGCCTATCGCTCCGCCCCATTGTCCACTGGCCTGTCGCCAGCCCAGTTACTCATGAGTCGCACCCTGAGGACGGCGGTGCCGTCCATCCATGTCCCAGACCTCGACCACGTTCCGGTCCTTCGCCGGATGCAGCTGTCTCGTGCACAGCACAAGGCGGCTCATGACTCCTGTGCAGCTGATCTCCCTGCTCTGGCTCCAGATGACAATGTTCGCGTCCATCTTCCGGATGGTGGCTGGTCTGCAACCGCTGTTGTCCTTCGGCAGGTGGCCCCCCGCTCGTTCCTGGTTCGTCTACCGGATGGCTCTATTCAGCGCTGCAATCAACGCGCCCTAACTTAATAAAATAGTGTTGTACTATTTTAAGTGTTGGTGGCCTGTATGTGTTCCATGGATCCAGAGCACCCAACACACCAAGTACCTCCTCTATTGAGAGGTCTACTTTCCCGTGGTTCCACTCTCGCCCATTAAAACATAGCCAGAACATCTTACACGATGTTTCCCTTCCTGCCCCTGCTCTGTTCCTGTCCAGGTTCCCGAAGGGTTATTCTTGAACCTCTCCTCTTCCACCACTTCCTGGTGCCCTTTAAACTACATGACCCCAGACATGGGGTCAGCCTTCCACATTATTGCTAAAAACATCAAGCCTTTTCACCACTATTTGAACTGATTATTTTACTGCTTCTGTCTCATCAAGTTCCTTGTCTAACATGCAGTCATGAATCAGTCAGAATTTCCTCCAGTTAAACATTGGTAAGACTGAACCATTGACTGGAGTCCTATCACAAACTTGGTGCATTTGCCACTGAATTAACTGCCCTCTCCGCCATTCAGATTGAATCGGAAATTTTGCAACCGGCACATCCTGTTTGATCCCAATCGAAGCTTCCTTCCCAGTGTCCATTTCAGCACAAAAAACACAAACTCACACCTCACTGACATTACCTGTATCTACCCCTATCTCAGCCAATCTGCTGCTGAAACCCATGTTCGTGCCTTTATCACCTTTAACCTTGACTATTCCAATGCTCTCCTGGCTGGCCTTCCATCCTTCACCTTCCAAAACCTCCGTTTCTGGTGTGAGCTATGAATCAGCACTCTCACCTCACAGTCAGAAGGTTGTGGGTTCACACCCCACTTTAGAAGCTTGAATCTAGGCCGAAAAACAACATACTCCAGTAATAATAATAATCTTTATTAGTATCACAAGTGGGCTTACATTAACACTGCAGTGAAGTTACTGTGAAAAGCCCCTAGTCACCACACTCCGCCGCCTGTTCGGGTACACTGAGGGAGAATTCAGAATGTCCAAATTACCTAACAAGCACGTCTTTCGAGGCTTGTGGGAGGAAACTGGAGCGGCCAGAGGAAACCCACATAAACACGGGGAGGACATGCAGACTCTGCACAGACGGTGACCCAAGCCGGGAATCAAACCCGGGTCCCTGGCGCTGTGGAGCAACAGTGGTAACCACTGTGGTATCGTGCCACCCAACTGTAGGGGAGTGCAGATGCCATCTTTCAGATGAGCTCAACTGAGTTTTTATTTTCCCTGTGTGGACATGGTAGCAGAATTACCACCCCACATCACATTTATATTATTTACTTATATTTTTGTCAGTGCAGTTAATGCAAAATGAGAGCAGCAGCTATTTACAAAGTTGACGTTGCAATATTCAGAAGAACAGTCTTAAGGGGATAGTTCATACACTTTTGGTTTCATATTTGCAGTGTAAATCAGTGCCAAGAGAACATTTAAGTTTTTAAGTTTCAAATGTTTCCTGTTGCCTCTACACTTTTCAGTCATCTGTTCACTTAAATGAAAATTTCACTGATATTCGTGCCAGTTAATCATTCAGTCTACATGTGTTTAATTATCCATATAGGGTAATCTGCAATACCGTAATTTCGCAGCTTTGCAAAAGCAGCTAAGTCCTGCTGGCTCATATTACACTGAAGCAAGTATCAAACTCAGATAGCTGCAGTTATAACAGAGAACATAGAACATAGAACGATACAACGCAGTACAGGCCCTTCGGCCCACGATGTTGCACCGACATGGGAAGTCAAAAAACAAAAGCCATCTAACCTACACTATGCCATTATCATCCATATGCTTATCCAATAAACTTCTAAATGTCCTCAATGTTGGCGAGTTCACTACTGTTGCAGGTAGGGCATTCCACGGCCTCACCACTCTTTGCGTAAAGAACCTACCTCTGACCTCTGTCCTATATCTATTACCCCTCAGTTTAAAGCTATGTCCCCTCGTGCTAGCCATTCCCATCCGCGGGAGAAGGCTCTCACTGTCCACCCTATCTAACCCTCTGATCCTTTTGTATGCCCCTTAACCTAAGTCTCCTCTTAACCTTCTTCTCTCTAACGAAAACAACCTCAAGTCCATCAGCCTTTCCTCATAAGATTTTCCCTCCATACCAGGCAACATCCTGGTAAATCTCCTCTGCACCCGTTCCAAAGCTTCCACGTCCTTCCTATAATGAAGTGACCAGAACTGTACGCAATACTCCAAATGCAGCCGTACCAGAGTTTTGTACAGCTGCAACATGACCTCATGACTCCGGAACTCAATCCCTCTACTAATAAAGGCCAACACACCATAGGCCTTCTTCACAACCCTATCAACCTGGGTGGCAACTTTCAGGGATCTATGTACATGGACACCGAGATCCCTCTGCTCATCCACACTTCCAAGAATTTTACCATTAGCCAAATATTCCGCATTCCTGTTATTCCTTCCAAAGTGAATCACCTCACACTTCTCTACATTAAACTCCATTTGCCACCTCTCAGCCCAGCTCTGCAGCTTATCTATGTCCCTCTGTAACCTGCAACATCCTTCCGCACTGTCGAGAACACCACCGACTTTAGTGTCGTCTGCAAATTTACTCACCCACCCTTCTGCGCCCTCCTCTAGGTCATTTATAAAAATGACAAACAGCAACGGCCCCAGAACAGATCCGTGTGGTATGCTACTTGTAACTGAACTCCATTCTGAACATTTCCCATCAACCACCACCCTCTGTCTTCTTTCAGCTAGCCAATTTCTGATCCACATCTCTAAATCACCCTCAATCCCCAGCCTCCGTATTTTCTGCAATAGCCTACCATGGAGAACCTTATCAAACGCTTTACTGAAATCATATACACCACATCAACTGCTCTACCCTTGTCTACCTGTTCAGTCACCTTCTCAAAGAACTTGATAAGGTTTGTAAGGCATGACCTACCCTTCACAAAGCCATGCTGACTATCCCTAATCATATTATTCCTATCTAGATGATTATAAATCTTGTCTCTAATAATCCCCTCCAAGACTTTACCCACAACAGACGTGAGGCTCACCAGTCTATAGTTGCCGGGGTTGTCTCTACTCCCCTTCTTGAACAAAGGGACCACATTTGCTATCCTCCAGTCCTCTGGCACTATTCCTGTAGCCAACGATGACATAAAAATCAAAGCCAAAGGCTCAGCAATCTCTTCCCTGGCTTCCCAGAGAATCCTAGGATAAATCCCATCAGGCCCCGGGGACTTATCTATTTTCAGCCTGTCCAGAATTGCCAACACCTCTTCCCTTCTTACCTCAATGCCATCTATTCTAATAGCCTGGGGCTCAGCATTCTCCTCCACAACATTCTCTTTTTCCTGAGTGAATACTGACGAAAAATATTCATTTAGTATCTCGCCTATCTCTTCAGACTCCACACACAACTTCCCATCCCTGTCCTTGACTGGCCCTACTCTTACCCTAGTCATTCTTTTATTCCTGACATACCTATAGAAAGCTTTTGGGTTTTCCTTGATCCTACCTGCCAAATACTTCTCATGTCCCCTCCTTGCTCGTCTTAGCTCTCTCTTTAGATCCTTCCTCGCTACCTTGTAACTATCAAGCGCCCCAACTGAAACTTCACACCTCATCTTCACATAGGCCTCCTTCTTCCTCTTAACAAGAGATTCCACTTCTTTGGTAAACCACGGTTCCCTCGCTCGATGCCTTCCTCCCTGCCTGACCGGTACGTACTTATCAAGAACACGCAGTAGATGTTCCTTGAACAAGCTCCACATATCCAGTGTGCCCAACACTTGCAGCCTACTTCTCCAACCTAACCCTCCCAAGTCATGTCTAATGGCATCATAATTGCCCTTCCCCCAGCTATAACTCTTGCCCCGCAACTGCGGGTTAGAATTATGCATCAGTTGCTGCAGTCCCTAGTACTGGAGGACATTGTGAGATCTGGATTGGGTATCTTACTGAAATAATTCTCAATAATTGGATGCCACCAAGTTTATCTTCAACACAAGCACATGTATTTGGCAAATGCTCCTCCCTTGGTATGGTGATTCAATATACTGAAAGTTGCATACTGCACAACATGCTCACATAACTTGTGTATCTGAATTTGCTGAAGCACATCCTGCAGTGGTTTGGCAAGCATTTCCAACACATGGCAACAATCTGTAACCTCAAAAAAACTTGGAGCTCTGCCACAATAGACACGTGTTTGGTGTCAATGCAACGTGGTAAGTGTAAGTGATCCATTTTGCAACACTGGGTTATGTTTGTGTTTCTAATTTCCTGATTCATGGAGTTGTCATGATTTATTTTTCAATATGTTTATGAACAACAGTTGTAACTACAGCTAAGGTAATAGCGATTGTATTAACGTAGCACCTGTTTAAGCTAATGCCATTTAATACAGCTCCACTGACAATGCAGACAATGAAGTTATTAGTTCTGGAGGGAATTAGAATTTGTGAAGAATGCTTGCCAACTGTTGCCACTAGATTCAGTTTGATGAAATATGCATTTTATGATGCATAATAATTTAAACATCCAAAGTTCTCCACTCTTGTGCTCTTTTCCCATGTCCATACGTGTAATATTGACCTGGACCTAATTTATATGTTAGGTTCAAATGCTATAAATGCTTGCATTGCTGCCAAATTTAAATTTTTGCAGTGGATTGAACCTGAAAACTAATTGGAAGGAGTAAGAAAGTCAAAATATGTGTCAGGGAATAATAGGACATCATTGTGCAAACTTTGAACACACAACTGGAGTATTTGTTTCATGAGGTTTGAAGAAGAAGGGCGAACTCAGAAGAAATCTTGAACAAGTAATATGAAAGTTTGATTCTGTTTAAATATTCCTTTGGAAAATGTTGAGGTCAAAAATGTTTCCATCCTGTGCCAATGGGTTTAGTGAGTTAAGATTCTCCTATTAGAAAGCTGAGATTCAGAAGATCCATTGAGTGAGGGAGATGTGGAAACAGAACCAGAAACTGTTCAAACATGCCAAAATCATCCAGCAGAACCAGTTTAATAATTCCTTTATAACAGCAGCATTTCGATTGCAGCCACCTAAACTTGTGCTTATAATGCACAAATGCATTTACCTACAGAAACCATAGTATTTGCACTTCAAACACAATTAATTGAAGGACATATGAAAGGCATGAATCTAATATTTACTATATTCTTTCTTTATTTCTTTTCCGTTGTTTCTTCCTACATAATTTCATTAAACAAGAGTAAATGGATATTGGGGCCAGAAATGGGAATCTGGGGCGAAATTCTCCGGAAACGGCGTGATGTCCGCCGACTGGCGCCCAAAACGGCGCAAATCAGACGGGCATCGCGCCGCCCCAAAGGTGTGGAATGCTCCGCATCTTTGGGGGCCGAGCCCCAACATTGAGGGGCTAGGTCGGCGGCGGACGAAAAGACCTTTGGTGCCCCGCCAGCTGGCGTGGAAACGACATCTCCGGGCGGCGCATGCGCCATATCTTGGAGCGTGGGACAGCTTGGAGTGGGGCCTTCTGCTGCAGGCAGAGATGTGGCCAGGCTAAAATGTCTCTCTCTCTCGACTTGGGTGAGTGACGGAAAAGGAAGGAAAAAAGAACTTTTGCAAAAACAAAACTTTGAAAAGAAAACTTTTAAACTTTTAAAACTTTTTTTAAAAAAAATTATTTTTGCACTTTTCTTGTTCTCAGCCAAAACAAGTTCACCTGAGAAGAATGTTATAAAAGAGGGAAAAATAAAGTGGTAAAGGAGAGAAGGGAGGGGAGAAGAAAAAGGGAAGGTGGGGAGAAAATAAATAAATAAATAAGAGGGGGGGGAGGAAAAAAAAGGGGGGAAAAATGCCAGCAAGGAGCCAAAGCTGAGGGAGAAGGGGCACCAAAGGCAGACGGGGCAATGGGCGAGCCAGTTCAGACGAGCCAATCAGCGAGCAAAGCAGCAGAATGGAAGTATCGCCTCATCAAAAAGAGCTGGGCTGACAGGTGCAGTCTCCCCGGGGGCCAGGGGGGGAGCTGCAACTGGAAGGCAGCCTTTGCCGATGCGCTGAGGGAACATCAGCAGGTAAACAAGGCAGAGGTTTGGGTAGACATAGAGGCCGCAGTGCAGGCAGCAATGGCCAAAGCCCTGGCGGAGGTGCAGCAGGCCCTGGGCAGAGCAGAGGAGAAATTGGTCGCCCAAGGGAAGAAACTGGAAGCCCATGAGGCGACCATCAAGGAGCTGGAGAAAGCAGCGACTGACGTGAGCGACCGGATCACGGCCCTGGAGAGGGAGGTGGCGAGACTGGGCACAACACAGGGGAGCCTGAAGGGCAGAGTGGACGACCAGGAAAACCGCTCGAGGAGGCAAAACTTTAGGATAGTGGGCTTACCAGAGGGGATCGAGGGTAGAAACCCCACGGCATACGTGGCCGAGATGCTGGGCAACTTAGTGGGGAAGAAAACCTTTCCCAGCCCACCAGAAATGGACAGAGCACACCGGTCGCTACGCCCGAAGTCCAAAGCAGGGAAACACCCGAGAGCAGTTATAGCTAAACTGCACCGGTACCAAGATAGGGAGACAATCCTACGCTGGGCCAGGAAAAACAGAACCTGCAAATGGGAAGGACATGCCATTTACGAGGACATTGGGGCAGACCTAGCCAGGAGACGGGCCAAGTTTAATAGAGCGAAAGCAGCTCTTGACAAGAGCAACGTGCGTTTTGGTATGCTGTACCCAGCAAAACTCTGGGTCACATACCAAGAAAGAGAATACTTCTTTACAGCCGCTGCCGAAGCAAACACGTTTGTCGAGGAATACGGGCTGGAAAACCACCAGCGAAGGTAGAAATGAGGGGCCCCTGACAGGGGGCAACAACAGGCCGACGGGGGGGAGGGGAGGGGGGAGGCAACGCCAGTCCCCCCCCAACCCCACCACGGCGAGAGCACCCTGAACTAAGAACGGACCACTGCCCGAGGGACCGCTTCAGGTGGGAGGCCAGGCCCCAGCACGAGGGAACGAGAGTAGCGGAGAAGGGGGAGCAAGCAAGAGGAGTGCAGGGTAGGATAGGGGAAGAGCGGGCAGAAAACCGTAGAGGCCGGGCAGGGGAAAAGCGAGACAGTAACTCCCGAGAGGGGGGCCACCGTACAAGCGGGAAAGCTAGCGCCGGGGGCATGCAACAAAGCAGGGCCGCAGTGCGCCCCCAACAGGGCGAAAGGTGCCAGGCTGGAGGTGGGGGGGACCACTCAACAGAGACGGGAGAACAAACTGGGACAGGAACAGGGGAAAGAGGGACAAAGGAGGGGTACAAGGGAGAGGGAGGAAAGGGGAGAGACCGGGAGGGCGGGGGGGACACAGGGAAGGAGGGACAAACAGGGCTAGAAAAGGAATTGGGCTACAAAGTGCTCGAAACAAGGAATCGCTGCAAGTACCCACCCAGTACGGTCTCTGGGCGAAGGGAGACCCCAGAGTGCAGGGGACTACCCGCATGGAGGACGCACAGTGGGCGGCCATGTCAGGTGCCCCTGGGACAAAGGGAACCCTGGAGCGCAGGGACCCAACCGCATGGAGAGCAGTGACAGCGGCCATCCTGGACGGCCCCCTAACAAAGGGAAACCCCAGAGGGCAGGGGTGCGTCCACCAGGTAAGTACCTTTAATCCCACAGGAGCGAGGGGGCAGAAGCCCCCCACCAGGATAGTCACCTGGAACGTAAGGGGACTCAACGGCCTAGTGAAGAGATCCAGAGTCCTCACCCACCTAAGAAATATGAGGGCCGACATAGTCTTCCTCCAAGAGACACACCTGAGATAGCAGGACCGACTGCGGGTAAGAAAGGGCTGGGTGGGACAAACCTACCATTCCAGCTATTGGACAAGGCCCAGGGGGGTGGCGATACTGATCGGCAAGAGGACGATGCTTAGGGCGACAAAGATGGTTACGGACCCAGGGGGACGGTATATCATGGTCAGCGGGGCCCTGGATGGGGCACCGGTAGTACTAGTTAACGTGTACGCACCCAACTGGGACGACACGAGCTTCATCAAGAAGACCATGGCAGAAATCCCTGACATAGCGACGCATCGACTAATCATGGGGGTGGGGGGGGGACTTCAACTGTGTACAGGACCCAAAGACAGACAGATCAAACCCCAAAACGGGGAAAACCTCAAGCATGGCAAGAGAACTCAGTCACTTTATGGAGCAGATGGGAGCGGTGGACCCCTGGAGGTTCGCCCACCCGAGGGAGAAGGAATTCTCCTTCTTCTCCCCAGTACACAACGTATACACCAGAATTGACTTCTTTGTGGTAGGGAAAATGGTGCTTCCGGGGATAGACAAGGTGGAAAACTCCGCAATTGTGATATCAGACCATGCTCCACACTACATGGACATGAGGCTGGAGACGGGCAGGGCCCAACGCCCCACATGGAGGTTGGATGTCGCCCTACTGGCAGACAAGGCCTTCAAGGAAAGGTTATCACGGGCCATTGCAGAGTACACAGAGAACAACCAGAACGGGGAGGTCTCACCCTTCACGTTCTGGGAAGCACTAAAGGCCGTACTAAGAGGGCAAATCATCCCTTTCAAAGCGCGAAGAGATAGGGAGGAAAGGGTGGCGAGGCAGCAGCTGGTCGACTCCATACTGGAGGTAGATCGTAAATACTCTGAGGCCCCGACCGTAGAGCTCCTGGCGGAGAGGAAAGAGCTACAAAGGAACTTTGACCTGCTCTCCACCAGGAAAGCAGTGCACCAACTCCGCCAGGCACGTGGGACCCTATACGAACACGGAGACAAAGCCAGCCGCCTGTTGGCACACCAGCTGAGAAAGCAGGCAGCCACCAGGGAAATTGCACAAATCAGGGATACCAGAGGCACGCTAGAAACAGAAACAGAAAAGATCAACAAAACCTTCAAGGCCTTCTACCAAGGGTGTACACCTCAGAGCCCCCAATGGGGGAGTCTGGGATGAAACGGTTACTTGATGGACTGGACATTCCAGTCATGGGCGAGGGCAAAAAACAGGGCTTGGAACACCACTAGCACTGGGAGAGATCATGGACAGCATTAGCTCCATGCAGGCGGGGAAGGCGCCGGGACCCGATGGTTTCCCGGTGGACTTCGACAAAAGATTTGCGACAGCACTGGCCCCGCACCTGCGGGAGATGTTCACAGACTCGCTAGCTAGGGGCACACTGCCACCCACGCTAGCACAGGCCCCAATCTCGCTGATACCTAAGAAAGACAAAGACTCAACGGAATGTGGGTCATACAGACCCATTTCACTGCTGAATGCAGATGCCAAAATACTGGCCAAAATTCTAGCCAAAAGGTTAGAAGACTGTGTACCTGAGGTGGTCGCAAAGGACCAGACGGGCTTTGTCAAAGGTAGACAGCTTACCTCGAACATCAGGCGCCTGCTGAACGTGATAATGACCCATCCGGGGAGAGAACACCAGAGGTGATCGTCTCCCTAGATGCAGAAAAGGCCTTCGACAGAGTCGAATGGAAATACCTCATAGAGGTACTGGAGCGGTTCGGGCTTGGAACAGGGTTCACCTCCTGGGTAAAGCTCCTATACAACGCTCCCATGGCGAGCGTACGGATCAACAATACCAACTCCCGATACTTCCAGCTGCACAGGGGCATCAGACAAGGATGCCCACTGTCCCCGCTGCTGTTCGCTCTAGCGATCGAACCACTAGCAATCGCGCTCAGAGCAGCAAAAAGCTGGAGGGGGATCCGAAGGGGAGGCAGAGAGCACAGAGTCTCACTCTATGCAGATGACCTGCTCCTCTACATTTCAGATCCACAAAGCAGCATGGATGGAACCATCGCGCTCCTGAAAGAGTTTGGCGCCTTCTTGGGCTACAAACGCAACATGAGCAAAAGCGAGATCTTCCCGATACACCCACAAGTAGGTGGGGCAGCCCTAACGGGACTGCCGCTTAAACAAGCCCGACACAAATTCCGCTACCTGGGGATCCAAATAGCCCATGACTGGAAAGGGATCCACAAATGGAACCTCACCAGTCTGACAGAGGAAGTAAAAAAGGACCTGCAAAGATGGAACACACTCCCACTCTCCCTCGCGGGGAGAGTCCAGACGATCAAAATGAACGCGCTGCCCAGGTACCTCTTCCTATTCAGATCCATCCCGATCTACATCCCCAAGGTCTTTTTCAAAGCACTAGACAAACTAATCATGGTGTTCATTTAGGGGGGGAAGAATGCTAGGATCCCAAAGAAGGTCTTACAAAAAACAAAATCAGGGGGGGGCTTGCCCTCCCAAATCTACAACTTTACCACTGGGCGGCGACGGCCGAGCGAATAAGGGGATGGATCAAGGAGCCAGATGCCGAGTGGGTTCACGCGGAAGAGGCCTCCTGCATGGGGACCTCCCTCCAGGCCCTCTCCACTGTGGCGCTCCCATCCCCACCCAAAAAACACTCCAGAAGCCCGGTGGTAATAGCCACCCTCCAGCCCTGGAACCAACTACGGCAACAATTTGGCCTGACCAGAATGTCGGACAAAGCTCCCATCTGCAACAACCATAGGTTCACGCCAGTGCTGACTGACGCCACCTTCAAAAGGTGGGGACAGGACAGAAGGACACTGACAGTCAGGGACCTATACACGGACGGCAGGATCGCAACACTGGGCGAACTGACAGAGAAATCCCAGCTAACCAGGGGGAACGAGCTAAGGTACCTGCAACAAAAAAACTTCCTACGAAAGGAGACAGGGACATACCCACAACCACCATGACAGACACTACTAGAAGAGTTACTGGACGCAAGCATACTAGATAAAGGAAACTGTAGTGACATGTATGACCGACTGGTAGAAGCGGCTGACACCATATTGGACGCAACAAGAATGAAGTGGGAGGAGGACCTGGGGATCGAAATAGGGTGGGGACTTTGGAGCGAAGCACTGCATAGGGTCAACTCCACCTCCACGTGCGCAAGGCTCAGCCTGACACAACTAAAAGTGGTACATAGAGCCCACTTAACAAGAACCCGTATGAGTAGGTTCTTCCCGGAGGTGGAGGACAGATGTGAGCGGTGCCAAGGAGGTCCAGCCAACCACGCCCACATGTTCTGGTCCTGCCCCAGACTTGTGGAGTACTGGACAGCCTTCTTCGAGGCAATGTCCAAGGTGGTGGGGGTGAGGATGGAGCCATGCCCGAAAGTGGCAGTCTTCGGGGTTTCAGACCAGCCAGGTCTATTCCTGGGGAGGAGGGCGGACGCCCTTGCCTTTGCCTCCCTGATCGCCCGCCGTAGAATCCTGTTCGGCTGGCGGTCAGCAGCACCACCCAAAGCTGCAGACTGGCTGTCCGAGCTCTCGGAATCTCTCCAAATGGAGAAAATCAAATTCGCCATCCGAGGGTCAGAATTCGGCTTCCACAGAACGTGGGAGCCATTTACCCAATTGTTCCGAGACCTGTTTGTGGCTAACAAACAAGCAGAAGAATAGCCAGGTAGCCAAGAAACAGGGGAGAGTCGCCAAAGCATGAGAGGGAGAGATAGACCGGGGGGGGGGGGGGGGGGGGGCGGGGCAGCTAAATCTAAGAGGAAGGAAAGGCGAGCCACAGGGGGGGGAGGGGCAGGAGCAGGGGGGGGGGGTAGAGGGAAGAGACGGAACAATAGAGGAGAGCCAGGGAGGGGGAGGGGGAGGCAGGGAAACGTTAACAAACTTAACGTCCACAGGAACAGAGAAAACGGGGAAGACGGGTGGGCCGCAGAAGTGGAAGTGCGCAGAAGCGGAACGAGACGACAACGGCAGCGAACTCCGTCTGGGAGAAGCAAGGGACGACAACACCATGAACAGATGCCTATTTATGTGTGTAAATAATTTTGCCAAGTGTACAGAGCTGCTGCTGTTGAGCGGGGGCATAATACCGTCCGATGGCTTCTCAGGGAAAATTAAAACGTCAGCAGCAGCGACCCGTAGGGGAGTGGGGGTGAGTGCTCCGTTGGGATTGTGTGGGAAGACTGAGGCACGTGGGGTCACGTCTAGTCAATTGCTAATGTATATTCTCTTTTTGCACTATGTTAATGTTCACTCTATTTTGCTGTGTTAGGATTATTACTATTTATTATGAAAAACTTTGCAAAACTTTAATTTAAAAAATATTTTTTTTTAAATTAAACAAAGCACACGAATAGGTTCTTAAAAAATCATTGTGTTCCTTAGAACCTCATAAATCTGTCAAAACCATCAAACTCTCATTCCCTAGTCCAGCTGAGTAAATAAACTTTGCAGTAAAGAATCTATTAGTGCTTTGGGAAGGTAGCTAAGCCATCAAACTCACATTCCCTAGGACAGCTGGGGAAACAAACTAGGCTCAACAGAATTCAACTGTACTTTTGAAGGCAGCCAAACAGATGGCTGAGCTGTTCTGCAATGAACGAACAGAAGGACATACATATGACAAAGTTTTCAAACTGCTGAACAGACAGTTTAGGTGTTCTTCTAAGAATGAATGGAAAATATAGTAAGAGTTTAGACAATTAGTTCTGGATGTCATAGTGGGCTAGACTTTAAATGTTGTGCAATTCAGAACAAGAGTTTATCTATTGCATAACCTACTCTAATGCATCTGAAAACGTTGCCACTTGTATAATGTAGCTCTTTCACTTGACACCTTGCCAGTTGTTAGAAGTAACAAACTGGCAACCACATTTTGTAATATTCACTTAATCTTTCCAATCACTGCACTGTCATCACTCACTTTCAAAAGCAAAGACATAATTCAAGCTATAGTATTTCATGATAAACTGTAAAGAAGGCTACACCTTGTACAGTTGTCAACTTGTTTACTCTTTCTGCCTCTCCTTTGCCAGCGTTTTTTTCAAAAACAACGTTTTTTAAAGCACAGCTGCCTTGGTGAAAATTGGAGTTCTGAAATACCCACTCCTAGAATGATGCTGGAAAATTCAACATCTCAGCATGTGGAGTTCATACCCTCTGCCCCCGTCCCCTTCTATGCCACTGAAAATGGCCACCAAGGGAATGGGAGGATGGGGCTTGGTTTGTGCCTCGGTTGTCATTATCTTTTCCCATCCATTTCTGCTCTGCCCCGCTCTGAGTCTGCAGAATCTGACCCCCAGGTGTCTGAATTCAATCTAATATTAAGTTTGACTATTTTGTGTATTCTCTGTTTGTAGCTTTCATCTTTCACTAATCTTTAAACCAAGCAAACAAAAGAACAAAAATGCATTTTAATTGCTTTTCTACTAAGTCATTGAAGCCTGTCAATATTCTGACTGATTATCTGCTGAGTCCTTCATCTAACTTTGAATCAGTTTTGGTACGTTGTTATCTTTGCCATAATAGCATTCAGGCATAAACAAATTGAGGGAGGAAAACCTTCAGTACCGATTGCTTAAAATATTCAAGTGGAATTAAAATAGGTCAGGTAAACTATTAAGCCAAAATGTTAACCTGTTTTCTCTTTTGACTGCTGAACAACTTCTAGTTCATTGCGAAAATTCCACTTTCCGTTCACCTCAATTAAAATATCCCGTGGGATGCTATCCCACAAACTTGTACAATCCAGTGCACTCTAGCACTGCGACCATGAGTCAGATTTTCCAGTTCACCAGTTCTGCAAAAGGAACAAAATGGCTTTTGCTGCAAAGGTTTTGGTTAAGTAACTGCTGTAATAGCAATATTTCGATTTTAGTCTTTGGATTAGGTAAGGCTCGAAATTGAAGAAGAACTGGACCAGGGAATGCTGGCATAATTCAGTCCCTATTTTAAAGTCATCTGCTATGTCCTTTACATATTATTCTTTTATTTTATGTTGTTTACAATTAAAAAGCACATTTTCCAGCAATTTGGTAAGTAGGGAATAGAGTTTATTGGAAGTATCAGTTTTTCCACCATACTACCCGAGAATGGGAAGTGAAAAATTAGGCTCTATTGCTAGCTTGAGTGAGAGAATGTGAGCAAAGTGACAAGTCTAAACAGGCAATTTCCATTTGAAATGGAATTTACAATGGCAAAAGGTGATCGAGAAAAGTTGCATAAACATGACAAAAGGAATTAAAACTCTGCGCATAAAAGGTACATTCAGATTCTATAAGTATATCAATAGGAAGAGGATAACTAGGGAAAAAGTAGGGCCCATTAGGAACCAAAGGGGAAATCTGTGGGTGAAGACCGAGGACATTGGTTGGGTGTTAAATGAATATTTCACATCTGTCTTCACCCAAGAGAATGAGGAGGCAGATATGGAACTCGGGGAGAGAGACTGTGACGTTATTGAGCAAGTTGTCATAGGGAGGGACAAGGTATTGGAGGTGTTGGTGGGCTTAAAAGTGGATAAATCTCTGGGTTTGAACGAATTGTGTCCCAGGTTGCTGTGGAAGGTGAGAGAGGAGATTGCAGGAGTCCTGATCCAAATTTTTAATTCTTCTCTGGCCACGGGAGAGGTGCCAGAGGACAGGAGTACCGTGAATGTGAACCTACTATTTAAGAATGGCTGTAGGGCTAAGCCAGGGAACTACAGGCCAGTGGGTCTCCTGTCAGTGGTGGGGAAACTAATGGAGAAAATCCTGAAGGAGAGAATCTATCTCCACTTGGAGAGGCAAGGAATAGCCAGCATGGCTTTGTCAGATGAAGGTCAAGCCTAACAAATTTGATTGACGTTTTTAAGCACGTGATGAAGTCTGTAGATGAGGGTAGTGTAATTGATGTAGTTTACATGGATTTCAACAAAGCATTTTACAAAGTCCCACATGGGAGACTTATAAAGGAGGCAAATGCACATGGGTTACAGGGGAACTTGATAAGATAGGTTCAAAGCTGGCTAAGCTGTAGGAGACAGAGGGTGATGATAGGCGGCTGCTTTAGTGACTGGAAGCCGGTGTCCAGTGGTGTGCCAGAGGGATCTGTGCTGGGTCCCCGATTATTTGTCATTTATATAAATGATTTAGATGACTATGTCGGGGGTAGGATCAGTAAGTTTGTGGATGACACAAAGATAGGCTGGTTAACAGTGAGGCTGAGAGTCTTGGGTTGCAGGAAGATATAGATGGGATGGTCAAATTGGCAGGAAAGTGGCAGATGGAATTTAATCCTGAAAAGTGTAAGGTGTTACACTTTGGAAGCAGCAATCTGACAAGGAAATATTCAATGAATGACACCACTCTGGGAAGTCCTGAGGAACAACGAGACCGTTGCGTGTTGGCAAATAGGTCTCTGAAGGCAGAAGGGCAGGTTAATAGGGTGGTGAAAAAAGCAGATGGTACACTGGCCTTTATCAGTCATGGCATAGATTACAAAAGCATGGAAGTCATGTAAGAGTTATATAGAACATTGGTGAGGCCACAGCTGGAGTACTAGGTGCAGTTCTGGTCACCACATTATAGGAAGGATGTGATTGCACTAGAGCGGGTGCAGAGATATTTCACCAGGATGTTGCCTGGGTTGGAACATTTAAGTTATGAAGAGAGGTTGGATAGGCTTGGGTTGTTTCGCTGGAGCAGAGAAGACTGGGGTGGCCTGATCGAGGTGTACAAGATTATGAGTGGCATGGACTGGGTGGATAGGGAACAGCTGTTCCCCTTAGCTGAATGGTTGATTACAAGGGGACACGAGTTCAAGGTGAAGGGCGGGAGGTTCGGGAGGATTTGAGGAAAAGAGTTTTTACCCAGAGGGTGGTGACAGCCTGGAACGCACTGCCTGGGAGGGTGATAGAGGCAGGCTGACTCACATTCTTTAAAAAGCACCTGGATGAGCACTTGGCAGGTCTTAACATTTGTGGCTATGGGCCAAGTGCTGGCAAATGGAATTAGGATTTGCAGTTCAGCTGCCTTTCATGCGGCAGTGCGGACCTGATGGGCCAAACAGCCTTTTCTGCACTGTATTTTTCTGTGATTCTGTGAGATGTAAGGGGCACGATCTAACAGCCATGCCGCGCCCGACTCGGGGCGCAACAGGGCCGATAAATCTCGCGAGAGACCTCTCGCAAGATTTATCCGTTCGCCACGTGTCACAATCCAGATACCACACACAATGGGCGGGCTCTGTATTGGCAAATTTGCATATTAAAGTGAGCAGCTAGTCTCACTTTAATGTGTGCTCGCCTGATCAACCCAAGATGTTGGGATCACATCCCTTTGCATAGGAGACTCCAGGCGAGTGCCATTTTGCACTGGTCTCCACAAATCGGGACCAGGCGAAAGGGCACTTGTAGGCGGGGTTCTCCCAGGCAATCTTGGTACACTGGCAGTACCACCTGGATACTCTGGCAGGATCCAATCCCTGGTGTAGGCAAAATACTATGTTGACACTGCCAGCCTGGTACCCTGGCAGTGCCACCTGGGTGCCACACTGACACTGCCAGCCTGGCAGGGACAATGCCCGGGTAGCATTTTGCCTGTGCCAGGTATCGGGCCCAGGGATGCCCTGCCTCATTAGATGGGGTGTGAGGGGCTCAATTACCCCCTTATAGGTGAGTTTGGGCATTGATGGGGCCTGGGGTCACATTGGGGGGTCTTGAGATCCAGGTGGCGTTTTTACTGGCGAGCTCCTTGTAGGAAATGAGAGCAAGTGTGGCCTCGGAGGGACATTCCTCGCTGAGACCCCGTTAGTGGGGTCTTTCCTGATGCTCACACCTGGCTAAATGCGCTCAACATGGGACTCTGTTTCATTTCCGTCAGATCGTGCCCAAGGTTTTTGATATATTAGTGATAAAATGTCCACTGGATCTTGCAAAGTGAGCAAATGCAATATTTTATTCGAAAGATAAAAGTCTCAAATCCAGCTTTTAGTCAGAATGCAATTTGAACATGGAAAATCCTCTACCTATTTGTTTTGATGATAAATTTTCAAAGAGTTATAAAATACAAAGTGCAAAGCAGATTCCTTTGCATAAAGGATCTCTTATGCAACTATATTACAACTTAGCCTGAGAAAAATATTGCTACTAGTTGCAAAGAAAAGTAAGTTTTTCCAAAATTGTTCAAACTTACATCTGGCCAACAAAGGACAACAAAGCAACTTATTAACCAGCATGTGACTTAAGCTTAGTTTCACTAACTGAGAGGCATATTTTTTCCCGAAAGATTGACTTGTTAACAGTCTAAAAATCATTGACCTATCGAGCAAGAGACAGTAATATAGATTTTAACAGACAGTACAGTAGCACAATGTGCAATAATAACAGGCAAGGGGTTACAGGACAAACATAAACATTTTGCACAGTGGTGCTGGAGTGATATCAGCTGCACTCTCTACTGCTTGCTTTTGGAGAGCAGAAGCTGCCAGATGTCCAGCAGAATCTTCCATCAACTACCTCCAAAGAAATGCTGAAAATAATGCCAGCTGTCTTACTCAACTTCAAATTGCACTGAGCTATCAACTCTTTTCTCGACCAAGTAAAGGATTCTCTGCGTTGGTTAAAAAAAACCAGCCGTTTAGCAAGTTTGAAATGTGCATCACCGTGATTAGATCAAGACAATCTCTAGACCTATGCTCCAACTAAAGCAACATTTACTTCAGATGGAAGGATAGACTCCCTGGGGTGGATTCTCCATTAAACACTGCCCTGAACGGGATTCCCGATCAGGCAGAGAATGGAGCGTCAAGGGGACTGCTTAGAGACAGTGGACTGGTCCATATTTAAGAATTCAGCGACCAACTTAAATGAGTATGCCACCACTGTCACAGACTTCATCAGCAAATGTGTGGACGACTGCGTGCCAAAGAAAGCAGTACGTGCGTTCCCCAACCGGAAACCATGGCTCAATCGCGAGGTTGACTCCTACTGAAGGACAGATCTGGGGCGTTCAAGGTAGTCGACCCTGACCTATACAAGAAATCCAGGTACGACCTCCGCAAAGCCATCCGGAATGCCAAGAGAGAATATCAAACCAAGCTAGAGTCACAGACAGACTCTTGGCGGTTGTGGCAAGGACTAAACAACATAACGGGCTACAAAGTGAAGCCGAACAGTATCTCTGGCAGCAGCGCACCCCTCCCTGATGAACTCAATGCATTCTATGCTTGGTTCGAGCAGGTAACCAACAATCCGCTGGCGAGTGCCCCAGCAGCCCATAATTCACCCATACCCACCATCACAGCTTCCAAAGTCAGATTGGCCTTCCTGAAAGTGAACCCTCGGAAGGCGACGGGCCCAGACGGGATCCCTGGTCGTGCACTCAGAGCCTGCGCGGACCAGCTGGCAGAGGTATTCACGGACATCTTTAACCTGTCACATCTTTAACCTGTCCCTACTCCACTCCGAGGTCCCCACCTGCTTCAAGAAGACCACCATCATACCGGTACCAAAGAAGAACCAGGCAACGTGCCTCAGTGACTACCGACCAGTGGACCTGACTTCAGTCGTAATGAAGTGCTTCGAGAGGTTGATCATGAAGCGCATCACCTCCATACTCCCAGAACGCCTTGATCCACTGCAATTCGCATACCGCTGCAACCGGTCCACATCAGACACCATTTCCCTGGCCCTACACTCATCCCTAGAGCATCTCGAAAACAAGGACTCCTACATTAGACTCCTATTTATTGACTACAGCTCCGCCTTCAACACCATAATCCCAGACAAGCTCATATCAAAGCTCCAAAACCTAGGACTTGGCTCCCCACTCTGCAACTGGATCCTCGATTTTCTGACCAACAGACCACAATCAGTAAGAATGAACAACAACACCTCCTCCACAATAGTCCTCAACACCGGCGCCCCGCAAGGCTGCGTACTTAGCCCCCTACTCTACTCCCTGTACACACACGACTGCGTGGCAAAACTTGGTTCCAACTCCATCTACAAGTTTGCTGACGAAACAACCATAGTGGGCCGGATCTCGAATAATGATGAGTCCGAATACAGGAGAGAGATAGAGAACCTATTGGAGTGGTGTAGCGACAACAATCTCTCCCTCAATGCCAGCAAAACTAAAGAGCTGCTAATTGACTTCAGGATGCAAAGTACTGTACACACCCCTGTCAGCATCAACCGGGCCGAGGTAGAGATGGTTAGCAGTTTCAAATTCCTAGGGGTGCACATCTCCAAAAATCTGTCCTGGTCCACCCACGTCGACGCTACCACCAAGAAAGCACAACAGCGCCTATACTTCCTCAGGAAACTAAGGAAATTCGACATGTCCACATTGACTCTTACCAACTTTTACAGATGCACCATAGAAAGCATCCTATCGGGCTGCATCACAGCCTGGTATGGCAACTGCTCGGCCCAGGACCGCAAGAAACTTCAGAGAGTCGTGAACACCGCCCAGTCCATCACACGAACCTGCCTCCCATCCATTGACTCCATCTACACCTCCCGCTGCCTGGGGAAAGTGGGCAGTATAATTAAAGATCCTTCCCACCCGGCTTACTCACTCTTCCATCGGGCAGGAGATACAGAAGTCTAAGAACACGCACGAACAGACTCAAAAACAGCTTCTTCCCCACTGTCACCAGACTCCTTAATGACCCTCTTATGGACTGACTTCATTAACACTACACCCTGTATGCTTCATCCAATGCCAGTGCTTATGTAGTTACATTGTATATGTTGTGTTGCCCTATTATGTATTTTCTTTTATTCCCTTTTCTTCTCATGTACTTAATGATCTGTTGAGTTGCTCGCAGAAAAATACTTTTCACTGTACCTCAGTACACGTGACAATAAACAAATACAATCCAATACAATCCAAAAGGGGTTTGGTGCTGGCCAGCAAACCCATTGCGATGCTCCAATCCCCCATTGGTGGCCTTAGCGGGACACCCACCCCATGCTGGCGGGTGGATGCAAATCAAGCATTTAAGTAAATGTTAATGTCATTAATGGGCTCTAAGCCCAAATCTCCCCTCCCCTCACTATAGGATAACGGGTCACCCCCCCCCCCAATCCTACAGCACGCATGCATGAGGGTGACCCAATGCCCTCCCCCCTCACTGACCCCCCCCCCCCACCTACCCCACAGTCCCCCATTACAGTCTCAGACAAAAGTGATTAAAGCAGCAGCTGTCACAAATGTCACATACATCTTCTAAAGCCAAGTACACTTCAAAGGGCTTCAAATTCCTTGACAGCTTTTGAAATACAAATCTTCCATTCAATTTCACAGAGCAATATATCACTAGCCAGTGATTGACAGTTTTCTTGGTCCAGGCACAGCTGCATAGGGGGTTTATTTATTTATCTCACGCTTGAATGCATCTCAATTATCCTGCTTTTATGCTAACTACAATGTTTAGAAACTCTTGCTATGATTGAGAGCTCCTCACCACACCAAAAGCAGCTAAGTGCTTTCTGCTGAGAAAAAGAGGAAGGCAGATTATTATTTGAATGGATATAAATTAAGAGAGGGGAATGTGCAATGAGACCTGGGTGTCCCCATACACCAGTTGCTGAAGGTGGGCATGCATATGCAACAGGCAGTGATGAAGGCAGATGTTGGTCTTCATAAAGAGAGGATTTGAGTACAGGAACAAAGATGTCTTGCTACAGTTATTCAGGGCCTGGTGAGGCAACACCTGGAATATTGTAAAATGTGGGACGGCATGGTGGCAAACTTTCCAACAGCATCGGTCGCGTGTCCTCTCAGTTTTCAGGGACCTCGCGTGGCGGCTGCGGACTGTGTCCAGCGGCGCCACAGTCGGGGGAGGGGAAGCCGTTCTGCTGGCCGGGGGGGGGGCCTCGGTGAGGGCTGGGGGACTGGTAGGGGGGTGGTCCGGGGGTGACGGGGGTAAAGGGGAGCACTATCTGGCAGGCCAGGTCTGCGCATGGCCGGCGCCATGTTGTACGGCGCGGCCGCCACAGGTCAGCGCCGTGTGCATGCGCGGCCACAGACCCGGCCATTTTCCTTCTGTATATGCAGGTAATGTGGTGCAGTTTCTAGCCCCCCCGGAGCATCGGGGGCGACGACGTCTTTTTGGTCACAAGACCAGACGTTTCCTCCGGACATAGCGCAAAAAGGGAGAATCCAGCCCCTATTTTCCAGAATGGAGCATCCAGCCCAAAGAGATCAAAAGCAAAAAGAAACCACTCTCATTACAGGAGTTTTGATTATAGCTTTTCATAATCGTACATATCCACATTTCTCATGGAGAAAATCTTTTTTGTCTTGTATATTGGAATATCTAATGGATTGTCCATACAAGTGCCATAATTGAGTATTGAAACTTTTGTTGTAATAATGTTAGGCTCACACAATGCAGTACAGTTAGAATAGCTATTGTAGTATTCTAGGGAGTATTTATCTGGCTTGCAAATTATATAATTGATTTATGTTGAAATATGGCCACACTTAAAAGGTTCAAGGGAATGCTCAGTGCTATTTGGTAACTGAGGAATTAATAATAAAGTAATTTATGAGGCGTGTTATTAAATTTAACATTTGCAGTCTCAAGTTCAAAGTTTCCACTGCAATGAGTGCATCAGTAGAATAGGGTTGGATGTTTTCCATGTTCAATGTTATGTTTACTTTATTCTGAAATGAATAGTTCTCATGCTCCAGTTGGGGATCAGTGGGTGCAGAGCAGAAAGCACAGCCAGTAACACCCAAGTTGTGCTGCAGACTGTGGATCAAACTCCAATTGACGTGAAAGAGCTACAAGAATGGATACTTGAGCACATTCACAGATCTCAGAATCAATGGATTCCCCTCCATGTCAGAAGCAGGGACATTCGCTGATGATTGCACAATGTCCAGCACTATACCTACATTTTTGAAATCCTGTGTGGAAATGTCTATTTTCTTCCGCGATAAAAATACTTGGCTTAACTTTATAAAGTGTCCAAATGTTTTGAGCAATTTTCAAATCAGGTTTGATGCCACACAGGAAACATTACTGCAGCCATGAGCATCACTTTGGCTGATGATGATTCTGTGGCTAGGAACTTCACCTTTTAACCTCTAACATTATAAGTGATGCTGGGCTCTGCAAAAAAACTTCATAAGACCACCACTGGATATTCTACTTTCCCAAGACTGGAAAAATGAGCTTTTATGCATCAAAACATTACTTAGTTTTATCCATTAGATGAAATTGAAAAAACAAAACATTGCTTACTAAACAATTTGAACCATAAACGAACATAGATACTAAAAATGTTCACCAATTGTTTTGTTTTACCTATTCATTAGCTCCCAGATGCAACATGGTAGGTATTCAAATCAGTAGAATTTTTTTTATTATTGATTCACGGGATGACAACATCTCATAAATTGCACTGAAGACTTGTGCTACAGAACCTAGCTGCCCCCTTAACCAAGCTGCTTCAATACAGCGACAACACAGGCACCCGACAATGTGGGTGATTGAAAAAACAAGCAGGACAAATCCAACCCAGACAATAGCTCCCCTCAGCCTATTCTTGATCATCAGCAAAGTGATGGAAAGTGCGAACAACAGTACTATCAAGCGACTCTTACTGATCAATAACCTGCTCACTGACACTCAATTTGGGTTCCACCGGGGCCATTCAACTCTTGAACTCATTATGGCTTTAGTCCAAACTTAGACAAAAGAACTTGGCTCAAGAGGTGAGAATGACTGCCCTTGACATCAAGGTAGCATTTGACTGAGTGAGGCAACAAGAGGCACTTACTGAACCTGAGTCAATGGGAGTAAGGTTCCCGTACCAGCCTCCCCGAACAGGCGCCGGAATGGGGTGACTAGGGGCTTTTCACAGTAACTTCATTTGAAGCCTACTTATGACAATAAGCAATTTTCATTTTCATTTCATAAGGGGGGAAACTCAGAGCCTGGGAATTTTGCAATGAGTGACTCACCTCCCGACTCCCCAAAGCCTGTCCATCATCTACAACACAAGTCAGGAGTGTAATGAAATACTCTCCACTTGCCTGGATGAGTGCAACCCGAACAAAGAAACTCAACACCATCCAGGGCAAAATAGCCTCTTTGATTGGCACTCCATCCACCACCTTACACATAGTTTCATGTGTGTGTGAGGTGAGTGTGTGTTTGAGAGACAGAGAGATGAGTGTGTGCATGAGAGGGAGAAGTGAGTGTGTATGTGTGTGAGAGAGGGAGGTGAATGTGTGTGAGGAAGGTTAATGTATGTGTGTGATGAGATGGGATGGGATGAGACAGAGACTGTCCACGGTAAACTGGGAAGATCTGTTAATGGGTCAAACGACTGAAGATCAGTGGAGAATATTTAAAGAAACATTTAACAAGATACAGAGTAAGTATATACCCCTGAGAGGAAAATGCTCCACTTCACAAAATACACCATAGCCAATTATAGAGATTAGGGACAGCATAAAACTGACAGAAAGGGCTGACAAAAAAGCAAAACAAATCACAGATCCGGACGAATGGGATAGGTACAAAGACCAGCAAAGGGTCACAAAGAAATTCATAAGAGCTGCTAAAAGGGATTATGAAAGGAAACCTGCAAGGGACATCAAAATCAAGAAGAAATTTTAGAGTTATATAAAGGCAAAACAGGAGGTGAAGAGCAATGTAGGCCCACTAAAATCTGAAAATTGAGATATTGTCAGTGATAATGGGGAAATGGCAGACATGTTGAACAATTACTTTGCTTCAATATTTACAGTTGAAAAGGAGGATAACTTGTCGGAAGTCCTGCGAAAGTTAATAATCTATATGAGACAGGGACTTAGTACAATTAATGTAAGTAATAATAAGTTAATTCATACAGTTAATATTGTAGACAGACTGGATGATAGCATAAAATTGCAAGGAGATATTGACAGACTAGGTGAATGGGCAAAATTGTGGCAGATCGAATTCAATATAAGCAAGAGTGAGGTTATCCATTTTGGACCAAGAAGGATAGAGCAGAGTACTTTCTAAATGGAAAGAGATTAGGTGTAGTGAATTTCCAAAGAGACTTGGGGGTTCAGATACATAGGCATTGCATTCTGATGATGGTCGTCAATCTGAAATGTTAACTCTGTTTCACTTTCCATTGTTGCTGCCTGATCTGATGAATATTTCCAGCATTTTTGTTTTTTATTTCAGATTTCCAGCAATTGTAACATTTTTCTTTTATGTTATATAAATGCATGTTTTTGTTATGGTGTGAAGCCAAATTTTGCTCAGGCACAGATTCAATCTTTCACGTCACTGGACTCCCAATCGCAGCCATGAGGCAGTGTCCAGCAGAGATAATGGAAGAGGGATAAGTAAAATGAATGTGCAGCCTTCACTGGGCTGCACTCATAGCTCTCTGAAAAGTTGTCCCAAAACAGCATTGGTACATGGTTTTGGGAATAGAATTCTATTTGTGTTTGACAAACTGAGGGGGTGGATGGAAATTAGTACAACAACATAATTAGGAGAAATAAAAACAATCTGTATATTTGCCTGGATTGTTCCCTTTTAAACCTTTCAACTTCATTTAGTTACGTTTTGTGAACAGTTTTCTCACAGACTTTCTTCCAATATTTTGAAAACAATGTCCAGTATCTAAAAATTATTGGTATTGGGAAGCAGAATTCAAAAGCTGTCAGTAACCTAATTCGCCCTCACTGAACTGCGAAATTACATTTTCAGCCAAAATAAATAGAGCACAGTTTTTTTTCTAGTGAGTAATTATATAACTAAAATTTTCTCAATTTAAATTAAGCCCAAACACCTGTTTAAGTTAAAATGACTTTGATAGCAAGTAGTGCAATTTAAGCTATGCTGTTCAAATGAAAGGCACAAGTCAATTTTAATTCATTCATAGATTAATACAGAAAGTCTTAATGTTGGAATTCAATTCCAAGCATTTAATAAATAAGATTAAATTAATTTAATTTAAATAAATTGGTGACTACATCTGTGAATTAACTCAAAATGGTAATTTGGAAGCAAATATCCTTTGCAATTAATTTTAACATTTGACTTGAAAAAATTAAACATTTTTGACCTCAGAAGTAATTAACTAAGCAATATTTGATAATAGTGATAATACCACTAAGGATGTTAGGTACTGTAACATTGTGACAATGGGATTTGAATTGAATATTGATCAGAGCAGGAGGTTGGAATAAGGAGGTGCCTTCTGGATCCAGGAGATTATATCAGCTCGATGGAATTTCTGCAACAAAAAGTCCTTCCTTGTTTTGAAACGTAATTAATTTTCTCTTTCTGTATTTCCATTCCCTTTCATCTCCCTCTTTCAGCACATCCTGTCATCAGTAAGGTTGGAAAAGGAATTTCCTGCACCATGAATGCATAATTATGTGAACGTTTTTCCCAAAAAACGCTACAAAGGTGGGCAGCTTCCATGAAGTGCTTAGAACAGTGCATGTTCCAACTCGAAAGTGGTAACAAAAATGAGTGGGATTTATACCACGCTGACGTCATAGTGTGCTCCACCTACTGCTGACGCCACAATCCATCCGCTACCACAATGTGCCCATAATAGCTGAAATCACATTTTTTTCTTCCACCTAACATCGCAGTGTTCCAGCCATTGCTGACATCACAACCTGTTTCTTACCATTGATGTTGCAAGGTTCCAATTATCGCTGACATCACAACCTGTTTGTTAACGCTGATGTCAGAACCTCTTTGTTATCACTGATATCACAACCTGTTTGTTATCGCTGATGTCACAATCTGTTTGTTATTGACGACATCACAACCTGTTTGTTATTGTTGACATCACAACTGCTGTTTGTTATTGATGTCACAACATTTTTGTTGCCGTTGATGTCACAACTTGTTTGTTATCACTGACATCACAACTTCTTTGTTATCACTGATGTCACAACCTCTTTGTTATCACTGTCAACACAAACTGTTTGTTATCACAGACATCACAACTTGTTTGTTATCACTGACATCACAACCTGTTTGTTATCACTGACATCACAACCTGTGTGTTATCGCTGACATCACAACCTGTTTGTTATCGCTGATATCACAACCTGTTTGTTACCACTGACGTCACAGCCTGTTTGTTATCACAGACATCACAACCTGTTTGTTATCACTGATATCACAACCTGTTTGTTATCACTGACATCACAACCTGTTTGTTATCGCTGACATCACAACCTGTTTGTTATCACTGACGTCACAACCTGTTTGTTATCACTGACGTCACAACCTGTTTGTTATCACTGACGTCACAACCTGTTTGTTATCACTGACATCACAACCTGTTTGTTATCACTGACGTCACAACCTGTTTGTTATCGCTGACATCACAACCTGTTTGTTATCACTGACATCACAACCTGTTTGTTATCGCTGATATCACAACCCGTTTGTTATCATTGACGTCACAACCTGTTTGTTATCACTGACGTCATAACCTGTTTGTTATCGCTGATATCACAATCCGTTTGTTATCACTGACGTCACAACCTGTTTGTTATCACTGACGTCACAACCTGTTTGTTATCGCTGATATCACAACCTGTTTGTTATCACTGATGTCACAACCTGTTTGTTATCACTAACGTCACAACCTGTTTGTTATCGCTGATATCACAACCCGTTTGTTATCACTGACGTCACAAACTGTTTGTTATCACTGACGTCACAACCTGTTTGTTATCACTAACGTCACAACCTGTTTGTTATCGCTGATATCACAACCTGTTTGTTATCACTGACGTCACAACCTGTTTGTTATCGCTGACATCACAACCCGTTTGTTATCACTGACGTCACAACCTGTTTGTTATCGCTGATATCACAACCCGTTTGTTATCACTGACGTCACAACCTGTTTGTTATCACTGATGTCACAACCTGTTTGTTATCACAGACGTCACAACCTGTTTGTTGTTGTTGACATCACAACCTGTTTGTTATCGTTGATCCACAACTTGTTTGTTATCACAGACATCACAACCTGTTTGTTATCACACACATCACAACCTGTTTGTTATCGCTGACATCACAACCTGTTTGCTGTCACACACATCACAACCTGTTTGTTATCACTGTAGTCACAAACTGTTTGTTATTGCTGACATCGCAGTCGATTTGTTATTGCTGATGTCACAGCCGATTTGTTTCGTTGATGTCACAACCTGTTTGTTATCGCTGACATCACAACCTGTTTGTAATCACTGACATCACAACCTGTTTGCTATTGTTCACGTCACAATCTGTTTGTTGTCACTGACATCATACCGTGTTTGTTATCACTGATGTCACAACCTGTTTGTTATCGTTGACGCCACAACCTGTTTGTTATCGCTGACATCACAACCTGTTTGTTTTCGCTGACATCACAACCTGTTTGTTATCACTGACATCATAAACGGTTTGTTTTCGCTGCTATCACAACCTGTTTGTTATCGCTGATATCACAACATGTTTGTTATCACAGACATCACAAACTGTTTATCACACACATCACAACCTGTTTGTTATCACTGACATCACCACCTGTTTGTTATCGCTGAGGTCACAACCTGTTTGTTATCACTGTCAACACAACCTGTTTGTTATCGCTGACATCACAACCTGTTTGTTATCGCTGATGTCACAACCTGTTTGTTATCATTGATATCACAACCTGTTTGTTATCACTGACACCACAACCTGTTTGTTATCGCTGATGTCACAACCTGTTTGTTATCACTGACGTCACAACCTGTTTGTTATCACTGATGTCACAACCTGTTTGTTATCACAGACATCACAACCTGTTTGTTGTTGTTGACATCACAACCTGTTTGTTATCGTTGATCCACAACTTGTTTGTTATCACTGACATCACAACCTGTTTGTTATCACACACATCACAACCTGTTTGTTATCGCTGACATCACAAACTGTTTGCTTTCACACACATCACAACCTGTTTGTTATCACTGACATCACAACCTGTTTGTTACCACACACATCACAAACTGTTTGTTATCGCTGACATCACAACCTGTTTGTTAACACTGACATCACAACCTGTTTGTTATCACTGACGTCACAACCTGTTTGTTATCACTGTAGTCACAAACTGTTTGTTATTGCTGACATCGCAGTCGATTTTATTATTGCTGATGTCACAGCCGATTTGTTTCGTTGATGTCACAACCTGTTTGTTATCGCTGACATCACAACCTGTTTGTAATCACTGACATCACAACCTGTTTGCTATTGTTGACGTCACAATCTGTTTGTTGTCACTGACATCATACCGTGTTTGTTATCACTGATGTCACAACTTGTTTGTTATCGTTGACGCCACAACCTGTTTGTTATCGCTGACATCACAACCTGTTTGTTATTGCTGACATCACAACCTGTTTGTTATCGCTGACATCATAACCTGTTTGTTTTCGCTGCTATCACAACCTGTTTGTTATCGCTGATATCACAACATGTTTGTTATCACAGCAATCACAAACTGTTTATCACACACATCACAACCTGTTTGTTAACACTGACATCACCACCTGTTTGTTATCCCTGAGGTCACAACCTGTTTGTTATCACTGTCAACACAACCTGTTTGTTATCACAGATGTCACAACCTGTTTGTTATCGCTGACATCACAACCTGTGTGTTATCACTGACATCACCACCTGTTTGTTATCCCTGAGGTCACAACCTGTTTGTTATCACTGTCAACACAACCTGTTTGTTATCACAGATGTCACAACCTGTTTGTTATCACTGATGTCACAACCTGTTTGTTATCACTGACATCACAACCTGTTTGTTATCGCTGACTTCACAACCTGTTTGTTATCGCTGATGTCACAACCTGTTTGTTATCACTGACATCACAACCTGTTTGTTATCACTGATATCACAACCTGTTTGTTGTCGCTGATGTCACAACCTGTTTGTTATCACTGACATCACAACCTGTTTGTTATCGCTGACTTCACAACCTGTTTGTTATCACTGATATCACAACCTGTTTGTTGTCGCTGAAGTCACAACCTGTTTGTTATCGCTGACATCACAACCTGTTTGTTATCGCTGATGTCACAACCTGTTTGTTATCACTGACGTCACAACCTGTTTGTTATCGCTGATGTCACAACCTGTTTGTTATCACTGATGTCACAACCTGTTTGTTATCACTGACGTCACAACCTGTTTGTTATCGCTGATGTCACAACCTGTTTGTTATCACTGATGTCACAACCTGTTTGTTATCACTGACGTCACAACCTGTTTGTTGTCACTGACATCACAACCTGTTTGTTATCGCTGACTTCACAACCTGTTTGTTATCGCTGACATCACAACCTGTTTGTTATCGCTGACATCACAACCTGTTTGTTATCGCTGACATCACAACCTCTTTGTTATCGCTGATATCACAACCTGCTTGTTACCGCTGACTTCACAACCTGTTTGTTATCACTGACATCACAACCTGTTTGTTATCGCTGACATCACAACCTGTTTGTTATCGCTGATGTCACAACCTGTTTGTTATCATTGATATCACAACCTGTTTGTTATCACTGATATCACAACCTGTTTGTTATCGCTGATGTCACAACCTGTTTGTTATCACTGATGTCACAACCTGTTTGTTATCACTGACACCACAACCTGTTTGTTATCGCTGATATCACAACCTGTTTGTTATCATTGATATCACAACCTGTTTGTTATCACTGACACCACAACCTGTTTGTTATCGCTGATGTCACAACCTGTTTGTTATCATTGATATCACAACCTGTTTTTTATCACTGACACCACAACCTGTTTGTTATCATTGATATCACAATCTGTTTGTTATCGCTGACTTCACAACCTGTTTGTTATCACTGACACGACAACCTGTTTGTTATCACTGACACCACAACCTGTTTGTTATCGCTGATATCACAACCTGTTTGTTATCACTGACAACACAACCTGTTTGTTATCGCTGATATCACAACCTGTTTGTTATCACTGACACCACAACCTGTTTGTTATCGCTGATATCACAACCTGTTTGTTATCATTGATATCACAATCTGTTTGTTATCACTGACACCACAACCTGTTTGTTATCATTGATATCACAACCTGTTTGTTATCGCTGACATCACAACCTGTTTGTTATCACTGACGTCACAACCTGTTTGTTATCGCTGATGTCACAACCTGTTTGTTATCGCTGACATCACAACCTGTTTGTCATCGCTGATGTCACAACCTGTTTGTTATCGCTGACATCACAACCTGTTTGTTATCGCTGACGTCACAACCTGTTTGTTATCACTGACACCACAACCTGTTTGTTATCATTGATATCACAATCTGTTTGTAATCACTGACACCACAACCTGTTTGTTATCGCTGACATCACAACCTGTTTGTTATCGCTGACATCACAACCTGTTTGTTATCACTGACACCACAACCTGTTTGTTATCGCTGATGTCACAACCTGTTTGTTATCATTGATATCACAATCTGTTTGTTATCACTGACACCACAACCTGTTTGTTATCGCTGACATCACCACCTGTTTATCACTGATGTCACAACCTGTTTGTTATCACTGATGTCAGAACCTGTTTGTTATCACTGACACCACAACCTGTTTGTTATCGTTGATGTTACAACCTGTTTGTTATCACTGACATCACAACCTGTTTGTTATCACTGACACCACAACCTGTTTGTTATCGCTGATATCATAACCTCTTTGTTATCACTGACGTCACAACCTGTTTGTTATCACTGACATCACAACCTGTTTGTTATCACTGACGTCACAACCTGTTTATCACTGATGTCACAACCTGTTTGTTATCGCTGACATCACAACCTGTTTATCACTGATGTCACAACCTGTTTGTTATCACTGATGTCACAACCTGTTTGTTATCGCTGACATCACAACCTGTTTGTTATCGCTGACATCACCACCTGTTTATCACTGATGTCACAACCTGTTTGTTATCATTGACATCACAACCTGTTTGTTATCGCTGACTTCACAACCTGTTTGTTATCGCTGACATCACAACCCGTTTGTTATCACTGACATCACAACCTGTTTGTTATCACTGACATCACAACCTGTTTGTTATCGCTGATATCATAACCTGTTTGTTTTCACTGACATCACAACCTGTTTGTTATCACTGACTTCACAACCTGTTTGTTATCGCTGATATCATAACCTGTTTGTTATCGCTGATATCACAACCTGTTTGTTATCACTAACGTCACAACCTGTTTGTTATCGCTGATATCACAACCTGTTTGTTATCACTGACGTCACAAACTGTTTGTTATCGCTGATATCACAACCTGTTTGTTATCACTGACTTCACAACCTGTTTGTTTTCGCTGACATCACAACCTGTTTGTTGTCGCTGACATCACAACCTGTTTGTTATCGCTGACATCACAACCTGTTTGTTATCCCTAACTTCACAACCTGTTCGTTATCGCTGATGTCACAACCTGTTTGTTATCGCTGATATCATAACCTGTTTGTTATCGCTGATGTCACAACCTGTTTGTTATCGCTGATGTCACAACCTGTTTGTTATCGCTGATATCATAACCTGTTTGTTATCACTGATGTCACAACCTGTTTGTTATCACTGATATCACAACCTGTTTGTTATCACTGACTTTACAACCTGTTTGTTATCGCTGATATCATAACCTGTTTGTTATCACTGATGTCACAACCTGTTTGTTATCACTGACATCACAACCTGTTTGTTATCGCTGATATCATAACCTGTTTGTTATCACTGATGTCACAACCTGTTTGTTATCACTGACATCACAACCTGTTTGTTATCACTGATATCATAACCTGTTTGTTATCACTGATGTCACAACCTGTTTGTTATCACTGACATCACAACCTGTTTGTTATCGCTGATATCATAACCTGTTTGTTATCGCTGATATCACAACCTGTTTGTTATCACTGATATCACAACCTGTTTGTTATCACTGACTTCACAACCTGTTTGTTTTCGCTGACATCACAACCTGTTTGTTATCGCTGATATCATAACCTGTTTGTTATCGCTGATATCATAACCTGTTTGTTATCACTGACATCACAACCTGTTTGTTATCACTGACTTCACAACCTGTTTGTTATCGCTGATATCATAACCTGTTTGTTATCGCTGATATCATAACCTGTTTGTTATCACTAACATCACAACCTGTTTGTTATCACTGACGTCACAACCTGTTTGTTATCGCTGATATCACAACCTGTTTGTTATCGCTGATATCACAACCTGTTTGTTATCGCTGATATCACAACCTGTTTGTTATCACTGACATCACAACCTGTTTGTTATCACTGACTTCACAACCTGTTTGTTATCACTGACATCACAACCTGTTTGTTACCACTGACTTCACAACCTGTTTGTTATCACTGACTTCACAACCTGTTTGTTATCGCTGATATCATAGCCTGTTTGTTATCACTGACATCACAACCTTTTTGTTATCACTGACTTCACAACCTGTTTGTTATCGCTGATATCACAACCTGTTTGTTATCGCTGATATCATAACCTGTTTGTTATCGCTGATATCATAACCTGTTTGTTATCACTGACATCAGAACCTGTTTGTTATCACTGACATCACAACCTGTTTATTACCACTGACGTCACAACCTGTTTGTTATCACTGACATCACAACCTGTTTATTATTGCTGATATCACAACCTGTTTGTTATCGCTGACATCACAACCTGTTTGTTATCACTGACATCACAACCTGTTTCTTATCGCTGACATCACAACCTGTTTGTTATCACTGACGTCACAACCTGTTTGTTATCACTGATATCTCAACCTGTTTGTTATCACTGACATCACAACCTGTTTGTTATCGTTGATATCACAACCTGTTTGTTATCGCTGATATCATAACCTCTTTGTTATCACTGACATCACAACCTGTTTGTTATCATTGACATCAAAACCTGTTTCATATCACAGACATCACAACCTGTTTGTTATCGCTGATATCACAACCTGTTTCATATCACTGATATCACAACCTGTTTGTTATCGCTGATATCACAACCTGTTTGTTATCGCTGACGTCACAACCAGGTTGTTATCGCTGACATCATAACCTGCTTGTCATCGCTGACGTCACAACCTGTTTGTTATCGCTGATATCACAACCTGTTTGTTATCGCTGATATCACAACCTGTTTGTTATCGCTGATATCATAACCTGGTTGTTATCGTTGACATCACAATATGTTTGTTATCGCTGATATCACAACCTGTTTGTTATCGCTGACATCACAACCTGTTTGTTATCACTGACGTCACAACCTGTTTGTTATCGCTGATATCACAACCTGTTTGTTATCGCTGACATCACAACCTGTTTGTTATCGCTGACGTCACAACCTGTTTGTTATCGCTGATATCACAACCTGTTTGTTGTCGCTGATGTCACAACCTGTTTGTTATCGCTGATATCACAACCTGTTTGTTGTCGCTAATATCACAACCTGTTTGTTATCGCTGACATCACAACCTGTTTGTTATCGCTGATATCATAACCTGTTTGTTATCGCTGATATCACAACCTGTTTGTTATCGCTGATATCATAACCTCTTTGTTATCACTGACATCACAACCTGTTTGTTATCATTGACATCAAAACCTGTTTCATATCACAGACATCACAACCTGTTTGTTATCGCTGATATCACAACCTGTTTCATATCACTGATATCACAACCTGTTTGTTATCGCTGATATCACAACCTGTTTGTTATCGCTGACGTCACAACCAGGTTGTTATCGCTGACATCATAACCTGCTTGTCATCGCTGACGTCACAACCTGTTTGTTATCGCTGATATCACAACCTGTTTGTTATCGCTGATATCACAACCTGTTTGTTATCGCTGATATCATAACCTGGTTGTTATCGTTGACATCACAATATGTTTGTTATCGCTGATATCACAACCTGTTTGTTATCGCTGACATCACAACCTGTTTGTTATCACTGACGTCACAACCTGTTTGTTATCGCTGATATCACAACCTGTTTGTTATCGCTGACATCACAACCTGTTTGTTATCGCTGACGTCACAACCTGTTTGTTATCGCTGATATCACAACCTGTTTGTTGTCGCTGATGTCACAACCTGTTTGTTATCGCTGATATCACAACCTGTTTGTTGTCGCTAATATCACAACCTGTTTGTTATCGCTGACATCACAACCTGTTTGTTATCGCTGATATCATAACCTGTTTGTTATCGCTGATATCACAACCTGTTTGTTATCGCTGATATCATAACCTGTTTGTTATCGCTGATATCACCACCTGTTTGTTGTCGCTGATATCACAACCTGTTTGTTATTGCTGACTTCTCAACCTGTTTGTTATCACTGACATCACAACCCGTTTGTTATCACTGACATCACAACCTGTTTGTTATCACTGACATCACAACCTGTTTGTTATTGCTGACTTCTCAACCCGTTTGTTATCACTGACGTTACAACCTGTTTGTTATCACTGACATCACAACCTGTTTGTTATCGCTGATATCACAACCTGTTTGTTATCGCTGATATCATAACCTCTTTGTTATCACTGACATCACACCCTGTTTGTTATCGCTGATATCATAACCTGTTTGTTATCGCTGATATCACAACCTGTTTGTTATCGCTGACATTACAACCTGTTTGTTATCGCTGACATCACAACCTGTTTGTTATCGCTGATATCATAACCTCTTTGTTATCACTGACATCACAACCTGTTTGTCATCACTGACATCACAACCTGTTTGTTATCACTGACGTCACAACCTGTTTGTTATCGCTGACGTCACAACCTGTTTGTTATCGCTGATATCACAACCTGTTTGTTATCGCTGACATCACAACCTGTTTGCTTTCACTGACATCACAACCTGTTTGTTATCACTGACATCACAACCTGTTTGTTATCACTGACATCACAACCTGTTTGTTATTGCTGACTTCTCAACCTGTTTGTTATCACTGACATCACAACCTGTTTGTTATCGCTGATATCACAACCTGTTTGTTATCGCTGACATCACAACCTGTTTGTTATCACTGACATCACAACCTGTTTGTTATCACTGACATCACAACCTGTTTGTTATTGCTGACTTCTCAACCTGTTTGTTATCACTGACATCACAACCTGTTTGTTATCGCTGATATCATAACCTCTTTGTTATCACTGACATCACAACCTGTTTGTTATCACTGACATCAAAACCTGTTTCATATCACAGACATCACAACCTGTTTGTTATCGCTGATATCACAACCTGTTTCATATCACTGATATCACAACCTGTTTGTTATCGCTGATATCACAACCTGTTTGTTATCGCTGACGTCACAACCAGGTTGTTATCGCTGACATCATAACCTGCTTGTCATCGCTGACGTCACAACCTGTTTGTTATCGCTGATATCACAACCTGTTTGTTATCGCTGATATCACAATATGTTTGTTATCGCTGATATCATAACCTGTTTGTTATCGCTGATATCACAACCTGTTTGTTATCGCTGACATCACAACCTGTTTGTTATCACTGACGTCACAACCTGTTTGTTATCGCTGATATCACAACCTGTTTGTTATCACTGATATCACAACCTGTTTGTTATCACTGATATCACAACCTGTTTGTTGTCGCTGATGTCACAACCTGTTTGTTATCGCTGATATCACAACCTGTTTGTTACCACTGATATCACAACCTGTTTGTTGTCGCTGATATCACAACCTGTTTGTTATCGCTGATATCACAACCTGTTTGTTATCGCTGATGTCACAACCTGTTTGTTATCGCTGATATCACAACCTGTTTGTTACCACTGATATCACAACCTGTTTGTTGTCGCTGATATCACAACCTGTTTGTTATCACTGATATCACAACCTGTTTGTTATCACTGACATCACAACCTGTTTGTTATCGCTGACGTCACAACCTGTTTGTTATCGCTGACATCACAACCTGTTTGTTATCACTGACTTCACAACCTGTTTGTTACCGCTGATATCACAACCTGTTTGTTATCGCTGACATCACAACCTGTTTGTTATCGCTGACATCACAACCTGTTTGTTATCGCTGACGTCACAACCTGTTTGTTATCGCTGACATCACAACCTGTTTGTTATCACTGACATCACAACCTGTTTGTTATCGCTGACATCACAACCTGTTTGTTATCGCTGATGTCACAACCTGTTTGTTATCGCTGACATCACAACCTGTTTGTTAACACTGACATCACAACCTGTATGGGAAGTTTTGTAAGGGAAGGTGTCTACATCCAGTTGCTGAGAAAAACAAAACCTTTTTTATTTAACACGTTAACTATTATGTACAGCTCCATTAGTTTCCCTACTGGGTCTTCTCTGCTTGGTGCCTGACTCGCGACTCTAGTTATGCAAAGGCACATGAACTGTGTTCAGGGTCCTGCCCTGTAATGGGGGGGTGGGAGATAGAGGGTGCTCGCAATCTGCAAACTCCACGCGGTAGTGGATCACCCCTCCCCTGTGAGTCCAGTGCAGGTTAGAACATGACGTAAGGCGGCAGCCCCTCCTCCTCCCCCTGTCAGTTCAAACGGGGTAAATTGAACAAACCAGGCGGCGACGCCTGTCAATGATCCGCACCTCACAGGCCCACCCCGTTCTCTGGTGATAAATGCTCGTTTTGCGGATGAGATTGTGGCCTTTAAGGAGGCACATCCCCTCTCACTGCAGCTTGGACAATAGCACTGATGAGCTCATGCTTTGCTCCACCCAGACCGGAGTGCCGAGTAATGTGTCTTGCCGCAGGGTAATATATCCCGCTGCCCCCAATAAAGCTGACACATTCTTCCAGCTGCTGGAATACAGCAGCTCATGCTCTGAAACCAGAGCCCCTGCACAATGGACACGCATCTGTCAACATTAATACAACAGGCAGGCCAGCAAAGCGCCCTCAGCCAAAACAACCCCAGCAGCAACTCAGGCGGGCAGCTCTTGTCTTCATTTATTTCACCACTGAAACTTCGTGACCCAAACCACAATCATTCCTGGCGAGGGGAAAGAAAACAATTTTAGAAAGCAGGAAATTTGGTGTGGCCTTTGTTCAGGCAGGCTCCGACTGTAACAAAACTAGAATAAAGTTTAAAATATGCCCACTAATAAAGTCTGGCTGCATACTTCGTGTCCCCGATCTTCTCTTAAAGCTATTTTAAAACGTACAAAAACGGCAATATAAAAATGCCTTTATTTCAGTTGTGAGGTAAACTTCGGTTAAAGGCCATTAAAGAGATCCAAATGTACACTGAAAAAATGTGTTGCCTATTGCAAATTAAGAATTGAATAAAGGCCAAGTGTCAAACGAGCACCATAGTAAAATTTAAAAAAACATTTTAAAAATAGAAGAGTTGGAACGTTTCCTTGGGATGAGCTAAATGTTCTGCCAAGACCTCGAAATACGGGAAAACAGGGGGGGAAAGTTTTGTAATTGATGTTTTCTTCACTGCATTCAGCCCAACAGGAGTCGCTCAACAGAGCCAGCTTACATTATTAACTGAAAACATCGATGCTTAAACAACTTTCAACACTTGGATGAGACTTGAAACCAAAACTGCAACTTACCATCTCTCTGTATGGTAGAGGATCGCAAAGCTTTAATAGATCCACCTTGAGCTTTGGTGCCATGAAGGCGAAAGTCTCCAAACACTGTGACCAATATGAATAGCAATAACATTGGGATTTTTTATAACCAGGCTCCACTGCTCAATTAATATCAGATCCAGTTAGGCGAGGTGTGCTCTTTAAATCTTCAAAACGCTCTCCAAAGTCTCTCGTGTTTTTTTGTTAGCAAACTTTCAGCATCATTAATGTGGCGCCACAGAGCGATTTGCCTGTCCAAGACCTGCAGAAAAGAAAGCCCAGGGGACAAAAGATGTAACAGGTTGATTCTGCCGAGTCCCCGATCAGGAATAAACACCGGAGTCCAAATTTCACCCAAAGACTGTGTCCTGTGGCGATCTCATCTTCAAAGAGTGCGAACGCATCATCAAAGCTTTCAAAACGCAATAAAAACCTTTTGCCTGCGAGTGCCTTCCGACAGCCCTGACATGTATGTGGTGTAAAAATGCAGAGGCGGTGAGCGGTGCGGATCGCGCGTGTACTCCCACAGTCCTGGTGAGGAAATACGCCGGGTAAAGCATAAGGAAATATCAGTGTAAACAAAGGAAAAAAGCATTGCAGGCTACAGCTGAAGCGTTCACGTTTAAAAGGAAAAAGTCTACACGTAGCAGTTTCTGTTTGACGCTGGGAATGTCATCCATAGTGCACAGTCCTTATATGATTCAGACTTGGCAACGCGCTGGTGCTGCCCCCCCCCCCCCCCCCCAACCAGCCCGACACTTTATAGGATAAGAAATCAATCTTAGGATGCAGTTTGTATGTCGCACCGACAACCCGTGAAATATTTGGTGCAGGTCACCATATTAGCACTGCATTCGAAGCAACCTTTGTAATCACCTGCACTCAGCACTTTTACCCCACTGAGGTTATCCCTTTCTCAGAATGAACACCTGGTTGGGTTAAACGGGAATTCTCTGTATTAACACCAGTTTTAACAAGCCAACGCCTGGAAATAATATTATTCATTTATTCTATCTGCAATGTTGCTAAAGGTGGCATTGTTTTTGGAGCCTTGTTAGCCAACTCATAGACCACTTAGGTTTTGAGAGTGGGGGAGGTGCCTGGTGGATAATTGCAGTAAGTGTTCAAATTGAGCAGTGGTTAACTCTGGTTCCTCTGGGTTAGAGTAGGAGCATACTGCGCAGAACAAAGGGCTGCATTCTCCCATACTGCAGCTAAGTGCCAACGCTGGTGTGGGAAATTTGGCGTTTTACAATGCCGAAATCAGCGCCGAACCCTCACCGATTCCGGACCGGTGAGGGGCTGGCAACAGCACTGGGTAAAACTCTTGGCTCCTGCGCCAAAAATGGCCGGAGAATGGCCAGGTCCATGGCCGCGAATGCTCAGGGCGACAACCTGCAGCGGTCGCGCCGTACAACTTGGCACCGGCCATGCGCGGACCCGACCTGCCAAATACAGTCCCACAGGACAACCCCTGGCAACTCCCCACTAGTCCCCCAGCCCTCACGGAAGCTCCCCCAGTCAGTGGCACGGCTCCCGGCCAACTGTGGTGGCGCTGGACACAGTCCGTGGCCGCCACGCCGGGTTCCCGCTCACACAGACCATACCGCGCAGTCGGGAACCCGGTCCATCGTGGGTGGAGCATCAGGGGAGGGCCTTCCGATGACACGCCAACGTCGTTCCAATGGCCTTGCTTTCTCAAGTTGTCCTGTTCCATTCTATGATTTCTGCATGTATAACTCCCATGTTTCGCCATTCCTGAAATCCATTTAGAATTGTACCCTCTATTTCATATTGCCTTTCCTCCTTCTTGCTACCAAAATGAATCGTTACTGTTACAATTATGAGGGTTATAAGATTGTTTTATTTTAGGTCTTTGGCCTTAAGTTTCAGGTAAATAATGGGGGTCATATGACCTAAGGTTTGCCTGACAGTAGGCCTAGATGGTTGATTGTGAGAAATCAAAGTAATGTGTACATTAATTTACTGAAGAAAATATATAAGGCATTAATGCTTGGAGACAATGGCAACATCTCTAAGCTAACAATGAGTACACTCCACATCTCTCAAAATTCAAGAAGGGTGTTATTGGTATCAGGTTGTAAACAATTGTGCTGTAAACTGGCCATTTACTTCAAATATTAAACAGAGTTGGGATCAAGGATAGCATTTCTACTTGGATGTGCATGTTTCACAGTGCCATGGGGAAGAGGGCAGAAGAAGCCATTTTTGAGATCAGGTAACAGGCTGCCCTACAAATCAATGAATAACACAAACCGACAGCAGCAGTGTTATATCGTCAGCAGAGTGAAAAGGCTGCTTGGTTTTGCAAGCTATCATAACTGGATTCCAGAAGAAGACAGTCTATATTCAAAAGGAAATGTCCTACAACTTTCTAAGGACTCTCGGAGATTTCTCCTGAGTGGTCATGGGGAAGAAGAATCACCAGAACTGGTTTTATTATTGGTGGTGGATTTAATGAGTTCTCTGAAGACTGAGGAAAGTGCCTGGTGACAGTCACTCGAAGTTATTGCTCAGTGAAATGGGGTACAGAAACTCATTGGAAGCTGGGAGCAACTGCGCACTGTTTGCTAATTCTGTGGAGAGTGTGATGTGTGATAAGTATACAAAGAGATTGTCACTTTCTGTCGTATAAGGTATAAGTTCCCTTAAAAACAAAATAGCATTTTATTAGTCATGTGTACATGAATTCTTGCTGTGTCATTTTTTAGCTAGAGTATCTGGAAGTTTGAATATCTGTAAAAGTTACTGGCCAATGAGGAGATTGCCACTTGATGCAAAGACATCCTTCCAATTTCTTGCTGCCAGTCCATTTTGTACTTGAGGGGGCATCAGCAATATCATTTTGCATGATGATTGGTGCTGACCAACATCAAATGTGCAGTATAATTGCAGTATTAGTTGGATTAGATGGGTTCCTGGCAGGAAAGAGATAATTATCTCCACAATGTGAGTGGAGTAATTCAACTTCAGGATAGATGCAGTCAATTAATTTCAGTGTTAAGGCAACCTTCACATAATTGTGCAAATTAATTAATCTCATCATACAACTGTGCTTTCATTTTTGCTCATAATGACAGATTTCTTAATGACTTGTGTTTTAGCAAAATGTATTTCAGAATGTCAGGTTTAAATTCAAAACTGAACATTTGCATGTCTTCATTATTTGAAAGGTATGGAGATGGTGATTCTTACACTTTAAACATCATCTGTTGATATTAGTCCCCTTTTTTGTGTGGGGAGGAAATACTGAGGCTATTGCTCCTCCTGCATCATTGCATCATTGCATAATAATGGTTAGTAGCTGTAACATATTTTTCAAAGTACATTCTTTCACTGCTTCCCAAAAATACTGAGACATACTCTGCCCTGAAACCTCAGAGATCCTGAGGTTTATTAGTCGACTGTAAGCTTGCTAAATCATCTGGTAGAGAAAGAAACAAATTTATACGGTGAAGGAAATATGTGTACTTAGAATTAAATCTCTCCAGGAGAGTAACTACTCACCAATGAAAAGATTTATGAGAATCTGTGGGTGGTACTGTAGCACATTGGTTAGCACAGTTGCTTCACAGCTCCAGGGTCCCAGGTTCGATTCCCGGCTTGGGTCACAGTCTGTGTGGAGTCTGCACTTTCTCCTCGAGTCTGCATGGGTTTCTTCCGGGTGTTCCAGTTTCCTCCCATAGTCCAAAGATGTGCTAGTTAGGTGGGTTGGCCATGCTATATTGCCCTTAGTGTCCAGAAAAACAGGTTAGGTGGGGTTACTAGTTTATGGGGATAGGGGGATGTGTGGGCTTAAGTAGGGTGCTCTTTCCTTGCATGTGAAAAATGACCCTATAATCTTTCAATATTGTTGCGAGAAAAATGGACTCGATGGGCCGAATGGCCTCCTTCTGCACAGTAAATTCTATGATCTATGAACTTCCATAAAGCATTTCTCGACCACAAATGAACTGACTTATTTCTGAGCAGGTGATATGCAAACTTACAGCTGTGCATACAGTAATTCATGGCCAGTGACCTCTGTGTGAAATATCATTTCTTACTGGAAATAATGAGCTCCTTATCAATTCCTGAAATTTGTGCTAAAATTAGACAAAGCAACGCCACTAAACTGTTATTATCTTCTGAAAGTCAGCAGAGTACCATCTGATAGTTTCCCAAGCGTTTTATAGGAAAAGGAAGTTAATATGTTTCACAATAGATTTTAAGAGCACAAGACTTCATGTACCATTATATCATTAAAATTGGGATTGCTCCACATCTTTGAAATTACATTTGATTGTAATCTGCTTTGCCACTGGAACCTGATTCTCTATGAAGTCTCTTGAAGAACTTACAATTATATTTAAAGATGCCAATGGCCTAGCCTCTATTCAGCCAAATACTTCTCTGCCGATCTGCTCAGCTGCTCCCTCTTTCCATCTTTATTGCTCTGCTCCACAATAAAGCCCTTAAAGTCTTCCATCCTTGTTTCTATATTTCCACATTTCCTACATGATAACAGGGACTGCATTTCAAAATCACTTTATTGGCTGTAAAGTACCCTGAGACACCTGGTGGTCATAAACAGCACAAAATAAATGCAAATATTTTCATTTTTTCCCCTTTAGATGGCCCCAAGTCTAAGGGGTGCAGATTTGAGCGCATCTAGCCCCTATGTATATAATGAAATGAAATGAAAATCGCTTATTGTCACAAGTTAGCTTCAATGAAGTTACTGTGAAAAGCCCCTAGTCGCCACATTCTGGCACCTGTTCGGGGAGGCTGTTACGGGAATTGAACCGTGCTGCTGGCCTGTCTTGGTCTGCTTTCAAAGCCAGCGATTTAGCCCTGCCATCCATCGTCAGGTCTGCTTCAAGAACCATCAACACTGAATCCTCGCTATTCTGGTTAAACAGTGGTAGAGAGGTAGGTTGAGTGATCTTCAGCATGTGAAAAATGACCCTATAATCTTTCAATATTGTTGCGAGAAAAATGGTTTAGAGGTAAACATTCAAAGGCAGGTGGAGTTGCTTTTGATAAGGATACTTTGGCTATTACAATAAATACATTTAGAACATAACAGGGGTACTGGAAAACAGAAAACCTTGGCGATCTAGAGATATGAGATCAAATCCCATCATTGTAGTTGGGAAATTACATTTAGTTAAGCAAATAAATCTGGAATAAAAGGTTTGTATCAGTAATGGTGGCCAATTAACTGCGATTCAATGATGCCAAAATCCTTTGACAAAGCATAATCAATGTAGGATGACCTTTCCCACACACAGTGCAGTGGTCAAGAAGATGGCTTACTACCACCTTCTTAAGGCCAATTTGGGATGGACAATTATTACTGGCCTTGCTGCAGATGTTCACCAGATGTCTCAAAGCATTCTACAGTCAATGAAGTAACTTTTGAAGTGCAGCCACTGTTATACTGTAGGCAGCAGTTATTCTTATCTTCTAATCTTTATTGTCACAAGTAGGCTTACATTAACACTGCAATGAAAAGCCCCTAGTCGCCAAATTCCGGTGCCTGTTCGGGTACACAGAAGGGGAGTATTCAGAGTGCCCAACTCACCTAACAACATGTCTTTCGGGACTTGTGGGAGGAAACCGGAGCACCTGGAGGAAACCCACACAGACACTGGGAGAACGTGCAGCCTCCACACAGACAGTGGCCCAAACTCGGAATCGAACCTGGGACCTGAGACCCTGGAGCTGTGAAGCAACAGTGCTACCCATTGTGCTACCGTGCTGCCACTTGGCTATACTGCTGGTTTGTGATGCAGAACGAGGCCAGCAGCGTGGGCTCAATTCCCGTACCGGTTGAGGTTATTCGTGAAGGCCCATCCTTCTCAACCTTGCCTGAGGTGTGGTGACCCTCAGGTTAAATAACCACAAGTCAGCTCTCCCCCCGAAAAGGGGAAAGCAGCCTATGGTTATAGAATCATAGAATCATAGAATTTACAGTGCAGAAGGAGGCCATTCGGCCCATCGAGTCTGCACAGGCCCTTGGAAAGAGCACCCTACCTAAGCCCATACCTCCACCCTATCCCCACACCTCCACCCTATCCCCGTAACCTCACCTAACCTTTTTAGGATACAAAGGGTCATTTAGCATAGCCAATCAACTTAACCTGCACATCTTTGGATTGTGGGAGGAAACCGGAGCACCCGGAGGAAACCCACGCAATCACGGGGAGAACGTGCAGTCACCCAAGCCGGGAATCGAACCTGGGACCCTGGAGCTGTGAGGCAACTGTGCTAGCCACTAGGCTACTGTGCTGCCCCCACTATGCCACCGTGCTGTCCTGGGACTATGGCGACTTTACATACTATAGGAACAACAAGGATGTGAGAAAACTAAAGATTTATGAAGGCTAGGGCACCAAATTGAATGAATTAAAAAAGATGGGTGGTAGTTTGCAAGAACAGAGAGATCTAAGTTTTTTTTGGAGAAAGGGTAATATTAATCAAGGAGCAACATAGTACCTGAAGGAAACATTTACTGACATGGCAGCTATGAAGGAAAGTTTGTTGGTCAGAGGTTTAGCAGTTTCAGAAAAGAAAAATCAGGTTCTATTGCTCTGGCTTATTGAATAGTTCACGTTTGTGATTATACAAATTAATTTTATTGGATACTTGAGAAGTAACCAGCATATTTTGGGCACTATTTTTCCATTACACTCCAAGCAGAAACTCTAGAATCTTTCATTTTCTGATAATATTTCAGTGATGGTGTAGGCACTGCATGGTGAGTCACACAAGCCAGTAATATTTCTTCGGCTGTACTGAGTAAATCATCTCGGTTGAGACAGTGATTAGAGTTTCTAAAATTGGCTTCTACATCCTGAGCCTGGAAAGGGGGAGAATCAGGTAGTTTCCGCTACTGACTACTGCTTGAAATATTTCAATGTGGACGTCACTTAAGTCACTTAAGAACAGGATTCAACTAGGCACTGGTTAGTGCAATAGTTGATTTTGGACTGTCCAGTTCACAAAGGAAAAATTGCCTCTTAGGGAAAGTGCTGGATGGCAGCTTTACCCCAAAATAAGTTGTCACCTTTGGAGAAAAAGAGGCAAAGTTAGACCATTTATTCATATATAATCCTTAAATTAGTTCATCTTCTGTAGCATTGTTCCTGGAATAAGAATGAAGCTTGAATAATTGTGATACATAGAAACATACATCAAAACATAAAAAGGAAATAGAAGCAGGAGGAGGCCATTCGGTCCTTCGAATCTGTTCCATCATTCATTATGATCAAGGCTAATCATCAAATTCCCTCGATCCCTTTAGACCCAATAGTTATATCTAATTCCTTCTTGAAATCACACAATATTTTGGCCGCAACTACTTTCTGTGATAGCGAATTCCACAGATTCATGAATTTCTGGGTGAAGAAATTTCTCCTCACCTCTGCCCTAAAAGGTTGACCCCCTTATCCTCGAACTATGACCCTAGTTCTGGACTCCCCCACCATTAGGAACATGGGCGGGATTCTCCGACCCCCCGCCAGCCGGAGAATCGCCAGGGGGTGGCGGCGTGAATCCCGCCCTGCCGCCCCGCTGGCGGCTGCCGGAATCTCTGGTGCTGTTTTTTCGGCGGGGGCGGGAATCGCATTGCGCCGGTCGGGGGCCGTTGGTAGCGGCCCCCCCGGCGATTCTCCGCCCCGCGATGGGCCAAGTGGCCGCCCGTTTTTGGCCGGTCCTGCTGGCGTAAATCGAACAAGGTCCGTAGCGGCGGGACCTGGCTCTGCGGGCGGCCTGCGGAGTCGTCGGGGGGGGGGGGGGGGGGGGATTTGGCCCCGGGGGGGCCCCCACTGTGGACTGGCCTGTGATCGAGGCCCACCAATCCATGGGTGGGCCTGTGCCGTGGGGGCACTCTTTCCCTCGGCGCCGGCCGCTGTAACGGTCCGCTATGGCCGGTGTGGAGAAGAACCCCCCTGCGCATGCGCTGGGATGACGGGAGTACACGCTGGCACTCCCGCTCATGCGCCAACTCACGGGGGCCGGCGGAGCTCCTTCGGCGCCGGCTGGCGCGGGGCCAACCCCTCCGGCACCGGCCTAACCCCTGAAGGTGCGGAGGATTCTGCACCTGCCAGGCAGCCCGACGCCGGAGTGGCTCACGTCACTCCTCGGCGCCGGTACGGCTCGCCCTGCCGGTTAGGGGAGAATCCCGCCCCATTATTTCTGAACCTACCCTGGTAGATACTAATCCTGTTAGAATTTTTACGAGATCCTCACTCACTCTTCTAAACTCCAACGGAGCAGACTCGATGGGCCAAGTGGCCTAATTCTGCTCCTATGTTTTATGGAATATAATCCTAACCAATTTACTCTCTCCACATATGACAGTCTCGCCATCCCAGGAATCAACCTGGCAAACCTTCATTGCACTCTCCCCATAGCAACAACATCCTTTCTCCGATAAGGGCACCAAAACTGCACACAATACTCCAGGTGTGGCCTCAACAATGCCCTATACAATTGCAAATGGATGCAAAGGCCCTTTGAACACGTGTGAGGATAGAGCTGAGGCAGAGCAGGGAGTGAGCTATTGATTGAATTGGTTCAGGATTGGGCTAATTAGACAATGGTGAGGATGTTGTACGGAATGTTGAGGGTTTTATCGTGAGGCCTGAAGAGTGAGTACTCAGAGACAAACAAACAATTACGATTTCCTTCATGGGTTTTGTATCATTGATTTACTCATTATTGGAATGAAACTTCTGGTTTTGTGACTGAATCACAGAGAAATGTGATCTTCACTAATCAGATTCAATAAACCAATGAGAAATTCAAATATGACCCCACATTGAATCAACCCAAAAACATAATTGTGAGTTTACAGACAGATTTGTTCACAATTTGCAGTCAAAATACCAATGAGAACATTGACGCCACCATTAATTATAAGCATGCCGTAGCAATTTCTAGTGAGGATTCACTAATCATAACTCTGTCATGAATGCTGTTCTTCCAATAACTTTGCAAAGATATCTGACTGTTCGACTCACAGTTGACGTGCTTTGAAAGGGGTAAAGCTTTTATACTTGTGTGGTTGAGATTAACTAAATTCACCACAAAAAGCTCAGCCTTGTCTATTTCTGTCAAAGACCCTTTTTAATAATGTGATCAGTGTTAATTACTATAAACCAACGCTCTTACACATTTGGACAGTACTAACACTCGAGTCCCCGATACTCAGTTTTCCCTGGGCGCTAGATGATCAGCTCACACTTTCAGAAACTTGTCATGCAAAACTTTTAAAAATCTAAATGGGTAATTCTGACGAATGTGAGGTATTGTTAAATGCCCAGCTGCAGCAAATGATGGTTTAATGTTTCAACACAAGCAATATTATTTTGTCGCTCCTTGTTCATTTTGTTCACAAAGAGAATATAGCAAGGTAAAGGATGTGGACAGCAGACTTTCGGTTATTTTAATGTAGGAATTATTTTAATGCATGTGATGGGCACTACAGTTTTGAAAAGTTGGCAAGAAGTACCACGACCAAATTTATATAAAAAGCCTTGACAGCAGACCCAAATGGCAGTTTGGGGAATACGTCTGCAGAATTCTTGAGTACAAAATTACTGTAATCACTTTTGACAAGTTTTAAATGAATATAAATTATTTGTTTAAAGATGAACAATACTCAAGGGACAAATACCTACGATTTAAGACATTCCATTCGTAAATATAGTCAAATATATTGTTTTCAAAGAAAGATTTTCATTGCCTGCAGCCAAGTGGGGAACAGCCAAGTCTGAACTCCTCCCAGTTAGAGAAGCACCACTGGGGTAACGTATAATGAAACCTTGGCGAATGCTGAACTTTAACACTGCACTGGAGGGGCAGAAGTAGGATCAAAGACCAGGAAGATTGCAGATTCTTGCTTAAAATAAATCAACGTGCATTCCATTCAGCTGGAACCTGCATCCTGAGAGAGCAGGCCTCCAGCAGGCTGCCTTGTGCCCACAAAAAATTGGATTTTTTTCCTTTTATTTGAGAGGGCTTACAAACAGACTTTCACATTGCGATGAACTTACTTTGTGCACGTGGACATACAGTGGGTGAGCCCCTAGGGTAGCCCATCTGCTCTCAACGCCAATTGAGGCCCCCCTAGGCCACCTGGGAGCCAATTTCTGCCTTGATGCAACTTTGAGGCTTAAGGAGTTCTATCTATAGCGGTGCACAGCTCAGGAAGTGTCTCAGTCCCCTCCAAGGTCTGCCATGCCCAGATGACCCCTCCCCACACCCATCCTTTCCAACAGCCACCCCTCCCTCCTGGAAATCCTGAGACTTACCTTTGTCCTGGACTCCCAAGACTTGGAATCTGGGGACTGCTCGGAGCCCCACAATGGCCATGGTACCTGGTGGCACTACTGGAACTACAGAGCTGCTGAAGAATCATATTGGCCAGCCAATATGACATGGGACATCCTCCTGAGTGAGGAGCAGAATTCCCCTCTCCAGCCAATTAATACACCACAGAGAAGGAAATTGCTGCTGGGCTGCTAATATTAGTAGGGTTGCTTTCCCTTCAGACTTTTTCAGTTGCAGAATTTTGAGTGCAAGCTAATTAATGCACATAACTTCAATGTACCCAAGTCTTTGTGATCATTACATCACCCCATCAAACTTTTCATTTGAACGAAGCTTTACCCACAAACCTGGCCACGTCCAACACCTCTCAGACAGATGTATCCTCCAATTGTGCTTATTTGGGGTGTCTCAACAATGCAAATATCGGAATTTCAGGTGTACAGGTACCTGTGTTAGGCGAAGAATGTGCAGGTCAGCTGTTGAGGAGGGAAGTGGAGCCTCAATTGCCTCTTGGTGTTGCAGCATCTTACAGGGATACAGGGAATTTCTTACGCAAAATAGAAAGGGGACTCATTTTATGGCTCTACCCCTTATTTTATGGTGTATTGAAGGAAGAGAGAAGAATCAGAGACAGGAGGCTCAAAAAAGGAAGCACCCCAAAATGAACCTGCGTCCATTCACAGGAAACAAGCCTAAAGAGTATGAAGGCCCCAAATGACACTCGAGGAGATATCAGAGGGGCTCACATTGTACTGGTTGGCCTTCACAAAGAATGCCATTGACTGACAGTGCAACTTACTCCAAGATGATTTGAAGCCTTGGTTCAGACGCTGCAGAGTCATCAGTTCATAAGTTCACACGATTTAGGAGAAGAATTGGCCATTTGGCCCATTGATATAGTGTGATATTCCATGATCAGCATTTATCACATATCTGTTTCTTTTAACAATGGACATCTGAAAATAAGTATTTGATAGACATCTGTCTAAATAATAAAAGGAAACAGTAGAGTAAGTCATACATTGTGAGTGCTTGTAAATAGATTATATAAAAAAATGTCAACTGCATTGGGATACATTTGAAATGATAGTTGAAACTTGTACATCTGATGTGCTCAGTGTAATTTTACCAAGATGTAAATTTAAAACTTAAATGCTCCACCATTCGATCATGGCTGATTTAATCCTGGCCTTAACTCCATTGTCCTGCCCGTTCTCCATAGCCCTTCAACCAATTATCAATTAAAGATCTGTCTAACTCCTCCTTAAATTGACTCACTTTCCCAGCACTTACTGCACTCTGAGGAGTCCGAACCAATGAACAATTACAGCTCTGGATCATGCCAGGCATCCATGGGAAACCGGTCATGGTTCAGACATGGAGAAATGGAAACACAATTGAACCGGTCACCACTCCCTAGTTCCGCAAGGCTGGAGTTTTCATATCGTTTAAATTGTCAGGTTTGGAACAAAGGCAGAAAGTCCAGAGCCTCTATGGAATTACAGGTTCCCTGAGATGGCTGAATGTGATTAACGTAACTCATGTGATATTGAAGACCACCTCTTCAGAATTCACACAACTGCATGAACAGAAAGGGCTTGCAATCCCTTAACGTACTGAACGTTAGTGAAACCTTGCTGCCTCACAAGCTGATGCACGATCAATTAAACTCAAAGACGAGGTTGTATCATAACTGAAGGCTTTAATCGACTAGATCTGTTCCCCAGCAGCTTCGGTATAGAATGAGGGTTGCTGGGACGGCACCTGTTCTTATACCCTGCCTGTCAGGGAGGAGCCACATACCAAACAGCAAATGGTAAGCTGCTAGGCTTACCCAATGGTCTACAGCCTCTCGGGTACTGCAATACCTGATACTACCACATTCACCCCCTGTTAAAAAAAGAGTCCAGCAGGGGTGGTGGCCAGTGATTACAATTGCATTGAACATGGTATGATCAGATATGGAGGTACCGTGAGTATTTACAAGCGTGGAAGATATATATAGTCAGTGTTCATTTACAGTTACAGTTACAGTGTAGCAATCAGTTGGTCTGGTGGCCTGGTCGTCCTCCCGGATCATCTGAGCCTCTGTGGTGGTTCTGGTTGGGGTCCGGGCATCTGCGACTCCGGGAGCGTGGCTTCGTCATCCATGGCAGCTTCGTCACCCTTAGACGGCGCTGGTGGGGCAAACGGTTGACACGAGAGGGGGGTGCCTGTAGGGAGCGTCGGTGGGTGGGATGGCCTAGGTAGGAGCGGCGGGAGGACAGACCGCCCAGTGAGGTGCTGTGGGTGGGGGGGGGGGGGGGGGGGGGGGGGTGTGATAATGGTTTGGGTGCGCGTGGGATTCCGGCGGGCGCCAGGTCCCAGAGGGAGACTGTATCTTGCCGGCCGTCAGGGAATGCCACGTAGGCGTACTGGGGGTTAGCGTGCAGCAGGTGGACCCTCTCGACCAACGGGTCCGACTTGTGCACCCGCACGTGCCTCCGAAGCAGGATGGGTCCGGGTGTCGCTAGCCAGGTTGGGAGCGAGATCCCGGAGGAGGACTTCCTGGGGAAGACAAGGAGACGTTCATGAGGTGTCTGATTGGTAGTTGTACAGAGCAGCGACCAGATGGCGTGAAGGGCCTCCGGGAGCACTTCCTGCCAGCGGGAGATGGGGAGAGTCCTGGACCGCAGGGCCAGTAGGACGGTCTTCCTGACCGTTCCGTTTTCCCTCTCTACCTGCCCGTTTCCCCGGGTGTTGTAACTGGTCGTCCTGCTCGAGGCGATGCCCTTGCTGAGCAGGAATTGACGCAGTTCGTTGCTCATAAAGGAGGACCCCCTATCACTGTGAATGTACGCGGGGAACCCGAACAGTGTAAAGATACCCTGGAGGGCCTTGATGACAGTGGTGGTGGTCATGTCGGGGCAGGGGATGGCGAACGGGAACCGGGAGTACTCGTCAGTCACGTTCAGGAAATGCGTGTTGCGGTCGGTGGAGGGGAGGGGGCCTTTGAAGTCCATGCTGAGGCACTCAAAGGGACGGGAAGCCTTAATCAGGTGCACCCTCTCTGGCCGGTAGAAGTGCGGTTTGCACTCCACGCAGATTTGGCAGTCCCCGATGACTGTCCTGACCTCCTCGATGGAGTAGGGCAGGTTGCGTGCCTTAATGAAGTGGAAAAGGCAAGTGACCCCCGGGTGGCAGAGGTCCTCGTGGAGGGCTTGGAGGTGGTTCACTTGTGCAGTGGCACACGTGCCGCGGGACAGGGCATCGGAAGGATCGTTTAGCTTCCCAGGACGGTACAAGATCTCGTAGTTGTAGGTGGAGAGTTCTATCCTCCACCGTAAGATCTTGTCGTTCTTTATCTTGCCCCGCTGTGCATTATCAAACATGAACGCCACCGACCGTTGGTCAGTGAGGAGAGTGAATCTCCTGCCGGCCAGGTAATGCCTCCAGTGTCACACAGCTTCTACTATGGCTTGTGCCTCTTTTTCGACCGAGGAATGGCCAATTTCTGAAGCATGGAGGGTGCGGGAGAAGAAACCCACGGGCCTGCCCGCTTGGTTGAGGGTGGCGCCAGAGCTACGTCGGACGCATCGCTCTCGACCTGGAAGGGGAGGGACTCGTCGATGGCGCGCATCGTGGCCTTTGCAATGTCTGCTTTGATGCGGCTGAAGGCCTGGCGGGCCTCCGTCGACAGGGGGAAGGTTGTGGACTGGATTAGGGGTCGGGCTTTGTCTGCGTAGTTGGGGACCCACTGTGCGGAATAACTGAGGCAGCGCTTCAGGGCCTTGGAGCAGTGAGGGACAGGGAACTCCATAAGGGGGCGCATGCGTTCAGGGTTGGGGCCCGTAACTCCATTTCACACTACATAGCCAAGGATGGCTAGGCGGTCGGTGCTAAAGATGCATTTATCCTTAGTGTACGTTAAGTTAAGGATTTCCGCGGTCTGGAGAAATTTTCGGAGGTTCGTGTCGTGCTCCTGCTGGTAATGGCCGCAGATGGTGACGTTAGCAAGATACGGGAACGTTGCGCCTAAGCCGTACTGGTCAACCATTCGGTCCATCTCATGTTGGAAGTCCGAGACCCCATTAGTGACACCAAAGGGAACCCTTAAAAATTGGTAGAGCCGCCCATCTGCTTCGAAGGCAGTGTACTGGCGGTCACTAGTGCGGAGGGGTAGCTGATGGTAGGCGAACTTGAGATCCACCGTGGAGAAGACCTTGTATTTTGAAATCCTGTTCACCAGGTCGGATATGCGGGGGAGAGGGTACGCATCCAGCTGCGTAAACCTGTTGATGGTCTGACTGTAGTCAATGACCATCCTATGTTTCTCCCCGGTCTTTACCACCACTACTTGAGCTCTCCAGGGACTGTTGCTAGCTTCAATGACTCCTTCCCTCAGTAGCCTTTGGACCTCGGACCTGATGAAGGTCCGGTCCTGGGCACTGTACCGTCTGCTCCTGGTGGCGTCGGGTTTGCAATCCGGGGTGAGGTTCGCAAACAGGGAAGGCGGGTCGACCTTAAGGGTCGCGAGGCCGCAGACAGTATGGGGGGGGTATAGGGCCGCCGAATTGAAAGGTCAGACTTTGCAAGTTACATTGGAAGTCCAACCCCAGGAGTGTAGCTGCGCAGAGGTGCGGCAGGACATAAAGGCGGAAATTGTTGAATTTCCTGCCTTGGACAGTGAGGTTTGCTAGGCAGAACCCCTTTATTTCCACCGAGTGTGACCCGGAGGACAGGGAGATTCTTTGGTTTACAGGGTGGGTAACAAGTGAACAGCGCCTTACCGTGTTGGGGTGTATAAAGCTCTCCGTGCTCCCAGAGTCGATCAGGCAAGACGTCTCGTGGCCGTTGATGAAGATCGTCGTCGTTGCTGTTGCGAGTGTCCGAGGTCGATTTTGGTCCAGCGTCACCGAGGCCAGATGGAGCAGTTGTGGGTTGTGACCGGGCAGCGTGTAGTCGGCCGTGCTGGGGACCTGGGGCCCCATCCAAGATGGCGTCTCCCATGGATCGCACATGGTGGTCGGGGATGGACAAAATGGCGGCAGGGATGGACAAAATGGCGGCGCCCATCCGTCTAACGTGGCGTCCGAGGGGCAAGATGGCCACGGCCGTGGGTCGGGCGTGGCCCTAGGATAGGGGGGTGGCGGTAAGTGCTGGCCACCTGGGGCCCGAAGGGAAGGTTGCCGCGGCGGTCCGGAGTCGTTGGAGACTGCGGCCACGGCTCGTGCTTGGCAGACCCCCACAAAATGGCCCTTCTTGCCGCACCCTTTGCAGGTGGAGGTGCGGGCTGGGCAGCGCTGGCGGGGGTGCTTCGCCAGCCCGCAGAGGAAACAACGGGGCCCAACGGAGTTAGCGGGCCGTCTTACAGCGCAGGCCTGCGGGGACACGGGGAAGGTCAGTGGGGCTGCCGCTGTGGGCTGCCACGCAGCCCAGGGGGCCGCTGCGCGGTTGGGCGCATAGGACTGCGCGTTTCTAGAGGCAACATCCATGGACCCTGCCAGGGCCCGTGCTTCTCTCAGTCCCAGGGTATCCTTTTCTAAAAGTCTTTGGCGGATCTCTGAAGAGCTCATACCTGCCACAAAGGCATCCTGGATTAGAAGTTCCATGTGCTCGCTGCCCGAAACTTGCGGGCAGCCACAGTTTCTGCCCAGCACCTGTAGCGCACGGTAGAAGTCCTCCAGCGATTCCCGGGGCTTTGCCGTCTAGTTGCAAGCAGGTGACGTGCGTAGACCTGGTTTACAGGGCGTATATAATGTCCCTTTAGCAGTTTGATCGCATCATCATAGTCCTCTGCCTCCTCGATGAGGGTGAAGATTCCAGGGCTTACTCTCGAGTGCAGGAGATGCAGTTTCTGTTCTCCTGAGGGGGTGCCTCCGGCCGTCTCGAGGTAGCCTTTAAAACACGCCAGCCAGCGCTTAAATATCGCCGCCGAGTTCTCCGCATGGGGGCTGAGTTGTAGACACTCCGGCTTGATTCGGAGATCCATTCTTTCAGCTTAAGAGTAGTCTATTAAATTGATGCACGATCAATTAAACTCAAAGACGAGGTTGTATCATAACTGAAGGCTTTAATAGACTAGATCTGTTCCCCAGCAGCTTCGGTACAGAATGAGGGCTGCTGGGACGGCACCTGTTCTTATACCCCACCTGTCAGGGCGGAGCCACATACCAAACAGCCAATGGTAAGCTGCTAGGCTTACCCAATGGTCTACAGCCTCTCGGGTACTGCAATACCCGATACTACCACACAAGCTTCGGGCCATGGAGTCAAATCCCGGTGACTGCCTCTGAGCAGTTTCACTGGAGAGGTAGTGGAATCTCCTACCTCCTCCAAATCTGTCCTCCTCCCCGAAACTTGATTCAGAGTTCACTTGGCACTGTAGTGCTCTTTCAGCCCAGTATAAAGTCTAGGGGCAGAATTCTCCGATCCCGAGACTAAGTGTTGATGCTGGGGCCGGATTTGTGGACTTTCACCACAGCAAAACTGGCGGCAAACCTCGACCGATACAGCGTCTGTGGAGAGGCTAGAACCTGCGGCACATAGAACACAACCGATTCCAATGACAAAATGATGCAGGATTCGCCAGGTCTGTGAATAATACTCAGGAGGCTGACAATCTGCAGCCGCACATACACATTACAATCCCCATGCACACTCATCCCAGCCAACAAGATGGCACTGGTTGCCCTGGAGCACTTCCATACAGCTGATGGGTCGGCTGGGGCGTGTGTGGGGGGGGGGGGGGGGGGGGGGGTTGGACCTATATGACCAGTGGCCCTAAGTTGACAGTGGGCTGTCAGCAGTGTGCGCAGCTGCATGGCTGTTTTTCTAGCAGCGGTAATGGTGTTCCATGTCCGTCCACCCCGACCCCACAGCCCACCTCCTGACCACCCCGCGCTACTCCTCCCGGCCCTGGCAGAAACCCACTGGCCAGCAGCACAACTGTCGGCACACTATGGACACTTTCTGTACCTCCTCTCTGTCCCTCAGCAACAACGGCGCTGGTTTCACGATTCTTGAAAGCACAAGTGAACCGCGCCGTTGGGAAATCGGCCCATTAGAGGCGGGGAATCACGGAGGCCCGCTAATAATATGCAAACGGTGTTTACAGTATGTGTGTTCTGGACCGCATTGATGCAGCTGTTGAAGTGACGGAGAATTGTGATTTGGCGTCAAATCGGCGCCCCGCGCAATTTTGGCATTGGAACCTACTCTCCGCCCAACCGCGTTTCCCGACTTGGGTGTCAGCCAACGGAGAATCCCGTCCAATGTGTATTTTGTTTGGGACAGCCAGTTGACTCTTGTATCTACTTGGGTGTCGCTTGAAGGTGGGGTGGAGGCTGAATTCCCAGCAAAGGGCAGAGCTGCAGTCCCTCCTCTGTGTGTTCCGTGAACCAGATTTGCGTGCCAGTGTCAGTACCCACTCCCTGTGTCCGCTCCAGAAGCTGCCTTGTCACCCCTGTTCAGACCCTTATCCCTCTGCCGCCACCTCTTTCTCCCCTAAGGCATCCCTTACTCCCCAGGGACTGCCATTCAATGTTTATTCTAACTTGGAGGAAGAATCAAAATGTTAGAATGGCTGCCCTAGCCACTGTTGAGGTACCTGGGGGGTGGGGGGGCACCAGTGCCAAGCCTACCAAGCAGTGTGGTAGCAGAATTACCTGTTACACCATGAAGAAGATATTTTGGAACTAGTTGGAATGTTTTAAAATATGTTGAAATTAAAAGACTTTGTGGAGTATGATAAGAACCCTCCTGATGTTAAATGCGGAGGTATCCCAAAACCCAGAATGGTAACTTGAAACACAGGTTCTTGGTGGTGTACATTTTCAGTTTGGTATAGTGTGAGGAAAAATATGCAAACCAGTGAGGAACAGTCCAGTCTTGTTGTAATCAGTTAGTAAAGAATATTTCTAAACTTAACAGAAAACACACAAGCAAGATTCTAATCCATTATAACAGTCCACTTAACTACAGTAATGACTATACACAGAGCGCTGGATCAGATGAGAAAAGCAATTTGAAACTCGCTAGTTTCACAATTGCCTTTTCCAGCCAAATGGCACTCCGTGCAATTGCAGAGTGCTGACGAGGATCAGTCAGCTGGGGGTCCTACACTCGCCAGATCAGTTGGGATTCAGACATCAGGGCACCTATTTTGAAGGACGCCCTGATTTCAAAGTGAAGTTAAAGCACCCCCTCCCCACCCTGGATATCGGGATGCCCTGGTAGACAAGGGGAAATCCCCAACTCTCCAAAGCAGAGGACCAACCTCCCATCCACTACTCAATGGTCAGGTAACCAACCACCCCCACCCTGCACACCGCGCAGCATCAGACTGGCCCCACCCCCTAACCAACCACCCCCACCCTGCACACCGCGCAGCATCAGACTGGCCCCACCCCCTAACCAACCACCCCCACCCTGCACACCGCACAGCATCAGACTGGCCCCACCCCCTAACCAACCACCCCCACCCTGCACACCGCGCAGCATCAGACTGGCCCCACCCCCTAACCAACCACCCCCACCCTGCACACCGCGCAGCATCAGACTGGCCCCACCCCCTAACCAACCACCCCCACCCTGCACACCGCGCAGCATCAGACTGGCCCCACCCCCTAACCAACCAGTCCACCCTGCACACCGCGCAGCATCAGACTGGCCCCACCCCCTAACCAACCACCCCCACCCTGCACACCGCACAGCATCAGACTGGCCCCACCCCCTAACCAACCACCCCCACCCTGCACACCGCGCAGCATCAGACTGGCCCCACCCCCTAACCAACCACCCCCACCCTGCACACCGCGCAGCATCAGACTGGCCCCACCCCCTAACCAACCACCCCCACCCTGCACACCGCGCAGCATCAGACTGGCCCCAGGGTACCAGTGAGCTGTTCCAGGGCACTGTCCGGCCTTTTACTCTCACCAGCTGCGGGGTACACTGGTGCTTTGACAAAATCTCGAGCTTTGACAAAGGGTCACCTGGACTCGAAACATTAGCTCTTTTCCCCCCCACCAGATGCTGCCAGACCTGCTGAGATTTTCCAGCATTTTCTCTTTGGTTTCAGATTCCAGAATCTGCAGTAATTTGCTTTTATCTTGTCCCTTCCCGTCTGCCCTACCGACCACCCAAAACCCCCACCGACTGCCAAAGCCTCTGCCCGTGTGGCTGAAGGCTTTCGCTAATGGGGAATTGGCAATCTTAGTTAAGTGAGCACTTCACAGAACCCAAATAGATTCCAGTGGGTAGGCGGGCCATGCAGCATGTGGGATGCATTGCCTAACATCCTAATCAGACCATGATGTCTGGATACTGTGCATGAACACTGCGGGAGGCAACATCACTCATGCAGCAGCCAACATCCGAACACCCAGGGGATGGGACACAGCTCCAGGGACATGTCCACAGCTACAGGGTGGGTGAGTGCCACGGGGAGGGGCGGAGGCCTGTCGAGGTGGGCCAAGGGTTCGGAGGTCGGTTTGCATTGTGGAAGAAAGTGACAGGCATCATACTGGTTGTGCACAAGGGTGTTTATTGTGTGCAACAATTCCCCACTTTCCCGATGGTGCCATCCCCCTCCCTCCCACCCTCTCCCCTGGTGCGTTCAGTGATCCTCAATGTGCTTTGCCTTCCTAACTCTAATGCTACGTCTAGATTTGTCCCCAGGATGCACATCAGAGATGAAGGCAGCCAGCTGCTTACCATATCCTGAGGGCTTCGATTCCCTGGGGACAGTGGGGTCAGAGTGCCCCGGCTCACTTGTCTGCGGCACATGCTCAGCCGTGCCCGCCCTGTTCCGGGTGCTAGCTGCGCGACACGGCCTCATCAGAGGGGTGGAATTCGGGGGAGGTGGTGGTCACCATCGCCACTCCATGGGATTGTGCCCCAGAATCCTGACCACTACCATTTCCCACCGAGGTGCCCGTATTTGCACCTGTATGTGCATTAGTGGAGAGTGGGGGATGACAGCTATGACACCTCAATCGTGTCTTCCTCAAAACTCCCCTCCGAGGTGTTCTCCAGGAAGGCTGGAGAGGGGCCACCCGGGGTGGGCCGGTGCCGTCGGCTGGAGGACGTGCTGGAGAATGGACATGTGGTCAGTGGGAGGGATTGGTCAGTCAGTAAGGCAATCACTACTCACATTTGACAGGTCCTCTGGGTGGGGCCTGGTGGTCCCTCAACTCTGAGGCTTCTGCCAGCCTCCGCGTTGGTGACCACCCTGTCCTCGACCATCCCTGTAACCTCCAGGGCCCGTTCCTCGAAGGAGGTGAGGATTCTTATGTCCGGCATCCACCGTCAGTCTGGGCACTCTCCCGACTGTTGTGGGAGAGCTTTTCCTGAGGAGACACATAGAGGCATCGTTAGCCAAACACGTAGTCCACTGTGGTGGGAAGGGGGGAGTGTGAAGGCAGGGTTGGGGTTTGAAGGGGGTGTGGAGGGAGGGTTGGGGGTCGCATGAAGAATTGGGGGGATGGATGCTCACATGGGGGCGGAAACGTCTTGGTGGGGGATGGCGGGCAGCCGCTGTGTTGGTGTCGACTCGCTCATCCTGCCCGGTGTAGGTCGTTGACCTTTTTACGGCACTGGAGGTCAGTTCTCCTGGCCACACTCCCAGCGCTCACAGCCACCACCACCTTGTCCAAGGCAGCAAAGACTGCCCTGTGGCTCACCTGCTGGAGACCTCGGGGGAACAGGCCATCCCTTCTGGCCTCCACTGTGTCTATGAGCCTGGTCAGATCTGCATCCCCGAATCTTGGGGCTGGTCACCTGGGCACCATTGTTGTGAGCTGGCTGGGGTTGGCTATGCAAGAGCTGTTTCAGTGCTGCTCGACCTTGTTAGCGGGGGGCTGGCGAGCGCGATGCCGGCGAATCGGCTGGTGAGCCCTCGTTTGTGGCGCGAAGCCTTTGGGGCCTCATTAAGTCGACCAATCAACATTAAATAGCGTGCTGACTTGCTGGGCCGAGCACCGTGAAGCCCACTGTCATAATAAACACCAGTATATCATGGTGCAGACACACACTGATGGACACACAGTGAGACCAATCAACATACACAACACCGCAGCCAATCATCAGTGAGAGCACATGCACTATAAAGACAGGGGACATCAGAGTTCCCGCTCATTCGAATAGCAGCAGAGCTCACAACCTGCAACACAGACATTCACCATGTGCTGAGTGCATCAACTGGTTAGGACAGGACAAAGGTCTTTAGTTAAAGCTGGTATCCTATTTACCCACAGTTCAAGTATATTGAAATAGTTAACCTTTTAATAAAATAGTGTTGCACTACTTCAAGTGTTGGTGACCTGTATGTGATCCTGAACACCCAACACATCATGATACCAGGTGTGGTTGCATACGAGCACTTCTTAGACCTACCTGCAAGTGATCTGCCTTCCGCCAGCATTCCATCATCCTGCAACATGGACAACATCAGCCCGCCGCCGCCGCTCCACATCGCCGGCAACCTCGGGGCCAACTGGAAGATTTTCAAACAGCGCTTCCAGCTCTTCCTCAAAGCCACGGACAGGGAGGGCGCCTCGGACACCAGAAAGATTGCTCTTCTCCTCTCCATGGCGGGGACCATGCCATCCATATTTTCAACTCTCTCACCTTTGCAGATGACGAAGACAAGACGAAGGTCAAGACGGTTCTCCTCAAATTTGACACTCACTGCAGCGTAGAGGTGAATGAAAGTTTTGAACGCTACGTGTTCCAGCAGCGTTTGCAGGGTAAGGATGAACCTTTCCAATCCTTTCTAACGCACCTCCGCATCCTTGTGCAATCTTGCAGCTACGGTCCACCTCCGACTCCATGATACGCGACCAGATCATTTTTGGTGTTCAGTCGGACCCCCTACGTCAGCAGCTCCTCAAAGTAAAGCAACTCACCCTAGCGACCGCCATCGAGACCTGTGTCCTACATGAAAATGCCACCAGTCGGTACTCCCATATACAAGCGGCTGAAATGGCGCGGCAACGTCCCCACGAGGCGGAACGGGTCCAAGTGATTGAACACCTCCAGGGCCTCAGCCTGGATGAGGGCGGCCATTTCGCGCGTTTTTCGCGGACTCCCGAGCTTGTACGCACCTAACAAGGGGACGGCGACATGGAGGAACGTAATGCGCAGGCGGGCACCACGCAGGACCGTACCACACATGCGCGGTGGCGCAGCGAACGTGCTGACGTCACGATGTGCGGCAACTGTGGCTCCGCCCATTTAAAGCGGCAATGCCCCGCAAAATCTCGACAATGCCTACGATGTGGAAGACTTGGCCACTATGCTGCCTGCTGTCGAGCAGCTCAGCCTTCCAATTCATATCGCTTCAGCCAGCCTCGCAGGAAATTTCGGGCAATTCAACCCACGGTCACCGAGTCCGATTCCGACCTCCCACACAGCAGTGACACCGAGGACCCGAAGGCACCTTTTCGAGTTGGTGTCGTAGCGAAAAATAGGCTGTCCCCGAAGCAAAGACACCAGCTGCTGTTGGTATACAGCATCGATCCAGACGATGAGTGGTGTGCCACCCTGACGGTCAACCGGTCTCAAATACGATTCCGCCTGGACACTGGTGCCTCCGCCAATCTCATGGCATGGTCTGTTTTCCAAAGCCTTTGTGTCAAACCAACCATTCTTCCATCGGCCTGCCAGCTATTGGACTACAATGGCAACATCATTCCTGCTACCGGCTCATGCCAACTCGAAGTGACGCACAAGTCACGAAAAGCCATCCTTCCTTTCAAGATCGTGTGCTCCTCGAAGGACTCTCTGCTTGGCGCACAGGCGTGCAAATTGCTAAACCTCATTCAAAGAGTTCACTCTCTCTCTTCTGATGACACGTCTGCCTTCCAGGATGTTGACTTCAGGGCGCAACTCAACGCCATCATCGACCAGCACCGCGACATCTTCGAAGGCATGGGCACGCTCCCATATACGTACAAGATCATACTCAAACAGAACGCCACGCCTGTGGTGCACGCACCTCCCAGAGTCCCAGCACCCCTCAAGGACCGCCTCAAGTAGCAGCTGCAGGATCACCAAGACCAAGGAGTGATCTCCAGAGTTACGGAACCAACCGACTGGGTTAGTTCCATGGTGTGCGTAAAGAAGCCATCCGGCGAACTCAGAATCTGCATTGTTCCAAAGGATCTGAATCGCAACATAATGAGGGAGCATTACCCAATCCCCAAGCGTGAAGAGATCACATGCGAGATGGCTCAGGCCAAGCTCTTCACCAAACTTGACACCTCGAAAGGATTCTGGCAAATTCAACTAGACAGATCCAGCAGGAAACTGTGTACCTTTAACACCCCTTTTGGCAGATATTGTTACAACAGGATGCCATTTGGGATCATGTCAGCATCAGAAGTATTCCACAGGATCATGGAACAAATGATGGAAGGCATTGAAGGTCTTCGCGTCTATGTTGACGACATAATCATTTGCTCCACCACCCCCCAGGAACATATCAGTCGCCTCCAGCACGTGTTCAAACGTATACGGGAGCAGGGCCTACACCTCAATAGAGCCAAGTGCTCCTTCGGCCAGACGGAACCCAAGTTCCTAGGGGACCACATCTCCCAGTTGGGTGTGCGGCCGGATGCGGACAAGGTAGCTGCTATCACAGCCATGAAAAAGCCAGAGGACAAGAAGGCGGTCCTCCGATTACTGGGCATGGTCAACTTCCTAGGGAAGATCATCCCTAACCTCGCCTCTCATACCACAGCTCTCAGGAACCTGGTCAGGAAGACGACAGACTTCCAATGGCTTCCTGCCCACGAGAGCGAATGGACAGAACTTTAAACCAAACTTACCATGGCCCGGTATTGGCCTTTTTTGATCCAGCGAAAGAGACAAAAATTTTGACCGATGCCAGCCAATCTGGCATTGGGGCAGTGCTCCTGCAACGCGATGAGGCCTCATGGGCCCCCGTTGCATTTGCGTCACGTGCCATGACCCCCACGGAACAGCGCTACGCGCAGATAGAAAAGGAGTGCCTGGGCCTGTTGACCGGTGTTGTCAAATTTCATGATTATGTGTACGGCCTTCCCCAATTCACCGTCGAGACCGACCATCGCCCGCTGGTCAATATAATACAAAAAGACTTGAACAACATGACGCCTCGCCTCCAGCGCATTCTGCTCAAACTCCGGCGATACGACTTTCAGCTCGTATACACCCCGGGCAAAGACCTGATCATAGCCGACGCTCTGTCCAGGGCAGTCAACACCCCGTGTGACCCAGCAGGATTCATCTGTCAGGTTGACGCCCATGTGGCCTTCGTGCCCTCCAATCTACCGGCCACAGGTGAACGCCTCGTCCAAATTCGCTGCGAGACTGCGGCTAACCCCCTGCTACAGCGTGTCATGTGCCACCTAACAGACGTGTGGCTAACGGGCCAATGCCCGCAGTTCTACAACATCAGAGACGATCTGGCGGTAGTCGATGGTGTCCTCCTGAAGCTGGACCGCATTGTTATCCCGCACAGCATGCGCCAGCTCATCTTGGAACAGCTACACGAGGGCCATCTTGGCGTGGAGAAGTGCCTCCGATGGGCCCGAGAGGCAGTGTACTGGCCCGGCATCAATGACGACATCGCCAACACAGTGCTCAACTGCCCCACCTGTCAGCGGTTCCAGCCGGCCCAACCACGTGAGACCCTACAGCCCCATGAGTTGGTCACGTCCCCTTGGTCCAAGGTCGGCATCGACCTGTTCCACGCGCTGGGCAGGGACTATGTTCTGATTGTAGACTATTTTTCAAACTACCTGGAGGTGGTATGTTTGCATGACATCACATCGTCTGTAGTCATCCGTGCCTGTAAGGACACCTTTGCTTGTCATGGCATCCCACTCACTGTGATGTCGGACAATGGCCCCTGCTTTGCAAGCCAGGAATGGTCCAACTTTGCCAGGAGGTACAACTTTGTGCATGTGACATCCAGTCCCCTGTACCCCCAATCCAATGGCAAAGCGGAGAAGGGCGTCCACATCGTCAAACGGCTCCTCTGCAAGGCTGCCGATGCGGGATCCGACTTCTACCTCGCCCTGCTGGCCTATCGCTTGGCCCCACTGTCCAGTGGCCTGTCGCCAGCCAAGCTGTTCATGGGTCGCACCCTGAGGAGACGGTGCCATCCATTCACGTCCCAGACCTCGACCACGTTCCGGTCCTTCAACGAATGCAACTGTCTCGTGCACAGCACAAGGCGGCTCATGACTCCCGTGCAGCTGATCTCCCTGCTCTGGCTCCAGATGACAATGTCCGCATCCATCTTCCAGATGGTGGCTGGTCTGCAACTGCTGTGGTTCTTCGGTAGGGGGCTCCCCACTCGTTCCTGGTTCGTCTACCGGATGGTTCCATTCTGCGCCGTAATCGAGTGCTCTTCGTCTCGTTCCGCGCTCGCTATGTGATCCTCCGCCAGTGCCACGCACTCCTGTTGTCCCTGACATGGACTATGCAGAGATTCTGGTTACTCTGCATCCTCCTCACTCTGACGCAGTCCAGCCCGCTCCTCAGCTGGTGGCTCCTGACCCACCCTTGCGGCGGTCAACCAGAATTCGTCACCCACCTCAGAGACTTGGGGCTCAATTCTCCGCTCCCGCGACTCAGTGCCCACGCCGTCGTGAACGCCATCGAGGTTCACGATGGCGCGAAATGGCCCCGATCTCGACCGATTCAGGGCCCGAAAATGGGCTAGGATCGGGGCCGCGAGAAACTCAAGGGGCGTGTCGCGAAAGCAGCGTCGTCAGCGCGCGCCGGGCATTGGCGCCGAGTAAAAGGCGTAACTGGCGTCACCCGCGCATGCGTCGTTGCCGTCCTCTCCGAGGTCGCCCCGCAAGAAGATGTCGGATGGATCTTGCGGGGCGCGGAGGAAAGGAGGTCCTCCTTCAGAGAGGCCGGCCCGCCAATCGGTGGGCACCGACCGCGGGCCAGACCCCTTTTGAGTCCTACCCCGGTGAAAGAACCCCCCTCGACCCCCCACAGGCTGCCCCCCCCCCCACAGGCCGCCCCCCCCCAGAATTCCCGCGCTGTTCCCGCCGGCAGCGACCAGGTGTGGATGGCGCCAGCAGGAAGCCGTTGATTTGGGCTGGCCGCTCGGCCCATCCGCGCCGGAGAATAGCGGGTGTAGCGGAGAATCGCCATTTTGGGTGTCCCGGGTGATTCTCCGGCCTGCGCCGTGCAGAACCCGACAGGGCCGTTCTCGCCACTTGGGTGAATCGCGGGAGGGCGTCGGATCGGCATCGCGGGGAAAAATGGCGTGCCAGGAGATTATCCCAACCGGCGCGGGAGCGAAGAATCGCCCCCTTGATTTGTGAACTTTGCCCTAATGGACTCTCTGGTTTAATCGTTCAAGTGGTTTGTATATAGTGTTCATCTTGTTATTTGTGTGACACACTTTTTTTCTGCACCAGGCACCTTCCCCTGTAAATAGCTTTGTTTTATGTACATAGTCCTGTAAATATTTCGCACACACTTAGTCAGGAACATTCACCACACACAATTTATTGTCACGCAGGCACATTTTTTTTATATAAAAGGGGGATGTCATAATATACACCAGTATGTCATGGAGCAGACACTGATGGACACACAGTGGGACCAATCAACATACACAACAGCGCAGCCAATCACCAATGAGAGCACATGCACTATAAAGACAAGGGACATCAGAGTTCCCGCTCATTCGAGTAGCAGCTAGCTAGGAGCACAGAGCTCACAGCCTGCAACACAGACATTCACCATGTGCTGAGTGCAGCAACTGGTTAGGACAAGGCAAAAGTCTTTAGTTAAAGCTGGTGTCGTATTTACCCACAGTTCAAGAATGTTTAAATAGTTAACCTTTTAATAAAATAGTGTTGCACTACTTCAAGTGTTGGTGACCTGTATGTGATCCAGAACACCCAACACATCACCCACGGCAGTTCCCGCTCGCTACCACACTTGGAAATCTTTCCGGAGAATCCTTCCCAACTTGTTTTTGGGAGTGCCTACTTTCTCCATCTGTGTTTGGCTTTGATGTTAGCTGCTTCTCTCCCACTGTATTGATCTATCCTCCTATGGTTCTCCTGTCCTTTCCCTTTGAGGTTATGCTGCCATTTAAAAAAAATTTAGAGTACCCAATTCTTTTTTTTTTCTCCAATTAAGGAGCAATTTAGCGTGGCCAATCCACCTACCCTGCACATCTTTGGGTTGTAGGGGACCCACGCAGACACGGGGAGAATGTGTAAACTCCACAGAGACAGTGACCTGGGGCCGGGATCGAACCCGGCTCCTCGGCGCCGTGTGGTAGCAGCACTAACCACTGCGCCGCCGTGCCGCCCTGTTATGCTAACTTAATAACACCTCAGACCAGGCTTTAGAATATAGGTGCAAATTATATTCTTCTTTCTCTACGTTGAACACACCTCTTCTATAGTTCTAACATCTATTTCTGTTTACCATGGTTTTCCCCTCATCACCTCAGTGAACACTTTTCCTACTGCTGCACTGATTCACAAATCAAAAACACCCCTTCAGACAGCTGCACTCATCAGCCACCCTTTCATTCAATTTCTTTACTTTGTTTTGTCCCAGTTACATTTTACTCAATTCTTGAGATACTTAGTATCTTAACAAGTACGATGATAATTTATCATTCCATCTGCCAGCAAATACTAATGAAGGGATCCCATTGTTTTAAATCTAAAACAAATGTTGGCTGATGTTAAACGTCCCTAGAATGATGCAGACAATTTCCCAACACCCAGGTCACCATGAGGTGAGCTATTAAGAAGTACTCACACTTAATAATCCTTAAATCAGTACACTTTGTAAAAATAATGTTTTGAAGACTCGAATACTGTGTTTTTGTTTCATCTTTTCAGCTGGTTATGGAGTTGCTGTGTATTTCCAGCATTTTTCTATTTTTGTTTCAACGTTCTGACAAGTCCCTTAAGATAGCAAGTTAAAGAAAAATATGCTGACTGCTAACCTTATAAGTACTGAACTGTGTAAAAAGTTGAGCGAGTAATTTAACTGGCAAAGGTGCTATTTGTTTAAGTGCATAATACAAAGAAACTCAGCCCCAAGAACATTCAATAAAAATATACTCTCAATCAACTTTGAAGACCTAACTTTAAACTCAAGCCAGAGGAGCATGATCAAGACCGCCGGGTACATTTTAATCTTTTGGTCAGAGACAGCCTTTCAGAGCATTTTATAAAAGGATATTTGGAAGCCAATCCAAATTGTGCTTCTTACAATTTGCCTATAGTTAGTTTTGCAAAACAGAAATTTGATGGAGGAGGCGAAACATTATCCCATTATGACACATCAATAATGATATCATTTTCATTTTTTGAATCAGTTTAATCGGCACTTAGCTGTTCATAGAATCCCTACAGTGCAGAAAGAGGCCATTCGGCCCAAGAGTCCACACCGGCTCTTCGAATCAGCACTCTGCCCATGTCCTCTCCCCTGTCCACCCCCCATAAATTAGTCAGGGACACATTTATGTTTGGGCATACCTAGAGCTGGAGATGGCAGGGGTCTGACCCATTGGCTGAAGAGCCAGCGGCAACCCGATATTGCCTCTTTTAGCGACGATCTTTTACAGCGATCTGGAGAGGGGTAGGACTTCCCTGGGACCAAGGATTCTGGAGGCAGAAGTCCCAACTGCTAAGAGCTGCCTGGCTCTGTTGCCAGTTTGACACCCACCTGACACCCAGTATTGTCGCTGGATTTCAGGTCGTGGGTTAGTGATGGTGAGAGGGGAAGTCACGGGGTGGGGATTCGCTCGGGGACGGGTCACCATGAGGTCAGGGGAGGTGACTTTCAACATACATCTCCTCCCCAACAACCAGTCCACCCCCTCTCTCCTGCCCCCACTTCCTAGTTCTGGGCCCCTCAATCAGGCACTGAGTGTCTTTGAACAAGGAATTCCCCCGCACCCCAGGAGCGTGAAAGCAATGCCTCACAGGTTTGCAAGCCCCCATCCATCGCTGCATTAATTGTCCACTTCAGCACCTGAATTGACAGCAGGGTGTGAAGGTCACCCAGGGCCTTCCTGCTAAAGAGTTAAGCGGGGTGGAGGGAGGGAAGGCAATGGAGTCCCTTTCCACCACCCTCTAGATTTATTAAATGCCCCCCGATGTCAAATTCACCACATGGGAGAGCACTAAATTCTGTCCCTACTGTTGTGACATATTTGCACACCTTTTCCAATTATACATTCATCTCCACACTTATAATGAATTTTGCCTATCATGACATTCTGTGATTGAAGGTGTCAATGTCTCTCAAAATTGGGATTTGACATTTTTGTTTAAAGCTGTGAGTTTGTGAGCTGCATTTGGAATTGTGCAGTCTATAAATATGAAGTGCACACAATTTTCCGGAGTGCTTAGCACCATTGAGTCAACTAACATTTCATTAGCTTCCTCCATATTCTGCTCCATTGTTGCCAACCATCTGCATTTGGAGCGGGCAAGACTCCTCATTATTCAATCCAATCAGAATAAGAGTCGCCCAAGCTCCAGGGTACCAGAAGCTCTGATAGGGAGATCTCATTGGTGGTCATTTTACCTGAGGGTCACCACACCTCAGACGAGGTGCAAGGTTGAGGAGACGGGGTAATCATGGATAATCTCAACTCCGCATCACAAACCAGCCATCCAGCCAACTGAGCTAACCGACCCCCTGATAACCTTTAAATATGTGTTTCATTGTTATTATGAGTCTGGGAATACATTCTTGCTGGTTCTGTGTCACGCGATGTGTATTGACGTCAGCAGAGATTTTGCACGGGTTTTGGACAGTTCACCATCTTGATTGTACGAGCAACACCCTTCATAAACCTCTCATCATGTTTTACAAGAATCCAGAGTGTGGACACCTCCATACCTTTTCTCTTTGTGGCAATGAAGAAATATAACAGTTGTCTTGCTTAACCCTTCAGAAAGAAGTGTAATTTGCCTCGTCTACACATGCACAACCCACAGTGCCTGCTCTTCCAAACCCACCATCATCATGAAAAACCTCACTGTGCCAAGGCAATTAGTATTTGTGTAATATATCAATAATCTTCTTGTTACATTGGAATCAAACATTTTTATTAATGTTTCCCATTATAATGTCCTATGTCTACATTTAAAATGGAAATTGGGTATGCAAACTTGTCACACCTTATCTTGCAAGCCGTGGTGTTGTGATAGCTCAGTTTTCTGTCTCCCAACTCCTTAGCCTGCACTGCAGTGCAAATTTATGTTACACATTAATTGACATAAAATTAGATAATTGTCAGATTACCCTGCAATATGGATATAATGAGCATACATGTTGATTATAAATTTAAAGACCTTGGGCGGGATTCTCTGTCCAGCGACGCTGGAATTGCGAAAAGCGATTGGGTGAAGAATTGAGCGTGAGCCAAAAATCGTGGCCGACGTCGGGCACCCAACAGAATGCCATGCTCCGGCACCTTGACAGCAGCGTCAATGCATTCTGCTCCGCACGTACAGTAAACGCCATTGGTATATCACTAACGGGCCTGACCCGGTATTCCCGGGGTTGGCGCAAGTCTCCGCTTCCGCCAGGAGGAATTACCATCAGCAGGTTTCACTTGTGGTTTTCAAAATCGGGAATCAAGAGCCATGTCTGCTGAGGAAGAGAGGAGGTCGGATATGTTCACAGAGATGCATCTGTGGGCTGATGGTCGCGCCGCTGGCATGGCTGGCTGGAGATGCGTCTGCCAGGGCTGGGGCGAGTGGATGACGGGGGGGGGAATGGAACCAGGGGATGGGCTGTGGGGTAGGGATGACCCCACCGGGACTGGGGTGTCCAGGCATGGACAGCCATTGTCGTAGCCTGCAAGGCCGCCATCTTGCTGCGCAACCCAATGACCACCCACCTTGTCCCGTGGTTGCTCTGAGCGACACCGGCCATATGAGTGCTCCAACCCCACCACCCCACCACTCCCACACTCCACAAACCCCCCTCCGCCCCACCACCAACCCCCCCCCCCCACACAACTGGGCACCACCCGGCAGCAGGGCAGCACATGGCCTACACAAGGGGGATGCCCATAGTGGCCCTGACAGGAGGGCACCGGACAGGGGCACAGAACATACCGCGGCATGGGTAAGGCCAACCACCGGTACTTCTGCCTGTAAGGACAAGTGCCTGCCAGCAGGGATGGGTGCCGGGTACCGATGGGGCCAGGGGAGCGGTGCAGAGGGCAGAGTCCCAAGGGGAAGGCCGGTGGGTGTAGGAATGGGGGAGGAGGGAGTGGGGGAGGGGGACAAGCAGGGGCAGGGGCTGCAGTGCAGGCTAGTGCCACTGTGTAGCCAGTTGGATCTGATTGGGCATAGGGGGGTATGCGCCCTGCTAACATGCCTGCTTTTCACCACCTGCAGACAATAGACTTCGGAATCCAATTAGGAATGGTGGCCTTCATCTTAGCCGCCACAGCCCTGGGGCAATCATTCATAGAATTTATTCATAGAATTTAAAGTGCAGAAGGAGGCCATTCGGCCCATTCAGTCTGCACCGGCTCTTGGAAAGAGCACCCCTCCCAACCGCGCACCTCCACCCTATCCCCATAACCTAGTTACCCACCCAACACTAAGAGCGATTTTGGACACTAAAGGCAATTTAGCATGACCAGTCCACCTAACCCGCACATGTTTGGACTGTGGGAGGAAGCCAGAGCACCCGGAGGAAACCCACGCACACACGGGGAGAACGTGCAGACTCCGCACAGACAGTGACCCAAGCCAGGAGTAGAACCTGGGACCCTGGAGCTGTGAAGCAATTGTGCTAATCACTATGCTACCGTGCTGCCCATTAACATTGCACAAGCAGGAGCTGCACGGGGAGGGCCCTGCAGCAGCAGAACCTGTCCCAGAGCAACACGAGTAGCCGGTGACAATGGAACCAAGCAGGCTGATGAGGAGGTGGGAAAATGGCGCCACATTAGGCCCTGTGTGTCCCGGCAGTGCTTGTCATACGAGGATCTGCCGGACTGGGCATGCTGTCGAACACTCCGGCTGAGCAGGGAGACAGTGCGACATATGTGCCGGATCATGGCGCGCCTGGAACTGCGGGGTAATGGGAAAGGACACCCGCTCCCAGTGGCCATCAAGGTGACAGTTGCCTTGAACCTTTACGCAACGGGGTCCTTCTAGGTGCCGAGTGGGAACCTGTCAGGGATCTCACAGACCTCGGTGCACAGGTGCATCCACGCAGTCACGGAGGCACCATATGCCCAGTCTGCGCAATACATTAGCCTGAATATGCACCTAGCCCACCAGAATGCCCAGGCAATGGGATTCGCTGCCATTGCCAGGATGCCCTAGGTCCAGGGGGTGATTAATGGGATGTATGTCCCCCTACAAACACTGGCCCATGACAGGCCAATTTTCACAAACTGAAAGGGGTCCCATTCGATGAATGTACAGCCGGTGTGTGACCATGTCTGCGCCTGATACCTGGGCAGTGTACATGACGCCTTCATCCTGGTACACTTGACAGTTCCTGACATCTTCTGAAATGAAATGAAAATCGCTTATTGTCACAAGTAGGCTTCAAATGAAGTTACTGTGAAAAGCCCCTAGTCGCCACATTACGGCGCCTGTTCGGGGAGGCTGGTACGGGAATTGAACCCGCGCTGCTGGCCTGCCTTGGTCTGCTTTAAAAGCCAGCTATTTAGCCCTGTGCTAAACCAGCCCCTAGGCGCACCTCTAGGTGAGGGGTTGGCTCTTGGGCGACAGGGGTTATCCGCTGCGGTCGAGGTTGATGATACCTATCCGGAGGACACAAATCGATGCAGAGACCCAGTACAACGAGGCTCATGCCGTGACCAGGAGCATGATCGAGCAGTGCATTGGCATCCTGAAGATGTGGTTCAGGTGGCTGGACTGCTCTGGAGGGAGTCTCCAGTATAGCGCTAGGATGGTGGCCTGCATCAGCGTGGCCTGCTGCATCCTCCACAACATCGCTCAGCAGAGGCGCTAAGTGCTGGAGGAGGAGAATGAACGGCAGGCTCCGTCCAAAGACGAGGATCCGGAGGATGGCCTGGATGGGCACGGCACGTGGCCCAGGCAGGCACATGAGGCCACACAACATATGCATCAGGGTCGGCGCGCAGGCGATGCTCTAATCGCCTCCAGGTTCACGGACTAGGGGGCATGGCCGACGTCACGACCGATCCTTTTCCACAAACACCTTTATTACACTTTAACAGATGCTGCACAAAACTCTTATCATCACATCACCTGACACAAAGGCCACCTGAAGCATCTTTACATATCAGTGTCAATTAGTAGATACTTCACATAAATGAGACAATTAATTGGAATGTCTCTTAACCCATTACTTGTCTCCCCTTTCTTGGAGAAAAAAAATAATTAGGTGAAAACAAAATTACAAGAAACTCAAAAACACACAAGCAATTTCCCCCCTTCTTTTTTTTTCATAAACAGTCACAGAAACAGGTGCCCTTCATATCCAAACGTTTCTGTGAGCCAGCCCCTCTTTTTGTAAAACAGTCTGACAATTGATAGCTACTGTTGATCCATTTAATTTTTGCTATTTCCCCTCCATCCAACATCTGCTTCAAACTTGCGATGTCTATCCTGAACCTTTTTTCATGGACACTTTTTGTAGACTGCACATTTTCCCACAGGGATTTATTGTCAATGTGACATTCAATAGTAACCAAACCTCCGAATCCCAACATTTCTGTCAATATCTGAGATATATAAAAGGCCATATCCACCGCCTCTACAAGTCTCAGCAGCCAAAGTGCTTTTTACCACTCTCCTTATTTTCTTTGTTCCGCACACAAGAGGGCAACATTTACCATTGTTCCCCAAACGGAAAATTATAAAACCTCCTGCGCTTGAAACCCCATCACATAAATTTGCATAGGACACATCACTATTAACCACGAGTTTCAAGTGCCTAAGGTCACCTAAAACCGGGAACCTCAAAACACACTCCTGCATTTATAGTTTGACCAACGCTTTATTTGCTCTTATTATGTCTTCCACTTTGCGATCATGCATTTTTGTACTCAACTCTAAGACATCAAAACTCAAGTCCGGTCTAGTCTGTCTACCTAACCAATTCAGTTGCCCAATTAAACTTTGCAGTTGCTCTTTTTCCATCTTTGGAACCATTGCGTCTATTTGTGAAACCCGGCCATGACTAATTGCTATTAGACTGATGCTTTCCATATAAGATTGCTGACGTAAAGTTGCCCCTAACTTAGTCTGTCCGATTTCCAGTCCAATATATTTAAATGCACCGGAAGCCTGACTTCCAACCCTGAATTCTTTCCTCAAACCAGAGATTACAATAGCTTTGAAATCATTAGTCCCACCGCACAAAAAATCATCGACATGCATCATAAAGATGCCAGAAAGATCTCCTTTATAGTGCCAGTAAAACATTGCCGGATCTGCTTTCAACTGGCAACAGCCTAACTTTAACAAAACTGACCTTACCGAAAAATACCAGAGTCTAGACGCATCATTTAATCCATATATGCATTTGTTCAACTTTCAGAGTACCCCTTCTGTGTTAGCTGCCTCTTTAGGAGGACGGAGAAAAATGTCTCTTTGGAGCTGATGCCCCTGCAAAAAGGCAGCTTTTATATCTATAGATTTGCATTCCCATGCCTTGGTGGCTAATAGAGCCAAGAAGATCTTTAAAATAACCTTTCCTGCCGTAGGTGAATCTACCCTTAAATCCTGATCTTCTAAGTTTTCTTCAAATCCCATTGCCACAAGCCTGGCATTTGCCTTGTTAGTTCCATCCGGAAGAAACTTTTCTGTGTAAATCCATCTGTGGAATAGAGCTCTTTGTCCCCTAGCCGGTACTTCCGTGTATACCCCAAATTCACTCCAACTATGCAGTTCCTGCTGTTTGGCATCTTTGATAACTTTTTCAGCTAATTTATTGGAAGCCACCAAAATCTCACATGCATGTGGGCTTCTACTCCTATTCGTATTTGGAGTCTTACTCATGTTCCGAGACCTTGATAAACTATGTCCCCTCTCCCGCTTTGTATCTTGTTCTGTACTGCTACTGCTTGAACTTTCCCTTCTGATGTGGGATGTCCTTTCAATAGTTCTCGGCCTTATCCTGTGGACCTGTTCACTATCCGATGTACTACCTGAACTGGGACTGTGTTTCTGTGCCCTCCATTTTTGAACTTCGTGTTCCCAATCCATTGTCTTGATTTCCTCCCCTGAATGCTGTACATTCAACCAATATTTATACTTTCCAGTGGCCTTCCCTGCTCTACTAATAACAGTTGCATCCTTCCATTGACTGGACCCTTCTGGCAAGTATGTCACTGTTGTACCAACTTTTGGCAGTTGTCCTTTCGGAAAAATGGCCTGTTCTAATTCATCAGAAGTGTTGTTTTCCTTGACAGAAACCCTGTCTATATCAGTTAACTGGTCCTCATAGTTCTGTAACAGGTGCGTACCAGATGACCTGGTTCCTCGTCATGTCTGTCTGCTCTGTCGAAATTTGAAAATTTGTCGTCTGAACCCATTATCTTTGATGAATGTACCCTAACAGTTTAATTGCCATGTTGCAAAATAATTGTTTTGCCATCTATGCCTATGATTTTCCTTAGGGTTTTCCATTCATTAAAATTGTCTCTCTTACAGTATACTATGTCTCCTTGCTGAAAAGCGGTATTTGATGGCCGTACATTATGCCTTAAAGCTCTGCGAATTCTTTCAGAGACTTCTGTTTCCAAAAAAGCTTTTCTACAGCTATGTAATGTATTTAAATGCTCAGCAAAGGCAGAGCTAATTGTAGTCCCTTCCCAAGCTGGAGGCTATTCATCCAAAATGGACGGAACTTTAGGATTTCTACCGAACACAGATTGATAGGGACTATAGTCCCAATCATCTGCGATTAATTCTTTGTATGTATCGCCCATGCTAAAGCTGAATTTAGCTTGCAATTCGGTCTATCTGCCAAAATTATCCGGAGCATGTCATCGATTACAGCATGGTTTCTTTCACAGACACCTTTACTAAATGGGTTTTCCACAGCCGTATTCATAACTGTGATATTCACATTTTCACACATATCCCTAAACCCACCATTAGCAAATTCTCCCCCATTGTCGGTAAATAATTTTGACGGTGGGCCCATTCCTGTCCCTATCCATTTTTCTTCAATTTGATCCAGAATTACTCTCTTTTCTTTACTTCATACATTCTTGACTAAATCTGGTTGCTAAATCTACAAAATGCAAAATAAATATATCATTGGCTTTATCCCAGATCTTAAGGTCCATGGCCACAATGTTGTTAAAATCCCTGGCCAAAGGTAGGGTTACTATTGGTCGTGCTGATGTCCTTCTGTACATCCTACAAACTTCACAGCGATCACTAACCTGTTCTATCAGTTTAGTATAGTCTTCATCCCTTACCCCTGCATCCTTTAGTAAATTTTTCAGCCTCCGAGGAGATGGATGCGCAAAAAATTACCAATGCAGTTTTAATACAGCAAGCTTTTTATCAGCTAAAGTCCCATTTTCAACTGCATTAACACATTCTTAACAACTCTACTTGAAATATTATTTGTCAGTAATGGAATACAGTGTCCCAACTGTCAATTGGAAGTCCACCATCCTTCCAAAAACTGTTGCCTTATTCTGTCCCATATCCAGTTTCATGTGTACTTTCTTCATCGACGGTCTGCTCAGAAGCAAAGGTATCTCACTTGATACAACATCCGTGTGAATGAAATGATTCACTCCGGCAATATTGCAAGGGTTCACCACTCTTTTCAGCGACTTCAGAGTATTATCATCCCCAAACCTGAAACTTGTGGAACTTTCAAATTCCTTAACCTTGTTACGATTTTCAGCATTCAAAGAGTCCAGGTAACATTTTAACCAGTCAATTCCACACACAGTAGATGTGCAGACACTGTCCAATTCAGCACAATTGAAAGGTATTGCAACCAACACCCTCATTACCGGCGTAAAACTGCTTGTTAATAGGACAATGTCTTCTTTCTGGTCATTGTCTTTTTCCTCTTCTGACTCTTCCGTGTCATGTGTCGCTTCAAACACTCTATTATAACGTGTTGACAGTTGAAAGCATAATGGTATTGAGAGTCACATTGAAAACATCGATTTATCATGCCCTGTGCATTTCTGGGGTTCATCTTCCTATTGTAGGTTTTACCTGGGTTTCTGTCTTCATAATTTCCGGGTCCCGATCTCCTTCTGTAGTCTTGGAACCGGTTCGTAGCCGTACGATTTTGCCATCCTGTTAGTAGTGTATCTTCCATATCCTGCTTTATTGCAGACTGACCTATTTGGGTCATCAGAGCCATCGGAATCGAATGTTTCCCCAGAAACTTTTTAAAGCTTCTGCCACCTGATCGAATAAGGTATCCTTATCCGCAAACTGAACTCCTGTCAAAACCAGGAGCCTATCCACTTTGCTCACTCTAGCACAGTCAAGTAATTTAAAGGTCAACACAGACTGGAAATTCCAGGTTGTGTTTCTGCAGCCTTTTATATAGTCTGCCAAATTCCATTATATAGTCTTCCATGGAGATATCCTATATTTTCAGCAACCTATCAAAATCCGACCATGCTTCATACGCACTTAAAACAAGTCATCCTTTTTATAAATCTTATCCATATAACGTAATAGAGTCTCCAAACTTTCTTCTGAGTCTAACTCTTCCAATTCCAGCTCAGAAAACACTTTGCTCTGGATTTTACTGTCATAAGGTCGAGAAAGAGCCAATGCCATACCTTGTTTTCTCTTTCCCAAGGCAGTTACCTTAGTCCACATAACTACTGCACTTCTCCATTGGTTGTACGATCCCCTTTCAGAAAATAAAGGGGGATAGTCATATCCAGCCATCTTTATCCTAGGTTCAGCCATATATCCGGGTTTTTTTCTTCTCACTCACTCCTTGGTTTGGTCTGGAAAAGTTGTATCTTTCAACCCTTCACATTTGCACAGCAACCATCCTCTGCTACCATTTGTTAAACGTTTAGCTGCTGTTGTATAAAGAGTCAAAGGTACTGCTCCTTTTCCACAAACACCTTTATCACACTTTAATAGACTGCACAAAACTCTATCATCACATCACCTGACACAAAGGCCACCTGAAGCCCCTTTACATATCAGTGTCAATTATTGTTGGATAACTAATTCCAACTAATTGGAATGTCTCTTAACCCATTACTTAACATGGGACCCCATCCTGTGCTCACCTCAACCATGTGCACGGATGTTCATTATGCAAATAACATGTGAACATCACTATGAAGGTTTGTGCCCCAGCCCCTAACGCTATCTTATGTGCTGCACCTGTGCCAACTTAACTGGCATTGGCCTGGGTGGCACACATAGTCGGCACCATTTCCTCCCATTGCAGGCGGTTGGACTCCTCCAGCTACACCCACAGGTGCTGGATGGTTGCTGCCAGCCCCTCATGTAGTCTGCGGCTCTGTGTCTGCATCTCTATTAATGAAGGGACCACTCTTTCCAGAAGAGTTTTGGGTACACAATTGGCTCGGTCAGAGAAGGTAGAGGATAGCAGTGGAAGGGTGTTTTTCTGAATGGAAGGTTGTGACGAGTGGTGTTCCGCAGGGATCGGTGCTGGGCCTCTGTTGTTTGTAGTATGCATAAATGATTTGGAGGAAAATGTAGTTGGTCTGATTCGTAAATTCGCAGATGGCACCAAGGTTGGTGGAGTGGCAGATAGTGTTAAGGATTGTCAGAGGGTACATAGAATCATAGAATTTACAGTGCAGAAGGAGGCCATTCGGCCCATCGAGTCTGCACCGGCTCTTTGAAAGAGCACCCTACCCAAGCCCACACCTCCACCCTATCCCCATAACCCAGTAACCCCACTAAGGGCAATTTTAGACACTAAGAGCAATTTAGCATGCCCAATCCACCTAACCTGCACATCTTTGGACTGTGGGAGGAAACCGGAGCACCCGGAGGAAACCCACGCACACACGGGGAGGACGTGCAGACTCCGCACAGACAGTGACCCAAGCTGGGAATCGAACCTGGGACCCTAGGGCTGTGAAGCAATTGTGCTATCCACCACGCTACCGTGCAGGACATAGATTGGATAGATTGGAGTTGTGGGTAGAGAAATGACAAATGGAGTTTAATCCAGACAAAGGTGAAGTAATGCATTTTGGTAGGTTTAACATGGAAGGGAAATATACAGTAAATGGCAAAACTCTTAGGAATATAGAAAGTCAGAGAGATCTGGGCGTACAGGCCCACAGATCTTTGAAGGTGGCAAAACAAGTGAATAAGGTAGTCAAGAAAGCGTATGGAATGCTTGCCTTCATTGGATGGGGCATCGAGTATAAAAACTGGCAAGTCGTGCGACAATTGTACAGAACCCTAGTAAGGCCGCACTTGGAATATTGCACACAATTCTGGTCGCCATACTGCCAGAAGGATGTGGAGGCTTTGGAGAGGTTGCAAAGGAGGTTTACCAGGATGTTGCCTGGTCTATTTTCATTAGAACAACGGAAATTGAGGGGCGACCTGATAGAGGTCTACAAGATTATAAGAGGCATGGATAGAGTGGATGGGCAGACACTCTTTCCCAGGGTGGAGGGGTCACTAGCAGCATAGATTTAAGGTCCGTGGGGCAAAGTTTAGAGGAGATGTGCGATGCAGGTTTTTTTACACAAGACTGGTGGTGAATGTCAAGGGAGGTTGTGGAAGCAAATATATTGACGGCGTTCAAAAGGCATCTTGACAAATACACGTATAAGATGGATATAGAGGGATACGGCACAAGGAAGTGCTGGGGGTTTTCGCCAAGGGTGGTATCATGGCCAGTACAGGCTTGGAGGGCCGATGGAGCCTGTTTCTGTGTTGTATTGTTTTTTGTAAGCCCGAAACCCATTTGGATGGCAGCTAGTCCCTGGGGTCGGGCTGCCCTCCGACCGTCCGATGCCTCGGGAGTTCCTACCTCCACCTGATGTACCCCAACACGTGTGTGGTCCGCATCAGTTAGCCTCTTCACTAACATTCCCAACTGAGGTGAGTGTCTCTGGCATGGTGGAGGGTGTTGGATACATCTGTGATGGGAAGTCTGTGTTGTCCCAGGACTGGTGATCCGGGGTGTCTCGGGTTGGCGTTTGGGGCTCACATCATTGTCTATTCCCTTATCTTCGCTGGATTCTGTTTGGGATTGGGCACCGTGGACACCAGAAGGGCTCTCCTCATCGCCATGTGATCCTGCAATACACAAGACATGATGCATGATTGGATCGTAAGTTGGAATGGTGTGGGGGTGGTGAGGGATTGGTTAAGGGGTGGTGTGGGGGTGGTGAGGGTCGGTGTGAGAGGTGGTGTAGGGGTGGAGATGGATGGTGAGGGTTGGTGTGGGGGTGGAGCGAGGGGATGGGGTGGGGGAATCATACCACGCATGCCATGGGAAACCAAAACACAGCGGGGTCTCCCTTGGTTGCCTGTTGCCGACCTCCACCTTGGTAACTACCCTCTCTCTTGGCCCACTGACCAGGTCCAGTGAGGGGCCAAATGTCCGGCCATCCCCTTCCGATCTTCTCTCTCTGGTTATGTGCTGCCTTCCCTAGAGGGGGAAGACAGAAAGCACACAGTGTTAGACTGTTAGACACGAGCAGCATGGGTGGGAGGCAGCTGGTGGCCTTTGTGGCCAGGGCACCTGGCCATGGCGATCGGTATGGGTGCTGGCATGTGCTGCATGGTGATGAGCGACCATACTGCCATCGGGTGGGTTCTGCCGTCCCCCGGGTGCGGGGGTGGTAAAGTGTGTGTGGAACGGGTATTGGTGCAAGTGGCACAGTGCTGCCTACTCACCCTGGCTGCCCTGAGGAGGTCATGCAGCTTCTTGCGACACTGCTGTCCGGTCCTGGCGATGGGGCCCACAGCACTCATGGCTTCTGCCACCTGCACTCAGGCGCGGTGTATGGCGGCAGGTGGCACCTTCCCAACCCAGGGAACAGGGTGGCACGCCTCTCCTCCCCGCCGTTCAGTAGGGTCTCAAGTTCCGCATCTGCGAAAAGACGTGTTGCTCTTCTTGCTGCCACCTTGTTGGCTGGGATGAGTGTGTGTGGGGAGTGGAGTGCTAATATGTGGCTGCAGCTTTGCAGCCTCTCGGGTGGCAATCCCGACCCCGGCGAATCGGACACCATTTTTCATTGGAATTGATCGAGTTCCACGTGGTGCCGCTGCTAGCCCATTAACGGATCATGAATTGCTCTGGGACCGGCGCCAATTTACTTGTTGTTAATTCAGTCCTGGCATCAGCACTTAGCTTCTGATTACCTTATTTTTATGATCATTGAGCAAAGTATGAATTAAAAATCGACAATCCAACCTGTCACAGATGTTAAATGTGTTTGTTTCCCCAAAGTCGCCCATGAACAATGTATTTGTGTGTGTGTGGGTGGGTGTATTTTTTTACCTGCAGGGTGAGAAACTCAATTAAAAATTAATCTCTGCAGCAAAGCCTGTAGCTTAAAATAAAGGTGAGTTTATTTTACTCTATTGCCCTGGAAAGTCTCGTAAGAAAAGATAAATCTACAAACACATACACACACACAGAAATAAAAAAAGTTATTGTAAAATTTGAACAGTTTACTTGATGTTTTTGAAGTCGAGCAGTTATATTGTCTGAAGTGAGTTTTGAAGTTGTAAGCATGTCCTGCAGCTGCGATGACTTCAACTGTTGAATTGTTGTAAGTTGCTTTGACAAGTGGGCTCAGTGGGTGGAATTGGTTTTACAGTGAGGGCAGAAAATTCCTTCTGTTGTGTAGGCGTGGCACTTCCAGCTGCTTAGCTACTTTACAGCAGACTAGGAACGCCTATTAACTGCCTTTCTCTCTCTTCTTGGGTTGAAGCTTCTTCAAGATGGTTCCCTGTGCATCTGCAGCTTCATGCCCTTTTCAATGTTTCTTGCAAGTAAACCAATGTAGCCACTGTTATCATGTGACCTGTACAAGAATGTGGGCCACTTTCCATTCGACGCAATTGGTAATTCCGCTGCAGTTACCAGAAGTCTCTTTACCCTCTATAGTGATCAAAAGGATCAGTGGCTAATCAGGTAGTGTTAATTAGTTTCTGGTTACTCCACTTGGAATACTCATTACATTTTAAATGTATGTGCCTGAGGATGCCTCCTCTTTGCCTGGTTGAAGGGATTCCAGCCCAAATCCCCAAGGAGAAAGTCAGATGACCCTCAGAATCCATTTTGGAAACAGTCTTTAAACCCAGTCCAAGGTTTACAAAAATGTGACCTTCAAAGTAGATTTTCTAAAATTATAGAATATTATAAACTGTGTATCGTAACAAACCTTTGTTCACATACTTCTTATTGCTAAAGGAAATGAAAAGGCACGTAACCAGAGGCACACAACAGGTGGCTGAGTCCAGAAAAGGTCTGTAAATGATTACTTCTTTGTTCCTGGTTCCCAGCTCCTCACTATAATGTTTTAGTATACATGTGATTAAGTGTGCCACCAAGAGTACAGCAGAGAGAAAATGGTAATTATAAGAGAGAAGCTATGGTTACTGGAAGGATGGAATTTGGCGTCTGTCAGTCTGGGTTTTAGGTCATTAATAATTGCTATCAAACTTTGTTGTATAAAATTTTGCTTTTTACATCTATATATATTATTCCACCAAGGGTAAGAAACTGGTATTTTTTTCCCCTTTGCAAAGGATTATCCTCAAACCAGTGGCAAAACCCATTATTAAGCAGTTTAATCTCATGGGCTCAAGACAGTGTTGAATTACTTAAATCACACAGGGTAATCTCCCTGGGAATATACATCACATAGAACGCTTTCTGAAGATGTGCTGCAAATTCAAGTAATAATGGGCAGCTTTCTGCCAGTTCAAAAGAGGTGATAACTTTGTCCTTTCTGCATTCTCATCAAATATTGGACTGGTGCCTCAGTATTGAATATATTTTATTCGAAATTTACTGCTGGCTTATCTCAGGTGAGTTTAACTGATGCTGGTGCAGTGGAGCGTATCTCATGTTTTTTCAGATTGGAAGGACAGTTTGGGATTTACTGTGGCAGATTTTTCTTTATTGAGAAATCTGTAAAATATAAAAAAGAATCCACTCATTAAAAACCCCACGCCATACTGCAGTCACCCACAAAACAAACAGTATTTGCTTGCTTCAAAAGTGCTGACACCTAATACTATCACTCATTATTAGTTTTGGTAAGGTTGATAAATAGCTTATGAGAGGCATCAATTTACATGGGAATATACACCATACGTGGAGGACTTTCTGACAATAGGCTACAGCTGGAAGTGAAATGGAGAGCTTTCAGCCTTTTCACCAAACCTTGGACTCATGTCTTAATGCAGAATATATTTTATTTGTAGTTTACCATTGTGTTAATTGCAGCTGCTGTGAATGATGCTTGAAACTTGTTGAGGTCATTAAAAAATGTGAAAGCAACTGCAGCAATTTCTGTCCGTTAACCCCCAACTTGTGACATTCCACAATTGGACCCTGCAGACATACTTGTACATAGAGGTTCCTCCCTAGCGGCAGGCACTGGAAATAGCTTTCTTCCATCTGGTGTACAATATGAACTATGACAGGACGCAGTTTATCATAGAATGACAAAAAATACATGTGTATCCACTTGTGAAGGTAACGGACTCAGGGACATACAGGATGACAGCTTGACAGGCTAGATATCAACAGTGTCCCCTTAGCTGCCGGATATCTTGCTGCTGCATCTGGCACTTGATTCCAAAGATCAAACATTAGTAATTCTGTCTGATCTCACTCCCATTCAGATGGAGTTCCTCATTGATGCAAAGACCATAAACCCTAACCCTCAGGAACCTCCACCCTCACAGTTTGAGCCTTCTTTCCAAAACATCCATGATGCCACTTACATTTGCATGAAGACACTTCCTTCAGAGTTTGTCCTGCACCCTCTCTACCGTTTCACAATTGTCTTCTGCCTGGTCAGGCCTTGATGTACCATCTTCGCTTTGAGCAGAGGCGAGGTCCTCAATACATGACTGTACTTAGGGATCTTCCCCTACATTTTTGGGTACTTGGGTTGAAGACAGTTATATGGAGCAGTGAAGCCAAATGTTTTGAGCCACTTCATGGATACACAGGCCTCATGTAATTCCTGTGGCCTTCAGGAAACATGGCTATTTGGCGTGGAAGAGATGGCACCCCTTATTCCTTCTGAGTCCTCGATCTTCAGCCTTACTGTTCGCGTCTTGTGCCAAAATGTGCTGCCTGCCATATTGTATCCGGGCTTTTTCACAGACGTCTAGAGTATACACTGGAATGAGTTAAAGTAATGAAAAGCATATTCAAATATGTTTCTGGAAGATGCTTTTCCAATTTTGGTATGCCCCAGCGCTGATTCGCCACATTCTAAACCTACCCAGCAATACATTGCACTAACAGGCAGAAATTGCCCTCCTTCCTAATTGAAGGTTTCATACAGTGCTTGCAGGTTAGTTATGTGAGGTATTTAAATAATGTACCTATCATGGTAGAATAGCTGGTATGCAGTGTGTAAGATGTAAGGTGTGGGGAAGTGAAGGTTGCAATGGTTGTCAATGGGAGTAAAAGGAGGTGTAGTGAAGTGTGGTGCAGTCAGTGTAGGAGTGCTAAGGGAAGTGGGGGAGGGTAGAAATATTATTATAAATGTGAGGTGGAGATGGCAGCAAAGAGCAACAGAGCACTAATCTGGGGCGAAATTCTCCGTTATCGGCGGAAAGTCCGCCGATCGGCGCAAAAAACGGCGCAAACCCGACTTGCGTCACGTCGGAAAAATGGGTCGATAGTCTCCGGCCCGAAATGGGCTAGCAGCGACGTAACGGGATCCGCGCTTGCGCAGTGGTTCACGCCGTGCAGCGTCATACGCGCTGCATGGTGTGACGGCTCATAAGGCCGCGCTGCTCCCCCCCACCCGACCGCAACACCCGACCGCAACACCCGACTGGATGGCTGGCCGTCGCTCAGCCCCGAGGTTCGAGTCACGCGATGTGGAGGCGCTCCTGGAAGCGGTGGAGCAGAGGAGGGACGCCCTGTATCTCGGGCACGGCCGCAGAGTTGCCCCACGCCACAGCCGGCGTCTGTGGAGGGAAGTGGCAGAGGCCGTCACCGCTGTGGCCCTGACACCACGGACAGGCACCCAGTGCCACAAGAAGGTGAACAACCTCGTCAGAGCAGGCAGGGTGAGCCTTCCCCATATCCCCCCCCTCCCCATATCCCCCCTCCCCCATATCCCCCCTCCCCCATATCCCCCATATCCCCCGTCCCCCATATCCCCCGTCCCCCATATCCCCCGTCCCCCATATCCCCCCTCCCCCATATCCCCCCTCCCCCATATCCCCCCTCCCCATATCCCCCCCTCCCCCATATCCCCCCTCCCCCATATCCCCCCTCCCCCATATCCCCCCTCCCCCATATCCCCCATATCCCCAAGTGAATCCAGCCCTAACCTTAACCTCTGCAATGCACGCGCAACCGATGGCGTGCATTCATATACCTGCCTAACACTGTTGCCTTTTACACCTGCCCCCCCCCCCCCCACAGGAGAAGCGCGCACACAACAATAGGGAGCATGTGAGGACTGGAGGAGGGCCCGCTGATGAGAGGCCACTGATCGAACACCAGGAAAGGGCCCTGGAACTGGCTGGCGGACCTGAGGACCGGGAGGTTGCTGATGCAGAGGTCGGGGGCGTACTAGCAAGTGAGCCACCGACAGCCCGTCCCCATATCCCCCCTCCCCTATATCCCCCTCCCCCGTATCACCTGATCACTGCCTGATGTCTAACCATGCATGCTTCATTGTGTATCGCAGGACCAAACGTCCAGGCACCCATCCCCGCAGATGCAGACCGCCCGCAGGATGCCCCTCGGAGACCACAGGAGACGGAGAGACCCGCACCCTCCAGCATGCGACGCCCGCAGGATGCCCCTCGCACACCACGGGAGACGGAGAGACCTGGAGCAACAGGGAGACGACACCCCCGTCACGTGCGGGAGCGACCACCCAGCGACGAGGGGGGCAGCCACAGGCCCCCGTCACATCCGAGCCAGGACACCACTACCCAGGACACCACTACCCAGGTTACCACTACCCAGGACACCCCTACCCGGGACAGCACTACCCAGGAAGACGAAATACCGGACAGTGACTCAGAGTGGATGGGTGGAGACGAACCGCCACTCCAAAGTGCCATGCACTCAGAGTGGGACGAAGAGCACGACACAACGCCACTGCTGTCACCAACACCCTCCACCATCGCAGAAACACTCACCACGGTTGTGCACTTTAGTGATGAGGCGTCTGGTACACTCACTGGTGCGCACAACACAGCCGTCCCGGTACAGCAGGTGGAGGTAGGAGCAGCAGAGGGACCGGGCGGTCGGAGGGCAGCCCAGCCCAAGCGAACATCTGCCGCCCAGATGGATCCCGGGTTCCTGCAGTTACCACACCCACACATAGATCCGATGCAACCACCGACCCGGATACGAGCGAAGAGGGTGACGGGCGGCTTGCGGCGGCTGCGGTCGCAGGTGGAGGAGTCCACCCGCGTCCAGGAGCTGGGAGTGGTGCCGGTCATGCGTGCCACCCAGGCCGACACCGCACGGGTGGCGTCCGCGGTGGAGGCAATGGGTGCGACGGTGTCAGACATGGGGAACAGTTTGTGAGGCCTGGGGCCTTCCGTGCAGGCGGCGTCTGTGGCCCAGGAAATGGCTGCCCTCTCACAGGAGGCCATGAGCCAGTGCCAGCGCCAGATGGCAGAGGCGCTCAACGCCATAGCCCAGTCTCAGCAGGCCATGGCCCAGTCTCTGCAGGCCATGGCCCAGTCTCTGCAGGCCATCGCTGAGGGCATCGGCGCCAGTGGCCATGTGCGAGCCGGCATCGCACTGTCACAGACAGGGTTTGCCAACCCCCTGGGCTCCATGGCTGCAAACCTGCAGACCCCTGTCGATACCAGCACGGGCCTCCAGGACTGGCAGCGCCAGATGTCGGGGGGGCGTCGGATGGCCAGTCCGTTCGCATCCCCCACCCACGTAGAGGCCTGGGGGCCATCGGGCACCCCGAGGGAGGAGGAGGTGGTGTGGTCCGTCCCGGCTCCCTCTGTAGGGGAGGTCCCGGTACACCGCGACACCTCGGACTCCCCCCCTTCCGTCCCAGGTGCATCGGGTGGGCAACGGGCAGGACAGGCTGGCAGCTCGCCATCCCAGTCGCCCGGGCCGCAGCCTGGCCCATCTAGGCCAGGACGCCCCAGGAAACGGCCGCCAAAGGGATCCAGTGTCAGAGGGCAGGAATCACAGGAGTCCACCTCCAGTTCTGCTGCACCGTCTGGGGAACCACGTAGATGTAGTCAAAGGGCCCGTAAGGCCAAACAATTAGACACTGAGTAAGTTGGCACGGGTGCAGGGCACAGATGAGTTTTAGGGGCTAGGGCACGTGCATGAACTCCTTTGGTTATTAAAGTCAATGTTACACCTACCGAAGCTGCCTTTGTGCTCTGTCCAAAGTGTGCGGGGGTGTCATGTACGTTGAGCGCAAGTGTGTGTGTGAGGGCTGGTCTTACCTCAGCCCCAGGTGAGTCTGCCCCCTTCCCCCTGGGCCGCCATCAACATCCCCCGGGCAGAGGACGGGACCGTGCGCTGCAGTGTCACAGCCGCATGCAGGGATGGTCCGGGTGGATGGTGGTACTGTGGCCATGGGTCAGACATGGTCCAACGATGTAGAGCCAGGAGCTCACCGCAGGGCGGGTTGTCATCATCCTCCATGGCCTGCGATAGACACGCGTCCACCCGCAACTGTGTGAACCCGGCCCGTTGTGCCGCAGGTGGATCGTCAATGGGGGGGGGGGGGGGGGGGTGGTGTGCATCCGGGTGGGGTGGGTGGGGTTGGGGAGGGGGGTGAGGTTGCTGGGTGGGTGGATGGGTGGGGGGTGTGGGTGGTCGGCTGTTGCCATGGTGTGCGGTCTGTGGTCATACTACCCGATTCAACGCCCATCTAGTCAGTGAAGCGGGCGTCTATCAGTCTGTCCCGTGCCCGCTGGGCCAGCCGGTAACGGTGGACAGCCACCCGCCTGTGTCTACCCCGTCTGCCCTGACCATTGCCCCCATCCCCCTCATCTAGGGAGGACTGGGCCTCTTCCTGCTGCTCCTCCACTCCGCCCTCCTCTGCCTGCGGCACATCGCCCCTCTGCTGGGCAATGTTGTGCAGGACGCAGCACACCACAATGATGCGGCCGACCCTATCTGACCGATACTGGAGGGCGCCCCCAGAGAGGTCCAGGCACCTGAAACGCATCTTCAGCACGCCAAAGCACCTCTCTATCACTCCCCTTGTCGCTACATGGGCATCATTGTAGTGGTTCTCCGCCTCATTGCGTGGCCTCCGTATAGGCGTCATCAGCCACGATCGCAATGGGTAGCCCCTGTCGCCCAGCAACCAGCCCCTCAGCCGGGGATGGCGTCCCTCGTACATGCCGGGGATGGATGACCGCGACAACACGAATGAGTCGTGTACACTGCCTGGGTGACGGGCGCAGACGTGCAGGATCATCATGCGGTGGTCGCAGACCACCTGTACGTTCGTCGAATAGGTCCCCTTCCTATTAGTGAACACGGCCCTGTTATCTGCAGGTGGCCGCACGGCGACGTGCATCCCATCGATCGCGCCCTGGACCATGGGGAACCCGGCCACGGCAGAGAAGCCCACGGCCCGGGCATCTTGGCTGGCCTGGTCCACGGGGAAGCGGATGTAGCGGTGCGCCATGGCATATAGGGCATCTGTCACTGCCCGGATTCACCGGTGCACCGATGTCTGCGATATGCCGGACAGGTCCCCACTCGGTGCCTGGAATGACCCCGTTGCATAAAAGTTCAGGGCCACCGTAACCTTGACGGACATGGGGAGAGGGTGTCCCCCGCCAGTGCCACGCGGTGACAGGTGTGCCAGCAGGTGGGAGATGTGTGCCACGGTTTCCCGGCTCATCCGGAGTCTCCTCCTGCATTCCCGGTCCGTGAGGTCCTGGTATGACTGCCGGGGCCGGTACACACGGGGCGCCCTCGGGTGCCTCCGTTGCCGTGGGGCCGCGACGTCCTCCTCCCCCTCCTCGTCCTGTCGGTCAGATGTCCCTCCAGCCTGGGCGGCTGCCGCCTGCCCCTCTGCGGCAGCCTGCGCCGCCTCTCTGGCACGCTCCTCCTCCTCCTCATCCAGGGCAACATAGACATGAGCGGCTGCCACCATGGCGGCCAACATCGCTGGATGATCTGAAAACATGACGGCCTGGTGGGGGTGAGGGGAACGACGACATGTCATCATTGCCCATATCCCCTCCTCCCCCCAGCCAGGTGGCATGGACCGCATGGGTCCAACTGTTGGAGGCTGGCACCTGGCCAGGTGGACCAACTCACTTGCCCTCCCATCCCCCTCCTCGGCACGGACCCCCCCCCAACCTCCAACCCGGCACGGACCCCCCCCCCCCAACCTCCACCCCGGCACGGACCCCCCCCCAACCACCACCCCGGCACGGACCCCCCCCAACCTCCACCCCGGCACGGATTCCCCCCCAACCTCCACCCCGGCACGGACCCCCCCCCAACCTCCACCCCAGCACGGACCCCCCCAACCTCCACCCCGGCACCGACCCCCCCCAACCTCCACCCCGGCACGGATCCCCCCAACCTCCACCCCGGCACGGGCCCCCCCCAACCTTCACCCCGGCACGGAACCCCCCCAACCTCCACCCCGGCACGGACCCCCCCCAACCTCCACCCCGGCACGGACCCCCCCCAACCTCCACCCTGGCACGGACCCCCCCCAACCTCCACCCCGGCACGGACCCCCCCCCAACCTCCACCCCGGCACGGACCCCCCCCAACCTCCACCCTGGCACGGACCCCCCCCCCAACCTCCACCCCGGCACGGACCCCCCCCCAACCTCCACCCCGGCACGGACCCCCCATCCACCTCCCCGGCACGGACCCCCTCCCGGCACTCCCCCGGAGCCCAGCCTACTCTAACCACCCCCCCCCCCGCCGCACACACACACACACAACCCGAGACACACCTCTCCTCACGCATTCAGACTGCGGCCACGCCATTGCCTGCCCAGAGCCAACCCCCCAGGCCGTCACTCACCCCCACGCTGGTCGGCGTGAGCCTGGAGCACCGGGTCACGCCGATGAAAAGGAGGTTTAATTTACGTCGATGTGAACGGTCATCACGTCGACGGGACTTCGGCCCATCCGGAAGGGAGAATATCAGCAGGCCGAAAATCGGCTGCCTTGCGCAGACCCGTGACATTCTCCGCGGCAGCAGCGACATTAACGCCCCGCCGACTTTTCTCCCTTCGGAGACTTCGGCAACCGGCGGGGGCGGGATTCACGGCGGCCAACGGCCATTCTCCGACCCGCTGGGGGGTCGGAGAATGACGCCCCTGATCTTGACATCTCTGATCTCGGGCGTCATTCTCCGCCGGCGGGAGTCTCCATTCTGCCGGCACCGGGGGGTTTCCCGACGGCGTGGGGCTGCCCCACAATGGGAAACCCCATTGACCGGCCGGTGTTACGGAGACTCCCGCCGGCCGGTCAGCGCAGAAATGTGGCGGGGCGGGTAGGAGAATTTTGCCCCTCGTCTTTAAACTTCTTTTAGTATTGCAGCTGTCCAATACCTTTGGAGTTAAGCTTCAGTCATTAACCTTCTCATTGATGGCTGCCCACTAGCATTTGAGTTATTGCCTGGAGAGCCTGGGGAAGATGTCCTTTTCTTGGCCATTGTCCTTCCTTCCCAGTGCTTGCTGCAACCATTTCTGTTTTGAGAGATTTTTCCCTGGTGTTTGCAACCAATATGCACCTGGTTGTATTTAAGCGGCATCTGGGAGGCCTGATAACTGACCCTCTAAACAGGGGTGTAGCCAATAAATTGTGCAGGAAGTGTCGATTGCATGCCTGACCTGTGATTACTAGAAGATAGCACAAATATTATGGTCCAATTTTACTTCTGAGTTAAAATCTCACCCAACATGTTCCCGCAGGCATACGTCACCATGTTCATGTCCATTTTTTGGCAACGTTTGAATTTTTATTCCAAGGTCTCCATTTGAAATATTAACTCCCATTGTTATCTTTTGGAATGGTAATGGAGCCACCATTTTCTGATTTTATTTCAGATTTTGCAGTATTCAAATCTCTTTCTCTGTCTGGCTGATATTTTTATTTGCTTTATATTTTAAACCAAACATAAGGTCTAATATTTTGGTACTTTATTCATTTGCTTCTAGTTATATTCACTGGGGTGATGCTGTGAGACAACTATTCCAAATGGTGGTGATGTGATTGTAGTCAACATCTGGTATATTTGCCAACAATTGGGTGGAATTGGGAGTAGCCAGACAGAGTGTGACAAAGTTGTGGCCGACATGCATCAACTGTAATTTTCCATTTAGTGTTCTCATTTTTACCACAGAATGTTAATTTGAAAGAATGCTCGTCACTTCAACACACAGCCAATCCTTATTCTCAATAACCTCATTACTTAAACTCCTTCCACCGAGATATAAAATAACATTTAAAAATAAAATTTTAATTTAAGCATAGAACCATTTCTTCAGGAAATGGATAAAGGCCGAGCTATCTGCCAGAATATTGTGGCAATCAACATTTAGATTTCTGCATAAATTTATAATAACATAATTTTTATTCATAACATATCTGTAACATCTTCAAAAGCGTGATAACAGGAATAACCAATAACCATCTTACAAGCACTACAATCCCCCAACCTTGGGGAGGCCCCCAGGAACACACCCTCACCCCCCCTCTACCTGGCTAGGCCCCCCAGGCCTGATCACTGGCACCCTGATAGTGCCCTGGCACTCTGGCAGTGCAACCTGGGTACCCCCAATTGCCATTACATGTTTGTGTGGACCAGTGCTAAATGGCACCCTGGCCAGGTCTCCCAGTCACAGTTCTTGAGTCCAAGACGGTGGGTAAATCCGACAACATATATTTCAATGAGCCGTGTGGGTCATTTAAATATGCTGATCTGGAGCAAGCCCAGTGAGAGCGAGATCCAGATCGTGACGTCTCTTGAGATTCCTTTACAGAGAGTTCCTATACAGTGTTGAGAATAACCCTGAGAATGAATCTGAAGTATACAGTTTAAACAACAACATAATAATAATAATAATCACTTATTGTCACAAGTAGGCTTCAATGAAGTTACTGTGAAAAGCCCCTAGTCGCCACATTCCGGCGCCTGTTCGGGGAGGCTGGTACGGGAATTGAACCCGCGCTGCTGGTCTTGTTCTGCATTACAAATCAGCTGTTTCGTCCAGTGTGCTAAACCAGTCCCAAATGGGGGCCAGACGGATCGGCATTCAAGGGGGTCTCCCAGGGGATTGAAGGCCCCTAAGCGAAAGCCCACTGGGCAGGGTGATAGCCTGGCACTGCTGGTGCCATCTGGACACCCTGGAACTGCCGGATCGGCACTGCCAAGGTGCCAAGCTGCCATTTTGTATGCGGCGGTGATCGAGCCGGTAGGGATGCCCTGTGCAGGTGTGGGGTAGAGGCAAGGACCCCCTTATAGTGAATTGGGAATTGGAGGGAGTTCAGGGGCCACGTGGGGGCTCAAGAGATCGGGACACCATTTAAAATGGTGTCCCGGTCTCTTGCTGCACTGAGGAGTTCCGGTGAATGGAGCTCCTCAGTGCAGAAAACAGGGCCAAGTGCAGCCTCGTTGGTGAGTTACTGCTGCCCTGATCTACCCGGATGGGCGTTAAATAGCGGGGTGTTTCTTGGTGCTCCAAGCATTGGGATACACCTGATTAATCTTGCGCTACGAGACACTGCCTCCATTTGGGTAGATTGCGCCATAATCCTCACCCATGATGCATCCCCTTATGGAATTAGGGTGGTTTTGGCCCATAAGATGGAAGATTGCGCAGAGACGCCTATCACCTATGCCTCGAGGGCATTGAAAGTGCTGAACAAACGTACTCCCAAATTGAAAAGGAGGGACTGGCCATAATGTTTGGAATCAAAATATTCCGCCAATATGAAATGAAAAAAATGAAATGAAAATTGCTTATTGTCACAAGTAGGCTTCAAATGAAGTTACTGTGAAAAGCTCCTAGTCGCAACATTCCAGCGCCTGTTCAGGGAGGCTGGTATGGCAATACATCTATGGATGACATTTCATAGTCGTTACCGTCCACAAACCCCTGTTGGAGTTATTTAGGGAAGATAAGGCCATTTCCCACACAGCTTCAGCTGGCATCCAATGTTGGGCTCTATTGTTAGCAGCCTACGAGTGTACATTTTAAAATAGGATGGTGTTATGGGCCAGGGTTTAGAGAACCCCAAAGTGTATCATGGAGTTCACCTGACCCACAACTTTTAATAGATTGTGGTATGGGGAGCACACGGCCCACTCTACAGGTGTGGTACAGCAGAAATGGAAAAGTATTTTTTAAAACAAAACAATGTTTATTCTCTGAACTCAAGTTAACCTTTTTAAAACATACAGTGAACATCTTAGCAACTATTAATTCAAATACAACCCCCAAAGACTACAACACTAAGTAATCCTTGAACCTTTCCTTTTAACATCCATACGACTTAAAACACCTTTTAGCAGAAGCACATTAGGTTAAAGTCACTACTGTTATTAGTTTTAAATCACCAGGATCGATTTACAGTCTTTAGTTTACAGAGAGAGATTCATAAACCTTCTGGCTGTGACTTCAGCTAACCAGCTCTGAAAATGAAACGAAAACACACCCTGCAGCCTGCTCAAAAACGAAAGTAAAAAGCTGACAGACAGCCCAACTCCACCCACTCTCTGACATCACTGCAGTAGTAAACACCCATTTCTTAAATGTACTCTCACTACAGATATTTATATACACACCCATTTATAAATACCCATTTCTTAAAGGTACTCTCACTACAGATATTTATATACACACCCATTTATAAACACCCATTTCTTAAAGGTACTCTCACATGACAATGGGCACCCTCATTTCAAATGCGGATGCTTTGAGCCTCCTTCCCTGACCTCAGAGTATGCCGCCTCCACCTGTACCACAGGAGATCATTCTTGCGTTGCACTTTCTTGATACATTACCAGTGTTGGCACGGCAGGTCAAGCTTTAGACCCAAAAGGATCCCTTATTATCTCAAATCAAGCACATGGTCCTTCATGGCTGGCATTATGGTAACAGGTCTGAACTGCTACGACCCTTTCAGATATGAAAAGACGAGTTAAGTTGTGAAAGTGGCATATTATTAAAGGGAGCAAGGGTCGTTCCCACCCCACTAGGAAGCTAGTTACAGGAGCTACACTGACAAAGATGAAGGTGCTTGCACACAGATGGCCTGGGATGAATATTGACATAGAAAATCCAGTCAAACAGTGTAACCAGTGTCAAATGTAGCAACACTTGCCATCTGTGGCCCTCATGCACCCTTAGGAGTAGCCAGTTTGATCCTGGGCGAGATAGAACATCGACTTTGTGGGCCCATGTATGGGCACCACGTTCTTGATTATTGTTAATGCTCACTCCAAGTAGTTGGAAATACACAAAATGAAGTCCATGACCTAATCAGCAGAGGTAAAAATTGCAGTGATATGGTTACCAATGAAACTGATGCCGCAGCAAGCTACCCCGAGGACAAAGTGGTAATGTTCCAGGGGGGACTGAGGAAACTTCCTGCACAGATGTAACTTTACAAATCAAGAGTCAACCCATTGAGGTTCAAACCAAAGTTACCTTTACTGCAGAAGCATCCGTGAATGAATTGCATCGCTCTCAAAGGATTAAGAAGTCCCCTGCCCAATTTAACTTATAAGAGACTGCCTTGAGAGACACTTGTAGTCTATTTTTGTAAATAATTCCTCTGTTAATTGAAGAATGTTAATCAGGAATTTAAAGAAGGAGGGAAGTGGTAGCATGTCCTTTAAGGGGGCAAATTTCTGGAGGGTCATGTGACCTGATCGGCCATTGGGACAGAGCCTGGGTTCCCAGTTGGGGAGGAGTTTGGAGTCTTAGAACATGATAGCTTTTCACCTCACTCTATGTATATAGTTTACGTTAATACTTTAATAAACCTTCATTCATCAGTGTACCTCATGGTCACATATGTCAGGATATTATGGGGAAGCATGGTGGCACAGTGGTTAGCACTGCTGCCTCACAGCGCCAGGAACCCAGGTTCAATTCCAGCCTTGGGTGACTATCTGTGTGGAATTTTCACGTTCTTCCCGTGTCTGCGTGGGTTTCCACCACGGGCTCCGGTTTCCTCCCACAGTCCAAAGATGTGCAGGTTAGGTGGATTGGTCATGATAAATTGCCATTAGTGTCCAAAGATTTGTGGTTTAGTATTAAGACAAAGGGTACGGACTCCACACGAAGACAGGTAGGCAGGTTACAACTTGGTTTATTTCTAACTAACAATTCACTAATCACTCTCCTCCTCTTCCCGCAGGGTCTCCCTCCCTGACCTGCACCTAGGTCGGAATTTATATCCTGTGGGGATCCTCAAATCACCTAGGGAGCTCCTACTCCAGGGTGTAGGAGGGGAACCAGATTAAATGTAGGTTCTAGCCTCATCGGGGGTCAGAACAAGTAGGTTAAGGGGTTATTGAGGTAGGGCGATGGAGTGGACTTGGGTGGAGTGTTCTTTCAGAGGGTCGGTGAAGACATGATGGGCCGAATTATCTCCTTCTGTACTGTAGGGATTCAATGATTACAGATTAATATGGAATTGGCAAAAGACTATGCAAGAAAAACATTACGACTGCCACAGTTATGAACCTTGAATGCAGCGTTTGTCTCTGCCACACAAATGAGGTTGTTATTATTATTGGGTGAGGCATTAAGTGGAAACATTGTTACACATGGAATTTATTGCTAGTGGTTATATGAGAAGGACGCAGAATGCATGTGAGTGAGCAGAAATGAAAGATGCAGATGGTGGGAGAATGAAAGTATGGAATGACACAGAAGAAATAGAAATTAGAGTGAGAACGAAAGAGACAGGGATGGAAGTGAAGGCAGAAGAGTGAAATGGACAGGATTAGGAATGTAAGGGAGAATGAGGCAAATGGTTTTGAGAGTGAGTCACTAATGAATACAGTCCAAATTTCAAAAGGTTTAAGTGTGTCAATTTACATTGATGTGTTGGCTTTTCATTTGGAAATGCCAGTAAGAACGCGAGTGTTTTCTATGTGAAATGTGTGGTATAGTTTCTTTTTCTAGTTTAAAAAAAATAAACCCTCTGCTCTTTGAATAACACCTTACAACCTGAAGAGGCAAGAGAAACTTGATTTGATGTCCAATTTGAAAGGTGGGCACTACAGTACTCCCATTACAGCTCGGAGGCATCAGCTGAGATTTTATGTTCAATTGGTTCTGTTTTAGATGGAAGGTGTTACCAGCGAGGCATGGCTGAATCCTGGATATTTTGCCGAGATCAAAACATGTGAATGGAACCAAGAGAGAGCAGTGCTATTGAGCTCGAAAATATAGAAAGCTGATGGAAAAGGATGGTGCATTTAATCAACTCAAAGGCTGAAAAGAGGCCAAGGAGGATGTGAATGGATAATAGGCCATACTTAGAGATTACAATTTTTAATTTCATTAATGGCTGTTTGGCAGCTGTGGGAGAGTTGAAAACTTGATTGGAAGAATTGAAAGAGATTTGTGGGAGAGATGAGAACAGGTCCAATCGACAACAACATGTTTTAAAACTTTGAAAAAGAAATTAGAGATGTTCGCTTGGTGTGCTTAAATGATAGAGGGGATGGTTTGAAAAAGAGGGGAACAATGTGAATAATTTTTATTGTTGGCTAAAATAGGGTCACTGAAAGGGAAGTTGGGTAATTAGGAGCCGATAGAATTAAAATTGAGGAAGCAGAAGTTTTTGGGTCTCATAGACAAGTGAATTTGGGGAAGGCAATGGGCAAGATGGGAGAGGAATTAGAGGGAGATGGAATTCAGGGTGAAGAGGAACTTATGGAGAGGTTTAGCTTGACAGCCAAGGGAAAAGGGGCGAAGCAAGTGAGGCAGCTGAAGATGTACTGTTGATGCATGGCGAAGCCAGCTGAATGCCAGATATGCTCAACTTTGCAGCTCTTCTTTTGATGGAACAATATGAGGGTACGAGGGACGTATCAAGGAAATTACAGGGTTAGGACGAAGGTTGCCAAGACTTGACTTACCCCCATCCTCCAGCCATTGGTTGGCCACACATCCATCCTTGTGATGCAATGCCTTCCAATACCAATCAGAAATCAAAAATACTCATTATATAATTTATGATACATTTTTAAAATAAATTTAGAGTACCCAATTATTTTATTTTCCAATTAAGGGACAATTTAGCGTGGCCAATCTACCTAACCTGCACATCTTTGGGTTGTGGGGGTGAAACCCATGCAGATGTTAGACGTTTAGCTGCTGTTGTCTAAAGAGTCAAAGGTACTGCTCCTTTTACAAACACCTTCATTTCACTTCAACAGACTCTGCACATAACTATATCTTCACATCACCTGCCACAAAGGCATCCTGAAGCCTCTTTACATATCAGTGTAAATTATTGGATACTTTAGATAAATGAGACAACTAATTGGAATGTCTCTTAACCCATTACTTAACAGTCTCCCCTTGGAGAAAAAAAAATAATTAGGTGAAAACAAAATTACAAGAAACCCCAAAACACACATGCAATTTCCCCCCTTCTTTTTTTTCTCTTTTTTTTTGGAAAAAAAACAGTCACAGAAACAGGCATCCTTCATTAACAATATCCAAAAGTTTCTGTGAGCTAGCCCCTTTTTTGTAAAACAGTCTGACAATTGACAGTTACTGTTGACCCATTTAATTTTTGCTATTTCCGCTCTGTCCAACACCTGCTTCAAACTTGCGATGTCTATCCTTAACCTTTTTTCATTGACACTTTTTGTAGAGTGCACATTTTCCCACAGGGATTTATTGTCAATGTGACATTCAATAGGTATATTACCCAAATCGCCTAATCCCAAAATTTCTGTTCATATCTGAAATATATAAAAGGCCATATCCACCGCCTCTACAAGGCTTACCGTGTCAGCAGCCAAAGTGCTTTTGACCACTCTCCTTATTTTCTTTGTTTCCCACACAAGAGGGCAACATTTACCACAGTTCCCCAAAAGGAAAATTATAAAACCTCCTGCGCTTGAAACCCCATCACATAAATTTGCGTAGGACGCATGACTATAAACTATGAGTTTCAAATGCCTAAGGTCGCCTAAAACCGGAAACCTCAAAATACACTCCTGCATTTTTAGTCTGACCAACCTTTTATTTGCTCATCTTATGTCTTCCACTTTGCGATCATTTATTATTGTACTCAACTCTAAGACATCAAAACTAACGTCTGGTCTAGTCTGTCTACCTAACCAATTCAGTTGCCCAATTAAACTTCGCAGTTGCTCTTTTTCCATTTTTAAACCATTGCGTATTTTTGTGAAACCAGGCCACGACTAATTGCTATTGGGCTGATGCTTTCCAAATAAGATTGCTGGCGTAAAGTTACCCCTAACTTAATCTGTCCGATTTCCAGTCCAATATATTTAAATGCACCGGAAGCATTTAAATGTACTTCCAGCCCTGAATTCGTTCCTCAAACAAGAGATTACAATAGCTTCGAAATCACTAGTCCCACCGCACAAAAAATCATCGACATGCATCATAAAGATGCCAGAAAGATTTCATTCATAGTGCCAGTAAAACATTGCAGGATCTGCTTTCAACTGGCAACAGCCTAACGTTAACAAAACTGACCTCACCGACAAGCACCAGACTCTAGACGCTTCATTTAATCCATATACGCATTTGTTCAACTTCCAGAGTACCCCTTCTGGGTTAGCTGCCTCTTTAGGAGGACGGAGAAAAATATCTCTCTGGAGCTGATGCCCCTGCAAAAAGGCAGCTTTTATATCTATAGATTTGCATTCCCATGCCTTTGTGGCTAATAGAGTCAAGAAGATCTTTAAAATAACCTTTCCTGTCATAGATGAATCTACCCTTAAATCCTGAACTTCTAAGTTTTCTTCAAATCCCCTTGCCACATGCCTGGCCTTTGCCTTATAAGTTCCATCCGGAAGAACCTTTTCCATGCAATCCATCTGTGGGATAGAGCTCTTTGTCCCCTATCCGGTACCTCCGTGTATACCCCAAATTCACTCCAACTATGCATTTCTTGCTCTTTGGCATCTTTGATAACTTTCTCATCTAATTTATTGGAAGCCACCAAAATCTCACGTGCATGTGGGCATCTACTCCTATTGGTATTTGTAGGCTTACTCATGTTCCGAGATCTTGGTTAACTATGTCCCCTCTCCTGTCTCGTATCTCGTCCTGTACTTGCTTGAACTTTCCCTTCAAGCTACTGCTTGAACTTTCCCTTCTGCTGTGGGATGTCCTTTTAGTAGTTGTCAACCTTTTCCTGCAGACCTGTTCACTATCCAATGTACTATCTGAACTGGCACTGCATTTCTGTGCCCTCCAATTTAGAACTTCGTGTTCCCAATCAATTGTCATGACTCCTTCCCCTGAATGCTGTACATTCAACTAATGTTTATACTTTCCAGTGGCCTTCCCTGCTGTACTAATAACAGTTGCATCCTTCCATTGACTAGACCCTTCAGGCATGTATGTCACCTTTGTACCAACTTTAGGCAGTTGTCCTTTTGGAAAAATGGCCTGTTCTAATTCATCAGAACTGTTGTGTTTCTCTACAGAAACCCAGTCTATATCAGTTAACTGGTCATCATAGTTCTGTAACACGTGTGTACCAGATGACTCTGGTTCCTCGTCATGTCTGTCTGCTCTGTCTAAATTTGAAAATTTGTAATCTGTACCCATTATCTTTGATGAATGTACCCTAACAGTTTTATTGCCATGTTGCAAAATAATTGTTTTGCCATCTGCCTATGATTTTCCCTGGGCCTTTCCATTCATTAAAATTGTCTCTCTTACAGTATAAGACCATAAGACATAGGAGCGGAAGTAAGGCCATTCGGCCCATCGTGTCCACTCCACCATTCAATCATGGCTGATTTCAACTCCATTTACCCGCTCTCTCTCTATAGCCCTTAATTCCTCGAGAAATCAAGAATTTATCAACTTCTGTCTTAAAGACACTCAACGTCCCGGCCCCCACCGCCCTCTGTGGCAATGAATTCCACTGACCCACCACTCTCTGGCTGAAGAAATTTCTCCTCATCTCTGTTCTAAAGTGACTCCCTTTTATTCTAAGGCTGTGCCCCCGGGTCCTAGTCTCCCCTGCTAATGGAAACAACTTCCCTACATCCACCCTAACTAAGCCATTCATTATCTTGTAAGTTTCTATTAGATCTCCCCTCAACCTCCTAAACTCCAATGAATATAATCCCAGGATCCTCAGACGTTCATCGTATGTTAGGCCTACCATTCCTGGGATCATCCGTGTGAATCTCCGCTGGACCCGCTCCAGTGCCAGTATGTCCTTCCTGAGGTGTGGGGCCCAAAATTGCTCACAGTATTCTACATGGGGCCTAACTAATGCTTTATAAAGCTTCAAAAGTACATCCCTGCTTTTATATTCCAAGCCTCTTGAGATGAATGACAACATTGCATTTGCTTTCTTAATTACGGACTCAACCTGCAAGTTTACCTTTAGAGAATCCTGGACTAGGACTCCCAAGTCCCTTTGCACTTCAGCATTATGAATTTTGTCACCGTTTAGAAAATAGTCCACGCCTCTATTCTTTTTTCCAAAGTGCAAGACCTCGCACTTGCCCACGTTGAATTTCATCAGCCATTTCTTAGACCACTCTCCGAAACTGTCTAAATCTTTCTGCAGCCTCCCCACCTCCTCCATACTACCTGCCCCTCCACCTATCTTTGTATCATCGGAAAACTTAGCCAGAATGCCCCCAGTCCCGTCATCTAGATCGTTAATATATAAAGAGAACAGCTGTGGCCCCAACACTGAACCCTGCGGGACACCACTCGTCACCGGTTCCCATTCCGAAAAATAACCTTTTATCCCAACTCTCTGCCTTCTGCCTGACAGCCAATCGTCAATCCATGTTAGTACCTTGCCTCGAATACCATGGGCCCTTATTTTACTCAGCAGTCTCCCGTGAGGCACCTTATCAAAGGCCTTTTGGAAGTCAAGATAGATAACATCCATTGGCTCTCCTTGGTCTAACCTATTTGTTATCTCTTCAAAGAACTCTAACAGGTTTGTCAGGCACGACCTCCCCTTACTAAATCCATGCTGACTTGTCCGAATCTGACCCTGCACTTCCAAGAATTTAGAAATCTCATCCTTAACAATGGATTCTAGAATCTTGCCAACAACCGAGGTTAGGCTAATTGGCCTATAATTTTCCATCTTTTTCCTTGTTCCCTTCTTGAACAGGGGGGTTACAACAGCGATTTTCCAATCCTCCGGGACTTTCCCTGACTCCAGTGACTTTTGAAAGATCATATCTAACGCCTCCGGAATTGTTGGGATATTATTCATGTCTTCTACTGTGAAGACTGACGCAAAGTACTTATTTAGTTCCTCAGCTATTTCCTTGTCTCCCATCACAAAATTACCAGCGTCATTGTGGAGCGGCCCAATGTCAACTTTTGCCTCCCGTTTGTTTTTAATGTATTTAAACAAACTTTTACTATCATTCCTAATGTTACTGGCTAGCCTACCTTCATATTTGATCCTCTCTTAACTTATTTCTCTCTTTGTTGTCCTCTGTTTGTTTTTGTAGCCTTCCCAATCTTCTGACTTCCAACTACTCTTTGCCACATTATAGGCTTTCTCTTTTGCTTTGATGCATTCCCTAACTTCCTTTGTCAGCCATGGCTGCCTAATCCCCCCTCTGATAACCTTTCTTTTCTTTGGGATGAACCTCTGTACTGTGTCCTCAATTACTCCCAGAAACTCCTGCCATTGCTGTTCTACTGTCTTTCCCACTAGGCTCTGCTCCCAGTCGATTTTCGTCAGTTCCTCCCTCATGCCCCTGTAGTTACCTTTATTTAACTGTAACACCTTTACATCTGATTCTACCTTCTTTCTTTCAAATTGGAGATTGAATTCTACCATATTATGATCACTGCCTCCGAAGTGCTCCCTTACTTTAAGATCTTTAATCAAGTCTGGCTCATTACATAACACTAAGTCCAGAATGGCCTGTTCCCTCGTGGGCTCCATCACAAGCTGTTCCAAAAAGCCCTCCTGTAAACATTCAATGAATTCCCTTTCCTTGGGTCCACTGGCAGCATTATTTACCCAGTCCACCTGCATATTGAAGTCCCCCATGATCACTGTGACCTTGCCTTTCTGACATGCACTTTCTATTTTGTGGTGCATTTTGTGCCCCCGGTCCTGACCACTGTTAGGAGGCCTGTACATAACTCCCATTATGGTTTTTTTGCCTTTGTGGTTCCTCAACTCTACCCACACAGACTCCACATCATCTGACCCTATGTCATTTAGTGCTATTGATTTAATTTCATTCCTAATTAACAAGGCAACCCCGCCCCCTCTGCCCACCTCCCTGTCTTTTCGATAGGTTGTGAAATCCTGGATGTTTAAATGTCAGTCCTGAACCCCCTGCAACCATATCTCTGTGATGCCTACCACATCATACCTGCCAGTCACAATCTGGGCCACAAGCTCATCTACCTTGTTCCGTACACTGCGCGCATGTAAATATAGCACCTTTAATTCTCTATTGACTGTCCCTTTTTGTTTTCTTAGTGTGGTGGACCTTGGTTTACTGAGCCTTTCCATACACTGTGTCATATTTTGTGGGATGGGGACTATCGTAACCTCTCCTGAGTTTTGTCTTTTCGTGCTTTTTTGTATTCCTAAGCAGCTACGCTTCCCACTGATTACTTCACCTCTTGGTTCCCTGACTTTCCCTTCCCCCCCCAATCTTTAGTTTAAAGTCCTATTGACCACCCTATTTATTCTTTTCGCCAGAACGCTGGTCCCAGCTCGGTTCAGGTGGAGACCATCCCAACGGTATAGGTCCCCCCTGTCCCAAAACTGATGCCAGTGTCCCATGAAAAGGAACCCCTCTTTCCCACACCACTCTTTCAGCCACGTGTTAACTTCCCTTATTCTTGCCTTCCTATGCCAATTTGCACGTGGCTCGGGCAGTAATCTGGAGATTATGACCCTTGAGGACCTGTTTTTTAATTTGAATCCTAGCTCTTTATAATCTCTAAACAGGTCCTCTTTCCTAGACTTGCCTATGTTGTTGGTACCGACATGGACCACAACAACTGGATCCTCCCCCTCCTTCTCCAGTATCCTTTCAAGCCGGTCAGAGATGTCCCGCACCCTAGCACCGGGCAGGCAACATACCATGCGGGACTCTTTATCCTGCTCACAAAGGATACTATCTATCCCCCTGATAATAGAATCCCCTACAACTACAACTTGCCTATTTACTCCCTCCCCTTGAATGGCCTGCTGAACCATGGTGCCTTGGTCAGCTGACTCATCCTTCCTGCAGCCCTGTTCGCCATCCACACAGGGAGCAAGTGCCTCATACCTGTTGGACAGAGTCAAGGGCTGAGGCTCCTGAGTTCCTGACTGCTGGTTCCCTTTACCTGCCTGACTTGCAGTCACACCCTGCTGTCCCTGGCCACGGGCAGGATTTAAACTACTTACTCTGACAGGTGTGACTGCCTCCTGAAACACAGTGTCCAGGTAAGTCTCCCCCTCTCGGATGTGCGTCAGTGTTTGAAGCTCAGACTCCAGCTCACCAACTCTGAGCTGGAGCTCTTCGAGCAGCCAACACTTACTACAGGTGTGGTCGCTGCAGCTCGCAATGGGATCTGCCAGCTCCCACATCAAGCAGCTCAAGCACATCACCTGACCAGCCATCACTAATTAATTAATTAGTTTAATTTAAGTTTACGAGTTTAGCTGTGTTTTTTTTTTAAATTTGGGGCAGATTTGCCATCAACCACTCAGATCACAGCTTCCTTCTGACGTCACTTTTGGAAAAAAAAACTGGAAAACACGAAGTTACCGTTGGGTTTTTATACTCACAGAGACTGCTCCTCCTCCTCCGAACGGCTCCCGAAATTAGGCCCGAAGAAAGAAAGAGAGAGAACAAAACAGTAGGGAAAAAGCACCTTCTCCCACTCTTCACCGAATTACCTCACTGCACCAAATTACCAAATTCTCACTCGGTCTGTATCTCTCTCACTCAGGCTGTGTCTCCTTGACCTGCGCAATGCTATGTCTCCTTGCTATGTCGCCTATACTATGTCTCCTTGCTGAAAAACGGCATTTGATGGCCGTACATTATGTCTTAAAGCTCTGCAAATTCTTTCAGAGACTTTTGCTTCCAAAAAAGCTTTTCTACTGCTATGTAATGCATTTAAATGCTCACAAAGGCAGAACTAATTGTAGTCCCTTCCCAAGCTGGAGGCTGGTCATCTAAAATGGACGGAATTTTAGGATTTTAACCAAAAACTAATTGATAGGGACTATAGCCCCCAACCATCTGCAATTAATTTTTTGCATGTACCGCCCATGCTAAAGCTGAATTTAGCTTGCAGTTTGGTCTATCTGCCAAAATGTTCCAGAGCATGTTATCTATTACCGCATGGTTTCTTTCACTGACACCATTACTAAATGGGCTTTCCGCAGCCGTATTCATAACTGTGATATTCACGTTTTCACACATATCCCTAAACTCATCATTAGCAAATTCTCTCCCATTGTCCGTAAGGAATTTTGCCAGTGGGCCCATTGCTGTCCCTATTCCATTTTTCCACAATTTGATCCAGGATTACTCTCTTTTCTTTACTTCGTACAATCGTTGATTGACTAAATCTGGTTGCTAAATCCACAAAATGCAAAATAAATATATTATTGGCTTTATCCCAGATTTTAAGGTCTATGGCCACAATGTCGTTAAAATCTCTGGCCAATCGTAGGGTTACTATCGGTCATTCTGGTGTCCTTCTTTCATAGAACATAGAACAATACAGCGCAGTACAGGCCCTTCGGCCCACGATGTTGCACCGAAACAAAAGCCATCCAACCTACACTATGCCATTATCATCCATATGTTTATCCAATAAACTTTTAAATGCCCTCAATGTTGGCGAGTTCACCACTGTAGCAGGTAGGGCATTCCACGGCCTCACTACTCTTTGCGTAAAGAATCTTTCCTTCCTTTCTTTCCTTCCTACAAACTTCACAGCGATCACTAACCTGTTCCTTTTTTTCATAAATGTTTTTTATTGAGACTTCCGGTGGCGGCCATGCGAGGGCAGGTCACGAATACGGCCGCTCCCGCCACGAACGGACTTACGGGCCCTTTTTAGGAGTTTTTGCGGCTCCCCCTCGGTGAAACTTGGCGGGGAAAGCAACGCTGGATAGGTTCCCCGCATCGGTTTATGGAGGGGACCAGAAATAGGGCAGCTAAGCAAGCGAGTGCCGAGAAGCGGGTGGAACGGACGCGGGAACACAAAATGGCGGCCGGCTTGGATCAGGCAGCGTGGGCCCAGTGGTCGCGGGAACAGCAGGATTTCCTCAGAAGCTGTTTTGCAGAACTAATAACGGAGATGCTGGCCCCGATGAAGACCTCAATGGAGAAAATGGTTGAGACCCAGAAGATGCAGGAGAAGGCGATCAAGGAGATCGAGAAAAAGGTCTCTGATAACGAAGATGAGATACTTGGTCTGGCCGTCAGGGTGGAGGCGCATGATGCCTTGCATAAGAGATGGCAAGAGAGATTGGAAGACCTTGAAAACACGTCCAGGAGACAAAACCTGCAAATTCTGGGCCTCCCTGAGGGTGCGGAGGGGTTGGATGCGAGTGCATTTGTGACCACGTTGCTGGGGACTCTGATGGGGACGGGGGCATTTCCTCGGCCTCTGGAACTGGACGGGGTACACAGAGTCCTTGCAAGGAAGCCCAAGACTAACGAACCGCCGAGGAATATGGTGGGACAATTTCACCGCTTCTCAGACAAGGACTGTGTCTTGCGGTGGGCCAAAAAGGAGCAGAGCAGCAAGTGGGAGAACAGCGTAATTCTCATATACCAGGACCTGGGAGCAGAACTGGCCAAGAGTCACACTGGATTCAACCGTGCTAAGGCGGCCCTCCACAACAAAGGGGTGAAGTTCGGACTGCTGCATCCGGCGAGGCTTTGGGTCACGTATCAAGATCGTCACCACTACTTTGATACACCGGGAAAGGCAAGGACATTTATCAAACAGGGAAAGTTGGACTCGAACTAAAGGGCAGCCACACTTTGATGAAATGCTCTGGTGGGGAGGGGTAACATGATGCTGTCCTAACATAAGATTGGGAGTAATGTTAAATGCTTGAGGGGGCTGGGGAGGTGGCTGGAGGGAGATATATTATGTTGTTTCCCTTTTTGTTCCCTATTTTTCTGGCCATGCTCTCTGCGTTTGCGGAGTTCAGCCACAGAGGGGGGAGAGGGGCCCTATACTTCGGGCTGCTCTTCAGGCATCTGGAGCCATTTCTTTTGTGGGGCCGGGTTGGCGCCCAGGGTTTGTTTCTTGTTTCACTGGCGGGGGGGTGGGGGGGCGGTATTCTTTGGGGGCTGTAAAGGCAGTTAAATTGGGCTTTCCATGGGAAGAGAGGGGCCCGAATAACGAGGCAACAGGATGATCGGAGACTGAGGCAGGAGCGTCCAGGGTCAGCATGGGTCAGCTGACTTACGGAAGCGTAATGGGGGGAGAGTTAGTGTTAAGCTGGTGCTTGACTTGGGGGATTGGGATCGTGGCGCTGCTTGGGGGTGGGGGGAGATGCTGCTTTGCTGACAGAGGAAGAGCCAACTTTGGGGAACAGTTGGAGAGTGGGGGGGGCCTCCAGTGGGAGTGCTTGAGTAAGCGGGGGATGCGGGCTCATGGCTGGGCGGAAAAGGGGGATGGCTAGTCGGCAGGGAGCGGGGGGGGGGGGGGAGTGGCGGGGGGGGGGGGTTAACCCCCTGTCCAGGCTGACCACGTGGAATGTGAGGGGTCTGAATGGACCGGTCAAGAGGGCTTGCGTGTTGTCGCACCTAAAGGTGTTAAGGCAGACGTAGCCATGCTACAGGAGACGCATCTAAAACTCTCAGATCAAACAAGGTTGAGAAAGGGATGGGTGGACCAGATGTTCCATTCGGGGTTGGATTCAAAGACCAGAGGGGTAGCAATTCTGGTCAGTAAACGGGTGGCATTCGAGGCAGGGAGTATTGTGGCTGATAAAGGGGCAGATACATAATGTTTAGTGGGAAGCTGCAGGGGTCCAGCTGGTGCTAGTGAACGTCTATGCCCCGAACTGGGATGACGTGGAATTCATGAGACGCATGCTGGGTAAATTTCCGGACTTAGACTCACACAATTTGATTATTGTAGCGCACAAAGACTCCGTGAGACGAATAGAGTGAAGTCGATGAGGCTTTATTAAGCGTGTCTGTTCCCCCGCAGCTCGATAGTAAACTGGCCTGCGGGGGAAGACTCCGGCTTCTTATACTCCGCCTTCAGGGCGGAGCTTGAGGTCAACGGCCAACCAGGACCCGGGATCTGTCAGCCAATGACATTAGGGCTTCCAGTCCCACATGACCCCCAATACATACTACCACATTCACCCCTTGTCAATAATGAACCCGGCGGGGTGATGCTTCGTATGGTGGTAAGGGTTTACAGGGCTGGTCCTGGGAGGACAAAACATTCACATGGCAATACAGTATTGGACAATTTTGTCCTGTTGCAACTATTTACAGAGGGTATAGGAAGAAAAGCAAAATGTTCTTGTGAACAGTCCATATTTGTTTTACATTGACGCCACGAGTCGGTCGGGCGGTCTGGTCGTCCGTGTCGATCGCCTCGGCCCCGGCGGTGGTGGTGGTGCTTGTACCAGTGTTGTCGCCTCCAGGAGCCGTACGGTTTCATCTTGGGCTTGATTCTTGGTCGGAGCTGAGGGGAGGGGAACCGATCCTCCTGGGAAGGGGGCGGTCGCGGGGTGCGGCGGTGGCAGGAAGGGGGGGGGGTTGGGTTGATGGTTTCGGGGGGGTGTGCGTGTTGCCGGCGGGCGCCAGATCCCGCAGGGAGACCGTGTCCTGTCGGCCGTCGGGGTACTCCACGTAGGCGTACTGGGGGTTTGCGTGGAGGAGGTGAACCCTTTCGACCAACGGGTCCACTTTATGTGCCCGCACATGCTTTCGGAGCAGGATGGGTCCTGGGGCCGCCAGCCAGGTCGGCAGCGACGTTCCAGAGGAGGACCTCCTAGGGAAGACAAGGAGACGCTCATGTGGCGTTTGATTAGTGCTCGTACATAATAACGACCGGATGGAATGGAGAGCGTCCGGGAGGACCTCCTGCCACCGTGAAACTGGGAGGTCCCTGGACCGTAGGGCCAGTAGGACGGCCTTCCAGACCATGCCGTTCTCCCTTTCTACTTGCCCGTTCCCCCGGGGGTTGTAGCTGGTCGTCCTGCTTGAGGCTATGCCCTTGCTGAGCAGGAACTGGCGCAGCTCGTCACTCATGAAAGAGGACCCCCTGTCGCTGTGGACGTATGCGGGGTAACCGAACAGTGTGAAGATGCTGTTCAGGGCTTTAATGACTGTGGCCGCGGTCATGTCAGAACAGGGAATGGCAAAAGGGAAGCGGGAGTATTCGTCCACTACATTCAGAAAATATGCGTTGCGGTCGGTGGAGGGGAGGGGCCCTTTGAAATCGAGACTGAGGCGTTCAAAGGGGCGGGAAGCCGTAATCAGGTGCGTTCCATCTGGCCTGAAAAAATGCGGCTTGCATTCCGCGCAGATGTGGCAGTCCCTTGTGACTGTACGGACCTCCTCTAAAGAGTATGGGAGATTGCGGGACTTGATGAAGTGGTAAAACCGAGTGACTCCCGGGTGGCAGAGGTCCTCGTGGAGGGTTTGGAGGCGGTTAATTTGTGCGTTGGCACATGCACCGCGGGATAGGGCATCGGACGGCTCGTTCAGCTTTCCGGGACGATACAAAATCTCATAGTTGAAGGTGGAGAGCTCGATCCTCCACCTTAAGATTTTGTCGTTTTTGATTTTGCCCCGCTGTGCATGATCGAACATGAAGGCTACCGACCGTTGGTCCGTGAGGAGAGTGAATCTCCTGCCGGCCAGGTAATGCCTCCAATGTCGCACAGCTTCCACTATGGCTTGGGCTTCCTTTTCTACTGAAGAGTGGCGGATTTCTGAGGCGTGGAGGGTCCGGGAGAAAAAGGCCACGGGTCTGCCCGCTTGGTTAAGGGTGGCCGCTAGAGCTACGTCGGAGGCGTCGCTCTCGACCTGGAAGGGGAGAGACTCGTCGATGGTGCGCATCGTGGCCTTTGCGATATCCGCTTTGATGCGGCTGAAGGCCTGGCAAGCCTCTGTCGACAGAGGGAAGGTCGTGGTCTGTATTAGGAGGCGGGCCTTGTCTGCGTACTGGGGGACCCACTGGGCGTAATATGAAAAGAACCCCAAGCAGCGTTTCAGGGCTTTTGGGCAGTGCGGGAGGGGAAATTCCATGAGTGCGCGCATACGTTCGGGGTCGGGGCCTATTATCCCATTGCGCACTACGTAGCCCACAATGGCTAGCCAGTCGGTGCTAAAAACGCACTTGTCCTCGTTGTACGTGAGGTTCAAGGCTTTGGCGGTCTGGAGGAATTTCTGGAGGTTGGCGTCGTGGTCCTGCTGATCGTGGCCGCAGATGGTTACATTGTCGAGATACGGGAACGTGGCCCGCAACCCATGTTGATCAACCATTCGGTCCATCTCCCGTTGGAAGACCGAAACCCCGTTTGTGACGCCAAAAGGGATCCGTAGGAAATGGTATAATCGCCCGTCTGCCTCGAAGGCTGTGTACTTGCGGTCACTTGGGCGGATGGGGAGCTGATGGTAGGCGGACTTGAGGTCCACGGTGGAGAAGACTTTATATTGGGCAATCCGATTGACCATGTCGGATATGCGGGGGAGAGGGTACGCGTCTAGTTGTGTGTACCTGTTGATGGTCTGGCTATAGGCAATGACCATCCTTTGTTTCTCCCCTGTCTTCACTACTACCACCTGCGCTCTCCAGAGACTATTGCTGGCCTGGATTATGCCCTCCTTTAGTAGCCGCTGGACTTCGGACCGAATGAAGGTCCGGTCCTGGGCGCTGTACCGTCTGCTCCTAGTGGCGACGGGTTTGCAATCCGGGGTGAGGTTCGCAAACAAGGACGGGGGTTGCACCTTGAGGGTTGCGAGGCCGCAGATAGTGAGTGGGGGTATGGGGCCGCCGAATTTGAACGTAAGGCTCTGTAGATTGCATTGGAAATCTAATCCCAGCAAGGTGGGGGCACAGAGTTGGGGAAGGACGTTTAGTTTGTAGTTTTTGAACTCCCACCCCTGCACCGTTAGGGTAACTATGCAGAATCCCTGGATCTGTACGGAGTGGGATCCTGCAGCTAGGCAAATCTTTTGTGCGCTGGGATAGGTGGTTAAGGAACAGCGTCTTACCGTGTTGGGGTGTATAAAGCTTTCCATGCTCCCGGAGTCGACTAGGCATGGCGTCTCGTGGCCGTTTATTAGTACCGTTGTCGTCGTCGTCTGGAGTGTCCGGGGCCGAGCTTGATCGAGCGTAATCGAAGCGAGCCGTGGTTGTAGTAGTGGAGTGGGGTCCGTTGTTGCCGTCCAAGATGGCGTCGGGGATGAACAAAATGGCCGCCCCATACATCGCACGTGGCTGGGGGGTCACAAGATGGCGGCGGGGATGGACAAAATGGCCACCCCCACGCGTCGTACAGGTCTGGGGCGGTCCAAGATGGCGGCGCCCCTCCTCCCCTCGTGGTGGCCAGGACCCAAAATGGCGGCGTCTGCGGGTCGCACATCGGTGCCCCTCCTCCCCTCGTGGTGGCCGGGACCCAAAATGGTGGCGTCTGCAGGTCGCACATGGTGTGCTGGGGGGGCTGGGGTGCGCTAGGACCGCGAGCGCTAGGACCGCGCGGAGCTCCCTCACCGGGGACAGCGGTGGTCGGGGCCCAAGTAGGTGGTGCCGGCGGGTCAGGCGTGGGGCGCGGGGTGGGGGTTAGGGTGGCGTTAGGGACGCGGAAAACTCCCTCCTCTCCGTGGAGAGTGTTGGCCGGGACCCAAAGCGGTAGCGCCGGCGGCGGGTCATACATGGGCTGCAGGGAGGGGGGTTGGGGAGCGTAGGCAGCGTGCAGGGCTCCCAGTTCTCCCGGGACCGCGGTGGTTGGGACCCAGAGCGGCTGCGCCTGCGGGTCGTACATAGCGTGCTGGGGGGGTTGGGGCGCGTAAACGGCTTGCAGGGCTCCCTGTTCTGCCGGGACAGCGGCGACCTCGCGGGACCGGCACACAACCGCATAATGGCCCTTTTTCCCGCAGCTCTTGCAGATTGCTGCGCGGGCCGGGCAGCGCTGCCGGGGGTGTTTCGCCTGGCCGCAGAAATAACAGCGGGCGCCCCCGGTGCGACTCGGCGTTTGGACCGCGCAAGCCTGTGGGGGGGGTAGGGGGTTTGCCGCGACGGGTACATACAGGGCCCAATGGGTTGCCGCGCGGTCGGGGCCGTAGGCGCGGGTATTACGCGCGGCCACGTCTAGGGAGGCTGCTAGGGCCCGGGCCTCTGAGAGTCCTAGCGACTCTTTTTCTAGAAGTCTTTGGCGGATTTGGGAGGATTGCATACCTGCCACAAAAGCATCGTGCATTAACATGTCCGTGTGTTCGTTTGCGTTCACCGACGGGCAGCTGCAGGCTCGTCCCAAAATCAGCAGCGCGGCGTAGAACTCGTCCATCGATTCTCCGGGAGCTTGCCGTCTCGTCGCGAGCTGGTAGCGAGCGTAGATTTGGTTAACTGGGCGAACGTAGAGACTTTTCAGTGCTGCGAACGCCGTCTGGAAATCGTCCGAGTCTTCGATGAGGGAGAAAATCTCCGTGCTCACCCTCGAGTGCAGGACCTGCAGTTTTTGGTCTTCTGAGACTCGGCCGGTGGTCGTTCTGAGGTAGGCCTCGAAGCAAGTCTGCCAGTGCTTGAAGGCTGCTGCCGCATTCACTGCGTGGGGGCTGATCCTCAGGCATTCTGGAATGATCCTGAGCTCCATAGTCCTCTTTTTTTTTTTTAGGCACGCTTAATAAATTGTAGCGCACAAAGACTCCGTGAGACGAATAGAGTGAAGTTGATGAGGCTTTATTAAGCGTGTCTGTTCCCCCGCAGCTCGATAGTATACTGGCCTGCGGGGGAAGACTCCGGCTTCTTATACTCCGCCTTCAGGGCGGAGCTTGAGGTCAACGGCCAACCAGGACCCGGGATCTGTCAGCCAATGACATTAGGGCTTCCAGTCCCACATGACCCCCAATACATACTACCACAATTATGGAGGGTGACTTCAACACAGTCATTGATCCTGTATTGGACCGGTCAAAGTCCAGGTCAGGAAAGCGACCAGCAGCGGCTAAGGAACTGAGGGGTTTCATGGAACAGGTGGGGGGCGCAGACCCATGGAGGTTCGCTCGGCCGAGGGCGAAGGAGTTCTCTTTTTTTCTCCTACATCCACAACGTTTATTCTCGTATAGATTTTCTTGTTGTGAACAGGGTGGAGGGGACTGAATACTCGGCCATTGCAGTCTCTGACCATACCCCGCACTGGGTGGACTTGCAACTTGGTGAAGTGAGAGGGCAGCGCCCACTCTGGAGACTAGATGTGGGACTGCGAGCGGATGATGTGGTTTGTGGGCGGATAAACAGGAATATCCAAAACTACTTGGAAACAAACGATCCGGGAGAGGTAACGGCGACTACGGTTTGGGAGGCTCTGAAGGCAGTTATTAGAGGGGAGTTAATTTCTATCAGATCCCATAGGGAGAAGAAATAAAGAGCGGAGAGAGAGAGGCTAGTAGCGGATATACTCAGAGTAGACAGGAATTACGCAGAGACCCCCGAGACGGGGCTACTGAAGAAGCGCCTGAGACTGCAGGCGGAGTTTGATCTGCTGACCACAGGGAAAGCGGTAGCACAGCTGAGGAAAGCAAAAGGGTCCGCCTATGAGTATGGGGAGAAAGCGAGTAGAATGCTGGCGCATCAGCTTCATAGGAGAGAGGTGGCCAGGGAAATTGGGGGAGTTAGGGATAAGGAAGGTAACACGGTCTTGGACCCAGAGGAGGTGAACAAAGTCTTTAAGGAGTTTTATGGTAAACTGTACGAGTCAGAACCCCCGGCGGGAGGGGAATGGATGAAGCAATTCATGGACCAATTGAGGTTTCCAAAGGTGGAAGAGGATCTGGTGGTGGGACTGGGGGCCCCGATAGAGTTGGAGGAGATTGTGAAGGGCCTATGGAGTATGCAGTCGGGCAAGGCCCCGGGGCCGGATGGCTATCCGATATAATTCTGCAAGAAATGTTCAGAACTGTTGAGTCCACTCCTGCTAAGGACCTTTAATGAGGCTAAAGAGAGAGGGACCCTACCCCCAACAATATCACAGGCCTCAATCTCACTCATTCTCAAATGGGAGAAAGATCCGTTACAATGTGGGTCCTACAGACCGATATCGCTCTTGAACGTGGATGCCAAATTGTTGGCCAAGATTTTGGCCGCTAGAATGGAGGACTGTGCCCCAGGAGTGATATGGGAGGATCAGACAGGCTTTGTTAAGGGCAAGCAACTGAACTCCAATGTACGGAGGTTCCTAAACATTATTATGATGCCCTCAGAAGGAGGGGAGGCAGAAGTAGTGGCTGCGATGGATGCAGAGAAAGCCTTTGACCGGGTGGAATGGGGGTACCTGTGGGAAATGCTAAGAAGGTTTGGATTCGGTGAGGGATTCATAGAGTGGGTCCAGCTACTTTATCAGGCCCCCGTAGCAAGTGTATGCATGAACAGGGTGAGGTCGGAGTATTTTAGGCTTCATCGGGGGACGAGGCAGGGATGCCCCCTCTCCCCGTTACTATTTGCCCTTGCAATAGAGCCGTTGGTCAAATAACTGAGGGCTTCAAAGAACTGGCAGGGGTTGGTTCAGGGGGGTGGAGGAACATCGGGTCTCACTCTACGCGGATGATCTGCTCCTGTATATTTTGAACCCACTAGAGGGGATGGGGGAGGTCATGCAGATTCTGAGGGACTTTGGTAACTTTTCGGGGCACAAATTAAACGAGAGGGAAAACGAGATGTTCGTGATCCAAGCTAAAGGGCAGGAGAAGAGACTGGGAGAGCTTCCGCTTAAGATGGTAGAGAAGAGCTTTTGGTACCTTGGCATACAGCTGGCTCGAAACTGGGATGCCCTCCACAAGCTTAACTTACCCCGGCTGGTAGAGCAGATGGAGGGGGACTTGAAAAGGGTGGACATGCTCCTGCTTTCTCTAGCGGGGAGGGTGCAGTCTGTTAAGATGTCGGTCCTCCCCGGATTTTTCTTTGTCTTCCAGTGCCTTCCCATCTTCAACCGTTAGTCCTTCTTTAAGCGGGTAAACAAGATCATCTCGGGATTTGTGTGGGCAAATAAGACCCCGCGAGTAAAGAGACTGTATCTAGAGCGCAGTCGGGAGGTGGGGGGCTGGAGCTGCCAAAATTTTGCAGCTACTACTGGGCAGCTAATATAGCCATGATTAGGAAAAGGGTAATGGGGGAGGGGTCGACGTGGGAGCGGTTAGAGGCGGCCTCATGCAAAGGCACCAGCTTGGGCACTCTGCCGTTCTCACCGGCGCGCTACTCCTCAAGTCCGGTGGTGGCGGCAGCACTAAGGATCTGGGGTCAGTGGAGAAGGCACAGGGAGGTGGAAGGAGCCTCAGTTTGGACCCCGATACGCAACAATCATAGATTTGTTCCGGGCAAGATAGACGGAGGGTTTCAAAGCTGGCATAGGGCAGGAATTAAAAGGATGGGGGACCTGTTCATAGAAGGGACGTTTCCCAGCTTGAAGGTGCTGGAGGAGAAATTTAATCTGCCCCCTGGAAATGGCTTCAGATACGCACCTTCCTAAAAAAACAGGTGGTGACATTTCCGATGCTAGCCCCGCGTAGGATACAGGATAGTGTGGTCTCTGGCACCTGGGTTGGGGAGGGGAAGGTGTCGGATATTTGCCAAGAACTACCGGAGGCGGAGGAAGCCCCAGTGGTGGAGCTTAAGGGCAAGTGGGAGGAGGAGCTAGGTGGGGAGCTGGATGCGGGCCTGTGGGCGGATGCCCTAAGTAGGGTTAATTCCTCCTCATCTTGTGCCAGGCTTAGCTTAATTCAGTTTAAGGTGGTCCACCGGGCACACATGACGGAGTGGGGCGGTGTGTTTTTCCCCTCTTTATATAATGTTAACGTTCACCTTGTTTTGTTAAATGTTGTTAATGGTTATGTAAAAATTTTGTTTCGATAAAAATCTGAATAAAAATAATTTTTTTAAAAAAAATGTTTTTTATTGGGTTTTTGGACAAAGTATATTTGCCGTTATGGACATAGGGTATGATATAAGAAGAGAAGGGCACACACACACAAATCACAAAGGGAAAGAACAAAAAAAGAAAAAAGGTAACAATACGAGAGAAATACAAAATCAATTATTTACACACATAAGTAGGCATCTGTTTGTGCGGGGGGGGGAGCGGTGTGCGGAGACTGGGGGGGTGCAGTAGATATACATTTGGGTGCCAGAGAAACAATGACAGAGGGCAATACTCGAATGGGTCTGGTGCTGGTGTTGTCCCTTGCTTCTCCCGGACGGATTTCGCTGCCGTTGTCGTCTCACGCTCACCTCCGCTTCAGCCAGCCCTCCCGTCTTGCTCCTGTATTCTCTTTTTTCTCTGTTCCTGTGGATGCCAAGTTTGTTAACGTTTTTCTATCAGTTTAGTGTAGTCTTCATCCCTTACCCCTGCATCCTTTAATACATTTTTCAGCCTTCGAGGAGACGAATCAAATTGCCTATGGAGTTTTAATACAACAAGCTTTTTATCAGCGAAAGTCTCATTTTCAACTGCCATTAACACATCCTTAACAACTGTACTTGAAATATTATTTGTCAGTAATGGAATACAATAGTGTCCCAACTGTGTAAATTGTAAGTCCACCACCTTGCCAAAAACTGCTCCCTTATTCTGTCCCATATCCAGTTTCATGTGTGCTTTCCTCATCGACAGTCTGCTCAGAAGCAAAGGTATCTCACTTGATACAACATCCGTGTGAATGAAATGACTCACTCCGGCAATATTGCAAGGGATCACCACTCTTTTCAGCGACTTCAGAGTATTATCATCCCCAAACCTGAAACTTGTGGAACTTTCAAATTACTTAATCTTGTTACGATTTTCAGCATTCAAGGAGTCCAGGTAACATCTTAACCTGTCAATTCCACGCACAGTAGATGTGCAGACACTGTCCAGTACAGCACAATTGAAGGATTCTGCAACCAACACCCTCATTACCAGCGTAAAACTACTTGTTAATAGGACAATGCCTTATTTCTGGTCACTATCTTTTCCTCTTCTGACTCTTCTGTATCATGTGTCGATTCAAACACTCTATTATAACGTGTTGGACAGTTGAAAGCATAATGGTATTGAGAATCACATCGAAAATATCGATTTATCATACCCCGTGCATTTCTGGGGTTCATCTTCCTATTGTAGGTTCTAACTGGGTTTCCGTCTTCATAATTTCCGGGTCCCGATCTCCTTCTCTAGTCTTTGAACCTGTTTGTAGCCGTGCGATTTCACCATCCTGTTAATAGTGTATCTTCCATATTCTGCTTTATTGCAGACTGACCTATTTGGGTCATCAGAGCCATCGGAATTGAATGTTCCCTAGAAACTTTTTTAAAGCTTCTGCCATCTGATCGAATAAGGTATCCTTATCCGCAAACTGAACTCCTGTCAAAACCAGGAGCCTATCCATGTTACTCACTCTAGCACAATCAAGTAATTTAAAGGCCTACACAGACTGTGGAAATTCCAGGTTGTGTTTCTGCAGCCTTTTATATAGTCTGCCAAATTCCATTATATAGTCTTCCATGGAGAAATCCTCTGTCTTCCGGAACCTATCAAAATCTGACCATGCTTAATATGCACTCAACAAGTCACCCTTTTTATAAATCTTATCCATGTAATGTAATAGAGTCTCCAGACCTTGTTCTGAGTCTAACTCTTCCAATTCCAGCTCAGAAAACACTTTGCTTCAGATTTTACTGTCATAAGGTCGAGAAAGAGCCAATGTCATACCTTGTTTTCTCTTTCCTAAGGCAGTTACTTTAGTCCACATAACTACTGCACTTCTCCATTGGTCATACGATCCCCTTTCAGAAAATAAGTCATATCCGGCCATCTTTATCCTAGGTTCAGCCATATATCTTCTTTTTTTTTCTTCTCATTCACTCCTTGGTTTGGTCTGGAAAAGTTGTATCTTTCAACCCTTCACATTTGCAGAGCAACCATCCTCTGCTACCATTTGTTAGATGTTTAGCTGCTGTTGTATAAAGAGTCAAAGGTACTGCTCCTTTTACAAACACCTTTATTTCACGGTTGTTTCCAGCTGCCATGGAGTTCCAACAAGTTCCATCGAATCAGTTAGTCGTTGAGGATCCATTTGCTGCGAAGTCTTCCACAGTCGAAGATGCGGTTTAAGTTTTTCTTCTCTTGCTCGTGTCGAGCTAGCTTTCTGAAATCACTCGTGGTACCATATGTTATTCTCTAAGTCTGAATAAAGGTTGTAGACTTCCAGTTAAGACAAATACTTTATTCAATGGGTTCGTTCTATTTCCAGAGCTTAACTAGATGTAATACAGTCACGAGGTATGACCAGTGAAGCTAAGGTAAACTGCCTATGCTGAGCTGTCTCTGTGTGCTGCTGCTCCCTAGACCTGTTCTTCTGAAAGAGGCGGATCCTACCTTGGGCTCGACCCTTTATTCCCTTTTCTGATGCCTTCTAGTGATGCTGTAGCTGTTACATCTGTCTGCAGTCCCTGGTGTATGTGCAAATATATGTACAGATGTACAGATCACTATAACAAACACCTTTATTTCACTTTAACAGACTCTGCACAAAACTATATCTTCGCATCTCCTGCCACAAAGGCCACCTGAAGCCTCTTTACATATCAGTGTAAATTATTAGATACTCAACATAAATGAGACAACTAATTGGAATGTCTCTTAACCCTTTACTTAACAGCAGACACGGGGAGAACGTGCATACGCCACACAGACAGTGACCCAGGGCCGGGATTCGATCCCGGGTCCTCAGCGCTGCAGTCCCAGTGCTATCCACTGTGCCACATGCCACCCAATAATTTATGATATTTGGCTGTCAGCCAAACAGTCTTTCAATATTTTTATGTCTGGTAAAGAGAAATGTTCAAGAATTTTTTTTAAAACCCATCTTTTTCAATATCCCTCTGATTTTTCCCCAGCTTTGCACACAGTAGTGTCCTGGAGATAGATCTTCAATTCCAGGAAACTCCAGGTCAATCCTGGATGGCTGCCATCCCTTTCCCTGGGCATGAAAGATGGAAGGAAGAAAAATGTTGAAGAAATTTAGGGTGACAGAAGTACCATGGCGACAGAGAATCAGAGACTAGGGAGTTGAAAATTTGAGAGTGTGGTTGTAGTGACCTGGGGAGAGTTTCTTTACCTTGGAATGGATGTAGAAAGAAGTGGAATTGAAGGATGACAGCAAGACAAGAGTGATGAAGAATACTAGAAGTGTAAACAGAAAGTTTTGTCAGTGATTAAGACCAATGTACTTTCTAATTCCGTGGGCGGCACAATGGTTAGCACTGCTTCTTCAAAGCGCCCGAGCGCAATTTCGGCCTCGAGTGTCTGTCTGTGTGGAGTTTGCACCTTCTCCCTGTGTCTGCGTGGGTTTCCTCCAGGTGCTACTCCCAAGGTCCAAAGATGTGCAGGTTAGGTGGACTGGCCATGATAAATTGCCCCTTAGTGTCAAAAAGTTAGGTGCGGTCACTGGGTTACGGGGAAAGGGTGGGGGCTTGGGCCTAGGAGAATAATAATAATAATCTTTATTAGTGTCACAAGTATGTTTACATCAACACTTCAATGAAGTTACTGTGAAAATCCCTTAGTTGCCACACTCTGGCGCCTGTTCGGGTACACTGAGGGAGAATACAGAAAGGGTCGGTGATGGGCTGAATGGCCTCCTTCTGCACTGTAGGGATTCTATGATTCTAATTCCCTCAGAGTATGTAGGTAAATTCATTTAAACGTGTAATCCCTTTTCTTTTGCATGGTCGCACACGCTCTGTAATTTAGGGGTTGACATGTGCATGGCCTGTGCAGAGACCTTTGGGTCACCACCCAACTTACAGGGAGAATTGAGCGAGACTTCGGGAGTAGAAAGGCCAATAGAGATAATTAGGTTGATGGGGCCACAAAGCGCCTTGTGGGGAGTTGGTGGCTTAGTGACATTGTTGCTGGACCAGTAATTCAGAGACTCTGCTGTTCCAGGTTCAATAAGAATCTGGAATTTAAAAAAGTCTAGTGATGACCAGGAAACCATTGTCGATGGCCCTAAAAAGCCATCTGGTTCACTAATACCCTTTAGGAAAGGAAATCGGTCATCCTTACCTGGTCTGGCCTATATATGACTCCAGACCCACAGCAATGTGGTTGACACTTAACTGCCCCTCAAGGGCAATTAGCGATGGGCAATAAATGCTGGCACAGCCTGCGACGTCCAGATCCCATGAACGAATAAAAAAAACCCAGTCGTGACTTTCGAGGAGCTGAGTAGAAGTAAGATGGAAATTAAATTCCAGCCCCACTTGACCTGCAATCACAACACAATTGAAATGAATAAATAATTCTCAGAAAAACACCCAATGTCTTTGGCCTTTGGCTGTCTAAAAACTACAATCACCAGGATTGTAAACTGAAACACAATTAATTTTGTTAATAACAGGAACTATAACTAAGTATGCAGTAAATACAACAGGTTAACTATCATTTAATTCATCCCTCCCCTTTAACTCACCCCCACATTCTACTGACACATACATGACAGACAAACAAACAGTGAGGGGAAAAGAGGGGTGAAAAAATAATAATGAAAGTAAAAAGATAAGAGTCTTTGTTTCAGATGGTTGTGTCTCGCACACCTTTCTTCAGTCCGGGCTTTCAGTTTGAGGTTTTTTGCTTTCAGTCTATAATGATTTTCGCTGTTGATTCATTCAGGTGTCTGCAGTTTCAGAAAGGCAGCAGCTATATAGCTTTTCCTGGAGAGAAACAAGGGAGAAAGAGAGAGTGTCCAGATCTCCAACTGCCCAAAACGTGTATGCCCCAAATTGGGATAATGTGGGTTTTATGAGGGGATTGCTGGCAGCGACCTCGGATTTGGCCACGCACCAGTTGATCATGGGAGGAGATTTTAATTGTGTCCTGGAGTCGAGGGTGGATAGGTCGAGCCCCAGGTCGATGGGTAGGCTACGAAGGGCGTGGGAGCTGGGGGTTTTATGGAGACGATAGGTATGGTGGATCCATGACGCTTTCAGAACCCGGGGGAAGGGAGTATTCCTTCTTTGCACACATCTATAAGGTGCATTCGAGGATTGATTACTTTGTAGTGAGTTGGGAGATTTTGGTTGGGGTGGAAGGGGCAAAGTATGCGGGGATAATTATCTCGGACCATGCGCGCCACTGGCTGGAGACTCAGTTTAGATCGGGACAAGAGCAGAAGCCGGGGAGGAGGTTTGATTTGGGGTTGTTGGCGGAAGGAGGATTTTGTGACAAGGTGCGGGCGGCGATTAAGGAGTATGTGGAGTTGAATCAGGATGGGGAGGTGTCGACATCCATTTTTTGGGACGCACTGAAGGCAGGGGGGGAAATTATTTCATTTAAAGCTCATGTGGAAAGGAGGGAGGAACATGACCGTCTAGTGAGCAAGATAATAGAGGTGGATAGGGAGTATTTGAGGGTGCCCAGCGCGGAGGGATTGGCAAGGAGGAAAATGTTGCAGGGGCAGTCTGACAGGCTGACAATGGGGAGGGCGGTAGGGCAAGAGGGGCGCAATATGAGTATAGAGAGAAGGCGAGCCACATGCTGGTGCACCAGCTGTGGAGGGAGGCTGCGTCCAGGGAAATATTGAAGATACGGACCTGAGCTGAGGATGTGGTGTCAGAGCCGGGGCAGATAAACGAGGCGTTTAGGGAGTACTACCAGGGACTTTACGAGGTGGACCCGGGAGGAGAGGAGGGGGACATGGGGCGGTTTCTGGATAAGCTGGAATTTCCCCAGGTGGAGGAAGCAAAGAGGATCCCCAGGGGCTGAGGGAGGTGCTGGATAGTATCAGGGGTATGAGGTTGGGAGGGCCCCAGAGCCAGATGGGTACTTGGCAGAATTTTATAAGGAATTTGCAACGGACCTGGCACCACATCTGTTAGGTGCGTTTAATGAAGCGTCGGAGAAGGGGGTGCTGCCGGAGACGGTGACGCAGTCAGTAATCACGCTAATTCTGAAAAAGAGGAAGGATCCAGTGGAATGTGGGTCATATAGGCCCATATCACTATTGAATGTAATGATATGTGGAATATCATTTGTTATAATTTAATAACCGAACTGTAAGCTAGGATCGGTGTTGTTTGCATAGACTGAGATTCTGGCATCCGACCACAGGTGGCGTGGTGACAGGAGGCGGTCACTAGAAGACAGGTCTCATGGAGATACGAGGTAATCTCCTGCACAGCACAAAGACAAAGAATATGGACAACAAGTACAGAGCACAGTCGCATATCGAGCAGCTCCTGAGACAATAGTTATTAATAAGAGTTAACCACAGTTATTTGTACTTCACAATCTTACATCATAGAAACCCTTTAGTGATTTAGAAACAATTAATAAACAGTTTTGTTCATTTACTTCAACCACATGGACCTCGCCATTCATGCGTGCAGAGAACATTACATTGAACACGGATGTGAACGTATTGGCTAAGGTGTTGGCTAAGGAGGATTCTTGTAAGGGGTCTAGTTTGAGGGCTATGGTGACGGCAGCATTGCCAATGGCTCCGAGTAGGTATTCAGGGAGCCCAGTGGTACAGTCCACGGTGAAGATATGGAATCAGCTGAGGCGGCTTTTTAGGGTGAAAGGGATGTCGGTGCTAACGCCGCTGTGCAAGAATCATGGGTTTGAGTGGGGGGGACGATGGATAATGTATACAGAATGTGGAGGGAAGTGGGGCTGGCCAGGGTGAGGGATCTGTATTTGGAGGAAGGGTTCATCAGTCTGGAGGAGCTAAGGGAAAGGGTAGAGCTGCCGATTGGGAGTGAGTTCAGGTATCTGCAGGTTTGGGACTTTACGCAAAATATCTGGAGAGGGTTCCCTACATTGCCGGGATGCATCCTGCTGGAGCGACTGCTGCTTCCGGATGTGGAAGGAGAGGGAAGAATTGGGGATATATACAAGTGGCTGGGGGTGCAGGGAGGCGAACGGTTGGTGACGATCAAGGAGAAATGGGAAGTGGAGTTGGGAGGGGAGATCAGTTGGGGAGTATAGAGTGAGGCACTGCGAAGGGTAAACGGGACCTCCTCTTGTGCAAGGATGAGCCTGATACAGATTAAGGTGGTGCACAGGGTGCATATGATTCGGGTGAGACTGAGTGGGTTCTTTCAGGGGTAGCAGATGAGTGTGAGAGGTGTGGGCGGGGGCCATTGAATCATGCGCACATGTTTTGGGGTCGTGAAAAATTGGGAAGGTACAGGCCGGGTTGTTCGCGGTCTTAGCCAGGATAGTGGAGGAGGGAGTGGACCCGGACCCTTAGTGGTGATATTTGGGGTTTCAAAGAAGCCGGAGCTCATAGAGAGGAAGAAGGCCGATGTCGTGCCCTTTGCCTCTCTGACTGCACAGCGGTGAATTTTGCTGGAGTGGCGGTCGGCATCGCTACAGGGGATAGCGGCATGGTTGGGTGACCTGCACGATTTCTTGCGGTTGGAGAAGATAAATTATGAGTTAAGGGGCCATTACAGCGCAGCACAGGCCCTTCGGCCCTCGATGTTGCGCCGACCTGTGAAAGCACTCTTAGTTGATTGCTGGGAAGTAGTTCCTCAGGGTGTTTATTTGCTGTAACCTGTTTTGATAAGTGTTTGTAATAAAATATCTTTTTTAAAAAGGTCTCTAACTGCCTTTCCCCTGACTGTCTGAAAATCATGTCACTCAGGCAGGACCCAATCACTGACAGTTACCGGACAGAATTCGGCCTTTTGTCTAATTCATTGGCCACCAGCCAACCAATCGATCCAAGTCCCACCGATCTCTTGGGTGCTGAAAAGTCTGGGTTCTGTTATCCCAAAGCTATCAGAGTGTTCTCTCGTGTTTTCATTCCTCACTTCCCCTGCTCAACTTAAATTATATGTCCATTCAGCATTCATGGGTCAATCTGATAAAAACAAAAATAAAGAAATGGGAAATAAGGGAATCAACAGAAAGGCCCTTGCATCAGAAAAATTAAGGGAGGGATTCCACAGTTTAGGCCTAGGCAGCTGAAGGCTCACGGACAATGGTGGAGCAATGTAAATCAGAGATACACAAGAGGCTATTCTGTTCTTCATATTAAAATCAGCCACAGAGTTGAAAACCAAACTCGGGCGTATGTTGTGCGCCATTGAATATATAACACCAATCTGCAAACCAGTAAGCGTGGTAGGATCCTATTCACCCTGTGAAAAAGAGTATAATTCCTTAAATCAAATGGTATACACAGTCTCTACAACTTGTCATACAAACTTATTCATTTCCTAATTGTTGTCATGATTAATGTTTCTGAATTGACCTCCACTGTGTTTGAAAGGGTAACTTATAGGCTGAACTAGTTTAATACCATTTCTCACTTAAACGTTTCAGATGAATATTTCCTTAGTTCTGCTATTATAAAAGCCCATGTGGAGCTGATTCAGCCACAAATTGATTATATGCTGTTAGCTGCACTGACATCACTTTCATCAAAGGCCTAATTGTAAAGTAGAGATCATTATTCACCATTACTTAAATGTGCAGTGCATGCTTGTTGGGAATGTTGAACCTTATCATTGACTGTCTCTAACCTTCAGGATAGTCAACCAATGCTTGCCAGTGATCAGATGGGTACAGTTTTGATAGATTGCTTGGCAATTATTGAACAATTATAAAAGTTTTTATTCATCTTAATGTCAGAACCTATTTACCTCCAGTTAGTGACTGTTTAGTTGTTCTGTCTGATGATTTTCATGATAATCTTCAGCTCTTTTCATGAAGATTGTGTTTAATTGGAATGCATCAATGTAACTGGATGGAATTCTGCAGCTGACATAGGTCTTGTGTTCTCTGCCTTGCTCTAACCAGATGGCTTTGATGTCTAGTGTTGATCAGAGAACGAGTCTTGTAAACTAACAAAACTATTTATTTAACACTACAGTTGGATTTTACACTTATCCCTAACAAAGTACCAACAACATACATAAAATATGTTTATCTAACATGTAACTCACAAACTCATTAACTACTCTTGCTCTCTCACTATCTTCAGTACTCCGAGCCAGCTCCTGCTCCTACCACCGACTCCAACATTCTGTCCCACAAGGCTCAGCATCATCCATTATATACTTCTAGGATTGCTCCTCTAGTGTCTGTCTGTATCCATTCCATTAACCCTTACATTAACTTCAGGTATGATAATACCACAGGTACTCCACTAGTACAACCAGTATTATATGCCATTAGTACAGGTAGTTATGTCTTTCTGGTTATAATATACAAAGGATGTTATGTTCCATTTGAAATCCCGTAATTACAAATGTATTATGCCAAATTAACTCTTAATATGTTAATATATATCATAGACAACAAATTTGTTGGTCAGTTGATTAACATTTACATAAAAATCCACAACCTTTGATAGCCAATACATCCATGGTGATTTGGTAACGATTTCTTTCCCATTGCAAAAGTCTGAGGAAATTAGGGCATATTTGCATCATGGCACGATTCACAGTTTGCAATAATTTTGTGGAATCTTTGCACCTCTCCATAAATCCCCTAAATACTTAACAGACTGCAAGCTTAATCTCACCCCAGTGACTATAGACAAGCAAATTAAGAAGGGCACAACGACCATTATGACAGCCTAAAAGACCTCCAAGTGCAGAAATGTCAATCAAGGCAGGTTCAAAGGCATAATTGGATATCATGAATATGAGAGCAAAATTGTGCGGATGTTGCAAATCAGAAGTAACAACAGAATAGGTTGGAAATTCAAGCAGGTCAGGCAGCATCTTTGGAGAAAAAAATAACCAAGTTAACATTTCAGGTTGTAGACCTTTCATCAGAGTCCTGATGAAAGTTCATTGGCTTGAAACATCTGTTTCTCTCCACTGATGCTGCCAGATGTGATGAATATTTGCAGCATTTTCTGTTTTTATTTTGAACATGATGCCATTTGAAGCACAGCTCATATAGGCCACATATAATCTAGAAACTGCTAAATGTTGGAGGTATTACATCACTTCTGTTTACCTGGTTAATTATCCACTCAAATAATCTGGTATGCTTTCTCACAGGCAGTCAGGCTCCATTCCAAAGTCGTAGGTTTTATGAGAAAATTCTCCTTCCAATTTAACCCCAATTACATTTCTTTCTATACTTGAAGAAACAACACAATACCATTGATGTGTTGGGTGCTCTGGATCCGTGGAACACATACAGGCCACCAACACTTAAAATAGTGCAACACTATTTTATTAAGTGAGAAACTGTTGAACATACTTTCACTGTGGGTTAACACGATGTTAGATTAAACTAAAGACCTATGCCTATCCGAACCAGTCTATGCACTCAGCACATGGTGAGGATCTGTGCTGTAAGCTGTAAGCTCTGTCCTTGTAGGAGGCTGTATCCTGAATGAGAGGGTACTCTGATGCCCCCTGTCTTTATAGTGAGTGTGGTCTAACTGGTGATTGGCTGCTTTGTTGTGTGTGTTGATTGGTCTTGCTGTGTGTCCATCAGTGTGTGCATATCTGCACCATGATATACTGGTGTATATTATGACAACCCCCTTTTATAAAAGAATGTACGTGTGTGCCAATAAATAATGTATGGTGAGAATGTTCCTAACTACGTGTGGGGTGCGAAGACATATTTACAGGACTACGTACATGAGAACTAAGCTATTTACATGGGAAGGTGCCTGGTGCAGAGAAGCAGTATGCAACAAGAATAACGAGATCAACACTATATACAAATCAGGGAAACGATCAAACAAAGCAACAAAACAATTCAGAGAGTCTCTAAGTCCTCAAAGTTCATAAATCAAGTCTCTGAGGTGGGCGACAAATTCTGGTTGACCGCCTCAAGGGTGGGTTGAGAGCCGCCGGTTCAGGAGCGGACTGGACTGCGTCAGAGTCAGGGGGAGGCAGAGTTACAGGGAGCTCTGCAGAGTCCGTGGCAGGGTCAGCAGGAGGGTGCGGCGACAGTGGAGGATCACGTGGCGAGCGTGGAACGAGATGAAGGGCGCGTCGATTGCGGCGCAGAACAGAGTCAACTGGTAGACGAACCAGGAACGAGCGGGGGGCCACCTGCCGAAGGACAACAGCGGTTGCAGACCAGCCCCCATCTGGAAGATGGTCGCGGACGTTGTCACCTGGAGCCAGAGCAGGGAGATCAGCTGCACGGGAGTCATGAGCCGCTTTGGGCTGTGCACGAGACATCTGAATCCGGCGAAGAACCGGAACGTGGTCGAGGTCTGGGACATGGATGGATGGCACTGTCGTCCTCGGGGTGCAACCCATGAGTAACTGGGCTGGCGACAGGCCAGTGGACAGTGGGGCAGAGTGAAAGGCCAGCAAGACAAGGTAGAAATCTGACCCAGCATCGGCAGCCTTGCATAGGAGCCATTTGACTGTATGTACTCCCTTCTCCGCTTTGCCGTTGGATTGGGGGTACAGGGGACTGGATGTCACATGGGCAAAATTGTACCGCCTGGCAAAGTTGGATCATTCCTGGCTGGCGAAGCAGGGGCCATTGTCCGACATAACCGTGAACGGGATGCTGTGTCGAGCAAAGGTTTCTTTACATGCACGAATGACTGCAGACGAGGTGATGTCGTGCAACCGTATCACCTCCGGGTAATTCGAAAAGTAGTCCACAATCAGGACATAGTCTCGACCCAGCGCGTGGAACAGGTCGATGCCCACCTTGGTCCATGGTGACATGATCAACTCATGGGGCTACAGGGTCTCACATGGTTGGGCCGGCTGGAAGCGCTGACAAGTGGGGAAGTTGAGCACTGTGTTGGCTATGTCCTCATTAATGCTGGGCCAGTACACTGCCTCTTGGGCCCGTCGGGGGCACTTTTCCACGCCAAGGTGACCCTCATGTAGTTGTTCCAGGAAAAGTTGGCGCATGCTATGCGGGATGACAATGCGGTCCAGTTTTAGAAGAACCCCATCTACTACCGCCAGATCATCTCTGATATTATAGAACTGAGGGCATTGGCCCTTGAGCCACCCGTCCGTTAGGTGGCGCATGGCACGCTGTAGCAAGGGGTCAGCCGCCGTCTCGCGGCGAATTTGGACAAGGCGTTCATCTGAGGCAGGTAGATTGGAGGCTGCGAATGCCACACGGGCGTCAACCTGGCAGACAAATCCCGCTGGGTCACATGGAGTGTTGACTGCCCTGGAGAGAGCGTCCGCAATGATGAGGTCTTTGCCTGGGGTGTATACCAGCTGGAAGTCATATCGCCGGAGCTTGAGAAGAATACACTGGAGGCGAGTCGTCATATCGTTCAAGTCTTTCTGAATTATATTGACCAGCGGGCGATGGTCGGTCTCGACGGTGAATTGAGGAAGTCCGTAGACATAATTGTGAAACTTAACCACACCTGTCAGAAGGCCCAGATACTCCTTTTCTATCTGCGCGTAGCACTGCTCCGTGGGGGTCATCGCACGTGACGCATATGCAACGGGGGCCCATGATGAGGCCTCATCATGTTGAAGGAGTACTGCCCCAATGTCGGATTGACTGGCATCAGTCGAAATTTTGGTCTCCTTTGCTGGATCAAAGAAAGCTAAGACCGGGGCTGTGGTCAGTTTTGTTTTGAGTTCTCTCCAATCGCACTCGTGGGCAGGGAGCCATTGGAAGTCTGTTGTCTTCCTGACCAGGTACCTGAGTGCCGTGGTATGAGAGGCGAGGTCAGGGATAAACTTCCCTAAAAAATTGACCATGCCCAGAAATCGGAGCACCGCCTTCTTGTCCTATGGTGTTTTCATAGCTGTGATGCCAGCTACCTTGTCCGCATCCGGCTGCACATCCAATTTGGAGATGTGGTCCCCGAGGAACCTGAGTTCCGTCAGACCAAAAGAGCTTTTGGCCCTGTTGAGGGGAGGCTAGGCTCATGTATACATCTGAATACGCGCTGGAGGCGACTAACATGCTCCTGTGGGGTGGTGGACCAAATGATTATGTCATCAACATAGACGCGAACACCTTGAATGCCTTCCATCATTTGTTCCATAATCCGATGGAACACTTCTGATGCAGATATGATCCCGAACAACATCCTGTTGTAACAATATCTGCCAAAGGGGGTATTAAATGTGCACAGTTTCCTGCTGGATTTATCGAGCTTGATTTGCCAGAATCCTTTTGAGGCGTCGAGTTTGGTGAAGAGCTTGGCGCGAGCCATCTCACATGTGAGCTCTTCGCGCTTGGGAATTGGATAATGCTCCCTCATGATATTGTGATTTAGATCCTTGCGATCAATGCAAATTCTCAATTTGCCGGACGGCTTTTTTACACATACCATGGAACTGGCCGAGTTGGTCGGTTCCGTGGCTTTGGAAAGCACTCCTTGGTTCTGGAGGTCCTGCAGCTGCTGCTTGAGGCGGTCCTTAAGGGGTGGTGGGACCCTGCAAGGTGCGTGCACCACAGGCGTGGCTTTCGGTTTTAATAAAATCTTGTAGGTGTGCGGGAGCGTGCCCATGCCCTCGAAGACGTCGTGGTACTGGTTGATAATGGCATCGAGCTGCGCCCTGAAGTCGGTGTCCTGAAAGGCAGACGCGTCAGCAGTAGAGAGAGAGTGAACTCTCTGAACTAGGTTCAACAGCTTGCATGCCTGCGCGCCAAGCAGGGAGGCTTTCGAGGAGCCCACGATTTCAAAGGGAAGGATGGCTTTGCGTGACCTGTGTGTCACTTCACGTTGACACGAACCGCTGGCAGCAATGGCATTGCCATTATAATCTAATAGCTGGCAGGCTGATGGGAGGATGGCTGGTTTGACACGAAGAGTTTGGAGGTCAGACCGCGCAATGAGATTGGCGGAGGCATCAGTGTCCGGCGGAATCGTATTTGGGACCGGTTGGCCCGAAGGGTGGCACACCACTCATCGTCCGGATCGATGCTGTAAACCGACAGAGGCTGGATTCTTTGCTTCGGGGACACCCTGTTTTTTGTAACGATACCTACTTGAAAGGTGCCTTCGGGTCCTTGGTGTCAATATTGGGTAGTAGGTCCGCATCGGACTCAGTGACCGTGGGTTGAATGGCCCGGACATTCCTGCGAGGCTGGCTGGAGCGATACGAATTGACAGGCTGAGCTGATCTGCATAAAGCAGCATAGTGGCCAAGCTTGCCACATCTCAGGCATTGTCGGGATTTTGCAGGGCGTTGCTGCTTTAAGTGGGCGGGGCCACAGTTGCCACACGTTGTAGCGTCAGTACGTTCGCTGTGCCACCGCGCATGTGCGGTGCGGCCGTACGTGGTGCGCGCCTGCGCAGCATGTTCGTCAACGTCGCCGTCCCCTCGTTCGGTACGCACAAGCGCGGGAGTCCATGAAAAGAGCGCAAAATGGCTGCCCTCACCCAGGCTGAGGCCCTGGAGTTGCTCGATTGCTTGGACCCGTTCTGCCTCGTGGGGATCTTGCCGCTCCGTTTCAGCCGCTTGGATGTGGGAATACCAACGAGTGGCATGTTCGTGTAGCACGCAGGTCTCGATGGCAATCGCTAGGGTGAACTGCTTCACCTTGAGGAGCTGCTGGCATAGGGGGTCCGACTGAACACCGAAAACAATCTGGTCGTGTATCATGGAGTCAGAGGTGGGCCCGTAATTGCAGGACTGCGCAAGGATGCGGAGGTAGGTGAGAAAGGACTGGAAAGGTTCATCCTTAGCCTGCAAACGCTGTTGGAATACATAGCGCTCTAAACTTTCATTCACCTCTATGTTGCAGTGAGTGTCAAACTTGGGGAGGACCGTCTTGAATTTTGATTTATCTTCATCATCAGCAAAGGTGAGAGAATTGAAAATGTGGATGCCATGTTCCCCGGCCGTGGATAGGAAGAGAGCGATCTTCATGGTGTCTGAGGCATCTTCCCGGTCTGTGGCTTCCAGGTAGAGCTGGAAGCGTTGTTTGAATATCTTCCAGTTGGCCCCTAGGTTACCGGACGCGGAGCTGTGGCGGTGGGCGGACGCTGTCCATTTTGCAGGATGACTGTATGCTGATGGAAGGCAGATCACTTGCAGGTAGGTCTAAGAAGTTCTAATATCCCTCAACTCCTGGTATCATGATGTGTTGGGTGCTCTGGATCCGTGGAAAACATACAGGCCACCAACACTTAAAATAGTGCAACAATATTTTATTAAGTGAGAAACTGTTGAACATACTTTCACTGTGGGTTAACACGATGTTAGATTAAACTAAAGACCTATGCCTGTCCGAACCAGTCTATGCACTCAGCACATGGTGAGGATCTGTGCTGTAAGCTGTAAGCTCTGTCCTTGTGGAAGCTGTATCCCGAATGAGCGGGAACTCTGTTGCCCCCTGTCTTTGTAGTGAGTGTGCTCTAACTGGTGATTGGTTGCGGTGTTGTGTGTGTTGATTGGTCTTGCTGTGTGTCCATCAGTGTGTGTGTATCTGCACCACGATATACTGGTGTATATTATGAAAACCATAATTTTATAATTTGCAACATGTTGGCTTATAGCTTCCATTACAATTGACCATTTTTTTAACTCACAAAGCAACACTCCTTTTGCTGTATTTTGTGCCTGCATGCCATTGTAATGTAAAGGCACTTGGCAGAGCAAGGGTTAACATGGGATTGGAGAATAATGGCACCCACGGCCTGACGTGTAAGGTCACATGGTAAGGGACTGAGATAGAACACTCTGGAGCCAGCCTGACAAGCATCCAGCGAGGGCAGTAGAGCGGAGATGCTGATTGGCTGTTGTGGGGGAAATTTGCATACCTGCGTAGTGGTCAACCTAACTTGAAGGTGTACCTGAACAAGAGACCCTAGCTGTTCAAGTGAAGACAAGCATCCAGCAGAGGGCAGTAGAGCAGAGCTGCTGATTGGCTGTTGTGGGGGAAATTTGCATACGTGCATTGTGGTCACCCTAACGTGAAGGTGGTTTGAGGAGGAGCAGGCAATTAATAGCTGATTGCTGTTTTTATGTGTGGCGCAGTGGTTGCTGGTTAAGTGTTTTATTTTTACCTGTATTTAAGTTGGGCAGTTTCTCAACCCTAGACACTACACTTGTAGTGTCCCCCACCCTTCCACCTCCTTTAAACTAAGGGGTAGAGTGAATAACAGGTAAAGCTCTTAACAGGTAAGCTTTCTTTCTTTTTCTTTTTTTATCTAGAGGGGATGGCAGGGAAGGTAGTGCAATGTTTCTCCTGCAGAATGTTTGAGGTGAGGGATGCCGTCAGTGTCCCTGCTGATTTCATCTGTGGAAAGTGCACCCATCTCCAGCTCCTCAGAAACCGCGTTAGAGAACTGGAGCTGGATGAACTTCGGATAATTCGGGAGGCAGAGGTGGTTATAGATAGACGCTTCAGGGATGTAGTTACTCCAAAGAATAAAGATAGATGGGTGACGGTGAGAGGGGCTGGGAGGAAGCAGTCAGTACAGGGATCCCCTGTGGTCGTTCCCCTTAGTAACAAGTATACTATACCGCTTTGGATACTGTTGGGGGGGGGGACTTACCAGGGGTAAGCCATGGGTTACAGGTCTCTGGCACAGAGTCTGTCCCTGTTGCTCAGAAGGGAAGGGGGAGAGGAGTAGAGCATTAGTCATTGGAGGCTCCATAGTTAGGGGGATAGATAGGAGATTCTGTGGGAACAAGAGAGACTCGCGGTTGGTGTGTTGCCTCCCAGGTGCCAAGGTCCGTGATGTCTCAGATCGTGTTTTCGGGATCCTTAAGGGGGAGGGGGAGCACCCCAAATCGTGGTCCACATAGGTACCAATGACATAGGTAGGAATAGGGATAGGGGTGTAAGTCAGGAATTCAGGGAGCTAGGGTGGAAACTTAGATCCAGGACAAACAGAGCTATTATCTCTGGGTTGTTACCCGTGCCACGTGCTAGCGAGACGAGGAATAGGGAGAGAGAGGAGTTGAACACGTGGCTACAGGGATGGTGCAGGAGGGAGGGTTTCAGATTTCTGTATAATTGGGGCTCATTCTGGAGTCGGTGGGACCTCTACAAACGGGATGGTCTACACCTGGACCAGAGGGGTACCAATATCCTGGGGGGAAATTTGCTAATGCTCTTCGGGAGGGTTTAAACTAGTTGAGCAGGGGCTTGGGAACCTGAATTGTAGCTCCAGTATACAGGAGGTTGAGAGTAGTGAGGTCATGAGTAAGGTTTCAAAGTTGCAGGAGTGTACCGGCAGGCAGGAAGGTGGTTTAAAGTGTGTCTTCTTCAATGCCAGGAGCATCCGGAATAAGGTGGGTGAACATGCGGCATGGGTTGGTACCTGGGACTTCGATGTTGTGGCCATTTCGGAGACATGGATAGAGCAGGGACAGGAATGGTTGTTGCAGGTGCCAGGGTTTAGATATTTCAGTATGCTCAGGGATGGTGGTAAAAGAGGGGGAGGTGTGGTATTGTTAGTCAAGGACTGTATTACAGTGGCAGAAAGGACGTTTGATGAGGACTCGTCTACTGAGGTAGTATGGGCTGAGGTTAGAAACAGGAAAGGAGAGATCACCCGGTTAGGGGTTTTCTATAGGCCTTCGAAAAGTCCCAGAGATGTAGAGGAAAGGATTGCAAAGATGATTTTGGATAGGAGCGAAAGCAACAGGGTAGTTGTTATGGAGGACTTTAACATTCCAAATATTGACTGGAAACGCTATTGTTCGAGTACTTTAGATGGGTCCGTTTTTGTCCAATGTGTGCAGGAGGGTTTTCTGACACAGTATGTAGATAGGCCAACGAGAGGCAAGGCCATATTGGATTTGGTACTGGGTAATGAACCAGGACAGGTGTTAGATTTGGAGGTAGGTGAGCACTTTGGTGATAGTGACCACAATTCGATTACGTTTACTTTAGTGATGGAAAGGGATAGGTATATACCGCAGGGCAAGAGTTATATCTGGGGGAAAGGCAATTATGATGCGATGAGGCAAGACTTAGGATGCATCGGATGGAAAGGAAAACTGCAGGGGATGGGCACAATGGAAATGTGGAGCTTGTTCAAGGAACAGCTACTGCGTGTCCTTGATAAGTATGTACCTGTCAGGCAGGGAGGAGATGGTCGAGCGAGGAAACCGTGGTTTACTAACGCAGTCAAAACACTTGTCAAGAGGAAGAAGGAGGCTTATGTAAAGATGAGACATGAAGGTTCAGTTAGAGCGTTCGAGAGTTACAAGTTAGCTAGGAAGGACCTAAAGAGAGAGCTAAGAAGAGCCAGGAGGGGACATGAGAAGTCTTTGGCAGGTAGGATCCAGGATAACCCTAAAGCTTTCTACAGATATGTCAGGAATAAAAGAATGACTAGGGTAAGAGTAGAGCCAGTCAAGGACAGTAGTGGGAAGTTGCGCGTGGAGTCCGAGGAGATAGGAGAGGTGCTAAATGAATATTTTTCGTCAGTGTTCACACAAGAAAAAGACAGTGTTGTCGAGGGGAATACTGAGATTCAGGCTACTAGACTAGAAGGGCTTGAGGTTCATAAGGAGGAGGTGTTAGCAATTCTGGAAAGTGTGAAAATAGATAAGACCCTGGGCCGGATGGGATTTATCCTAGGATTCTCTGGGAAGCTAGGGAGGAGATTGCTGAGCCTTTGGCTTTGATCTTTAAGTCATCTTTGTCTACAGGAATAGTGCCAGAAGACTGGAGGATAGCAAATGTTGTCCCCTTGTTCAAGAAGGGGAGTAGAGACAACCTTGGTAACTATAGACCAGTGAGCCTTACTTCTGTTGTGGGCAAAGTCTTGGAAAGGTTTATAAGAGATAGGATGTATAATCGTCTGGAAATGAATAATTTGATTAGAGATAGTCAACACAGTTTTGTGAAGGGTAGGTCGTGCCTCACAAACCTTATTGAGTTCTTTGAGAAGGTGACCAAACAGGTGGATGAGGGTTAGCAGTTGATGTGGTGTATATGGATTTCAGTAAAGCTTTGATAAGTGTCACTTGACAATAGCTCCTCCACAAACCACCTTCAAGTTAGGGTGTCCACAACGGAGGTATGCAAATTTCCCTTGCAACCGCCAATCAGCAGCTCTGCTCTACTGCCCTCTGCTGGATGCTTGTCTTCACTCGAACAACTAGGGTCTCTAGCTCAGGTACACCTTCAAGTTAGGGTGACCACAACGGAGGTATGCAAATTTCCCTTGCAACAGCCAATCAGCAGCTCCGCACTACTGCCCTCTGCTGGATACTGCAGAAAATACGGAGGCATGGGATTCAGGGTGATTTAGCAGTTTGGATCAGAAATTGGCTCACTGGAAGAAGAGAAAGGCTGGTGGTTGATGGGAAATGTTCAGACTGGAGTCCAGTTACTAGTGGCGTATCACAAGGATCTGTTTTGGGGCCACTGCTGTTTGTCATTTTTATAAATGACCTGGAGAAGGGAGTAGAAGGATGGGTGAGTAAATTTGCAGACGACACTAAAGTTGGTGGAGTTGTGGACAATGCGGAAGGATGTTACAAGTTACAGAGGGACATAGATAAGCTGCAACGCTGGGCTGAGAGGTGGCAAATGGAGTTTAATGCAGAAAAGTGTGAGGTGATTCATTTTGGAAGGAATAACAGGAAGACAGAGTACTGGGCTAATGGTAAGATTCTTGGCAGTGTGGATGAGCAGAGAGATCTCGGTGTCCATGTACATAGATCCCTGAAAGTTGCCACCCAGGTTGAGAGGTTTGTTAAAAAGGCGTACGGTGTGTTAGCTTTTATTGGTAGAGGGATTGAGTTTCGAAGCCATGAGGTCATGTTGCAGCTGTGCAAAACTCTGGTGCGGCCGCATTTGGAGTATTGCGTCCAATTCTGGTCGCCGCATTATAGGAATGATGTGGAAGCATTGGAAAGGGTGCAGAGGAGATTTACCAGAATATTGCCTGGTATGGAGGGAAGATCTTATGAGGGAAGGCTGAGGGACTTGAGGCTGTTTTCGTTAGAGAGAAGAAGGTTAAGAGGTGACTTAATTGAGGCATACAAGATGATCAGAGGATTAGATAGGGTGGACAGTGAGAGCCTTTTTCCTCGGATGGTGATGTCTAGCACGAGGGGACATAACTTTAATTGAGGGGAGATAGATATAGGACAGATGTCAGAGGTAGGTTCTTTACTCAGAGAGTAGTAAGGGCGTGGAATGCCCTGCCTGCAACAGTAGTGGACTCGCCAACACCAAGGGCATTCAAATGGTCATTGGATAGACATATGGACGATAAGGGAATAGTGTAGATGGGCTTTAGAGTGGTTTCACAGGTCGGCGCAACATCGAGTGCCGAAGGGCCTGTACTGCGCTGTAATGTTCTATGTTCTATGCATGGAGAAGCAGCATTTGCATGACATTAACTGGGATCTGTTAATAGTAAAAGATGAACAATTAGTGGTCATGTTTAAACATAAAAGTCTCAAGATCTCATCATTGAGACACCACAACCACACCAATAAAACAACATGGTGCTCAGTGAAACACCAGAACACAAGGGCTGGATTCTCTGCAGCCCAACGCCGAAATCGCGGCCGATGGCGGGGCGGAGAATCCAGTTTGACGCCGTAATCGCGCACAGCGCCTGTTCTGCGACTCTCCGGACACCGAAAATCGGCGTCACCATGGAGTACGTTGCGCCGCCACGGCCACCCTGGTTGGGGGCGGGTAGATCGGAGACCATGGGGGACCTTATAGACAGCCTGGGATTTAATGTGCGGGGGTTGAGGCTCGGGCACGTGGCCGATTGGGGGGGTCTCTTCTTCGGTCTGCCTCCGAGGTCAGAGTCCGCCATGGAGCATTGCGTGGCCGCTGCTAGCCCCCTGCAGGGCTTGGAATTTGTTTAACATTTTTGCAGGAATTTCAGGAGTAAAATGCCACAGTTTTTACGCCAGTGTGTGAACATTCTCAATAATGGAGAATCCAGCCCAACATCTCCCATTTTCAGGGGGGGGGGGGGGGTAGCATTGGCGGCAGGAGCGGGAGGTTCTGCAGGACTCCCAAAATGTAATTTACGCGATGACATTTTCCATTCCAATTGTCCCAGTCCTTACCCATTTGAATCTATTTAAATTGAATTATCAGGCCTTTATGCTCCCCCCCTGTTAGAATGTCCATTCATGATGACATGAGAACACGCCAACGGGACTCACAACAGGTCCACCACGATGTGCAACTGGCAAGCAGAATCTGTGGCGTGCAGATGGGTACATCCCCGGTTTGGGGGGGGGGGGTGGGTAGAGGGTCATGCCTGGGCAGTACCCTCGTACTGTCCGGGGCACTGCATCCTGATACTGCCCCGACACCGCCTCTATGACAACATGGGAACTACCCCTTAACTTTATTTTACTAAGACCCTATGTCAGGGCTCTCCCTGTTGACTCCCTTAATTTTATTTCTTTTACTTTGTCATTATCATTTTTCGTCCATGGATCTTCAATGGACGCATACCTTTAAGTCGAGCAGGGGAAGTGAGGAACCCAAAAGGTGCAAAATAGTACATGTGCTATGAATATTTAGGCTTTGAACAGAAGAACTCAGACTGCATGTCACTCAAGAGATTGGAGGGATTTGGTTTAATTGGTTGGCTGGTGGCCAATGGATTGGACAAGGGCAGTCATCTTCCCGGCAACAGACAGCGATTGGTTCCTGTCAGGTGGGGCTTTCAGAGAACCCAACAGAAAGCCCCTGGATGCTGAGAGGAGAGGTTGTGTGTTGCTCTCTCTCTCTCTATCCCTCCCAAATGTTTCCTGACTGCAGTTTCTGAGTCTGCAGAGAAGTCTCTAAATCCTGATAGGTCTACAATGAAAACCATTATAGACTGAAAGCAAAGACATCCAACTGCAGGCTTAGGCTGAAGAATGATCTAACTGGAAGACATCCACCTGAAACAGAGACTCTTATCCTTTTACTTTTAGTATTATTTTTACACCCTTCTTTCCCCTCTGTGTTTGTCTGTCTTGCGTGTGTGTGGAGGGTGGGATGAGTTAACCAGTTGTATTTCTTGTCTATTTAATTAAAGTTATTGTTATTGATAAAAACTAATTGTGTTTAAAATTACAAACCTGGCCTGTAGTTATTGGGCAGCAAGAGATCAAAGACTTTGGTCATTTTTAAAATTAAGAGCTAATTTCAATTGGGTTGCGGCTCCGGGTCAAATGGGGCTAAAATTGACCGCACACTAGTCCAGGGTGTCATCACATCTAAAAATACGATGGAGAAAGCCCGCCTCCTGGCCGTGGCTCCACTCTGTTTAAAAATGAGAAAATTCCGCCCTAGAATCTAAAGGCAAATAAATCGGAAATCTGAAATAAAATCAGAGCAGGTCCTCCACCATTTAAGGATGTATTTGCCGAGTCAGCTGAGGTCTTTCATTTTGATGAAATGTTCTGCTCTGATTTTTCAGCTGTTTCACTTAAGAAAGCATTACTGTGTTGGTTTTTGTTATCGGGTCTTTGCAATACTGAGCAAGTCTGCTGAACAGCAAGTTCCAGCTGTTTTGAGTAAATGTCTACTTGCAATAAATCAAGAATAGAAAACACAACAATTGAAGCCATGTATGAACACTTGGACGCACAATCAAAACATGTTTCTGCTTCAAATTTTCAGAAAATATTTTAAGAATCCTTATTGAATTCTTCTCACACTCCCACTGTTCCTAGTCATGTATTGCAAGGATCTAATCCTCACTGACATGTCAAGGAATCTCTTACGCACCAGATTCCATTAATGTAAATTTACCCTATGTCATAGGTTAATATATTTATAGGGGGCCCATGAGTAGAAATTGATACGGTTTTCCTCATTCTTTAAGTTTAAAGAAAAAGCCAACATGACTATCAAGCTGACTTATATTGACATCAATGCTGTTGCTAAAAGTAGTGGACTGTGGAAAATGTATCTAATATTGTTCACTTGGACACTACCCACTTTTCCACAATCTCACACAGCACTTTTCCAAATTCCTGTGCTTGAAAAGTGAACACCCAACTTTTTAATCCCTTATGAATAATCATATTCTTTAAATAACTGACCTATTCAGTTCCTAATCTCACATGCCTGCTGCTTGGAAGTTGATGTGACCAGCCTGAACTTGAACTGATATGGTCTCAAACCCCTGACCCCAAGACCCTGATGAAATTATTTACAGTTCATTTCATGGTTATTTCTAGTTTATTTAACCTATCCAATGGGGCCATAGGTGTGGTGGTTCTACTAGCTTGTTTGTACTGAGCTTTAAACATAATACTGCATTGATACAGTGTATGACTTTTTCCTATGACTTTAAGCAAAAAATCCTGATGCACAAGATTTACACAATTTGAAGAGATACAGTGAGTGGGAGTTTCCAGCCCCACCCACCAGCGTCATCTTCCAATCCCGCTGAAGTCAATGGACCTTTGACTGGATCCCCACATCTGCTGCGACGGGACCTGCTATGTCAAGGATGGAAAGTCCTCGCCAATGGAAGGGATTAACCGACCACCTTGCTGCGTGTTTTTCAGCAGGGCAGGCAGCCCGCCAGTGGGATCTAGTGGTCACGCCATTGTCAATGGGATTTCCTGTTGACAGCACCCCTCGTCGCTGGCAAACCCGTGCGCCAGCAAGGGACCGGAATTTCCCATGAACAGCCGGCAAACCCCGTCCAATGTGAAAGTACCTGCATGCACATATTCTAATGTACAACATCAACAACAAATCAGAATCTATGGGAAATGATTCAATTTTTCACGCTATTTGAACAGGAATTACCTACCCGACCTCTAAATAAACATGCTACTTTATGCTGACTATAGTTTGAAGCATAAAATGATAATGAAAGAGTAAAGATAATTACGTTTTTCCAAAACTGGACTGGTTATAATTGTGAAACAATTTCAAGTACAAGGACATTCAGTTCTGCACAAAAGCTACATTAACAGTTTCACAATTAATCCATTTCAATTGAAGTAGCTTGAAAGCACTGTTCCTAATAACTTTCACAATCAGTTTGCTAATCAGCACAAAATGAAATGGAGTCCTGGGTCCGCATTGTTCTGGTGCACTTGAAACAAAATGTTGCACTACTTTGACATCAGTCTTTTCACATTTCCAAGACAGTAACTTCATTGCAGTGTTAATGTAATCTACTTGTGACAATAATAAAGAATATTATTACATGTTCAGCACCAGGTCGTCAATCAAGTAATGTACTTCATGTTATTTTCTTCATCTAAGTCTGCGGAATCCAACCTGAGGCAGTGATTTTACATGTTTTTGGCTGCCACCTCCTGTAGAGTATGTTCGGCAGTAGAATTTATTAGACTTAGAAAATGTTGTGATGCGACTGCACATTTAAGTGGTAACATGATGTTGTATGACCATTCCCCATTTGTTTGTTGTGATGTTTTAGTACAACATTATGACTGCTGTGACATGCACAGAATATTGACTCCTCTCCCACAATGTAGCTTGTTTATAGAAAGGCCAAGTGTGCAGTACAAAATAAATGCAAAGAAGTTAGTGTCATAATATCCACTCATGTATATAATGAGATGCAGACAGGCAGTGATTGACACATAGGATGACCAGTAAGCATACAACACAGCACAGCCAATCACCAGACAGGACACTACCACTAGAAAGCCAGAGGGCACTAGGTTTCCCGCTCTATCGGGACCCAGCTACTGAGACAGTCAGAGTCCACGATCTAGCAAGCATAAATAGCTAGTAAGTCTGGTCAGGCTACTACAAGGTCACTAGTCAGATCAGTATAGTATCGACCGACAGCTGAATATGTACAGCAGTTCATCTAGTTGAATAAAACAGTGTTGGATCTTCTCCTGTGTTAGACGTCTGTTTCTAACTTCCCTGCATCGAGTGCAGTCCACATTGAACCAACCTGCCTAACATATCAGTTAGCATGGCCTGTTGTGCTGCAAACTGTGATATTATAGCAGCTCTAATTGAGAGCACAGTGAGAATGCGCAAGAAGATGTTGGGCGGGATTCTCCATTGGCTGACACGAAATTGGGAAACGCGATTGGGCGGAGAATAGGTTCCGACTCCAAAATCGCGGCGGGCACAAATTTGACGCCAAATCACAATTCTCCATCACCTCGACAACCAAGTCAATGCATTCCGGAACGCATGTACAGGAAACATAGTTTGCACATCATTAGCGGACCTGACCCAGTATTCTCCGGGGCCTTTGCGACTCTCCGCTCCCAATGGGCGGAGTTCCTGATGTGAGGTTCACTTGTGCTTTTCAAAATCATGAAACCAGCGTCATGGCTGCTGAGGGAGAGAGAGGGGATACGGAAAGTGTCCAACATCGCCATAGTTTTCTGACAGTTGTGCCACTGGCTGGGGGGGTTCGGAGGGCTTCTGCTAGGGCTGGGGGACAGCAGGAGGTGGGCTATGGGGTCGGGGTGGACGGGTATGGAACACCATTGCCGCAGCCGGAAAGGCAGCCATGCAGCTGTGCACGCCGCTGACAGCCCACTGGTTGTATAGGTGTCCCCCCAGGCCTCTCTCCGAGGTGATCTCTGACCCCAGCACAACCAGTGCCATCTTGTTAGCTGGGATGAGTGTGCGTGGTGAGTATAATGTGTACATGCGGCTGCCGCCTGTCAGCCTACCGAGTGTCAATCATGGATCTGGTGAATTCCACATGGTTTTTCATTGGAATCGATTGTATTGCACATGGTGCTGGTGCTAGCCCCTCTACAATCGCTGAATCGGTCAAGGTTCGGAGCCAGTTTTGCTGTCGTGAAAGTCCACAAGACCTGCCGCGTCGTCAACACTGAGTCTCAGAAACGAAGAATCCAGTCCGTTAAGTTTATTTCAGAGCTCAAAGAACCTAATTGAAGCATATGGGGTGGGATTCTCCGACCCCCCCGCCGCCGGGTCGGAGAATCGCCGGAGGGGGGCGGCGTGAATCCCGCCCCCGCCGACTGCCTAATTCTCCGGCGCTGGAGATTTGTCGGGGCGGGAAATGCGCCGCGCCGGTCGGCGGCCGCTGGGGGGCCGAGTGGCCGTGATGGGCCGAATGGCCGCCCGTTTATTTGCCGGTCCCGCCAGCGTAAATTAGAGTAGGTGCTTACCGGCGGGATATGGCGGCGCGGACGGCCTCCAGGGTCCTCGGGGGGGCACAGGGGGATCTGGCCCCAGGAGGTGCCCCCACGGTGGCCTGGCCCGCGATCGGGGCGCACCGATCCGTGGGCAGGCCTGCGCCGTGGGGGCACTCTATTCCTACGCCATGGCCGACGCGGAGATGAACCCCCTCCACCTCGCATGCGCTGGGTTGACGCCAGCACATGCTGGCGCTCCCGCACATGCTCCAACACGCGCCAGCCAGCGGAGGTCCTTCGCCGTGGGGCTAAGCCCCTTCCCCGCCAGCCGGCGCGGCGCAAACCACTCCGGCGCCAGCCTAGCCCCTGAAGGTGCGGAGGATTCCGCACCTTTGGGGCGGCCCGACGCCGGAGTGGTTCACACCACTCCTTCCCGCCGGAGAAACGGATATGCATGACTCTGGGTCTCTGGATTACTAGGCCAGTGTCAATACCACTATGCCACTGTCTCCCCTCGTTAATAGTTAATTCTAACTATGTGATATGCTAATGAGACACTAGATACATCATCAATGCTTCATGATCCTGTTCTCTCTTGTAGACCTCATGTCAAGATGAAGTTACTGTAAGATGTTTCTTAATAAAGTTAACATTTTCTTACCTCAGCAGACTCTGCATGTATTCTGTGTTATCACAATGAGATCAAATTTATTACATGGTGGCAACAAGTGAAAGGGCAAATATGGAAAGTTATCTGATATGACTGGAAAGCTCCGAGGAAGTCAGAGTTCTCAATCAAGCAGAAGTATTGCTGAGCGAGTGCCACAGATTTGCCAGATATCGCACCACATCACGTTTCGCTGCAAAATTGTGCAGTGCAAAGCTGAGTATGCGATCACACGCGATTGGTGGCTGTGCAGATGATTTCCTAGTCAGGCAAGGGATCAACAAAGAAGAAGCTGAGTATGAAGAAGTGATGAAAGCTCTTGATGCCACCTTTAATCTGCAAATGTGGAGCTGGCTAATTTTAATAAGCATACCCAACAACAAGGGTAAATAAAGCATGGATACATTTGTCAACACTCTGCATAGACTTGCAGGAAACTGAATATGAAAGCTTACAAGATGAATTAATCAGGGACAGAATTGCTGTCGGAGTCTTGGATGAAGAAGCATTGTCTGACCATTTGAGTGAAGAGATGATTTAACCTTAACCAAGGTGATTCAGCTGAGTAGGCAAGCTGGGGTCAGAAAGTAAAATCGATCAGTGATTTAGACTGACAGGGATAACCATCTCTCAGAAATGTCTTACTCACTGGAGTATGTTAAATTTAAAAGCAGAGAGATGGCTGTACAAAAGCAGGAACAGTGTCTATTAACCGGCCCAGCTAAATTTAATCAATGTGACAGGAAAAAACACAGGTGTGAAAAGTGTCCCGCCAAAGAGGCAGAATGCCAGTTTTGCAGTTTTCTGGCTGTGTGTCGCAGCAAGAAGCCTGTACAGGATTAACAACAAGAAGATGTCAATGACAATAAGATACCTTTTCTTGGTCAGGCCCAGGGGCCGAGTGGAAGTTACTGAAGTGAACATAGAATATAGAACATACAATGCAGAAGGAGGCCATTCGGCCCATCGCATCTGCACTGAGCCACTTAAGTCCTCACTTCCACCCTATCCCTGTAACCCAATAACCCCATCTAGTTATATCCTAGTAGAGAAGACCAAGACACACTTTAAGTTAGACATAGGTGGAACATTTTCTGTTCTTTCTGATGCTGAACCATGGTTGGAGGAAGGTTCTCTCCAGTTATCATGCTAAGAACTACAAGGGCCAGGAAATATAAAGCTCGGGTTCATTGGACAACTCAATGCAATTCTTCAATTGACCGTCAGTAATCATTTCAAAGAATGAAAGAATGAGAACGTGGATTATTATTATTTAAATTGAGAGAGACTGCAGAAAGCTGTAGCACAATAGGGACTGGGACATCCTTGTTCATGAAAGTAAAGAGGTGTTGCTGCAACTGCACAATGTACTAGTGAGGCCACATTTAGAATATTGTGTCCAGTTTTGGTCCCATTATTTAAGGAAGGACATTGGAGGCAGTATAGAGGAATTTTACTGGGATGATCCCAGGTATGGAGTGACTGCCTTATGAGTAAAGATTAAACAGGTTGGGTCTATACTCCCTGGAGTTCAGAAGAATGAGAGATGGTATGATTGAAATATATAAGATTCTTAAGGGGTTAGTCAGGGTAAATGTTGGGAGGATATTTCCACTCATGGGAGAGTGTAGGATCAGAGGGCATAGTTACAGAATAAGGGGTGTTTATTTAAGACGGATTTGAGGAAATCTGTCTTATATCTGAGAAATCACTGGTACTTTGGGCTGAATTTTATATATCCCGACGTGCTTGCATAGGGTGGCGGGGGTGGGGGTGGGGGGTGGGGTGACAAGTAAAATAAAGTGGGTGCCTAGCGCGCAATTTTCCCGCACCCCCCCGAGCTCACCCCCATGATATGCAAAAATGGGCATATTCAAAGAAGTAGTCAAGGGTCAATTAGGCTTGTTATGAAGGTTTGATGCTGATAATAGGTTGTGCACACTGCAAAATGGGCAGCTGGGCAGGAGTGGGCAGCCCGATGTATTAGAAAGCTCTTCTAAAGGTGGGAATGAAGTGGCTGGTTCACTCTTCGAGGGCTGCTCCGATTGTGGGACGGGACCCCGAAGATCGAACCCCACCCCTACCCTCCTACTCATCCACAGCCTTAAGCCTATCCTCTCTCCCACATGTCCCCCTCCCCCTGACCTACCCAATCCCTCCCTGCCCAATTAAATAGTTCACCCCATTAAAGGGACACACTCACAACACTAACGCATTTACATAGTCCCTTAAATATGGAGACCATTTACTATGCATAATAACTGTGGAGATTGTCTCTCTGGTATTAACAGAAATCCAGCAACACACCCTTCTAAAAAACTCAGGACGCGATTTACTGGCCGCGGCCCTCCGGAATCATCGCGGGACGCAGCCAGTAGATCCCAGCAGAGGCTTCCCCACAGGATTCCTGACAGCCGTTACACCTTGCAAAAGCTTACCAGATCTCACGAGACATCGTGACCTGGATCCCGCACACAATAGGCGGGACCCAGTCTCGCACTGTTAAATGAGTTTAAAAACCCACTTAACCGGGCTGATGCCAGATGGAACGGCCACCCTGCATTTATCAGCCTTACCGAGGAGACCCCAGCTGGCTGCCTGTCAGCCCTGGTCCCCACAAATGGGGATCAGATGGAATGGACTTTGGGGCTTTTCCCAGGCAATTGGAGGCACCTGGTTGGCTCCAGGCAGGATGGCACTGCGGCACTGTTGGTGCCACCTAGGCAACTTAACACTGCTAGCTTGGCAGTGCCAGGGTGTCCAGGTGGTACTGCCAGGCTGGCAGGGATACTGCCAGGGTGCAAGGTTGGCAGTGCCAAGCTGCCAGGCTGGCCTGGGTGTACCATGCCCTTGTGAGGTGGGGTGCGGGGTGGCTCGAGGACCACCGTATAGGTGAATTGAGGGGTTTCGGGGATCGCATTGGGGGGTCGAGAGATCGGGGCGTCATTTTAAAATGGCATCCTGATCGCTTCCTGCACTGAGGACCTCTACTCATCAGGACCTGCAGGAAATCACACGACGTGCAGCCTTAGTGGGTCACACCAGGGCCCAAAGCGCCGGGAACAGCCTCGCTAATCCCGCCCAGAATGGACTCTGAATTTGTTGGGTTCGATCGCACCCATTGTCCTTCAGATCTTTCTTGAGTTGCCTGAATTGTAAATGATCCTTGGTTTCTGCCTCTAGTATCTCATTCTTCTGTAACTGACCTGCTTCCTAATTCACTATATCGCCATGTGAAGGATCTTTCAAATGATGGGTTCTCACCAACCTTGTAGATAGCAGTTTGTATACCTGCGCACATTGTGCCTTGAAAAAGCAGACAGTCATGAATCAGTTGTATCTTGTTTATCATGCTATTGAAATAAAGTTATGTTGTGTGTTATTAGTATATCAAAGAATTACTACATTTATTTTAAAGGTTCAAGGCCATTATTTGCAATAATGGAGACAGACGTTTAATGCAAATACAAGTGCGTTTTCCATTGTTGACTGTTGTACATTTTATCGAATGAATGCCACAATTACACAGGCGTGTCCTCAAAGTGATCCATGAGCTCAGAATTTGTGAGTGTGTCTGTTAAAGCCCTCTTTTAATTTATGAGTGGTTCAAAATAAGAATAACTCAGCAGACAGGTTTTTGTCTTTAGCAAGAAAAGAGTTTGTTTATTACATAGCTACTACTGGAAGTTACATATTTAAAAGTAATAAAGTTATTACCTAAAATGCAGATACAAATATTAAAATGCAGATAAAAGAAAAAAGGCATTTCAAGATGAGGGGCGGGATTCTCCATTCAGCGACGCCTGTATCGCAAAACCCGATAGGGTGGAGAATCACGCGTGAGCCGAAAATCAAGGATGCCGCCGGGCACCCAACAGAATGCCTTGCTCCGGTGCCTTGACAGCGGCGTGAATGCGTTCTATGCCGCATGCCGGCGTGGACATGCAAATTGTACAGTAAATTGTACAGTAGGGCAACATTGTAGCACAGTGGTTAGCACAGTTGCTTCACAGCTCCAGGGTCCCAGGTTCGATTCCTGGCTTGGGTCACTGTCTGTGCGGAGTCTGCACATTCTCCCCGTGTCTGCGTGGGTTTCCTCCGGGTGCTACGGTTTCCTCCCACAGTCCAACGATGTGCAGCTTAGGTAGGTTGGCCTTAGTGTCCAAAAAGGTGGGGTGGGTCGCGGGGATAGGGTGGAGGTGTGGGCTTGGGTGGGGTGCTCTTTCCAAGAGCTGGTGCAGACTCTATGGGCCAAATGGCCTCCTTCTGCACTGTAAATCCTATGAGTATGACTCTATGACTATGAAATGTTGTTGGAATATCATTAATGGGCCCACCCGATATTTATTCTCTGAGGCTTCCCACGATGCTACTTCTCAGTCAGTAGGAATTCACTTGGCAGGGTTCACTTGTGGTATTTAAAATCGGAAAACAGGCGCCGGGATTGCTGAGGGAGAGAGACGAGGTCGGACACGTTCACAGAGATGCGACCGTGAGCGGCCAGTCCTGCCGCTGGCTGTGGGGGGGGAAGCATATGCCAGAGCTCGGGGGGGGGAATAGCAGGGAGGTGACAGGGCTGGGCCGTGGGTCAGGATGCACAGACCATCACTGCTGCGGCCTGCAGGCCAGACATCTTGCTGCTTAGCCCCTGACCGCCCACTGTGGCTCACAGTTGTGCAGAGCGACACAAGCCGTACAGTTGCCCCCATTTCCGCCACTCCCCATCCCCACCACCCACAATTATGCCATTGCCCCTGGCACTCTGTCCTCCACACTGCACCCTTGGCACCATCGGTGCCTGGTACCCACCTGCCAGCAGGGGTGCTGGTGACTAGGACTACCCATGCCAGCGGTACGCTTGGCAACCCTGTCCGGCACCCTCCTATAGCATCTGTGGGCATTTCCCTTGGGTGGGCCGAATGGCCTCCTTCTGCACTGAAGGGATTCTATGAAAACCTGACACAAATGCTTCTGGTGTTCCTTCTCTGTTTTGAAGAGTGAAAAATTATCTGCAAAGTACGATGGATCAGGAACATTTGACAGGTTCAGTAATACTGATAATCGAAAGTGCATCCTCACAAGATTTTACTTACAATGATGTGATTGATGATTTTGTGAAGGAAAAGTACAGAAGAAAAGATATCTAATCTGCCATGCATTGCAAACAAATGATGAAGCAAGAAAATCTGTCCCTCTACCATGTTCTCCAGTCTAAAATTCTGTTTTTCAAAAGAGAACACATGCTGATCTGATATAATAGCTGCTGGTCACAGGCAGACAGTTATAACTGGTGAGTGACCTCCATCCCTTATCACTCTTTACTGGCCTTTGTTGATTCCCAAATTTCTATATCCGTCAGTCTGGCCTCAATAAAAGTCGAGATGGATTTGCAAGTATAACAAAAGTTATTTTATTCAGCTTGCAAGCTACCTAGTCCACAGTGATACAGATAACATGTTGCTTTCTGCAGCCCCGGGAACTAAGTGAATGTCCCAGGCAAAGAGATCAGTACTGATACATTCAAATGGCATCAAGTTTCACATACTCGACACCCATAGGTCATCCTATGTCCCTCCTGACTTGTTTGATCTATTCTGATTGGCTCACTTCCAATCCCTTTCTCCGGCCCCTATCAATTCAGCATCACTCTCATAGACACACCTCTTCCTGCTTTTTCCCATGCGGTCTAAAATCCTTTGTCTCTACTTGCCAGAATCAAAGTGGCTTATTTCTACATTACATTAACTAATATCTCTAAAGTAACTATTTTATATCACATTCGTCATTCCCTCCTTTTATCATTCCATGATAACCGAACTATCCAATCCATAGCTACGGTTCCTCATCTAAAAAGATCCGTCGCTGCATTTCCAATTCCTGTCTTAACCCCCCTTCATCTGCTTCACCCTCATGGATTTTAACAGTTAAATTTTTTTTTTTGTTAAATTTTACCCATCACACATTTAAGGATGACCAGGCCCACAAAGATGCAGCCGATAGCTACCACTAGATACATGGCCATATTTATCAACCAGTCCTTCCAACCTCCAAATCCCCAGTTACCCCAAGAGCCAGGATCCTGCATTCTGTCCAGGTGATCCCGTATGTGATCCATAAATTTAGTGATGTTATCCTGAACTCCCATGATACACTTGCCCTGCACTATGGCGCATACCCCACCCTCACGGGCCAGAAGATAGTCAAGAGCATACCGGTTCTGCATTGCAAACAACCGTAGCTGAGACAATTCCTTGGTTATTGCCCCGAGGGCTCCCAAGGTTTACTACCCGGGTTTTCCTCAGTTTGCCCTTTAACTAACTTAAGTGTATCTCCCGGTAACCTACGTTCTAGCTGTACTTCCCTTCTCATACGCCCATCCTCTCTCTAGTCCCTTTCACTTCCTCATAGCCTCTTCCTACGCTCTTCTGACAGCCTGATATTACCTTTATTGCACCACTCTTAACACATCCAAAATCGAATTTACATGTATTCCAAAAACAAGGCAATGTCCATATAATGTTCCCTTCCCATCGCCGGGACCGGTGCAACTGCTTCATGACTCCTGCATTCTCCTTAACTTTGATGACCTTCCATGAGTCGATACCATGTCCTCGTATATGGGGGCAGCGAAGAACATCACCTTTGCAGAGGTGATGTAACCTTGTAGATTGGTTGGGGCTACACAGATACATAATATTCCCCTTTTCCATGTCCATCGCCAATAACACGCCAAGCGAAGTGAGGCCAAATATCATACAGACGATGCGTAGCCACTCCATCATGCTCCACACCTGTAAAATAGCACTGGAGAAGGGAGGCAGGTTAGTATCCGACCTTTTACAGTAGTGGAGATGGACTCAATTTACAGTGATGTAGGTGGACCCAAGCACTTCGCCCCTCCACTTTAACTGCTGTGGGGGTGGTAAGGAGAACTTGGAAGGGCCCGTCCCATCGCGGCTCCGACCCCTTCCTAGTCCAATTTTTGACCATGACATAACTACCGGGCTGGACTGAAAGTGAGCTAGGTACTGGGGGCGATGGCTGGTGAGCCGCGCGGACCTGGCCATGGAGTTCCTTGAGCACTTGCGTGAGGGCTAGAACATAGGTGGTCATCTCTTCAGTCATCTGATGAAACTGAACCAGTCTGGGAACCTGCAGGCTCCAGGGAGTTCTAAGAGGCCTGCCATAAAGAATCTCGGCGGGAGAGAGCCGGGCCGGTCCCGCAGGTGTAACCCGCAGCTGGAAGAGGGCAACGGGGAGCAACTTAAGCCATGTCAGTCCCGTGTCTGCTCTTAATTTAGCCAATTTAGTTTTGAGGGTCTGATTGTGTCTCTCAACCAACCCGGCCGCCTGCGGTCTATAAGCACAGTGTAACTGCTGGCGTATGCCCAACTGGGAGCAAAACTCCTTGTTAATTTGTCCAATAAAATGAGGCCCATTATCAGAACTTAACTGAGCTGGTATACCGTACCGGGGAATGATTTCCCTCATCAAGACTTTAACCACAGTAGCAGCTTTATTATCGATAGTCGGATACGCCTCAACCCATCTGCTGAACACATCCACAATGACCAAAACATATTTATAACATTGACACCTTTCCAACTCAATGTAATCCATTTGGAGCGTCTCAAAGGGACCACTGGGCAACGGGGTTTGCCCCATCCCACAAGGGATACCTTTTCCGGTGTTATATTGCTGACAAATCAAACACCGATTACTGATACTTTGGGCCAACCCCTGCATTTTAGGGTGCCACCAAGTGTCCAGCAACAAATCACTAGTCCCTCGAGCCCCACAATGAGTTGCAAAGTGTACACATTCAATGACCCATAAAGCCAGCACATCAGGCGTGGTCCATAAAGAGGAAACAGAATCATATGTACAACCTAACCATTTCCACATTTGTTTATCACTCTCAGGAGCGTCCTCCTGTAACCTTATGACATCTTGGATGGTTGGCATTGACTTGTCAGAAGCAGACATATTTATAGTAGATCGTTTAGTCTGACTTAACATCTTAGGCACCATCACTTGCTGAATTTGCGCGGCTGTTCGCGCTGCACAATCTGCTCGTTCATTACCAACGTCAACTGGGGTTGTACCATTCGTGTGGGCAGCGCATTTAATAACGGAAATCTGCGCGGGCATAAGGAGGGCCTGCAGTAGGTCATTAACTAAACCCCGGTGGGATATTTGACCACACATAATCATGTCAGGTTGTTCTGACGAAATGTCACTCAAATCGCCCCTTATTGTGGTAGTTTCCTGAATCAAGGCTAAACAGTCGTGGCCAGGTGCGTCTTCATGGACAGGGGGACCACTAAGAAAACAGGCTGGATTGATAGTGTTACAGTATTTAAATGTCAGACGTGGATTGTTCAAAAGGTATATCTCATACCTATTCTGACGAGCTGCGGTATGATGCTGAGTCTGCAGTTGCCTCAGTAGTGCGATGACCGAGTGGGAGCTATACACCGTAATATCCTGTTGGAGGGTGAGAGCATGTAACGGCTATGCGATGGCATTGATTGAACGTAAATCCTGTACTAATCGGTACTGGTCTGGTTTGGCTGGTTTAGGCACAGCAAGTATGGGGGTGTTACATTCTGATTGGCAAGGGACCAAAATACCCTGTTTCAACAGCTCTTGAATTAATTTATCTATTGATGGAGCAGCTTGAGATTTCAGGGGGTATTGTCGAATGGAAGGTAGCTTTACATGATCCTTAATCATCACCTTAATAGGTGTAACATTTGTCTTTCCCACTTGTGATGGGTATTCCGCCCAGACCTGTGGATTGACATATTCCAACACATCATGTCCCCTGTGATGCTGCAGTCGAGTGTTAATCGTTTCAGGGATCTCAAAATATTTTATGGTAGTGCCGTCCGGCATGGCTTGAAGTGCGTAGTCTGTTGGATCCGAATGATCCACTGCCCTCCTGACCATTCGCCCCATATCCCTGGCATGGTACTGGTCATGGACCTGACGTGTAATATGAGGGCTTACCGAAGCTGACTGTGGCCATAAATGTGGTGATATTGTAACAAAATCGGCTGTACCTTCTTTTCCCGTGACTGTGGCTGTAACCTTGACTGGCCATTCGGTCTCAAGTAATGGCCGGTATTTGTCCTCCAACTCCCTGTTTCGTCCAGTTCTGTCATAGGCCAGGGTAACGTGATGCAGTGACTGTTCAACGTCTAACGTCCACCACTGGGGGGTGATAGAAATATAGCACTGTTGTCTCATCCTCCATGATGTAACCGTTACCCCCTCATCTCCGCATTCTAGCTGTAGCTGGAAGATACACAGTAAATCTCGGGCCAACAAGTTACAGTCCAATCCAGTAGTCACTACAACCTGATGCTCTGCAGACTTATTCTCGTAAGTGACTGTCACAGGTTGAGAAATAGGATACTCACACACCTGTCCTTGGAACCCTGACAATTGCTGCGTGTGGTCGGATAATGGTAATTTAAGTGCTGATTGCACAGAAGACATGGCTGCCCCGGTGTCGATTACAAATGAGTGATGTTGATCTCCTATCTGCAGAGAGATAATAGGTTCCCTGTCCGATTGGAGAGTCCTTATGGCTAAATTAGCTAGTCAATCCTGTGTTGGGAAAGGGTTTTCCTGGGAGAAGTCAGTGTATCTCGTCTGTCCTCCCCTTGGTGGGTACCCTCTCCTGTGGGTCGGATAATCTCCTTCTACTGCCTGTCTTTTAAAGGGGCATTCCTGTTGCCAGTGATCTACACGGCCGCAATTAAAACATGCATTGCTCCCTCTATTTCTGCCCCGTCCTCTTCTTCCAGTAGACCAACGGCCCCTCAGAGGGGGCTGCGGTTGTAGAGCTATTGATTCATTCGGTGGGCCATAAAAAGGGGGTGAGGGTCCCTGTGGGTGGGTTTGGTATCCTCCTCTTCGCTGATCCACCCACCCAAAGTCACTATATTGGGGCTCCTGCTGGTAAACTACCATTTCTGCCGCTTGTTGGGGTCGCAGATCATCCTTTTTCATTACATACTCAGTCTTAACCTTTGTAACTGAGCCTCCTTCTTGGCCTACACCATCCTTCCAATAAAATCTGACTGCCCTTGCCATCTGGGAAGGGTCGTTCTCTGTCCAATTCGTGTTATTACATTTCACAGCAGTAACCACAGAAGGTGGGTAGGCAATGCATTAACATAGCACAATATTGAGGGGAATTCTGACCATTTTGATACAGCAAATCGCCTGACTGCCCCCGGTAGATTTCATTAAAATGCTCCAGAAATTCCTCTGGCTCTTCAGTCTTCTTCGGTTTTAGGTCTAAGATAACAGAAAGATTTATGGGCCTTTGAAATGTGCTATTCAACGCATTCAAGATCTGTGTCCTTCTATCGTCGTCTAACGCATAGGCCTGCTGAAGTGCGGCATGACTAGCATAATTCAGGTGGTTAAGATAATTGCAGTACTCTGCTGGGGTTAAAATCTGCTGGACTAGGGCCCAGAGGTCCCTTAAATCAGCTTGATAAATTGAGATGGTAGTTCTCAAGGAATCCATGAAGGCAGCAGGAGATTTTTTCTATTTGGGATTGTAGACATAATAGCCATCATCTCACTGGGTGTCCATGGGAAGTAAACGTCTATCGTGGGGTTCGCTCCCACAGTCACTGCGTCGGGGTTTCGCACCTTCCTAATCGGTAACTGTCTCCGAATGTCACCAGGGGGCACTCTAGCTATTTCCCCTGGTTGTTCCAGGACTTCAACATCTCTCCCTGTCACTAGGGGAGTTCTTTCTCTTCAAAAGAATGTTTCAGCTTCCTTTGTTCCCGAACCTTGTGGTTTCTGCTTAGTTTGGAGAGACTTAGGTGATATGCTTACTTTTCCAAATTATTGAATTTTTCTTTTTCTGTCAATTCAAGGCCAGCCATTGAACTACGTAGCTCATCTCTTGTTTGACCCGCGTCTTTCCTCTACTTGCGCTTTTTTAAAAAACTTAAAAATGTTTGAAAATTCAAATTGAATTACTGCAACTTGCAAGCTTAGCTCTGATCTCAACTCAGAACTAAATTTACAATTTGCTTAACACAAACTTGTATAACATTTACAACTTAATTATTTCTTTATCTTAACAATTTTTCTTTTAACAAGTTTTTTTTTCTTTTACATACACATAAGTATTAGCAAAATCAACTATCATCTCCAGATTTACACTTTTTAAAATGGTGTCCATGATCTTCTTTAAGTTTCTATTAATCTCCAGATAAAATGAGATAAACCTTATTTCAAGTAAGTAAAACTTAAGATTCTGGCAATTTCAATCAATTGCTTTCGAAAACAATAACTTTTATCAAAGAGGTGGAGAAACCCACTGGTTTCCTTTAATTAATTCAAAACGTAACTTTGCTGGTGTTCACTGACTCAAAGGAAAGGTATCCGATTACACTACAGACTGGTGCTGTTATCTCAAGGCCTGAGTGAGAAGCACTATCTGTCTTTAACTTTGCCTGCTGCTGTTAACCCTTTGAGAGACTTCTGCTTCAACCAATATGCAGCATTCCCCACAATCTCAACTAGTCCTCGGAACTGCGTTTTTCGCCAATACAGTCCAAGGAGACAATTTTAGCTTAATCAACTATATATTTAAAACACTCACACATAGAGTTGAACCATCTTCAGATTTAAAAACAGTTATACTGGACTGAACCTTCAGTACTGAAGTCCCATCAGCCCCTGAACCCATATAATAGACTGAACCTTCATTGCTGAAGTCCCATCAGCCTCTGAACCCTTATACTTGGAATTGAATCATCATTTGAGATGTCACATCAACCCAAAACCCTAACCCAAGCCGAAACAACAATATGAAATCCCATCAATTAAATTGCTAATCCCCAGACTGACCTGTGATTTCGTCGAGGCGGTCTTTCTGTGCCAACCACGAGTGACCAGACTAATCAGACGATAAGAAGAGGGGAACAATCAATGCGCGGTCATTTTCCAGTTCTACATTGAGGGCCCTCGTTCCCCATCCTCCTGTTCATAATCAGTCTAATTCTGATTTCGCAGTTGGACCAGGATCGCTCTGAGAAATCCCGGTTTTCGGCACCAAATGTTGATTCCCAAATTTCTTTATCCATCAGTCTGGCCTCAATAAAAGTCGAGATGGATTTGCAAGTATAACAAAAGTTATTTTATTCAGCTTGCAAGCTACCTAGTCCACAGTGATACAGATAACATGTTGCTTTCTGCAGCCCCGGGAACTAAGTGAATGTCCCAGACAAAGAGATCAGTACTGATACATTCAAATGGCATCAAGTTTCACATACTCGACACCCATAGGTCATCCTATGTCACTCCTGACTTGTTTGATCTATTCTGATTGGCTCACTTCCAATCCCTTTCTCCGGCCCCTATCAATTCAGCATCACTCTCATAGACACACCTCTTCCTGCTTTTTCCCATGCGGTCTAAAATCCTTTGTCTCTACTTGTCAGAATCAAAGTGGCTTATTTCTACATTACATTAACTAATATCTCTAAAGTAACTATTTTATATCACATTCGTCACCTTCAGATGGTCTCTTCTCTTCTGGACAAAGAACGGATCCTGGCAGACTGTTGTCAGCAAAGCCACTGACATTATATTGGACTGGATACTCCACTTCATTGGAGTATTTGCTCCTACACAGGACTTTTTCGAGCTCATTCAGTGCTGCACTGGCCTGTGTTGTGCTGCAGTCACATCAGCGACCGATTTCTCCATCCTGTTGCTCATCCAGTTCATGTTTGCTGCCTCAAGATACACAGATCGCAATATTGACCATTTCTACTGACATGCTGACATGGTAGGCTTGGATTTCAATGCATCAATTACATTACAGGTTGTTGTTGACATAGATTAAAGAGCACTACAGAGGTCTGCCACTTCACCGCGAGGTGGGGTGTGGTATAGGGTCCCCGCAAAGCAGGAGAGGAAAGGCCCCCCAGAGCTGTAAGTCCGTCTCTGCCTCCGTGTCACTTTTCAATCACAGCTCATAGTTGATTTTTGTACTCTTTGATATGTCGCCTGTCCGTTTAGTGAGGAGTTTGTGTCACTCAGCTGCTAACACCCCTGCCTCTGAACCAAAAGCAACAGCTTTAGGACTTGCTGGCCTTGGAAAGACTATTTAAAATATGGTTCAATCTACAGATAATTAGCGTACTAAGCCTCCCAACATTCACCCACTATACCCCACGAGGCAGGAAAAAGCGTGTGTGTGAAGTTACAACCCAAAGAAGTGCCTTCCGGGTGCAGCTATACTTCACAGAATGCTCAATCATATATAGTGCTATGGTGCCATATAGTCTGTTCTCAGTTCCCTGTGTCTACCTGACCCATAAATGAGGATGTTTTAAACAATGACAGAGCATTCACTGGTGAAATCCAATTATCCATTCCTATGGCAAGCATGAAGGAGCCTGATTAAAACGTACAGAATTTGTATTTGAAAAGCATGAACAAAGGGATTGAAATGGATTTTAATGTGGAAGACACAATGATTTATCTCTTGAGCTCTTGCTTATTGTTGCCTGTCTCTCCCTATGACTGAATGAGTTGATACAAAGAAAGGGGAAATTACACATTGCTTGGTACTTCAGGTACTGTAAATAGGTTCCTTGCATCACTCTGAACAGACACATTGGAAACTCAAACAAGGGTAACATTTAAAATGAGGAAATTCTACTGGTTCTTAATACACAATTTATAAGAACATAAGAAATAGTCCTCAACAATTATATGAAAATGTGTCAGACCTGTTGCACCTTTCATAAGATAGGGGTTTCTTATAGATACAAGGGCTGCATTTTTATTCAATCATTAAAGTCAAATGCGGGCGTGCTTTGAAAATCATATAAGTCACATGGCATATCCATCTTCTGTTGCCTTCGTGACATCCTGGAATTTTTAAAGGGAGGGTGGTGGTGTGGGGGCTTTTGGGGATAGGGCAACACACATTCTTCCAAGCAAGCTGTGATGCACGATCAATCACTACTGAAGCGAGATTGTAGTCCAATTGAAGGCTTTAATGAACCAGTAGTTACCCCAGCAGCTCTGGTACAGAATGACTGCTGTGGGTGAAACACAGACTCTTATGCTCCACCTGCTGGGCGGAACCAGCAGGCAGGTTCTACCACTCATACTACAGTATAAGGTACATCCCACCTAGGTACCATGATACCACTAATATAGCCTACCACATTCACCCCCTGTTTAAAAAAGAGTCCGGCGGGGGTGGTGGCCTTGCTTTTACAGTGGTAGAGGTTATAGCGGTACCCTTTGGTGCCTTTACACGCAATACTCATATTTACAGACAATTATTTACAAGTTCATTTTACAATGAAACTATCAGCCGGTCTGGGGCCCTGGTCATCCTCTGCGATCGTCGCAGTCCCAGCGGTGCTGCTGGCGTCGGCTCGGGCATCCGCGGCTCTGGCAGCGTGTCGTCTTCAGCTTCATTGCATCCGGATGGGGCCAGTAGGAGGACGGATCCTCCTGGGAAGGGGGCTGCGGTGGTGTGCGCCGGTGATAAAATGGTTGGGGTTGGTGGGGGGGGGGGGGGGGGGGATGAGTGTGGGGATCCAACGGGGGTCAGATCCTGGAGGGAGACCATGTCTTGTCGGCCGTCGGGGTGCGCCACATAGGCGTACTGGGGGTTAGCATGGAGGAGACGTGGCCCTGGAATATGGAGGTGGCAGCGACCGCTGGCCGCGCGGGGCCCGTGTAGATGTTTGTGGTTGCGGTCCGCATCCGCCGCTGGAGACCGCAGCCACCGTTCGAGCCTGACATACCCCCACGAAATGGCCCTTTTTGTCGCATCCCTTGCAGGTGGATGCGTGGGCCGGGCAGCGCTGGCGGGGGTGCTTGGCCTGCCCGCAAAAGTAGCAGCGGAGCCCCTCGGGGTTGCCAGGCTGCCTTACAGCGCAGGCCTGTGAGGGAACGGGGGAAGTCTCAGGGTCGGTCGCGGCGGGTTTCCACGCTGCCCAGGGGGCTGCCCCGCGGTAGGGAATGTACCTGGAGGCCATGTCCAGGGAGCCTGCAAGGGCCCGTGCCTCCCTGAGACCCAGGGTGTCCTTGTCTAACAGGCGCTGCCGAATTTGTGACGAAAGCATACCTGCCACGAAAGCGTCCCGGACTAAGAGTTCCGTGGGTTCGCTCGCCGAAACGTGCGGGCAGCCGCAGCTTCTTCCCAGCACCAGGAGTGCACGGTAGAATTCCTCCAGCGATTCCCCAGGGGTTTGTCACCTTGTTGCAAGCAGGTGCCGGGCGCAGACCTGGTTTACCGGGCGAATATAGTGTCCTTTTAGCAGCTCAATTGCTGCATCGAAGTCATCCGCTTCCTTGATGAGGGTGTAAATCTCCGGGCTCACCCTTGAGTGCAGGACGTGCAGTTTCTGCTCTCCTGTGGGTGCGTTTTCGGCCGTCTCGAGATACTCTTTAAAGCACGCCAGCCAGTGCTTAAAGGTTCCCGCTGAGTTCGCCGCGGGGGCTAAGTTGCAGACACTCCAGCTTGATTCGGAGCTCCATCCTTTCTTCTTAAAATCTAGCTTATTAAATTGATGCACGATCAATGACCACTAAAGCGAGGTTGTAGTCCAACTGAAGGCTTTAATAAGTTAGATGTTTCCCCAGCAGCTCAGGTACAGAATGAGGGCTGCTGGGGCGGCACGGGTTCTTATACTCCGCCTATCAGGGCGGAGCTATTATATACTCTAGCCAATAGAAAGCATACAGTTTCCACCAATGGTGCTTTAGCCTATCAGGTACCATAATACCTATAATACCACACCCGCATATCTGAAATGCTCAACCAGATAGCACAATACAAGGTTTTCTCCACAGTAGACCTTAAATCAGCCTACCACCAGCTCCCCATTCGCCCGGACGACCGCAGGTACACTGCATTCGAAGCAGATGGGCGGCTCTACCACTTTCTATGGGTTCCCTTTGGTGTCACAAATGTGGTCCCGACGGCACTCACCATGCTGAAAGGGGTCTACATTCGACCCATAAACCAAGTCTACGCACGCCACCAACTCGCGATGCGACGGCAAATCCATGGAGAATCGCTGGACGAGTTCTACAGCGCGCTGTTGATATTGGGAAGGAACTGCAACTGCCCGTCGGTGAGCGCAAACAAACATACGGAGCTCCTAATCAGGGATGCTTTTGTGGCAGGTATGACTTCTTCTCAAATTCGCCAGCGGCTGCTAGAGAGAGACTCATTAGGACTCACAGAGGCACGGGCCCTTGCGGCCTCCCTCGACGTGGCCTCACAAAATGCCCACGCCTATGGCCCCGACCGCGCGGCAGCCCCTTGGGCTCCATGGACCCCCGTTGCGACCGACTCCCCGGCACCCCCCACCCCTCCGCAAGCCTGCGCGGCCAGAGCACCAGACCATCCGGGTGGGCCCCGCTGCTATTTTTGCGGGCAGTTGAAACACCCCCGGCAGCACTGCCCGGCCCGCTCGGCCATCTGTAAAAGCTGCGGCAAAAAGGGGCACTACTCAGATGTGTGCGATCCCGGGGGGTCGCCGCTATCTCCGGGGGAGAAAGGGGACAGCAGACTCAACCCCCCCAACGATCCATGTGCGGCCAGCGGGCGCCGCCATTTTGAGTCCCGGACACCATGCGGGGAGAATGGGCGCTGTCATCTTGTGACCCCCCCCGGCCACGTGCGATCCATGGGCGTGGCCATTTTGTCCGACCCGACCGCGTGCGATCCATGGACGCCGCCATCTTGGCTGATAGCCAAGGACCCCAGCATAGACGACTCCACGGGGTCTGAAGAACACGCCCCGATGCAACAACCACGACTGGCTTCGGTGACCCTGGACCAGTCGCGGCCCCGGACGCTCCAAACGGCAACGACAACGGTGCTGGTCAACGGGTACGAGACGCCATGCCTGATCGACTCTGGGAGCACGGAAAGTTTTATCCACCCGGATACGGTAAGACGCTGTTTTCTTTCCATTCGTCCGAGCACCCAAAAGATTTTCCTGGCAGCGGGATCCCATTCCGTAGAGATCAAAGGGTTCGGCATCGCGAACCTAACGGTGCAAGGGAGGGAGTTTAAGAATTATCGGCTTTATGTCCTTCCCCAACTCTGCGCTCCCACTCTCTTGGGGTTAGATTTCCAATGTAACCTCCAGAGCCTAACGTTCCAATTCAGTGGCCCAATACACCCACTCACTATCTGCAGCCTCGCGACCCTCAAGGTTGAACCGCCTTCCTTGTTTGCGAACCTCACCCCGGATTGCAAGCCCGTCGCCACTAGGAGCAGACGATACAGTGCCCAGGATCGAACGTTTATCCGGTCTGAAGTCCAGCGGCTGCTGAAGGAAGGCATGGTCCAGGCCAGCAATAGTCCCTGGAGAGCACAGGTGGTAGCTGTGAAGACCGGGGAGAAGCAGAGGATGGTCGTAGACTATAGTCAGACCATCAATAGGTACACGCAGCTAGATGCGTACCCTCTCCCCCGCATATCGACATGGTCAATTGGATTGCACAGTACAAAGTCTTTTCTACCGTGGACCTCAAGTCCGCATACCACCAGCTCCCCATCCGCCTGAGTGACCGCAAGTACACGGCTTTCGAGGCAGACGGGCGGCTCTACCATTTTTTAAGGGACCCATTTGGCGTCACGAACGGAGTCTCGGTCTTCCAACGGGAGATGGACCGAATGGTTGATCAGCACGGTTTGCGGGCCACGTTCCCATACCTCGACAATGTAACCATCTGCGGCCATGACCAGCAGGACCACTACGCCAACCTCCGCAAATTCCTCCAGACCGCTAACGCCCTGAACCTCACCTATAACGAGGAAAAATGTGTGTTTAGCACCAACCATCTGGCCATCCTGGGATACGTAGAGCGTAATGGAGTGATAGGCCCCGACCCTGAACGTATGCGCCCCCTTATGGAATTTCCCCTCCCCCACTTCTCCAAAGCCCTGAAACGCTGCCTGGGCTTCTTCTCGTACTACGCCCAGTGGGTTCCCCAATACGCAGACAAGGCCCGCCCGTTAATACAGTCCACTACCTTCCCCCTGTTGACAGAGGCCCGCCAGGCCTTCAGCCGCATCAAAGCAGATATCGCAAAGGCCACAATGCACGCAATCGACGAGTCCCTCCCCTTCCAAGTCGAGAGCGACGCAGCCGATGTAGCTCTGGCGGCCACTCTCAAACAAGCGGGCAGACCCGTGGCCATTTTCTCCTGGACCCTCCACGCCTCAGAAATCCGCCACTCCTCAGTGGAAAAGGAAGCCCAAGCCATAGTGGAAGCTGTGCGACATTGGAGGCATTACCTGGCCAGCAGGAGATTCACTCTCCTCACTGACCAATGGTCGGTAGCCTTTATGTTCGATAATGCACAGCGAGGCAAAATCAAGAATGACAAGATCTTGAGGTGGAGGATTGAGCTCTCCACCTATAACTATGAGATCTTGTATCGTCACGGAAAGCTAAACGAGCTGTCCGATGCCCTATCCCGCGGCACATGTGCCCACGCACAAGTAGAACGCCTCCAAGCCCTCCACGAGGACCTCTGCCACCCAGGGGGGTCACTCGATTCTACCACTTTGTGAAGACCCGCAACCTCCCCTACTCTGTTGAGAAGGTCCGTACAGCCACCAGGGCTGCCAAATCTGTGCAGAGTGCAAACCGCACTTTTTCAGGCCAGTTAGAGCGCACCTGATCAAGGCTTCCCGTCCCTTTGAATGTCTCAGTTTGGATTTCAAAGACCCCCTCCCCTCCACCGACCGTAACGCATACTTCCTAAACGTGGTGGACGAATACTCCCGTTTCCCTTTCGCCATCCCCTGCCCCGACATGACAGCGGCCACAGTCATTAAAGCTCTCGGCACCATCTTTACACTGTTCGGTTTCCATAGCGACAGGGGGTCCTCCTTCATGAGCGATGAACTGCGTCAGTTCCTGCTAAGCAAGGGCATTGCCTCGAGCAGGACGACCAGTTACAACCCCCGGGGGAACGGTCAGGTAGCGAGGGAGAACGGTACGGTCTGGAAGACCGTCCTACTGGCCCTACGGTCCAGAAATCTCCCAGTTTCCCATTGGCAGGAAGTCCTCCCGGATGCCCTCCACTCCATCCGGTCGCTGCTGTGTACCACCACTAATCAAACGCCTCACGAGTGCCTCCTTGTCTTCCCTAGGAAGTCCTCCTCCGGAACGGCGCTGCCGACCTGGCTGGCGGCCCCAGGACCCATCTTGCTCCGAAAGCATGTGCGGGCGCACAAATCAGACCCGTCGGTCGAGAGGGTTCACCTTCTCCACGCAAACCCTCAGTACGCCTACGTGACGTACCCCGACGGCCGACAGGACTGCGGGACCTGGCGCCCGCCAGAACCACCCCCCCCCCAACACCAATCACCCCCTCTCTCCCACCGGCGCACCCCACGGCCGCTCCCTTCCCGGGTGGATCAGTCCTCCTCCCGTGCCCGCCCAGGAGTAAGGAAACAGGGACAAACTGCGCAACGCTCCCAGAGACGACAGTGCCCGAGCCAGCACCTGCACCACCACCGGGGCTGAGACGATCGACGAGGATGACCAGGGCACCCGCTCGACCCATGGAATCCGTGTGACAAAACAAAAATCTGTAAATAATTCTGACAAAACCTGTAAATAGTTAACTGTTGACATCAATGCAAAGCCACTGTATGAAAATAATTCCAGGACCAGCTTTGTAAACCCCTGCCACCATGCGACCCACCACCCCGCCGGGTTCCTTTTTGACAAGGGGTGAATGTGGTGGTATGTATTAGGGGTAGTACGGTACCTGTGATGCCGAGAGGCTATTGGTAGACAGACACTGGGTCCTCGTTGGATCTGCCGCCTGCTTGCTCCACCCAGTAAGGCGGAGTATAAGAGCCCGGGTTCTCCCAGCAGCCGCATTCTGTAACTGAGCTGCTGGGGAACGAGTCTTGCTTAATAAAGCCTCGATTGACTTCATCACGTCTCGACTCGTGAGTAATTGATTGTGTCACTATCAGTCCCACCCTCCCTTCCACCACAGCACCTTACAGGAGGATTGGTCCTTCTGCCACCCCCGTCTAGGCCCCCCCACCCACCGACACCCCCCTGAGGCGCTCCCTTCTCAGGTCAGCCATTTTCCCCACCAGCGCCGTCTAGGGGTGACGAAGCTGCCATGGAGATCGAAGCCATGCTCCCGGAGTCACAGACGCCCGAGCCTCCACCGGAGTCGCCACCGTGGCTCCGACGATCACAGAGGATGACCAGGGTCCCCGATCGACTGATTGCTTCATTTTAACTGTAATCTGTAAATATAAACCATCAAATGTACATAGCTACCAGACTTGTAAATAGTTACTAAACACTGTACGGAGGTATTACAGTACCTCCATAACTAATTATAACATGTTGTTATGTTTTGTCGTTTCTGGCCACCACCCACGCCGGACTCTTTTTTTTTAAACAGGGGGTGAATGTGGTATTATAGGTATTACGGTACCTGATAGGCTAAAGCACCATTGGTGGAAACTGTACGCTTTCTATTGGCTAGAGTGTATAATAGCTCCGGCCTGATAGGCGGGGTATAAGAACCCGTGCCGCCCCAGCAGCCGTCATTCTGTACCTGAGCTGCTGGGGAAACATCCAGCTTATTAAAGCCTTCAGTTGGACTACAACCTCGCTTTAGTGATCATTGATCGTGCATCAGCGGGGGAGAGGGTACGCGTCGAGCTGCGTATACCTGTTGATGGTCTGACTGTAGTCCATGGCCATCCTATGTTTCTCCCCGGTCTTTACAACCACCACTTGAGCTCTCCAGGGGCTGTTGCTGGCCTCAATAATGCCTTCCTTTAGTAACCGTTGGACTTCCGACCTAATGAAGGTCCGGTCCTGGGCACTGTACCGTCTGCTCCTGGTGGCGACGGGTTTGCAATCGGGGGTAAGGTTTGCAAACAGGGAAGGCAGGTTGACCTTGAGGGTCGCGAGGCCGCAGACAGTGAGGGGGGGGGGGTATGGGGCCGCCGAATTTGAACGTTAAACTTTGCAGGTTACACTGGAAGTCCAGTCCCAGAAGTGTGGCAGCACAGAGGTGGGGGAGGACGTAGAGTCGGAAGTTATTGAACTCCATGCCCTAGACCGTGACGTTGGCTATGCAGTACCCCCGGATCTCCAGAGTGGGACCCAGAGGCCAGGGAGATCTTTTGTTTAATCGGGTGTACAGGAGGGAGCAGTGTTTTAGCATATTGGGATGGATGAAGCTCTCCGTGCTCCCAGAGTCGATCAAGCAGGATGTCTTGTGCCCGTTGATGAGTACCGACGCCGTAGCGGTTGAAAGCGTTCAGGGCCGAGACTGGTCCAGTGTCACTGAGGCAAGTTGTGGCAGAAGCTGAGAGATCTCATCAGTCGATACATGACTAGCCGAGTCGGGGTCCTGAGACGTCATCCAAGATGGCTTCCCCCATGAATCGTACATGGCCTGTGAGGAGAGGAATGGCAGCGGGCCCGGTTCGCCTGTGGAGACAGCGGCGGCCGACCGGGCCTGGCATACAGCCACGAGGTGCCCCTTCTTCCCGCAGCCCTTGCAGATTGCGGATCGGGCCGGGCAGCATTGCCGGGGGTGTTTGTTTTGCCCGCAAAAATAGCATCCCCCCCCCCGGGGTTTCCTGGCTGCCGCACTGCACAAGCTTGTGGGAAACTTAGGGGTGCTTTGGAATTGCTGATGAAAAATCTTGTATAAAAAAGGGCAGCACGGGAGCATGGTGGTTCGCACTGTTGCTTCGCAGCACCAGGGACTGGATTCGAATCCCGGCTTGGGTAACTGTCTCTGCGGAGTCTGCATATTCACCGCACGCTCTGGTTTCTTCCCATAAGTCCCCAAACACGTGCTTGTTAGGTGAATTGGACATTCTGAATTCACCCTCTATACCCGAACAGTCACCGGAATGTGGTGACTAGGGGATTTTCACAGTAACTTCATTGCAGTGTTAATGTAAGCCTACTTGTGGCACTCATAAAGATTATTATTATTAAGATTATTAGATAGTCACACAGAGGTGCTCATGCAGTGGTACAAAGTTGCCATTGCTTCAGCAAGGCAGCTTGAGTACTTCAGGAGTGAGTGTGCGGGCCATGAGGCCATTGGCCCTCTACTCTCCTGCCTGCTCTATTCCTTCAGACAGTGGCAACTCCAGTGATGGCTGCTTTTAAAATCACCCTCCATAACTCATCCCTGTTTTCTCCCTGTCCTGCCGCCACCCCAAATTGGGTGACCAATTTGACTCTGGGTCAATTGGTAGATTTCACTTCGAAAATGGTGTCACTGAAAATGTCCCGGCATTGGTTTTCCAACCTGGATTGAAAATCCAGCCTACAAGATCTAATGTGCCTCAGCAAACTTTCTTTTCTAGACAATTTAAAAGCAATGCTAAGCCTACTAATTCTATTTAAGATAAGCGGAAATGCTCAGACTTTCCTGTCTAAAAACACATCCAGGATGTGGTCATTCATTGGAATAGTTTCTTATGAATGCGTGGGAGGTTGAAGGAAGTAAATGAGACCTCTCTATTTATTTCTGGGACCATGTTGTGCCAGATGTTGAAGCAACAGGACACAAAAGCTTTAACATGCAATGGCTCCTAATGTTTTAAACCATTGTGGCCTTCATGGTGGAAAAGTACAGCTTCCGATAGAAATAAAATATATGTCACAATGATTATTGAATCACAGTTGAGTTATGAATCACTGTACTTTTGTACAAATTAATTCAGTCAACTATTCCATTTGTGTATTCTGTATCTTCCTCCAAACGAAGAGGGCTAGGACTTTTGTAATTTCTATCAATGTGCATATGTCTGATTACTTTTAAAATTATATAATAGTGTGGTGATTTGTGGTGACTGTCCCTTTAAGTGCAACACAGCAGAGTAAGGGTCACTTGGCTTGGGGGACCAATTGAGATTTCAAAGTGGGTAATCACCCCAGGGCGTGGAGTCCTCTCTTAGGCTGAAGAACTGTCCTGAACTAGGTGTGGTGGTATGTATTAGGAGTAGTACGGTACCTGTGATGCTGAGAGGCTATTGGTAGACAGACACTGGATCCTGATTGGATCTGCCGCCTGCTGGCTCCGCCCAGTAAGACGGAGTATAAGAGCCCGGGTTCTCCCAGCAGCCACATTCTGTAACTGAGTTGCTGGGGAACAAGTCTTGCTTAATAAAGCCTTCGATTGACTTTGTCACTTCTCGTCTCGTGAGTAATTGGTTGTGCCACACTAGGTAGAGCCAGGTGGCTGCTGTACTGCTACACAATTATTCATATTAATAAATCCTTTTGTGTTTCTAATGAAGTCTGTGAAAGTGCATCATTACAAATAGGATGGGATCAATGGTGGCTAGGCCAGCAATTATTGTTGATCCTGAACTGCCCCTCGAGAAGGTGGTTGTGAACTGCCTTCTTGAATCGTTGCAGTCCATCTGATGTAGGTACACCCATAGCGCTGTTAGGAAGGCAGTTCCAAGAAAACATAAAAAGTGTTGTTTGGTTAGAATCGTATTTAGTCCGAGGATTTGACCTTGACCCATTTTCCATGATGTAATAATACTGTAAATTGTCATTTTAGACTTCAGGATAATCTTCATTATGTCCAAAATCTTTAGTGAAGGAGATCTGCATTGATCATGGCTGCAAGTGAAGCCCATCGGTCATTACTTTCATTAATGATTTGGATGAGCTCATTAATAGGACCATGTACAAATTTGCAGATAACACAAAAATCTGTACAGGGAAAAATCTGTACAAGACATAGGGGGCGGGAATCTCCATTTCTGAGACTAAGGGCGGGATTCTGCACCTGCTGACACCGATTTTGGAATCGGCGATCGGACGGGAATCCCTTTTTATGACCAAATGGGAGGCGGTGCCTGTTTTTGGATGCTCCGCCCCCTCCAAAACAGTATCATCAGGGAGTACAGTGCACGCCGTTGGGAAGGCCTCAGAATATTACCTGAAGGCCCTCCCCCGATGCTCCCTCCCCGAAGGGCCAAGTTCCCGATGGCACGGGGCACATGTACTCTCAGTTTTCCAGAACCTGGCATGGCAGCTGCGGACTGTGTCCAGCGGCACTGCATTCGGGGGGAAGCCATGCCGCTGGCCTGAGGGGTTCAGCGAGGGCTGGGGGGACTGCTGGTGGGTGGCCCGGGGGTGGCGAGGGGGTGTCCAGGGGGGCACGATCTAGCAGGTCGGGTCCGCGTGCGGACGGCGCCATGTTGTAAGGCACGACCGCTGCAGGTCGTCGCCATGCGCATGCACGGCCTCGGACCCGACAATTCTCCGGCCGTTTATTTTGTGATGGCCGTATGTTTTACGTGGTGTGGCTGCTAGCCCTCACCGGTCGGAGGGTCGGTGCTGGGGCCTCGCCAATTTTTTCATCGTAGAACTAGACGCTTCCTCTGGACATAGCCTCAGAATCGGACAATCCAGCCTTAAGTGTTGACGCCAACGCAGAATCCGTGGACTTCCGCGACAGAAAAATCGGCGCCGCACCTGCCCCAATTAATGGGCGAGCACCGGCGCCGCGTGGAACACAATCCATTCTAATAAAAGACGGCGCGGGATTTGCTGGGGCCGTGATTGATACTCAGGAGGCTGACAAGCTGCAGCCGCACATACACATTACAATCCCCACATTACTCATCCCAGCCAAAAAGATGTCACTGGTTGTGTTGGACTGCGCCCAGCTGATGGATCATCTGGGGCCAAAGGGCACTCAAGGGGGTGCCCCGGTGGGACACCTACACGATCCATGGCACCAAGTTCAAAGTGGACTGTTAGTGGCGTGCGCAGCTGCATGGCTGCGTTGCCGGCTGCGGCAACAGTGTTCCCTACCTGTCCACCCCAACCCCACAACCCACCTCCTGGCCACCCCCCACTACTCCCCCCCCCCAGCCCTGGCAGAAGCCCCCCGGCCAGTTGCACAACTGTCAGCAAACTATGGCAATGTTGGACACTTTCCGCATCCCCTCTCTCTCCCTCAGCAGCTGCTACGACGGTTTCACGATCTTTAAAAGCACAGGTGAACCACGCCAACGGGAACTCGGCCCATCGGAGGCGGAGAATCATGGAGACCCCAGAGAATACCGGATCGGGCCCACTAATGATATGCAATCTGTGTCTATGACATTTTTGTCTACGATTTGGTGTCAAATCGGCACCTGCAGCGATTTTGGCGTCGGAAGCCATTCTCCGCCCAGTCGTGGTTCCCGATTTCGGCGTCGCTAACGGAAGATCCTGCCCAGGGGATTTAGAAATAGATTGCTGAATGATTTCAGTAAGTTAGGAGAATGTGCGAGTGCATGACAGATATCCTTCAATATGGATGAGCATAGTGTTATCTGCTTTGGGATCTGGGAAACTGCAAGCATGTACACATGATGTTGGACTATGTATTAAAGATTACAAAGCAAGAGGAAGATCTAGGCATTATAACTGATAAATTATTAAAATTTAGAACTGTGTAAATAGGCCATTGAGTTGCTTTGCTCTGACAATATTATATAAAGCCAAGAATACTGGTAAGCTACTAAACGTGACTGTAACAGACCTTACGGGCACGCTTTAACGGCCGTGCCGTGCTTGAGCAAGGGCGCAATGTGGCCGTTAGATCACGGAAGAGGCCAAAATTGAGATGCGCGCCGGGTGTCGATCGGTTTGCAATCTAACTGACCCATACAGATTGGCGGGAACTGAATCCTGGTGTGGCGTAGTGAGAAACCAATAGTCACCAATTAAAGCAACTCTCCATGAAATTATCGTGAACGACCCCCTATCTAATGGCTTCCGGTGATCTAACTGCTCCCCGGCAAACGGTTATCTGGGCGCCAATTAGTGAAAACGTGAAGCTGGTGGAATGGCTGCTGTGGGATCTGAAGAGGTGAGCAGCCATCTTCGATCCCGGGCAGTGAGCCCCGTGCATTGGGGTAGCTGCCCCAGTGCTCGGGGGACGTTGGGAGAGCCCCCGGGGTTCGGCCTCAGCCGAGGGAGCGGGGGTGGGCCGCCATCAGTGGGGGAGTGGTGGGGGTGTGTGAATCAGCCTTGGGATGTAGGGGTGGGTGACTCAGCACCTGCAGGTCCTCCATGTCACCCCTGGATCGTGTTCCCATAACGGGGGCAATTCCAGCTCCTGCCCGTCTGACCCACCGACCACCCACAACTCCCACTGACCGTGGTGGCCTCTGGCTGCGCGGCTAAAGGTATTGCTAATAGGGAATTGACAATCGTAGTAAAGTGAGCACTTCACACATCTCGGGCGAGGTTCTCCCCAACCCGATCCGCACCTTTAGGGGCCAAGCCCTCACCTTTAGGGGCTAAGCCCGCGTCGGAGTTGTTGCCATCCCGCGGGCTGGCGTGTAAAGCCTTTGGCGCCACGCCAGCCGGGGCCGAAGGGACTCCGCCGTCCGGCGGAAGTCCGGGCGTGTGCAGGAGCGTCACCCCCGCGCATGCGCAGGAGGGGGTCACCTCCGCGTCGGCCATCGCGGTGGCTATGGCCGACGCGGAGGGGAAAGAGTGCCCCCACGGCACGGGCCCGCCCGCGGATCAGTGGGCCCTGATCGCGAGCCAGGCCACCGTGGGGGCACCCCCTGGGGCCAGATCGGCCCGTGCCCCCCCAGGACCCCGGAGCCCGCTCGCGCCGCCTGGTCCCGCCGTTAAGGGAGGTGGTTTAATTCACGCCGGCGGGACCGGCATTACAGCAGCGGGACTTCGGTCCATCGCGGGCTGCAGAATATCCGGGGGGGGCCGCCGACCGGCGCGCCGCGATTCCCGCCCCCGCCGAATCTCCGGTGCCGGAGAATTCGGCGGCCGGCGGGGGCGGGATTCAAGCTGCTCCCCGGTGATTCTCCGACCCGGCGGGGGGTCGGAGAATCCCGCCCCTCAAGTGGATTCCTGTGGATAGTGTGTCAGTCACAGATGAGAGTTATTGCCTAGCATCCCTATCAGACTGCGAGGCCTGGAGACGTTGCCTGAACACTGGAGGCCTCAACACCACAGACTTAGAAGCCAACATCCAAACACCCAGAGACTGGGCCTTGCACTGGGGACATTCCCACAACCAGATGGTGGATGTGTGCACCAGTGAGGGAACCAGCGTCCAGTCCAGATAATGTTATCAGCAGGTGTCTGTGGTACAGGTGCTGGAATCCGTTCCCAGTGGCTTCCGTTGTGGCCGGTCATGCACGGTGGGTCACATGGCATCCATGAAGGATGGCATGGGATGTATAGGGGGGAGGTGGGGAAGACATGAAGCACTGGAGGGTCGCAGGGTGGAAGCCACCACTGGTTGTTTTTCTCTCACCCTCCCCAATTTCTTACAGATATTACACAAGGTGGAGGATAATTTGGACCCCGCGGAAGCTGCACCCGCAGTGCTGGTGGCAGGCCAGACGCCGGAGAAGACAACGGCAGCACCATTGACAGAGGCTTGAGGCGGCGGACTGAGTGCAGGGCCCCGCCTCACACCCTGAGGACCTGAATGCCCATCAGGCCAGGGAGGTTCCCAGAGGGGGAGACTGGCGACGGACCAAGGTGTCCAGGTGTCGCTGGTCTTTCAAACAGATGACGGTCAGCGTGTGCCACAGGTGGCTCCGACTCAACAAGGGGACCGTGCGGCCCCTGTGCCATGTCCTTGCAGGCTTGCCACCACATGGAGAAGGAGGCTCCCGGTGGCCATCAAAGATCACCGCAGCCCCAAATCTCTACACATCGGGTTATTTCCAGGGCTCGAGTAGGGACTTGTGCAGAATTTCACAAGCTACAGACCACAAATGCATCCGTGAAGTCATGGATGCCCTGTTTGCCTGGGCAGCTAACAATATAAACTTTGACCTGGACCAACCCAACAAGATGCCGGGGCAGCAGGATTTTCCACCATCACTGGAATGCCCCAAATCCATTGAGTAATTGATGGCATGCAGGTTGCCTTGTGTACACCGGGGCATCAGAGACTGCCCGACATTAACAGGACGGGATTCCACTCCGAGTGTTCAACTTATGTGTGACCACCACCTCTGGATCATGCACTCCGGTGCATGCTTCCCAGGGAATGTGCATGAAAGCTATCCTGGGGTAGTCAGATATCCTCTGCCTCTTCGAGGACAACCCCAGGGTGGCCGATGATACCCTCGTGCAAGCTGAGCTCTGGTGCATCTCAATCTATGCCATAGTCTGACTCCTGCCTGTCCGCTGAGTGCTCGCTCACACCCATCAACTGCATGTGGTATACCTTCAGTGAGGGGGAGGGGGGGGTGAAATCCAGGACCACCATGACCGGGGGCTGGGGTAGGGGCTTGAAGGTCACCCTGCATTGTGGAATAACGTGCCAGAGGTGTCACATTTCTCGGGTGCAATGCTTTATAATGCTGTGCAAGTGTGACGCCAACTGTCCCTAACCCCCGATGGTGCCCCCTTCCCCTCCTCCTCACCCCCCTCTTCCTCCTATTCCCACACCTCCAGCCCCCTCTTGACCCCCTCCTCCCAGGTGCCCTCTTAGTGCTCCTCGACTTGTTTAGCCTTCCATGCTCTGCTGCTACATCTCGATGTGTCCCCGGGATGCACATCGAAGGTGGAGGCAGCCTGTTGCTAACCACACTCTGTGGTCCCTGGTGGGTGTTCTCTGGGGTCCCAGGAGCTGGAGGGCCCCGGACCACTTGGCACATTCCTCACCGTGCAGACCCTGTTGCGCAGGCTGTTGTGGGCCAGCTTCTCCTGTGGGGACACAGAAAGGGCATTGTAAGCCACACACTTCGTGAATCGTGGGGTTGTGGGGGAGAGTGGATGGGGGGGTGTAGGCATGGGCACCACTGCTGGACATGGGTGGGTGCTGGACAGGGGGTATACTGCTGGACAGGGGGTGGTGGGAGGAGGGGGTGGAAGGTGCATGTTCATCGGGGGTGGAGGGGTGAAGGGGTGGCGGGCGAGACCGGTGCCAGGGGGCCGGTGCTAACAATGATTGTACTTGGGAGCTCTATGGTCAGGTTTGATCTCCACACATGACAGAGGAAGGTAACTAAAAGTATTATGGCTTGGTGTCAAGATAGGTTAATTTTCAGTTTTGGTGGCAACAGAGGACTGGCATTAATGAATCGTGCACCCTTATACATCGCAATTGATTTTTGTATCACTGGAAAGTCTAAATTATCCTGAAGGAGTTGGAACTATTTTCATCAGAGAAGTCAAAGGTTAGGGTTGATATAATTGAGGAGAGCATCATTTGAAAACTATGTTTGATTGTTCATGAAATGCATGTGTAGCAATGTGTTGTCACATGTGGTTACTGTGCCATTTATTTCAATTTAAAAAATCACATCATTTACACTGTTGTAATTAACTGTTGACTGGGGTGAGAATGTTTGTAAATGCTCTTGGGCGTGATTCAGTGACCCTGTTGCGCCAGGCACCAAGCCCCAAATTGGACTCTGCGTCGGGCCGATGGCGAGTCACACGACTCACTCTGCCTGACAAGATCTGGGTTTCGCCCTCGTTGGGGCTCATTTAAATACCCAGACGCCGGATTCACCTGGCACCCGTGACTCACCTACCGCACCTGGGAGGCTTTGCCAGGGGACCATTTATTGGTCCATACAAATGTGGACCAGTTGTAATGGCATCTGGGGATCATCCAGGCCATTGGAGACCCCATGTGGTCAGGAACAGGGCAGGGGTGGCATCCTGGCAGTCCCCTGGCACCTGGGCACCTTTGTACTGCCAGTCTGACACCTTGGCAGCGCCATATTGGCACTGCCAAGGTACCAGGTGGTGCTTCCGGGGCGCCAGGGGAATGGTCAAGTTGCCAGGCTGGCAGCATCAGGGTGCCCAGGTGCCACATTGGCACTGGCAGAGGTCAGGTCCGGGGAGTGGTGGGAAGGGGGGGGGGTATTTCCCAGGGTTGGGGGGTGAGAGGGTGTGTCAAAAATGCAGGGGTGGCTTGAAAGGGGGGGAGGGGGTGGGGTGGAAGAGATCGGTGCTGCTGGACAAAATGATGCCCCGACCTGCGAGGAACCTTTCCTCGGCAGCAGGAAACCCCTCGAAGTGTGGGCTTAGTGGGGAGAAACTCCCCGAGGCAAAAAAAAGGCAAAGTGCCATTGGATAGCGAGGTGTTTCTCAGCACTGCAGCCACCAAGAAACACCCTGCTAAACGCGCCATTGAAGTCCCTCGGCTTTTAGTTAATTTTTTAAAAAATTAATGGAACCTGGGTGCCACAAGCTGTGCCAGCATTTATTGTCTGTCCCTAATTGCCCTTGAGGGGACAGTTGAGAGTCAACCACATTGCTGTGGGTCTGGCATCACATGTAGGCCAGGTGGTAAGGACGACAGATTTCCTTCCCTAAAGGACATTAATAATAATCTTTATTAGTGTCACAAGTAGGCTTACATTAACACTGCAATGACATTTCTGTGAGGGTACACGGAGGGAGAATTCAGATTATCCAATTCACCTAACAAGGACATCTTTTGGGACTTGTGGGAGGTAATCGGAGCTCCCGGGAATCGAACCTGGGTCCCTGGCGCTCTGACGCAACAGTGCTAACCACTGTGCTACCGTGCATTAGTGAACCAGGTGGGTTTTTACAACAATCAACAATGGTTTCATTGTCATCATTAGAATTCCAGATTTTTATTGAATTCAAATTCCACCATCTGCCATGGCGGGATTTGCACTTGGGTCCCCAGAGCATTACTCTGGTTTACTCGTCCAGTGACAATACTACTATGCCATTGCCTCCCCTAACACCTTTGTCATCTCTAAAGCATCACATTTGATGCATTTTATAAGTCTTTAGAAAGTCTTGATTTGAGAACACTTGTGTAGCTCAAAGATTCTTTAAGCAAGCCAGAAATGGAGAACAAATGGCTGTTGTGATCAAGCTACATGACAAGATCAGACAGGAATTGATGTGTCTGTACCGTGGAGGACAGCCTAGGTTACTGGAGGCAAGGAGGAATCGTCAAGCTGCCAAAGAGGGGGCACCTCAGTGACTCAACAGCTGGAGGAGCATAACATTGCACTCAGTACCTGGCATGGACTTTAGTACTGTGCGCCTCCTGAAGGCAGTAGCACAGGTAGATAGGTGGTTGAGAAGGCAAATGAGATAGTTGCCTTTATTAGCTGAGCATAGAATATAAGAGCAGGGAAGTTATGATGGAACTGTATGAAACGCTTGTTATACCACAGCTAGAGTACTGTGTGCAGTTATGGTCACCACACAATAGGAAGTGATTGGACTAGAAAAGGTGCATAGGAGATTCAACAGGATGTTGCCTGAGCTGGAGCATGTCAGCCATGAAGGAGTTGTTTTCCTTAGAGCAGTGAAGGCTGAGGGGGGACCTCATCAAGGTGTACAAAATTATGAGGGATATGGATGGAGAACATAGGAAGAAACTTTTCCCCTTATTAGAGGGGTCAATAACCAGGGGGCATAGATTTAAGGTAAGGTTTAGAGGGGACTTGAGAGAAAACATTTTCTCCCAGAGGGTGGTGTGAATCTGGTACTCACTGCCTGAAAGGGTGGTTGAGGCGGGAACCCTCACAACATTTAAGTTCAAAGATCCGACCAAAGAACACACCCGCCAGCTCAACGGACTGGTCAAGACCTTTGATCCAGACCTTCAGAGCACCCTACATGCTCTCATTCCACATACTCCCCGCGTTGGAGATCTCTACTGTCTCCCGAAAATACACAAGGCCAACACACCAGGCCATCCTATCGTTTCAGGCAATGGGACCCCATGTGAGAACCTCTCTGGCCAGATCGAGGGCATCTTGAAACCCATCGTACAAGGTACGCCCAGCTTCTGTCATGACACTACGGACTTCTTACAGAAACTCAGCATCAATGGACCAGTTGAACCAGGAACATTCCTCGTCACAATGAACGTCTCGGCACTCTACACCAGCATCCCCCATGACGATTACATTGCTGCAACAGCCTCAGTACTCGACACTGGCAACTGCCAATCTCCAGACACAATTCTACAACTCATCCGCTTCATATTCAATCACAACGTCTTCACTTTTGACAACAAGTTATTTTCCAGACACACAGAACAGCCATGGGGACCACATCCGCACCTCAATACACCAACATCTTCATGCAGAAGTTCGAACAAGACCTCTTCACCGCATAGGACCTTCAACCGATGCTATACACCAGATACATTGCTGACATTTTTTTCCTTTGGACCCACGGCAAAGAATCACTGAAGCGACTACACAATGACATCAATAAGTTCCATCCCACCATCAGACTCGCCATGGACTACTCTCCAGAATCGGTTGCATTCTTGGACACACGCATCTCCATCAAGCACTTTGGTTTACCATAAACCAATGGATAACTTCACGATGCTCCACTTCCCCAGCTTCCACCCTAAACACATTCAAGAAGCCATCCCCTATGAATAAGACCATGCTTATACACAGGAACTGCTCAGACGAGGAGGAACGTGACAGACATCTACAGACGCAGAAAGACACCCTCGTAAGAACGGGATATGGCACTCGACTCATCGATTGACAGTTCCAACGAGCCACAGCAAAAAACGCACCGACCTCCTCAGAAGACAATCACGGGACACAACCAACTGAGTACCCTTCGTCGTCCAGTACTTCCCCGGAGCGGTGCAACTACGACATCTTCTTTGGAGCCTTCAACACGTCATCGATGATTATGAACATCTTGCTAAGGCCATCCCCACACCCCCACTACTTGCCTTCAAACAAACCATTGTTTGCAGCAAACTACCCAGCCTTCAGGAGAACAGTGACCACAACACCACACAACCCTGTCATGGCAACCTCTACAAGACGTGCCAAATTATCAACATAGATACCACCATTACCCATGAGAACACCACCCACCAGGTACGCAGTACATACTCATGCGACGCGGCCAACTTTCTCTACCTCATACGCTGCAGGAAAGAGTGTCCCGAGGCGGGTACATTGGCGAGACCATGCAGACGCTGCGACAACGAATGAACGGACATTGCGCGACAATCACCAGGCAGGAATGTTCCCTTCCAGTCAGGGAACACTTCAGCAGTCAAGGGCATTCAGTATCTGATCTTTGGGTAAGCGTTCTCCAAGGCGGCCTCAGGACCCGCGACAACGCAGAATCGCCGAGCAGAAACTGAAAGACAAATTCCGCACGCATGAGTACGGCCTCAACCGGGACCTGGGATTCATGTCACATTACATTTAACCCCCCACCATCTGGCCATGGATTGCAAAATCCTACCAACTGTCCTGGCTTGAGACAATTCACACCTCTTTAACCTGGTTTATCCCTCTCTCCAGTCGCACTGTCTGGGCCTGTAAAGACTTAATTGCCTGCAAAGAGTCACATTAAAAGTATCATCTTGCATGATTGGCTTTGTCTATATATGCTTTGTTTGTGTAACCTATCTTTCCACTCACCTGATGAAGGAACTGTGCTCTGGAAGCTCGTGATTCCAAATAAACTTATTGGACTTACCCTGGTGTTGTAAGACTTTCCACCCCAGTCCAACACTGGCATCTCCACAACATTCAAGAAGCATTTAGATGAGCACTTGAAATGCCATAGCATACAAGGCTATGAAGCAAGTACTGGAAAATGGGATTAGACTAGTAAGAGCTTGATGGCCAGCACAGACACAATGGGCCGAACGGCCTCTTTCTGTACTGTAAAATTCTGAATCTATGACTCTATGACAATCTGAAAGCAGAAGTAGACAGTAACTTTGTGAATACCAGGGTTGGTAGATGATAACAATCTTTATGCTCAGGAACATTGTGGAGCAAAGCCTAGGGTATCAGAAGCCACATGTTATCAACTTCATCGATTTCAAGGAGGCTTTCAATAGCATCCACCTGCAGTTACTTTGGAACATCACAAGACAATACAGCATGCTGGAGTAGTATATTAACATCTTCAAAGCCTTTTATCATGACTGACACAACAAACAACATCACAAGGAACACATGAAAGATGTATTTACTCCCCATTCCTTTTCCTCTTGGTTATTGATGTCACCATGAGGAAGGTAATGGTGGATTTAAATTTTGGTATCCCATTACAACGCCACCAGTTGACGAATGTGAATTCACAGATGACATTGCCTCGGTGGCCAATGAATCACATACATTCTAAGACATGACCACCAATCTTGAGAGTAGTGGCACCAAGGTTGGTCTATGCATCATCTGTGAGGAGACCAAGTTACTGATGGCTGAACCGCAACAAGGCCCTCCTATCATCATCGCGCAACGGGAGATGAAACATTTCCCCTACCCAGGAAGCAACAGCTCCAGGGAGGGTGATGTAGAGATTACGTCTACACAAGAATCAGTCTTCCAGCGGTTCCACACAGTGTGGGCATCCAACACCATTAATACCGCCATGAAGCTGCAACTCCATGTTGTGGGACTTTCAGTGGCAGCTATGGTCTGATCGGTCGCACACAATGTGGATCCTGCTTGGAGGTGTTGGTTTTGAAACTTGCTGCCCAATTAATGTGTAACCTTTGTAGATAAAGTGTGAAGTGGGAGGAGGATGGTGGTGGAATGTCGGCAGGATACCAAACCAGGCAAATGTTGATGAGAGCCTTGGCTCATGAGTTGGAGGATGCTCGTGGTGCAGCACCTTTGGAAAAAATGGCAGAGGACGAAGGGTCATCGTGGTCTGCCAGGTTGCCTGTGGAGCAATTGATGGACTTTATTAAGGGGGAATTTCGTCAACAGCAAAAGGAGATGCAGGGTGACTGGTCTAGAATGATTGAAGGAGCAGAATCCCCTCTTTGCGGGACTTTGAATTGTGTGAAGAAGTGTTTGGAAGCACAAGGTGTGTCGATCCAAGATGTGGAAAAGGCGATGTTGGACCATCGTGAGTTTTGTTGGGGGCGGAGGTTGGCGGAGTCCTGCATGGTGCTGCGAGCGAGGGTGAACGGCCAGCGGAATCGGTCCAGGTGGCAGATCCTGCGAATCATGGATTTACCGGAGGGAGTGGAGGGAACCAGTGCCACGGGCTATGTCTCGAGGATGTTTGAGAAGTTGGTGAAGGAGAGGATCTCCGATAAGGCCCCAGAAGTGGATCATGCCCACCAATCGTTGAGACAGAGTCGAAGGTCTGGGGAGCTGCCTCAGGCGGTGATTATGTCTATGCACAAAGTCCAGGAGAAGGAACAGGTTCTGAGGTGGGACAGGGTGATGCCTGGGAAGGGAATCAGATCTGGATTTACCAAAACATTGGGGCAGACCTAGCCAAGCGATAGTGGGGTTTAACAAAGCCAAGACGGCGCTCTTTCGGAGCAAGATTCGGTATGGGGTGCTGTACCCAGCCAAACTGTGCGTGACTTTCCAGGACAGGTAACATTAGTTTTTGACCCTGGAGGAGGCTAACGATGTTGCCAAGGAGTATGGGGTAGGGGAGGGGTCATGTTGGAACTTTTGTATGGATTATGATTTATTATGTTCATGCCAACTTTTGTTTGCAATTGATATGTGGTGTTTTTTAGCACATGTGTGCTTTTTACTGTTGTTGTTTTATTATGAATGGAGCTTTTATAAGACATGTAATATTTGGTTTGCAGTCCATTTTTTGTTTTTGCACAGGGTGGCTGGTTATTGGGGTGGGTCGAAGAGGGGATGGTGTGGAGTAAACAGAGTGGGGGGATGAGCAGGTTGCGTGGTTTGGATGGGGTCCTTTGTTTGGACATCAAGGTTGGAATCGCCATGCTAGTAGGGTATGCTAGTGAACAGAAGCTGTGTGGGGTGGGAGCTGCATTGAGTAGCCCAAGCGGTACGAGGGGAGAGGTGTGCGGGGAAGGGTGGGGTGGGGCTTGCATGGAGGGATGGGTGGGGGAGGGATGGGGGAGGGGAGTGGACTTGGCGATGCAGTCGATTTTTTGGGCTGGGATTAGATGAGTATGGAGGGTGCGGCCATTTTGGATGGGCCCAGGTTAGCAAGGGGACAGATGGTTGTGTGGGGTTTGGGTTAGGTGGCAATGGCAGACCTTAGCAAAGGGGAAGGTCAGAAATCCCCGGTGTGGATTTTAACATGGAATGTGCGTGGGTTAAGTGGTCCAATTAACTGGTCTCAGGTATTTGCACACCCTAAAGAGTTTGAGGGAGAATATGGTTTTCCTGCAAGAGACACACCTACGGGTGAAGGATAAGATGCAGCTAAGGGAGGGATGGTGGGCCAAACATTCCACTCGGGGTTTGATTCTAAGTCGAGGGGGATTGCGATACTGTTCAATAAAAAGATGGTCTTTGTGGTGGCCAGAGAGGTGCGGGACCCAGTGCGTAGATTTGTGATGGTGTGTGGGGTGTTAGCAGTGTTAGTGTTACGAGTGAATATGTACGCGCCAACTGGGACTTTATTAAGAAGTGTCCATTTCAGACTTGGATTCCTATCAGTTGGTTCCTGGGGGTAATTTTAATTGTGTATTGGACCCTAGGGTTGAGAGGGAGGAGAGACACAGGTTCTTGGAAGGTATTGTAGATGCGGATCGTAGATATTCGGTGGCCACGATTAGAGAGTTGAAAGGAAGAAATCGCAGGGGCAGTTTGATTAGTTGACAACGGGGAAGGCAGTGGGTCAGCTTCGCCGGTCAAGGAGGGTTCAGTTTGGGTATTGGGAAGAGGCTAGGCGCCCGCTAGCCTACCAGCTGAGGTGGCAGGCAGGGGCACAGGAGATTGGGCAGCTGAGTGTGGCGGCGGGGGGGGGGGGGGGGGGGGGGGGGGGGGGTTGTTGTCAGCACTGGAGAAAATCAATGAGGCAGTTGATGCCTTTTACCGGCGGTTATTCAGATCTGAACCTGGGGGGGAGGACGCGGATATTGGGCACTTTTTGGATAGTTTGGTGTTTCTGGAGGTGGAAGAGGAGAAACAACAGGCAGGGGAGGCGCCATTAGAGCTGCAGGCGATAATTGAGTCTGTGGGTTGATGCAATCGGAGAAGGCAGCAGAGCCTGGTGGCTTTCCGGTTGAATTTTATAAGCGGTTTTCGGCAGGGTTGGCACCTCATTTTTGAGAAAATTTAATGAATCGTTGGCAAAGGGGATTGGCCAGCGATGCTGGCACAGTCTTCTATCTCTTTGATCCCCAAGAAGGATAAGAACCCGACGCGGTGTGGGTCCTACAAGCCCATCTCATTACTGAATATGGACGTGAAGGTATTGACCAAGCTCTGGGATAGGAGGTTGGAGGGGTAAGTGCCAGATGTGGTATCGGAGGATCAGACAGGGTTTGTTAAGGGACAACAAAGGTAATGAATTTTGGGTATTTTAGGTTGCATAGGGGGACAAGACAGCGATGCCCGTTGTCTCTGTTGTTCGCATTGGCTATGAGCCTTTAGCGATTACACTCTGAGCTTCGAATGAATGGCAGGGGATTGTGAGGGGGTGTACACCGATGATTTATTGTTGTTTGTTGCAAATCCACTGGCGAGTATGAGCAGAATTATGGACTTGTTGGGGAAATTTGGGGCATTTTCTGGGTATAAATTGAATGAGGGAAAAAGCGAGGTTTTTCTGGTGAATGCCCAGGGGCGAAGTGTGAATCTTGGTGTCTTGTCATTTTGATACTTGGGGATTCAGGTGGCTCATAACTGGGCAACTGTACACTACTGGAATCTGATTGTTCTGGTAGAAGGGGTCAAAGGGGATTTGAAGACGTGGGATGCCCTGTTGTTATTGTTGGCAGTGTGGGTACAGACCATGAAAATGAACCTGCTGCCAAGAATTTTATTTATCATTCAACCTCTTCCAATTTTCCTTCACAAGACCTTTTTCCTGAGAGTGGATAAATTGATTTCTGAATTTGTTTTGGCAGACAAGATGCCAAGGATAATAGGGCTTTTATGCCAGAGGGATAGGCAGCTTTGGTGGTGGGGGGGGGGGGGGGGGGGGGACTACCTCTCCCAAACCTGTTGCATTATTATTGGGTGGCGAGTGCTGAGAAGGTGAGACCGATGGTGGGGGGGGACGGGGGTCTGAATGGGTGCAGGTGGAGGAGGCCTCTTGCAGGGGGATGCATTTGAGGGCCCTGGTGACAACTCCGCTCCCGTTTTCTCGTGGGAGGTATACTAGCAGTCCAGTAGCGGTGTCATCGATCAAAGTTGGAACTAGTTGAGGAGGCATTTTAAGCTAGGACATATGTCAATATAGGCCCCAATACGTTTAAACCTGGAAGGATGGATGGGATGTATGGGAGGTGCCGTGGTGAAGATATAGAGCGGGTAAGGGACCTGTTTGTAGATGATAAGTTTGCAAGGTTGGAGGCACTGTGGGAGAGGTTTGAGTTGCCGAGGAGGAGTGAGTTTAGATATTTACAGGTGTAGGACTTTGCACGGAAGCAGTTTCCCTCGTAGAGTATACGTTGTTGGAGAAGTTGTTGGTTCCGGATGAGTAGGGGGAAGGGAAGATCGGGATATCTGTGGGTGGTTGGGGGGGAAGGAGAAGGCACTAGTGGAAAGGATTAAGCGGAGGTGGGAGGAAGAGCTGGGCATTGAGATGGGATGGGGGGCTTGGAGCAAAATAATGCATCGAGTCAACTCGACCTCCTCTTTAGCGAGAATGAGCCTTATACAATTTACGGTGCTGCACAGGGTCGATATGAAATGGACCCGAATGAATGGGTTTTTCCCAGGCGTGGAAGATGTATGTGACAGGTGTGGGAGGGGGCCAGCGAACCATGCTCATATGTTCCGGGGGTGTGCAAAGCTGGAGAACTTCTGGGAGATGGTACTCAAGACTCTGTCGGGGAGTATGGGGGTTTGGATGGCGCTATGGCATTTGTTGGTGATTTTTGGTGTGTCGCTATTGCGGTGGCTGCTGGAGGGGAGGGGGGCCTAAATTGTAGCATTTGCCTCTCGGATTGCCCGGTAATGGATATTACTGAGTTGAAGGTCGGTGGTGCCATCGAAGGTCACGGCGTGGTTGGGGGATCTGGACGAATCTTTTTTTTTTAAATTTAGAGTACCCAATTATAATTTTTTTCCAATTAAGGGGCAATTGTAGCAAGGCCAATCCACCTAACCTGCACATCTTTGGGTTGTTGGGGTGAAACCCACGCAGACATGGGGAGAATGTGCAAACTCCACACGGACAGTGACCCAGGGCCGGGATTCGAACCCGGGTCCTCAGCGCCGCAGTCCCAGTGCTAACCACTGCGGCACATGTTGCCCCGATCTGTACGAATCTTGAGGTTGGAAAAGACAAGTTGGGGCGGCACGGTGGAGCAGTGGTTAGCACTGCTGCCTCACGGCACCGAGGATCCGGGTTTAATCCAGGCCCCTGGTCACTATCTGTGTAGAGTTTACACGTTCTCTCCGTGTCTGCGTGAGTCTCACCCCTACAACCCAAAGGTGTGCAGAGTAGGTGGATAGGCCGCGTTAAATTGACCCTTAATTGGAAAAAACATTTTAAAAAAGGAAAAGATTAAGTTCGTCCTTCGGGGGTTGCAAGTGGGACTTTATAGGTGGAGACCGTTTCGATCAGTGATTAAAGAGATCTCCATGGGGGTGGGGGGGGGGGGGGAAGGGGGGGCGAGATGGGGGGAATTGGAGTGAATAAGGGGGAAAATTGGACAAACTGTGTGTGATATATTTATTTTGAGGTGTTATTTGTTGTCTGTCTTTGACGGTGTTTGGAGTAAGATGTATTTCTTTAAAAACTCTATGTTGTGTGTTGTATTTGCAGGAAAAAAGAATGGAAATGCTGAAGCACGTGGATTGAACACCATAATTAACAGAGGTTTATTAGATGGTTGTGAACTATACACTTGATCTAGACTCAGAGAAACCCCGTGAAGTAGCCAATAAAGTCACAGGCTATCACGTGACTAAACTCATAAAATACCATGCACAATAACCCACATATATAACACTCTACATGTCCATAGAACTTCAATCTATGCCAGTTAGACATGGAAAAGAACAATAAAGGTGCTGCGTACGTTGGGTGACTTTCACCAGCGTTGTCTACTTATGATCCTGGGCATCACATGGAGAGACAGTATCACCAGTGAATGAGTGCTGCAGAGAACTGGCCAGAAGTGACTGCAAGACACCATGATGAAGAGACAACTGAGATTAGCAGTACATGTATTTCGCCTCCCAGATGTTCTCCCTGCCAGATTGATAGAAGAATGGAGACCAACAGATGGAAAAAGAAGATAGGGCGGCTGAAGAAGCCAAGGCCTTCAAAAGCAGACAACACCTAGGTTCAAACAAAAGAAATTCTGATGCACCTCAGATGTTGGCAGAGTCTTGCTGCCCATTGACATGCATGGTACCAGAGAGATTAATTCTAGATCTAAATTCCTAACGATTCTTCAGTTTAGGTTGTGCTTAGTAGGTTACTGTAGAGGATTGAGTTCACTGTGGTTAACTGATGTTATAATAATGATAGATCTGTGCCACAACCCAGGTTCTTGTCAGTGAAGGGCAGACAATGAATTTTAATATCAGCTTGACCATTTAGTTTACAATTCTAAGATGAACTATATGTCATATTTTAAAACACCTGGCATGGGTGAAGAAAAAATTAATCTTGTAAGTTTCCACGTGCATGCTTTTGACAATCAATTGATATTTCTTTCTTAATTCTCATGGACTTTGAAGAAAGTTCATGACAATCATAAAATTAACTTCACTTTCTGAGAAGCTTTCAGCTGGCATTTTAACAGGCACTATAAAGAGCTCGTGTTTAATGTATTACATTCACAATTAACCTCCTGCTGGTTGTCATTTCTCTTGTTCCTTTCTCCTGTCAGTTCTTTGAGCTAATGTTATCATTTCCCTGCACAGGGAGACCCATACGTCATCCCATTTTAATTGATAGTAACCTTCATTCTTCAGTGTTAAGATGTTTAATGATCATTTCCATGGTGAGACACCACCAACTGCTTAGCATAAACTAGATTCAACATTTCTGCTCCTTTGAAGCCATGGCACATATGAAAAAAGTGACAAAGCTATTTTCCTCGATTCTTGCTTCAAAGGCTGAGACATTGTTGTGGCTCTTCTTGCCCCCCCCCCGGTACATCAGCTCAGCATGATGTTGTCCAAGGTCACTGATTCAAACAATAAATTGTAGTTTACGTTTGTACCAGAAAAGAAACAATTTGGTAGATTCACACTTGCTGAAGCCAGGATTATGAAATACTACTAATAATAATAATCTGTTTAGTGTATAAATATGTTTCATATTTTAGTTGCGATGAAATATAATTTTCAAATTTTATCAATTGTTATGTCAGCCGTATCTGAAGAATTAACTGAAATTTAAATGAAGTATTAAATAAAGCAATCCTTAACCTCGGCAGAAAATACTACAGGGTTTATTTTATTTCCAACTGCCAAAAGCCCATAGCCCATGTAGCCCAGGCTGTTATGTGCATATGAAAGTGAAAAAAGAAAACATTACTTCCATGAAATCACAGCTATCCATTAGTTGGTGAAATCATGTGTGTCCCCTGAACTCAATTACTAGAACGCTGGATAGTGACAAAACAGAATTGTGGTAATTTTCAGAATACCGCCGTTTGCAGCCTATATGTCGACGTTTATAGAATTTACAGTGCAGAAAGAGGCCAGTCGGCCCATCGAGTCTGCACTGGTCCTTGGAATGGGCACCCCACTTAAGCCCACGTTTCCACCCAATCCTCCTAACCCAGTAACCCCACCTAACCTTTTGGACACTAAGGGTCAATTTAACATGGCCAATTCACCTAACCTGCACATCTTTGGACTGTGAGAGGAAACCGGAGCACCCGGAGGAAACTGATGCAGTCAAGGGGAGAAAGTGCAAACTCCACACAGTCAACAAGGTTGGAATTGAATCTGGGTCACTAGAGGCAGCAGTGCTGACCACTGTGCCACTGTGACATTTGACTGAGTTACTTTTCGTGGGATGAACCCAAAGGTGTACTACAGCCTGACAGGATTTACTTCAATTTCCCTTCGTTTGGACGTACAAACTACTCCAACAACTTCTGTACAAATCTTTCCTGCTGGTTATTCATGTTGACTGCATTCTGGTACAAGGTTCTGTGAGGACCACTGTAGATTTCTTCCACTAGCTGAAAGCTAAAGTAAATCTTCCAGCTACCTTTTCCTCATGAAATCTAAACTGTGCATCCTGCCTCTGCCAGCAAACAAATCAAATGAAACAAAAGAAAATTCTAACCAAGGCATGTCTTGGCATGGGTGGGGAATGGGAGTGTGTGCAAAAGGGTTTAAGGGATAAAGGATTGTTCTTTGCTTTATTCATTTTTTCATATCTCCAAGTAAGTGCTAGAAAACCAAGACTGACATTTTGTCCAACCCACCTCTGCATCCGGCAGCCTCCAATCTCTAATTTGATAATTTAATAATCTTTGTTGTCACAAGTAGGCTTACAATAACACTGCAATGAAGTGACTGTGAAAAGTCCCTAGTTGCCACATTCCGGCACCTGTTTGGGTACACGGAGGGAGAATTCAGAATGTCCAAATTACCTAACAGCACGTCTTTCGGGACTTGTGGGAGAAAACTGGAGCAGCTGGAGGAAACCCACACAGACACGGGGGTGGGGGGGGGGGGGGGTGGGAGGTGCACACTCTGCACAAACAGTGGCCCTAGCCGGGAATCGAACCTGAGACCCTGGCGCTGTGAAGCAACCTTGCTGAATCACTGTCTCTGTGGCAACATGGCATAGTTTTGGATGTTTTCAAACAGAAATGCAAACAAATTATTTTATCTTCAACACAACACTTCAATGCTGTGACACATATGAATAATTTATATTCATTTAATCTCCCTTTCTTTAGCCTCACCGGCTACATTACAAACTTAGAGGTGGATAATTCACCATTCAAGTTTTTTTCACTATCATTCTGACCTTGTAAGACAAACACAAGTTAGCTTTTAATTGCAATTAATACCAAGCTTGTTTTATTTACAATTATTTCAGAGTTTCTCAATCAGTTGCTCCCATTTTCACAGTTAAAATTTTGAATTCCTAAAACTATAAATTACATTCTAAAACAAATGAATTATGAACTAGACATTTGCAACAATGGCAAAGATGCAGAATGTACTCCAGTTGGGGAACCTCAATGTTAATCACCATGTATGACTTGGTTGTGCCATTGCTGACCTAACTAGTCAAGTCTAGATGGATATCGCTGTTAGATTGAGCTTACAATGGTTCTGAAAGAACCAACATAAGACAATAATCTGTTTGTCCTTCTCACCTTTCTCAGATTAATTTCTCCATGGCAGCATTGGTAGGAATGCTCAAGTCCTATTAAAAGTAACATGTTATTTTACAAGGACATTAATGGCGAAAGGATAACTAGAGAAAGAGTAGACCCATTAAGGACCACAGTGGTCATTTGTGTGTGGAGCTGGAGGAATAGATAGGGCTCTAAATGAATACTTTGTGCAGGTAATTAGTGAAAGGGATGATGTTGAGATAGAAATCAGGGAGAAGGACTGTGATAAGTTAAAGAAACTAACATAGACAGAGAGAAGGTGCTGAGTGGTCTGGCAGGCTTAAAGTAGATACATTTCTAGGGCTGGATGAAATGCATCCGAGGTTGTTGAATGAGGCAAGGGAGGCATTAGCAGGGGCATTGGCAATAATTTTCAATTCTTCTCTGACCACAGGAGAGGTGCCAGAGGGCTGGAGGATAATCAATGTGGTACCATTATTGGAGAAGAAAGGTAGGGATAAACTAGGAAACTACAGGCCAGTCAGTCTAAGCTCAGTGGTGGGGAAACTATTGGAAGTAATCCTGAGAGGAAGCAATTCTGCATTTTGAGAGGCAAGAATTAATCAAGAACAGTTAGCGCGGTTTTGTTCAGGATAAGTCATGTCTGATTAACTTGATTGAATTTTTCGAAATGGTGACCAAGTGTATAGATAAGGGCGATGCGTTTGATGTTGTTTACTTGGACTTGAGCAAGGCTATAGATAAAGACCCACATGGGAGACTGATAGCAAAGGTAGGAGCCCATGGGATCCAAGGAAATTTGGTAAATTGGATTCAGAATTGGTTGAACGGCAGGCGCAGAGGGTGATAGTCAAGGAGTGTTTTTTGGATTGGAAGCTTGTATCCAGTTTGGGGGCGGCGGGTCTCACAGGGATCAGTATTGGGGACCTTGCTGCTTGTGGTTTATATAAATGATTTTGACGTGAATGTGGGAAGGTTGATCAGTAAGTTTGTGAATGATATGAAAATTGGTGTGGTCATAAGTAGTGAGGAAGATAGCCTTCGATTACAGGAGGATGTAGAAGGAATGGTCAGATGGGCTGATCAGTGGCAGATGGAATTCAATCCAGATAAGTGTGAGGTGATGTACTTGGGCAGGACAATCAAGGCAAGGGAATACATGATGAACAACAGGATCCTGGGATGCAGCAAGGATCAGAGGGACCTTTGTGTATATGTACACATCAGTCCCTTAACGGGAGTAACTATGACTCTCTTAATGGCCAGAGTCATGGCTATGGTAACTACGGGAATCTAAAAATTAAGCATGGTTCCATACTGTAGTGAGTTGCGGCTCCGCATCGGTCCCGCCGGGCAACGGTTCCATTGTTGGGGGAGTGGAGCATGGAACCGGCTAAAGCAACTGGCCAAGAACAACTGGCCTAGAACAAAGCAGGAGTAACTGGGATCTCTTAATGAGGGGATGGTAGTGACCACTCACCCTTTCTACAGAGAAGATCTCAGTTACCTGTAATTGCGGGAATCAGGGGTTCTATACCCCAACGAGTTGCACCCCAGTTGCCTGGGATTCCCGCGCCGATTCCCCCAGGTGCACTGGGAGGAACGATAAAAAGCGACTGGCCGAGAAAAGGTGGAGGTATCTCGTGTGTCTCCCTGGAGAGAGAGCCGGTGGCGGGCTACGGTTACTTTAGCTACGGAAATCATGAGTTCTATACTGTAGCGGGTTGTGCCTGGGCTGGTCCCACCTCGCCTCCACATAACATCTGTGGTTGCGCCAAAGCGACCTCGAAGAACTTGCGGAGTGGCGGCGAGACCTCCAGATCGTGAACGCGTTACTCACGTGACGGTGGATGCTGACACAGTAGCTGTGGGAATCTTGCTTGTTCTACACCACAGTCAGCCTGGCTATTGGTTCCGCAGGCAAGGAATTCAGCTGGCCGAGCATAACCAACATGTTAGTACCCTCGCTAGCACCCATGAAAAACGTGGAATGTTTACTTCGGTAAAAGGGGGAGCTCCGCCACATCCGACATCCTTGGATGCACCAGCCAGAGGAGAGAAATGTATGCCGCCTCATTACATCTTGAGGAAGTCAGCTCGATCGAGCAATTTACAATGCCCGAGAACCCTCGGATGCCCAGGCGGTCATGATGGAGAAGGAACACTAGGCCAAGAGCTCTCATTCATCTCGGCTTGTCGGTTCGTTCGTGGGGATATCGGTGGTGACGTGAGAGGAGAGGTTCTGGGGAACCACACAAAACATTGAATTGACTTTCGACAGTCCCATCTGCCCGATCTCCGAAGGGTTGGGTGAAGGCAGATGGATGGCCTTCTCCCGAGATGTGCGAGCTGGCTTGTCGCCTCCAATATACTTGTGTAGCCCCCAGTTGTTGTTACATTATTTGTCTGCTGTTAATAAACCTAGATAATCAAATGATGACTTGTCAGTCTGTACCTGCGGGTAGGACGTCTCCAGACACTTTGTATTACAACTAACCGGTTCCCAGCTTGCAGTTGGTGGGTGGTGACACCACGCTTGTGATCCCGTGTAATGAATGGTCATTCGTGCTGTATCAAGATCCCCTGGTCCACCACACAGTTCTCATGGGCTGTGGTAAAACGCTTGGTGGTATTTAAGAACCATCGACGGGCGACGTTAATACTCGGAAAAGGCACTCAGTTCCGGAGTGTATTAGAATAGCAGGGTAGGTGGATAAATTAATTTGCATATGATGGGTGGGATTCTCCATCCTGGGACGCCTTGATCACGTTCCCTGATATGACGGAGATTTGGGCGTCTGGGAAAAATCGATATCAACGGTAGGCAGCAACCCGAACATGATGCTGCAAACCCCAAAATTGAGATCTACACCACGCGCCAGAGGGAGCAGGTAAATTAATGAAAATGGGTCTTAATGACCCAGTTGCATCAATTTAGCGGGCCAGGCGCCCCAAGGTCTGGCCCTCCACGATTCTCTGATCCCCGCGGCCGGGAATCACGTGAGTGCGGACTACTTGTGGTCTCCACCAGCATGGCCCTGGCATGGTGGATCCCACGGTGGGGTCACAGAGAGATAAGTGCAGTGCAATCACATGCTTGAGTGATTGGAATATACCTAGTGCTCGAAATGCACTTCCCTCTCTTTAATGTGGTCAATGTTTGTAAACATTGGGGTTTCACCACTTAGGCCACTGCACCGTGAAAGGAAATTAATGAATCAAAGCTTCAGATTGTTTGTCGAAGTTGTCAAGCACAGCATATTACCAGAAAGCTATTAATGGCTTGCAGCTAATGGATCCATGGGAACCAGAAGCAGGTCGCAGCTGATCTCTTTCGCGGAATGGACACATGAAGCTTCAAAATATGTGTTCAAGCGGGAATACTTTTCACGGCCCCTGTCTGGGCTGCTCTCTAGCTTCCAGGAAGGGGTCTCTTTTCTGGGGGGGTGTTGGGTCGTGGTCTGTGTGTGTCTGTAGGGGGGTCCCTTTCAGCAGGGAGTCCTTGTGGGGTGCCCCCCTATTACAGGGATCCTTGTAAGGGGGTCCTCTAAGATGAGGGGCTCTGGGGGTTGTATCCCTATTACAGGGGTCGCTGGAGGGGGGTTCCCCGATTACAGGGATCCCTGTGGGGTCTCTCTATTACAGGGGTCCCGGGGGAGTTGCCTTATTATAAGGGTCCCTGGGAGGTCTCCTATTATAGGGGACCCACAGAAGGGGGGGCAGGTTGGTTAACCCCCGTACATAGGGGTAGGGGGCACTGAGATAATTGGGGATGAGGGGCTGCTGTGCGGCGGGGGTGGGGGGGGGTGGTATGGGGCTGCTTTGCCATTTTTGGGGGTGGTGGTCAGCCACGGGACTCTGCTAGCAGGCTGCCCATTCAAATTCACGGCCCAATAATGGATTCCCCCGGGAATCCCTCGTATTCCATACCACACATACATTTGCATGGCAAGGAATATTGAATTACTTGCCGGTTTGTGCTCCCAGGGGGAATGTAAACAAGTTGCAATTCACCTCCAGCAGGAGAACGTCTCCCAAACGGAGAATTCAGCCCGGCATCCCTGTCTTTATTAGCCGAGGCATAGAGTTTAAGAGCAGGGAGGTTATACTGGAACTGTATAAAACATTGGTTAGGCCACAGCTGAAGTGAGCAGTTCTGATATCCACATTATAGAAGGGATGTGATAGCACTGGAAAGGGTGCAGAGGAGATTTATTGGGATGTTGCCTGAGTGTTAGTTATGAAGAGAGATTGGATAGATTTGGATTATTTTCCTTGGAGCAGAGGGTACTGAGGGGGCGAACCTGATTGAGATGTACACAATTATGAGGGACAAAGATAGAGTAGACAGGAAGAAACATTTCCCCTTGGTGGAGGGATCAATGACCAGGGGGCATAGACTTAAGATAAGGGGCAGGAGGTTTAGGGGGATGTGAGAAAAAACATTTTCACCCAGAGGGTGGTGGGAGTCTGGAACCCGCTGCCTGAAAGGGGTTTTGAGGCAGAGGCCCTCATAGCATTTAAGAAGTATTTAAATGTGCACTTGCAATGCTGCAAAATGGGATTAGAATAGTGAGGTGGTTGCTTTGGACTGGCGCAGACGCGATGGGCCGAAGAGCCTTTTCTGTGTTGTAGACCTCTGTGACATGATGGCTACAGCTGAGCACACACTCTTTTGTGCTTTGTGGCACTGTAACTGTGCTAAGTTATATAGACAATGAACAGACCTTGCAGATCAAACTGGGCATCCAAGAGGTATTATACATCTTCAAAAAGGGAATTGCACACCACTGTAATATGTAATCTCTTTGACAGTGTTTGACTCAGTATGGACCAAGACTACCTTGTAAAACTGGTCAATTGTGATCCAGGGCAAAATCTTCAATGACACATCGAAGATGATTCTAGTCATTGGAGGTCAATTACCCCAGCATTGGAACATTGTTTCAGGAGTTCTTTACAGTGTTCTGTGTCCAACCATTCTAAGCTTCTTCATCCTGATATTCCTGCTTTATAAGGTCAGAGTTGAGCCTTTTCACTGATGATTGCATTTTTTGCTTTACTTGTATCTCTCAGATACTGAAGCAGTCTGTGGCAACATGAAACAAGAACTGGACAACATCCAGATTTGTGGCTGATGTGGAAAGTAACGATTGCACCCAACAATTGTTGGCCAACGACCATCTCCAACGAGAAAGAGCATAACTACCTGCCCTTGACAATCTATGGATTAGCATCATCTAATCCTCCGACATTAACATTCTCGGGGTCACCAATACCCAGAGAATGAACTGGATCCACCATATATGTAATGTGGCTGCTAGAGCGGGTCAGAAGCTGGCCATTGTGGGGAAACTGGCTCACTCCCCGACTCATCAAATTCTCTCCACACATACAATGCATAAGTCAAGACAAGGATGGAATAGTCCCCACGAAACGTATAGGTGCAGTTCCAACAACATTAAATAAACTTGCCACTGTCTATGCCATCCACTGGCTGCTTATGTTCTTATGTTCACATGTTCTTAAATATTCAAACCCTCCACCACCAACTCACCTTGGCAGCTGTATGTACCATCGACAGGATGCACTCAGCAACTTAACACATCTTCTTTCATGTCTCCCAAACGCGTGACCTTCACCGCCTAGCAGGACAAGGAGAGCAGGTCCATTAGCTCCAAGTTCCCCTTCAAGTCACTCACCATCATGGCTTGGGTATATTTTACCTTTCCTTCATTGTGGTTGGTTCAAAGTGCTGGAGTGCATTAATTAACAGCATGTGGGATCACCTTCAACTCCTGAACTGTAGCAGTTCAAGAAGAAGGTCCAACGCCATCTTTTCAGGGGCAACTAAGGATGGATAATAACCAGCCTTGTCAGTGATGCCTACAAGGCAAGAATTCATTTGGAATAAAAGTAATCTGTGAATTGACCTAAATTAGTCCCATTCAGGTCACCCTGAATTTAGAATTTAATCTGATGCTCCAAGTAAGTGCATTTACTAAAGGTTACAGTGGTAAGCATCTATTAAGCATTTCTGCAGGCCAAATCATTTAAAATTTATACATTCCATTAAAAAATTAAATGGAAGGTATGAACAGATGTCTCTCAGAATATACTGCCATAGTTGAGAGCAGAAATGAAATGGAAGTTTTAAATTATTAAAAGGCATTATTCACTGAAATTCATGATTAGGGAAGGTACTATTGGAAGCTGAAACATTCACCTACAGCACCATTGTGCTGATATATCTGAAAACAATTATTAAAGTTTTTAAAATAAAGTTGTTGTCATGACTTTAATATTAATGGAAAATAACTTGGGTTTTAAATCTTCCTTTGATGAACTGGATATTTTATTTGATAATAAGTGTTTTCATAAGTTTACCACAACACAAGAATACATTTTTCTCAAAGACTTCGCTAGCTCTGAGGAGCACCGGGTATTACATGCAACTGACCCAGAGCATATTGAAATGTGTCCTGAAACAATGGTTTGATAGATCTACGAATAATATGCCCTTTTGATAATGGGTATCATGTTTAAAGAGTACATTCCCATCAAAAGTAATTCCTTACAGGTATAATGGGAAAAATTCTAGTTTCTAAATTACAATTGAGTTTGCTGCTCCTAGGTGTTCTTAATTAACTTTGCAACTAATTCATACTAGATTTCTATTTGTGCAACAATATTCAATGACATTACATCAATGGTCACATTGCATTTGTATAAACTGAACAATTTTCTGCAAGGCAAATGGTGTTTCTTAACTACTCAGTTGAAAATGCAAAGTAATTTTTTAAAACTCAGATGAATATAGTGTTAACTTGAACCACAAAAATTGAAACATAGTAATAGTATATTGACAGTAAATCACGGGCTGGATTCTGTGGCTAAGTGCTGGTGCCGGCATGGGAACTGTGACGTTTTACGATGCTAAAATCGGCGCCGAACCCTCACCGATTCCGGGACCGGTGAGGAGCAAGCAGTGGCGCTGGGCATAACTCCTGGCTCCCGTGTCAAAAACGGGCAGAGATTGACCAGGTCCGTGGCCACGCACATGCAAGGTGACGACCTGCAGCGGTCGTGCCGTACAATATGATGCTGGCCGCGAGCGGACCCGACCTGTCAGATAGTGCCCCCTGCATCTCCCCTCGCCATCCCCGGACCAACCATCACCAGTTCCCCCAGCCCTCAACAAAGGCTCCCAGTCAGCAACACGGCTTCTCCCCCCCCCCCCCCCCCGATGTGGCGGCGCTGGACACAGTCCGCAGCCACCACGCGACGTTCACAAAAACAGAGAACAAGTGAACCGCGCTGTCGTGAACTCGGACCATTGGGGGCGGAGCATCGGGAGAGGGCCTTCAGGTAACATCCTGAGGGCGTACAGCGTATTCCCCCGGTGCCACTGTTTTGGAGGGAGCGGAGCATCTGAAAACAAGCTCCGGCCCGGGAAAACGGATTCTCCGCCCGATCGCTGATTACGAAAACGACATCGGCAAGCGGAGAATCCTGCCCCATTTTCTTTTAAATCGGAAAATTTGTAGCCCAAGGAAAAATGGGTTTGAAAATTGTTCATTTAAGTATGTTATCTTCAAAAAGTCAATGCACAATTTCCTAAACAAATGTAATTCAATACAACTCTACAACTGGTATATAGATTCACCTTCCCAGCAGAATACGTGCCTTCTAGTCTTCTTCAACTATCATAAGATATTCAGTATCTTGGAAGCTACTGAGATTCAGATGATGAAGGCCATATGGCCCATCTTAATTCTTTCATCCAGAATGATAATACACTCCTGCAAAGGAGTGGACATTTTTAGCTTTAAGTCTATTAAGTCTCCTGGACCTATTGCAACTTCATCCTTTTTATGTATCAATACCATACAAATAGAATGCATTGCACCCATTTTCCTTCTTATTTGCAGAACTTTATATTTCTCTGCATTAAATATCACTGTTTATTGTTCAGTCCATTCATAAATTTGCTTTGAGGAAATCTTATGGCACAGTGGGTGGTGCCCCGATAACTGAGCTGGAAGCTGCAAGTTCAAGTCCTACCCAGGACTTGATGGCCAAGGAAGGTATGTTTGTGGTGTGGCCAAGCAGGTTAATTGTCAACCTGTAAGTCCATCTGGTATGTCTATTGCAGGCAATAAGAGTGGGAGAGTTTTCTGGTCAGCCCAGAACCGTGTAGCAGGGACAGTGCAACAGCCTAGACACACTAAAGGATGTCTCGTACAAACCCATGTCACTGGCTCTCATCCTTCTCACTTTGAGTGACTGCTAGAGAGAGTGAGATATTTGCTTGGGATTTGAGCAGGGTTTTCCACTAGGAAATAGGTGCAATTCCATGAGAAATGGTGTGACAGCTAAAAATGCATCCACGGAGATGATTATCTCTGGGACCTGCTCCACAGAGGGTGACATGACCACGTTTAAAAGCCTCCTGATGTTGGTCAGCAACTGTCACCCTTGAAAAATCATGTCTGGTTCTCAGCGATCACCTCTGGCTAGCTCCCACCAGACGCTTCACCAGAACCTTTGCTATTATTTTCGCATCAGTATTTGACAGTGAAATAGACCTGTGGGAACCACAAAACAGGGAATCGTTGTTCTTTTTGGGGATCAGAGAGATCAATGCCTGTGCCGACGTGGCCGCAGTACTCCCCTTGCCAGACAGTCATTGAACATCCCCAGTAAATGCGGTGCCAACTAGGCCGGAAACTTTGTAAAATTCCGCCGGCAAACCATCCGGCCCCGGTGCATCCCCGATTGCATGGAACTAATACAATCCATCTTCCTCCAACCCCAACGGTGCCTCCTACCCTTGACTCTTCATCCTCTTCACCACCGGGAAGTCCAATCCGCCCAAAAACTGTTACAACTCTGAAACATCCTTCGGTAGTTCAGACTTGTACAGTCTCATTTTTTGATCATTTCAGAGATCATTGTGGTCAATCTGGAGCCGTGCCCACTGGTGGCAATCTTTAGGGTGTCGGACTGCCAGAGCTTCTTGAGGGGAGGAGGGCTGATGTCTTGGCCTTTGCTTCCCTGGTGGATGGAGGTCGGCAGTGACACCCAAGGCCTCAACATGGCTGGGAGACTTGGCAGATTTCCTGAGATTGGAAAAGATTAAAGTATGCCTTGAGAGGATTGGAAGGTTGTTCCTGTTACTTTGTTCAAACAGTTTGTATTATGTAGTTATGCCTTTGTATGTGAGAATTTGATAATGTTTGGAATAAAATATATTCAAAAAAATAATCATTATGCTCTTTCCCTGGGGTGTCTGAATAATTCTTCACTGATTTGTAGCGGAAGATCTGAAGAAAGCTGCAGAAATTCACCCTCCGTCTGCTTAACTGTGTCTTCCTTCAAGTCCACCCTGGTTTAATACGGTCTCTAAACTTGACTGATGTCCACATTTTTTTTTCAGTGCAGGTGGTCGATGTAAATTAGAAACAACATTCATCCCAAAACAAAAATGATTTGGGGATTTCTCCCATTCAATCAACTTCAATGACACTATAGTCGATGCAGTTTCTTGTCCGTTCTCAACTTTTACCCATAGCTTTGAGCTTTGCTCCTTGGCTATTGTGGGAAACTTCTTTAAATGCCCCTTTTGAAATTGGCATTCTCACAGTTCACTTTGGTTGCTGCTTTTCATCAAAATCATGAAGGATTGTTTTACCGGATCTCCCCCACTGAAAGCATTGCTCATTTCTCGGTGAATGTTGTACAAATAGTCCTTAAACACATTCCAGATAATTGATTCTGTTATTTTGGACTAATTGGCCTGTGTCTGTTTCATTCCCCTTTTTTAAAAAATGTATTTTTATTGACTTTTTCATTTTTTTTGACATTTGTCACGTCAAAACAATGAAAAGAGAGAAAAAACCCACAGATATCAACGCAAAACAGGTACAGGACATCACAAGAGTCATTGCCAACAAAACAACAAACAAGACTGGGTGAGTTGGGGACTAAATCCATAACATGTTCCCCCCAAGAATGGACCAAGTAGGATACAGTCAACAACACAGGACTGCAGAATAACAAAAAGCCAAGAGCCCCAGAGCCATTGGGGAATGACACTGACACCTGCAACACAATGAAACTCCCTTCCTGGCCCAGGACAGAGCAGGCAACTATCATACGGCTACAAGACAATAAAGAGAGGGCCAGGTACCACACGTTCAAGGAAATCTCAGGTCTAGGACTTCAAACCTTAAACCCAGACTCTCACATAGAAAATTAACAAAAGATTAAAGAGTAAGAACAAACAGCAAGCAAGACTCGAGCCACCAGACCCCGCCCATCGGATCTCAGCTCCGAGGGAAGAACAAGCCACTGAACCAACGAACAGCGACAGATCCCTTCAGGGGGTACCAGAGTAGCCAGAAAGCACAAGGTCAAAAAGGATATCAACAGGTACCAGTCAGAAAGGGGGAACCCTGCCCCAAGGAGAGGAGGGCCGTTTTAGTATCCCCTGAAAAGAGGGGGGGAGGCACCATGGGAGGGAGGGCCTGGCCACAACACCATGGCACTCAACCCGACAATCAGGGCCACTTGGAAAAAAGGGGTAAGGCTACCACAAGACCACCTACCAAAAAGGCCCGTTCATTTAACCATGGCATCGTGACCCGCCATTTTAACATCCCCACATGTACTCAGGAGAAGGGGCAGCATGGTGGCCAGTGGCTAGCACTGCTGCCTCATGGTGCCGAGGTCCCAGGTTCGATCCCGACACTGGGTCACTGTCCGTGTGGAGTTTGCACATTCTCCCCGTATTTGCATGGGTTTCGCCCCTACAATGTGCTCAGGAGAAAACCAAGAACAAAGAGAGGGACCCAACAGAAGCTACACCTCCAGGGTTTCTCAGAAGAAGAAAAAGACAAGAAGAAAGAATAAGAACTATCAGCACTAATTATTCGTATAATGGATGGCAGAGCTGCCCAGCGTGCCACCCAAGGCATGTAAAAATGGACAAGAGCCTGCCAACTGAGCTACAGGGGAAACTTCACTCCTACCCAGGGAAAAAGAAAAGAATAACCCTTGGGTACAATGTTCGGGCCATCCCAAAGTCATTGCGCAGCTAGGTGCCAGACACAGTGACACACGACTCCCCCTATGGGTGCCCTTGGGCCAGCAGGATACCAAACCTGGCCTAGTCCAGCGCCGTCATAAAAGACACAGAACGCAGGAACTATCATATGACCCCAGCCCACTGAAGTTGTGCCAGCCAAATCCTAATCAAGTCAAGGCACTTCTCCCCCCTCCAGGAAGAAGGGACATACAAATTGGCCATAACCAATGGGGAACCCCAGCATGGTGGAAGAAGAACTGTTAAGATACCTACATCACGGATACTCTGGGAGGAAGGGCTCGGGGCCTCCCACGAGGCCATGCCAACACCAAAACCAACACCACAACCCTCCCAGATGTGAGAGAAGAAGAGAAAAAAACACGAAGTGGGGAGGCACACATCCAGGGATACTCGGGGCTGGCCTTGTCCTCTGAAAAGTTCCAACAGCAATGCAAATGGTCAGAGATGGAGATCTGTATGGGGAAGAAAAGACTGACTCGACCCGAGCAAACAAAGAGACAAATATAGCCCACTGCTCATCACAACAACAGGCATGGGCCTAAAAAGATAAAAGCACACATGCTCTGTGTAGCGCACAAAGACTCACGAGAGACGAATAGAGATGAAGTCGATGAGGCTTTATTAAGCGTGACTTAGTTCCCCGCAGTTCAGTAGCTGACTGGCCTGCGGGGGAGAACTCCAGGTTCTTATACTCCGCTTTCAGGGCGGAGCTAGAGGTCAACAGCCAACCAGGACCTGGGATCTGTCAGCCAATGACATCACGGCTTCTCAGTCCCACATGATCCCTAATGCATACTACCACATTCACCCCTTGTTAAAAATGAACCCGGCGGGGTGGTGCTTCGTATGGTGGTAAGGGTTTACAAGGCTGGTCCTGGGAGGAAAACTTTTGCATGTACAGAGAATTTTTTTTTTTGTTTTGAACTATTTACAGTAAAAGGGGAAAAGGAAAAAACGTTCTCGCTACAGTCCACAATATAGTAATGTTACATTGATGCCACAAGTCGGTCGGGCGGTCTGGTCGTCCTCGTCGATCGCCTTGGCCCCGGTGGTGGTGCTTGTTCCCGTGTTGTCGTCTCCGGGAGCCTTATGGTTTCTGCTTCCGCTTCACTTCTGGTCGGACCTGGGAGGAGGACCGATCCTCCCGGGAAGGGGGCGCTCGCGGGGTGCGCCGGTGGCAGGGAGGGGGTGATTGGTGTCGGGGGTGTGTGTGTGTTGCCGGCGGGCGCCAGATCTCGCAGGGAGACCGTGTCCTGTCGGCCGTCGGGGTACTCCACGGAGGCGTACTGCGGGTTCGCGTGGAGGAGGCGAACCTTCTCGACCAACGGGTCCGACTTGTGCGCCCGCACATGTTTTCGGAGCAGGATGGGTCCTGGGACCGCCAGCCAGGTCGGCAGCGACGTTCCAGAGGAGGACTTCCTGGGGAAGACAAGGAGGCGCTCATGAGGCGTTTGGTTAGTGCTAGTACACAGTAGCGACCGGATGGAGTGGAGAGCGTCCGGGAGGACCTCCTGCCACCGTGAAACTGGGAGGTCCCTGGACCGTAGGGCCAGTAGGACGGTCTTCCAGACCGTGCCGTTCTCCCTCTCTACTTGCCCGTTCCCCCGGGGGTTGTAGCTGGTCGTCCTGCTCGAGGCTATACCGTTGCTGAGCAGGAACTGGCGCAGCTCGTCACTCATAAAGGTGGACCCCCTGTCGCTGTGGACGTATGCGGGGCAACCGAACAGTGTGAATATGGTGTTAAGGGCTTTAATGACTGTAGCCGCTGTCATGTCAGGGCAGGGGATGGCGAAGGGGAAACGGGAGTACTCGTCCACCACGTTCAGGAAGTATATGTTGCGGTCAGTGGAGGGGAGGGGCCCTTTGAAATCCAGACCAAGGCGTTCAAAGGGACGGGAAGCCTTGATCAGGTGCGCACCATCCGGCCTGAAAAAGTGCGGTTTGCACTCTGCGCAGATGTGGCAGTTCCTTGTGACTGTACGGACCTCCTCCACAGAGTAGGGGAGGTTGCGGGACTTTATAAAGTGGTAGAACCGAGTGACCCCCGGGTGGCAGAGGTCCTCGTGGAAGGTTTGGAGGCGGTCAATTTGTGCGTTGGCACATGTGCCGCGGGATAGGGCGTCGGACCGCTCGTTCAGCTTTCCGGGACGATACATGATCTCATAGTTGAAGGTGGAGAGCTCGATCCTCCACCTTAAGATCTTGTCGTTCTTAATTTTGCCCCGCTCTGCATTATCGAACATGAAAGCTACCGACCGTTGGTCCGTGAGGAGAGTGAATCTCCTGCCGGTCAGGTAATGCCTCCAATGTCGCACAGCTTCCACTATGGCTTGGGCTTCCTTTTCCACTGAGGAGTGGCGGATTTCTGAAGCGTGGCGGGTTCGGGAGAAAAACCTGCCCGCTTGGTTAAGGGTGGCCCTAGAGCTACATCGGAGGCGTCGCTCTCGACCTGGAAAGGGAGGGACTCGTCGATGGCGCGCATCGTGGCCTTTGCGATATCCGCTTTGATGCGGCTGAAGGCCTGGCAAGCCTCTGTCGACAGGGGGAAGGTCGTGGTCTGTATTAGGGGGCGGGCCTTGTCTGCGTACTGGGGGACCCACTGGGCGTAATATGAAAAAAAAAACAGGCAGCGTTTTAGGGCTTTTGAGCAGTGCGGGAGGGGAAATTCCATGAGGAGGCGCATGCGTTCGGGGTCGGGGCCTATTATCCCATTGCGCACTACATATCCCAAGATGGCTAGCCGGTTTGTGCTAAACACGCACTTGTCCTCGTTGTATGTGAGGTTCAAGGCTTTCGCGGTCTGGAGGAATTTTTGGAGGTTGGCGTCGTGGTCCTGCTGATCGTGGCCGCAGATGGTCACGTTGTCGAGGTACGGGAACGTGGCCTGCAACCCGTGTTGATCAACCATTCGGTCCATCGCTCGATGGAAGGCCGAGACCCCGTTTGTGATGCCAAATGGGACCCTTAGGAAGTGGTATAATCGCCCGTCTGCCTCGAAGGCTGTGTACTTGCGGTCACTTGGGCGGATGGGGAGCTGATGGTAGGCGGACTTGAGATCCACGGTGGAGAAGACCTTATATTGGGCAATCCGATTGACCATGTCGGATATGCGGGGGAGAGGGTACGCATCTAGTTGTGTGTACCTGTTGATGGTCTGGCTATAGTCTATGACCATCCTTTGCTTCTCCCCTGTCTTGACTACTACCACCTGTGCTCTCCAGGGACTGTTGCTGGCCTGGATTATGCCTTCCTTCAGTAGCCGCTGGACTTCGGACCGAATGAATGTCCGGTCCTGGGCGCTGTACCGTCTGCTCCTAGTGGCGACGGGTTTGCAATCCGGGGTGAGGTTTGCAAACAAGGATGGGGGCTCAACCTTGAGGGTTGTGAGGCCGCAGATAGTGAGTGGGGGTATTGGGCCGCCAAATTGAAACGTTAGGCTCTGCAGGTTGCACTGGAAATCTAATCCCAGTAATGTGGGCGCGCAGAGTTGGGGAAGGACGTAGAGCCTATAGTTTTTAAACTCCCTCCCTTGCACCGTTAGGGTCACTATGCAGAAACCTTTAATCTGTACGGAGTGGGATCCTGCAGCTAGGGAAATCTTTTGCGCACTGGGACGGATGGTCAGAAAACAGCGTCTTACCGTGTCGGGGTGGATGAAGCTTTCCGTGCTCCCGGAGTCGACCAGGCATGGTGTCTCGTGCCCATTTATCAGCACCGTTGTTGTCGTCGTCTGGAGCGTCCGGGGCTGTGCTTGGTCCAGCATCATTGAGGCCAGACGTGATCGTAGTGTTTGAGCTTCTTCCTCGAACCCCGTGGAGCCGTCGACACTGGGGTCCGTTGTTGCCGTCCAAGATGGCGGCGGGGGTGAACAAAATGGCCGCCCCCATGCATCGCACATGGCTGGGGATCACAAGATGGCGGCGGGGGTGGACAAAATGGCCGTCCCCATGCGTCGCACAGGTTTGGGGGATCCCAAGATGGCGGCGCCCCTCCTCCCCTCGTGGTGGCCGGGACCCAAAATGGCGGCGCCTGCGGGTCGCACATGGGGCGCTGGGGGGGTTGGGGAGCGTCAGAAACGCGCAGATCGCCTTGTTCTCCGGGGACAGCGGTAGTCGGGACCCAAACTGGTTGCGCCTGCGGGTCGTACATGGGGCGCTGGACAGCGGTGGCCGGGACCCAAACTGGTTGCGCCTGCGGGTCGTACATGGGGCGCTGGGGGGGTTGGGGAGCGTTAGAAGCGCGCAGGAATCCTTGTTCGCCGGGGACCGCGGCGACCTCCCGGGACCGGCACTCAGCCGCGAAATGGCCCTTTTCCCCGCAGCTCTTACAAGTCGCTGCGCGGGGGTGTTTCGCCTGGCCGCAGAAATAGCAGCGGGCTCCCCCGGGACGACTTTGCATCTGAACCGCGCAAGCCTGTGGGGTGGGGGGGGGAGGGGGGGGTTTGTCGCGACGGAGGTCCACGGAGCCCAAGGGGCTGCCGCGCGGTCGGGGCCGTAGGCACGGGCGTTTCGCGCGGCCACATCTAGTGAGGCTGCAAGGGCCCGTGCCTCTGAGAGTCCTAGCGACTCTTTTTCTAAAAGTCTTTGGCGGATTTGGGAAGAGTTCATACCAGCCACAAAAGCATCACGCATCAACATGTCCGTGTGTTCCATCGCGTTTACCGGCGGGCAGCTGCAGGCCCGTCCCAAAATTAGTAGCGCGGCGTAGAAATCATCTATCGATTCTCCGGGACTTTGCCGTCTCGTTGCGAGTTGGTAGCGTGCGTAGATCTGGTTCACTGGGCGAACATAGATGCTTTTTAGTGCTGCGAACGCCGTCTGGTAATCCTCTGCGTCTTCGATGAGAGGGAAAATTTCCGGGCTTACCCTCGAGTGCAGGACCTGTAGTTTCTGGTCTTCTGTGACCCGGCCGGGGGGCCGTTCTGAGGTAGGCCTCGAAACAAGTCTGCCAGTGTTTGAAAACTGCTGCTGAGTTCACTGCGTTGGGGCTGATCCTCATGCATTCCGGGATGATCCTGAGCTCCATAGTTCTTTTAAGCACGCTTAATAAATTGTAGCGCACAAAGACTCACGAGAGACGAATAGAGATGAAGTCGATGAGGCTTTATTAAGCGTGACTTAGTTCCCCGCAGTTCAGTAGCTGACTGGCCTGCGGGGGAGAACTCCAGGTTCTTATACTCCGCCTTCAGGGCGGAGCTAGAGGTCAACAGCCAACCAGGACCCGGGATCTGTCAGCCAATGACATCACGGCTTCTCAGTCCCACATGACCCCTAATGCATACTACCACACTCTGGATTGGAATTAAAAGGATAAAACAGAAAGCAAACTGAAACTGGTTAACTCTAACTGGGGGGAACCTTCCTCGAACACAACGGGTACAAACTAACCCTATCGACTGCCTTCATCCACCCTTCACCCCGTTCCGGCTCTACTCATCTTCCTGCTAGGTGAGACAGGAGGGAAAGCAACAAAACTTACTTCCACTATCCACCATGAGGATCACCAGAGCATGCAAGTCCAAAATACACTTTGGATAAAGAATAAAGGCTGTGAAAAAAATCCCATAGTCAACATTCGGCTTAACATGATTGTCATGATATGCAAACATGCACATACTGATATGCAGACTGGCAGCTAATGAATACAGAGAACAGGACATGACCAATGAGCAGGCAGGACACTCTGGGGTGGTATCGCACTATAAAAGGCATGAGGCACTCACACCCCACCTCTTCCCACTGATGAACATCGACAGAGTGAGTCAGGTGGTAGGTACAGTAACACACCTCCAGCACGTGGCTAAGAGCTAGTCTGGTTCAGTCAGACAGAGTAACCACACTTACGTTAGCAGAGAGTCAAACTCATAGAGAACTGTGCTAACTATGCTACTGGTTCAATAAATCAGACTGAACTAACTTCACGGTCTGGAGTATCTTTTGGTCAAAGCTGCATCCAGTTGCAGCCTGTGTTATCCCAGCGTACATAACACATCATGATACCAGGAGACTGCTTAATCTAGGTGGTTTACTTCAGTCCGTTCCGTGACGACCAGCGAATGTACCCCGGCACCATGGAGAAGATTCAGGCTCCTCACCAGCTCAGGACCTCTGGCAATCTCAGTGTCAATTGGCGGACATTCAAGCAAAAGGTTCTGCTGTACCTCGAAGCATCAGACCTCGTGGGTGCGTCTGATGCAAGGAAGATCACGCTTTTCCTCTCAACAGCGGGTGATCAAGCAATCAAACTCTTCAACTCTTTTCACTTCACCGAAGGCCAGGACAAGACAAAGTTTCCGACCATCCTGGACAAGTTTGACAGTCACTGTGAAGTGGACACAGCACCTACAAGGTAAAGTTGAATCTTTCAACTCCTTCTTAACTAACTGCCACCTGCTAACGCTGTCCTGCAACTTTGGTGATATTGCTGACTCTATGATCAGAGACCAAAACATTTTTGGAGTTCACTCTGATCCTCTGACAGAGCAGCTACTGAAAATCAAGCATATGACCCTGCCAGTCGCGATTGAAACATGCACAGTGCATAAGCACACCAAAAATCACTATGCCCTGTCCAAATCGGTTGAAAATTAGAAACCTACCTCCCACGATGCAGAGAGTGTGCAGGCCATCTCCTGGATGCAGCACCTCAGCATTGATGAAAGCGGCCATTTCGCACGTTTTCAAGGGGCCCCACGCATGCGCGATGCGAACAGGATAACGAAGCGGCCAACACCCGCACTGCGCATGTGCGACGGCGAGTGGAGCATCAGGACGCCGATGTCATGACGTGCTCGAGCTGCGGCAACAACCACTGAAAGAAACACTGCCCTGCAAGTGGCAGGCAGTGTTTAAACTGCGGGAAGCCTGGACACTCTGCAGCCTTGTGCAGGTCTGCACCACCAGTCAGGGGCCAGCGCTCCGAATTCCGAAGACGGCGCGTTCAGAATGTGCAACAACGATTACAGGATTCTGATCCTGGCAGCACAACGGATCCAGAGGAAGAATGCCTGGACTTCGCCTACTGTGTGGGCATCATTACCAAATGTGAATATGCCACATCCAACTCATCACAAATTCAATCCATCCTCGCTGTGAATTCTGCAGAAGAATGGTGTGCGGTGATGCAGGTCAACCACTGCTCCATCCAGTTTAAACTGGACACAGGTGCTTCTGCCAACCTCCTCTCACAGCCAGATTTCAAACCCATCAAGAAGCCCCCCAAGGTCCTTCCAGCAGCTTGCAGGCTCCTGGACTACAATGGGAATGCCATCATGGCACTGGGAACCTGCCATCTACTCGTCTCCAACCGGAGCACCGATGCACGGTTACGTTTTGAAATTATTAAGCCAGACAGGGCATCCCTACTTGGCGCGCATGCCTGCAAGCAGCTGAACCTCGAGCAGCGGGTCTACACAACAACATACCCAATGTGGATCATCAGGCCGGCATTGACGACATCCTCGCTCAGTATCCGGATGTGTTTGACGGGATGGACAAGCTGCCATATCGATACAAGATTCTGCTACGACCTGATGCCAAGCCAGTGGTCCACGCACCACGCCGGGTCCCGGCTCCGCTGAGGGAGCGCCTGAAGGCACAGCTCAAGGATCTTCAGCAACAGGGCAACATTTCCAAGGTAACCGAACCGACTGACTGGGTCAGCTCGATGGTATGTGTTAGAAAGCCTTCAGGAGACCTGCGCATCTGCATTGATCCCAAGGATCTCAATAAAAATATAATGTGTGAACAGTACCCCATCCCGAAGTGGAAGGAACTCACCAGTGAGATGGCACACGCACGTTTTTTTACCAAATTAGATGCGTCACATGGATTTTGGCAAATCCAGCTGGATGAGTCCAGCAGAAGGCTCTGCACCTTCAACACACCGTTTGGCGAATACTGCTATAATCACATGCCCTTTGGCATTGTCTCGGTATCGGAGATCTTTCATTGCATCATGGAGCAGATGATGGAGGGCATTGAAGGGGTTTGTGTGTACGTGGACGACGTCATCATATGGTCCACGACCCCTGAAGAGCATGTTTCCCGTCTCCAGCAGGTATTCCGCTGCGTCCATGCCAATGGCCTGAAGCTGAACAGGTCCAAATTTTGCTTTGGCATGTCGACACTCAAGTTCCTAGGTGACCAGATCTCTCAGCAGGGTGTGCGCCCAGCAAAGACAAGATCAAGGCCATCAAAGCTATAAAGGTCCCTGAGGACAAGAAGGCGGTGTTGCGCTTCCTGGGCATGGTCAATTTTCTGGGCAAGTTCATCCCAAACCTGGCCTCACACACCACGGCCCTACGAAACCTGGTGAAAAAGTCCACTGCCTTTGAGTGGCAGGCAGCAAATCAGGCAGAGTGGTTGGAGCTGAAACCAAGCTTCCCACTGTGCCCGTCTTGGCATTTTTCGACCCTGACAGGGAGACTAAGATCTCAACAGATGCGAGCCAGGATGGCATTGGTGTGGTGCTGCTTCAACGTGATGACACTTCATCCTGGGCACTGGTAGCCTACGCATCGAGGGCCATGACGCCCACCGAAACAAGATATGCGCAGATAGAGAAGGATTGCCTGGGTCTTCTCACTGGAATTCTCAAGTTTCACGACGATGTCTACGGCCTGCCGACGTTCACTGTCGAGACGGATCATAGGCCTCTGGTCCACAAATCATCCGGCAGATTGAATCACAGGTGCAGCTGTGTGCTAGCACCCTCCCGGCGTCTGATGAGGAGGTTGTTCGTATCCGCGAGGAGACAGCCAAAGACCCCCTCTTGCAGCGTGTCATGCACCACCTCGCCAATGGCTGGCAGAAAGGGCAGTGCCCTCAATTTTATAATGTAAAGGACGACCTGACGGTGATTGATGGTATCCTCCTCAAGCTGGGCTGGATTGTCATTCCACTCAGTCTCCAGAGCTTGGTGCTCAGCCAAATCCATGAGGAACACCTGGGCATCGAGAAGTGCAAATTCAGAGCCAGGCAGGCTGTCTATTGGCCCGGTATTAGCCAGGATATCTCGAACATGGTCCTCAACTGTGTGACCTGTCAACGCTTCCAGCCAGCGCAGAGCAAGGAGACGTTCCAGCAGCATGAGATCGAGACCTCCCCGTGGTCCAAGGTTGGCATCGACCTCTTTTGTGCGAATGATCATGACTACGTGTTGATTCTTGACTATTTCTCCAATTACCCTGAAGTCGTGAAGCTCTCAGACCTCACTTCTCGGAATGTCATCAAGGCCTGTAAGGAGACCTTCTCCAGGCATGGTATCCCACTCACTGTCATGAGTGACAATGGCCCGTGCTTCAGCAGCCACGAGTGGTCTATGTTTGCCAAGTTGTACCATTTCAAACATGTCACTTCCAGCCCACACTATCCGCAGTCCAATGGGAAGGTTGAAAAAGGGGTGGACATTGTGAAACAGCTCATCTGCAAGGCAGTGGATTCTGCTTCTGACATCTACCTCGCGCTGCTTGCGTACAGGGCGACCCCACTGTCTACTGGCATGTCGCCAGCTCAGCTCCTGCTGAATAGGGACCGGCGGACGAACTTCCAGCCATACACTTGCCCAACCCTGATCACCTCCCGTTGCTGCAGAAGGTGCAGCAGCTCCGAAACCAGCAAAAGCAGGGCTATGATGCTCATGCCATCGATTTGCCCGTGTTATCCCCGGCAGACACTGTCAGGATCAAGAGACCGGATGGTGGCTCGTCTGCTCCAGCTGTCGTTCGACAGGCTGCGCTCCGCTCGTATGTGGTACATATGGCTGATGGTTCTGTTGTGCGATGGAACAGACGGGCACTGCGCAAGGTTGCCTGCCCGCATCCGCTTTGTTCTCCATTTCTGTCCGTTGTTTTGCCAACTCCTGATACCTCAAACTATGAGGCCACCAGTCAGGCTTCCATCCTGCCTGTCAAGCGCTATTGTCCCCACCACCACCTCTCTGGCAGTCGACAAGGATCAGACGCAAGCCCCAGAGACTGGACTTATGAACACTTGTGTTGTTTGTTATGTTCTGTTTTCTCGCATTAGACAGCTGTCTTCACATGTAAATACATTCACATATGCCACCGTTTGTAAATATATTAGTCTATGACACCACTTGTATATAAATTTCCACATGCCAACAGAACATACAGAAAAAAAGGGAGATGTCATGATATGCAGACATGCAGATAATGATATACAGACAGGCCCAAACAGGCAGCTAATGAACACAGAGAACAGGACATGACCAATGAGCAGGCAGGGCATTCAGGGGTGGTATCTCACTATAAAAGGCATGAGGCATTCATACTCCGCCTCTTTCCACTGATGAACATCTACAGGCTGAGTCAGGGTGTATGTACAGTATCACACCTCCAGCACGTGGCTAAGAGCTAGTCTGGTTCAGTCAGACAGAGTAACCACACTTAGGTTAGCAGAGAGTCAAACTCATAGAGAACTGTGCTACTGGTTCAATAAATCAGATTGAACTAACTTCAAGGTCTGGAGTATCTTTTGGTCAAAGCTGCATCCAGTTGCAGCCTGTGTTATCCCAGAGTACATAACACATCAGTGATATAAGAACGTAAGAACTAGGAACAGGAGTAGGTCATCTGGCCCCTCGAGCCTGCTCCGCCATTCAATGAGATCATGGCTGATCTTTTGTGGACTCAGCTCCACTTTCCGGCCTGAACACCATAACCCTTAACCCCTTTATTCTTCAAAAAACTATCTATCTTTATCTTTAAAACATTTAATGAAGGAACCTCTACTGCTTCGCTGGGCAAGGAAGTCCATAGATTCACAACCCTTTGGGTGAAGAAGTTCCTCCTAAACTCAGTCCTAAATCTACTCCCCCTTATTTTGAGGCTATGCCCCCTAGTTCTGCTTTCACCCGCCAGTGGAAACAACCAGCCCACATCTATCCTATCTATTCCCTTCATATGTTTCTAAAAGATCCCCCCTCATCCTTCTAAATTCCAACGATTACAGTCCCAGTCTTCTCAACCTCTCCTCATAATCCAACCCCTTCAGCTCTGGCATTAACCTAGTGAATCTCTTCTGCACACCCTCCAGTGCCAGTACGTCCTTTCTCAAGTAAGGAGACCAAAACTGAACACAATACTCCAGGTGTGGCCTCACTAACACCTTATACAATTGCAGCATAACCTTCCTAGTCTTAAACTCCATCCCTCTAGCAGTGAAGGACAAAATTCCATTCGCCTTCTTAATCACCTGTTGCACCTGTAAACCAACTTTTTACGACTCATGCACGAGCACAACCAGGTCTCTCTGCACAGCAGCGTGTTTTAATATTTTATCATTTAAATAATAATCCCTTTTGCTGTTATTCCTACCAAAATGGATAACCTCATATTTGTCAACATTGTATTTCATCTGCCAGACCCCAGCCCATTCATTTAGCCTATCCAAATCCCTCTGCAGACTTCCAGTATCCTCTGCACTTTTTGCTTTACCACTCATCTTAGTGTCGTCTGCAAACTTGGACACATTGCCCTTGGTCCCCACCTCCAAATCATCTATGTAAATTGTGAACAATTGTGGGCCCAACACTGATCGCTGAGGGACACCACTAGCTACTGATTGCCAACCAGAGAAACACCCATTAATCCCCACTTTTTGCTTTCTATTAATTAACCAATCCTCTATCCATGCTACTACTTTCCCCTTAATGCCATGCATCTTTATCTTATGCAGCAACCTTTTGTGTGGCACCTTGTCAAAGGCTTTCTGGAAATCCAGATATACCACATCCATTGGCTCCCCGTTATCTACCGCACTGGCAATGTCCTCAAAAAATTCCACTAAATTAGTTAGGCATGACCTGCCCTTTATGAACCCATGCTGCGTCTGCCCAATGGGACAATTTCCATCCAGGTGCCTCGCTATTTCTTCCTTGAGGATAGATTCCAGCATCTTCCCTACTACCGAAGTTAAGCTCACTGGCCTATAATTACCCGCTTTCTGCCTGCCTCCTTTTTTAAACAGTGGTGTCACGTTTGCTAATTCTCAATCCGCCGGGACCACCCCAGAGTTTAGTGAATTTTGGTAAATTATCACCAGTGCATTTGCAATTTCCCTAGCCATCTCTTTTAGCACTCTGGGATGCATTCCATCAGGGCCAGGAGACTTGTCTACCTTTAGCCCCATTAGCTTGCCCATCACTACCCCCTTAGTGATAACAATCCTCTCAAGGTCCTCACCTGTCATAGCCTCATTTCCATCAGTCACTGGCATGTTATGTGTGTCCTCCACTGTGAAGACTGACCCAAAAAACCTGTTCAGTTCCTCAGCCATTTCCTCATCTCCCATTATTAAATCTCCCTTCTCATCCTCAAGGACCAATATTTACCTTTGCCGCTCTTTTTTGTTTTATATATTTGTAGAAACTTTTACTATCTGTTTTTATATTCTGAGCAAGTTTACTCTCATAATCTATTTTACTCTTCTTTATAGCTTTTTTCGTAACTTTCTGTTGCCCCACCCCCAAAGATTTCCCAGTCCTCTAGCCTCCCACTAATATTTGCCACTTTGTATGCTTTTTCCTTCAATTTGATACTCTCCCTTATTTCCTTAGATATCCATGGTCGATTTTCCCTCTTTCTACCGTCCTTCCTTTTTGTTGGTATAAACCTTTGCTGAGCACTGTGAAAAATTGCTTGGAAGGTTCTCCACTGTTCCTCAACTGTTTCACCAAAATGTCTTTGCTCCCAGTCTACCTTAGCTAGTTCTTCTCTCTTCCCATTGTAATCTCCTTTGTTTAAGCACAAAACACGAGTGTTTGATTTTACCTTCTCACCCTCCATCTGTATTTTAAATTCCACCATATTGTGATCACTCCTTCCAAGACGATCCCTAACTATGAGATCATGAATGAATCCTGTCTCATTACACAGGACCAAATCTAGGACCGCTTGTTCCCTCGTAGGTTCCATTACATACAGCTCGAGGAAACTATCGCGGATACATTCTATAAACTCTTCCTCAAGGCTGCCTTGAGCGACCTGGTTAATCCAATCGACATGTAGATTAAAATCCCCTGTGATAACTGCTGTACCATTTCTACATGCATCCATTATTTCTTTGTTTATTGCCTGCCCCACCATAATGCTACTATTTGGTGGCCTATAGACTATCAGTGACTTTTTTGCCTTACTATTCCTGATTTCCACCGAATTGGATTCAACCTTATCCTCCATTGCACCGATGTCATCCCTTACTATTGCCCGGATGTCATCCTTAAATAACAGAGCTACACCACCTCCCTTGACATCCACTCTGTCCTTCTGAATAGTTTGATACGCTCGGATATTTAACTCCCAGTCGTGACCATCCTTTAACCATGTTTCAGTAATGGCCACTAAATCATAGTCATTCACGATGATTTGCGCCATCAACTCATTTACCTTATTCCGAATACTACGAGCATTCAGGTAAAGTACACTTATGTTGGCTTTTTTTACCTCTGTTTTGAATCTTAACACCTCAATCAGTAACCTCTCCTAAGTTATATTTCCTCTTAACTTTTCTCCTAACTTTCCTTGTTGTTGAACCCATATCTTCATGTAACAACCTGCCGTGTCGCTTACCATTAATGTTTTTACTTCCCGTTTTATTCCTTTCAGTATTACTGGGCCTATTCACTGAGCTCCCCTCAGTTACTGTACCTTGTACTGTCACCCTTATTGATTTTTGACTATGGCTTCTCTGCCTTACACTTTCCCCCTTACTGCCTTTTGTTTCTGTTCCTGTTTTACCACCTTCCAACTTCCTGCATCGGTTCCCATCCCCCTGCCACATTAGTTTAAACCCTCCCCAACAGCTCTAGCAAACATCCCCCCGAGGACATCGGTTCCTGTCCTGCCCAGGTGCAGACCGTCCAGTTTGTACTGGTCCCACTTCCCCCAGAACCAGTTCCAATGCCCCAGGAAATTGAATTCCTCCCTCTTGCACCATCTCTCGAGCCACGCATTCATCCTATCTATCCTGACATTCCTACTCTGACTAGCTCGTGGCACTGGTAGCAATCCTGAGATTACTACCTTTGAGGTCCTACTTTTTAGTTTAACTGCTAACTCCCTGAATTCAGCTTGTAGGACCTCATCCCATTTTTTACCTATATTGTTGGTGCCTATGTGCGCCACGACAGCTGGCTGTTCACCCCCCCCCCCCCAGAATGTCCTGCAGCCGCTCCAAGACACCCTTAACCCTTGCACCAGGGAGGCAACACATCATCCTGGAGTCTCGATTGTGTCCGCAGAACCACCTGTCTATTCTCTTACGATTGAGTCCCCTATCACTATAGCCCTGCAATTCTTCTTCCTGCCCAGCTGCATAGCAGAGCCAGCCACGGTGCCATGTACCTGGCTGCTGCTGCCTTCTCCTGGTGAGCCATCTCCCTCAACAGTATCCAAAGCGGTATATCTGTTTTGCAGGGAGATGACCGCTGGGGGCACCTGCACTGCCTTCCTACTCTTGCTCTGTCTTTTGGCCGCCCATTTTCTATCTCCCTGCGGTGTGACCAACTCGCTAAACGTGCTATCCACGACATCCTCATCATCACGGATGCTCCAAAATGAGTCCATCCACAGCTCCAGAGCCGTCAAGTGGTCTAACAGGAGCTGCAACTGAACACGCTTCTTGCACGTGAAGGAGCCAGGGACAGTGTCCCTGAGCTCCCACATCGCACACGAGGAGCATGACACGGGTCTGGGATCTCCTGCCATGTCTTAAATCTTAGGTAAACTTATACGACTACAATTCCAAAAAACAAAAGAAAAAATAAATAAATTAGACAATGAAAAGAAAAACTACTTACCAGTCACTTACCAGGGATAAAAAACACCTCCTCCCCCCCAAGCTTCGAATTCCCACCTAGATTCAGATTCCCAAACTCACTCTTGGTTGTGTCTCACTCTGGCTGTGTCTTCTCTGGCTCACTGGGAGAACTCACTGGGAGTGAGTTACAAGTTGCTCTTTTTAAATTGGCCTGAATTGACTCCCCGCCCCCACCTGTTTTTAGATTTTATCAACTTGTTAAATCAGGATAACCAAAGGTACAGGTCATTACAACAATATTATTCATTATTCACTCCCCTGTAAACGGACAAAATTGACAACATCAAGCAGACAACAACATGAGAAACAGGGAGTGAGGTCCAGTATAATAACCAAGATGAAATATATGGCAGTCCTCAGGCTAAAGACTGGCGCACGAAGAAGACCAAAATCAAGGATGAAGCAGGATCAATGAGCATTCATCAGGATCTCTCAAGGGTTTTCATGAATGAAGCACAAGTTAGCACTACTCCCATCATGCCGTTTCAACAGAACCCAAGCGGTCAACAACCTAGGCTCCAGCCAGGGGGGAGGGATGACTCGATTGGCTCGGTCACCTCCAACCCCTGACAACCGACATCCAGAACAGGACAAGACAGGACCAACGGTTGGAAGACCACATCAACCCCAGGTCTAGAAGACAGGATTACATGTGCTCCATCTAATTTAGTTTGCCCAGCCTCCAGATCGGGATTCCTGAAACATGGCATCCAATTCTCAAACTTCTCCAACCCATCACCTCAGAAATCGGTCTCAAATCACTCCTCTCCTGTTCCCCTTCTCTCTCCCCCGACTCTATCAGGATGATTGACAGGCCATGCATCAGGAACTCGACCATACAGAGTCAGGCGCCTGCCAGAGGCAGTGCTCTCTCTATTGCAAGAACCTCCTCGTGCAACTCCAATGCCTCCACAAAAACACCTAACAACTCTTGGAATGGGGCCTTGACGACCTGTACCTTAGAGCTGTGATTTCAAGCCAGAACAGCATCTTCTTTGACTGTCATCCTCCGTCAATGCACACTGCACCGTTAGGGCAGGAGCCCGCTCAAAAGCAACTGCTCCACTAAAGGCAAGGCCCAGGATGAAACGATGGATTAAAAGGTGAACGGAGCCGAATCTCGCAAAAATGCAACCGCTCCCCTTTATTTCCCTTTTTGAATGTTCGCCTAGATCCAAACCGCTGGCACCTCTGTGTGGTGTTGGGTGCTCTGGTGCACAGATGAGCCAACACAGTTGTATGTGGTACAACTCTATTTTATTATAACTCTTATAATACAGTTCGTTCTGGATACTCTGCACGTGCTGTCTCCCTGAGTGTGTTTGGCAATAGATGTGTCCTGGTTCTCCTCTGCAGCTAATACTGACCACCGGGGGTCGTGTCTGTGCTTTTATATCTTTCTGTCATTGGTTGTGGTGTTGTGTGTTCTGATTTGTCTGTTGGTGTGTCTATCATGATGTGTGTGTTTGAATATCATGACATCCCCCCTTTTTACAAAGATAAGTGCCTACGTGGTTATAAATATAATTGTGTCGTGAGTGCATCTAAGAGTGTGTGTGTGTGTTGTGTACAGCGTGTGTTTATGACGTAACTATTTACATGGGGCGATGTCGGGTGCGTCACACTAACAAGGTTGTACCATAACAAAACTTGGATGCGAGAGAAAAAAAAAAAAACTTGAACATTGGTCCGGTCAGACGATATCTGGAACAATAAACAACAACAGGTTATAATACAGAAGTGTTTGACTTTTTGAACGTATGAACAGCGTTATAAGTCCAGTCTAATGGGTGACCGCCCCAAGAATGGGCTGGCCCTCAAGCCGGTTCAGCTGTGGAGATTTGGGGTCACACTGGTTCACCTTGCACTGTTGGAGGTGATGCTGTTGCCGAAGTCTCTACTTTACCATTTGTTGTACTTCGTGCAGTGCTTGGTTTTTTCATTCGTGCAAATATAACATTCAACATCTTTGTTAGTGGTGCCCTGGCTGTGGTTTGGTTCTGGTGGCGATGGAAGGGGCATGATCCGTCGCATCTCCACGAAGTCATCCTTGGGAACCAGTGGAGGATCCGGCGTGTGCGAACGGTGCAGTTGCGAGCGTGGAAGGCGGCACAAAGCCCGCTGATTGCGCCTACGCACCAATCCATCCGCCCTGCATGCCAGGAACAAGGTGGAGTCTGTTTTCTTTTTATGTTTGTGGTGGACGGCATCTTGTAGCCGATGGGTCGTTGCCATCGAAGTAGCACCATCACTAATATCATGCAAGGCGATGACTGTGCCAGATGTGGAAGTTGGCCGAGACCGTGTACGCTGGTTCCGGCCACCTGCTGTGCCGGAAGGGCGACTCCGCAGAGAAACGTCGAAGCATGTCGCCTTGGAGAGAGAATTGTTGCTCGCATCAACGTCTGGCAATGGCGCGAATTGGTGTGTCCATCTTGGACCGCCGGTGCTGGTTGCCACTGCCGACCCAGTGGGACTGCCACGCGATCCATTCCCTGTCGCCGTGGCATCTGCCGTCACCCTGAGCGTGCCATCACCGAGGCCGCGACACCGCCCGTCCGGAGCAAGGTCTGGCGTGCGCAAATCAGAGTCGGCGCTTGGCTGCTCCCCATCTGGAGTCCGGTCTGCCTTCCGTCGATGCCCCCCGTCCGGAGTCCCAACAGGTTCACTGGAGGCAGCCGAGATTCCCTGAAGCTGCACTTCTGGAGTCGGAACATGCAGGAATGTACCAACCAGTGGAGAGGCTCGAGCCGTCGAGGGTGGAAGCAGTGCGCCGCCACCGCAGTCGTCAGTGGTCCCACCGTGATCGTCGAGTGCCTCGGTACGCACTAGGCGAGGTCTGTCACCTTGCACCTTTTGCATGGGAAGTGGGATGCTGTCGTCACTCGTCTCACATCCCGTGGATAGATCGTCATTAGCAGCTTGCTGTTCACTAGGGTTGGGTAAATTGTCAGAGTTTTCATCTGGTGGTGCACACCATGTCGGTGGACTGTCATTGTCTTGCCATTGTCCTTCATTTGGGCTTTTCTTCTTTGGAACTTTAAATCTTCCCCCAGACATTGCAGAACCTTGTTTATTACCCCCAAATTCTCCCATATGTATGGTCTCGAATATAGGATCCACTGTTTCTATCGACATTGTACCATTTTCCAAAGAACATTCCGTTTCACTTTTCTTCTCAGGTACCTCATATGTAACTTTGTTTAATGTACATGCCTTCATGGTCTCTGGGTCTGATTTTGCTGGGACTGGCATGGTCACAGTCTCTCTTTTACTGTTCTCAATTGCCCACATTATACTCCCCATACATAACTGCTTAATCACTGGGGTTAGTGTGGTACAATGGATAATCGGGTCGACCTTATCTGCATCTTCACCATTAGTGGAAAGCACACTTGGTTCACTTGAAACTGCTGTGGGTTTTAAATTCGTTATCTGGCTACTCGATGTCGGTGTCCTCAGGATTCTTGCTCCAATGTTCTGCTCAATAATCAGTGGAGTGTATATAGGTTCAATGCAATTAATGTTCCCCTCAAGGTTTGAAGAGTCATTACTGACTAACTGCTGGTCTCCGAAGTTGGGATTTTGCGGCATTGTGTTGAAGGGAGACATTTGTCCCTGCTGTAGATATGATTCAGGTTGTGTTATTTCCATTACCTGAGGATCAATGTCTTGTCCATTTTTTCGATCCGTACTAAAACACTGGCAATTCTCAGTCTGCTCCTTGCAAGTTAAACATTCAATTAATTTCGTTAGCAAATCCTCAGCATCCTTCTGTGGCCGTGCAGCATTATTAATCTCTGTTCGGCTACAATGATCCTGAAGGTCAGCGCATAAACCTTTTTTCTTCGGGCTTGGACGAGGCGATTCCTTTGGCTTGTCTTCAGTTGGGCTTGAACAGTCTTCAGCGCTGTGCCCTTCATTGTAGCATGAGAGACCGTCATGGTCATGCTGCTGTGCAGTGGAGCATGGTAGGCTGTTATAGCCTTCTTGCTGTTCACGTGAGCATGGCAGACTTGCATCGTCTGCCGCTGGTTGGTCAGGAGAGGTTGCTAGACCCTCATGGTCTTGTTCCTGCAAGGACTGCGCTCTGGAGTCTTGCGTTCCTTCCATCGTGGAGTCCGTCCACGAGCTCTCTGTGGAGGCTTGTGACACTGGAGTCACTTCTTGTTCGTGCAAGGACTGCGCTCTGGAGTCTTGCGTTGCTTCTATCGTGGAGGCTGTCCACGAGCTCTCTGTGGAGGCTTGTGACACTGGAGTCACTTCTTGTTCGTGCAAGGACTGCGCTCTGGAGTCTTGCGTTGCTTCTATCGTGGAGGCTGTCCACGAGCTCTCTGTGGAGGCTTGTGACACCGGAGTCACTTCTTGTCCGTGCAAGGACTGCGCTCTGGAGTCTTGCATTTCTGCAATTGTGGAGTCTGTCCACGAGCTTGCTGTGGAAGCTTGTGACACTGGAGTCACTTCTGGTTCATGCGAGGACTGCACTCTGGAGTCTTGCATGTCTTCTTTCATAGAGTCGGGAACGTTGAGCGGGACGTGGACCACGCTCTGTGTGGCAGCAGGGCACTCTCCGTGTGCTTGCACCGCTCCCTGTCTGTTAATGTCAGGCTGCAGCATCATCCGGTACTGATAAGTTGGAACGTCATATCTGCTGGATTGAAGATCCTCAAATCCGAAAAATGAATCCGCATCTGCGTCGGATTCAATGTGGGGGCCGCCAATGTGCAACACGAAAGGTTCGTCCGAGTCATAGTCATATAGGACCACGGAGCTATCATTGGGCTCGCGAGGTCCGGAAACACTGTAAAAATCGTCATCGAAGTATTCAAGGTCAGAATCATCGGCTTGTGCGTAGGTAACTGCTTGTCGGAGGGTTCTTCGGAGGTCAAATTCATCTCCTGGGTCAATTTGCGGCACTGTGCTGTCATTCCAGGTGAGGGAAGGTTGTTTTACAGCTTTAACAGATTTTTGTTTTTTTGATTTGGGACGTTTCCCTTTTAAATTGGATTTGGGACATTTCCCTTTTAAATTGGTGCAGTCTGGGGCCTCTGACATCCTGACGCTCGGTATGTAGCACGTAGGAAGCGACTGCGCATGCTCAGATCGCTGTTCCTTTACCGATGGCCGTTTTCTTGACTGCGCATGCGCAGCATCTCGCGCATGCGCAAACGAAACTTCCGGTTCTGCGCACTTCTCGCGCAACTGTGCTAGCGTTATACCTTTAGCAAGATGGCCGCCGACCTCGACCCAGCCTTCTCTCAGGCCCGGGATTTCGGGCTCCGGGATCCCAGCCACGAGGTGAGTACTGCAGCTTTCCTTACCTTTAAGTGCCCATTGGATTGCGTATTCTTCACAGTACTTGGAGAATTTGCCCAGGACTGCCTGGTAATCGTACCTTTGCTGCCTCCTGAAGAACCTGAACCTTCTGAATATTTCTCTTGCCCTTGCACCGGCGACGGTGAGGAGAAATTCAATTTTTTCCCTATCATCCAGGTCTTTGAGTTCAGCTGCCACCAGGAACAATTCGAAATTTTGCCGGAATCGCCGCCAGTTTTCGTGGAGGTCGCCGTGGCACTGGAGCGCCTGCGGAACCGGGAGCTCGTACATCATGCCTGGGCACTGCTGGTTGTCTGTGTACACTGAGGTATGCCGGCAGGTATCGATCCACTCCTGTACCATGTGGTGTTGGGTGCTCTGGTGCACAGATGAGCCAACACAGTTGTATGTGGTACAACTCTATTTTATTATAACTCTTATAATACAGTTCGTTCTGGATACTCTGCACGTGCTGTCTCCCTGAGTGTGTTTGGCAATAGATGTGTCCTGGTTCTCCTCTGCAGCTAATACTGACCACCGGGGGTCGTGTCTGTGCTTTTATATCTTTCTGTCATTGGTTGTGGTGTTGTGTGTTCTGATTTGTCTGTTGGTGTGTCTATCATGATGTGTGTGTTTGAATATCATGACACTCTGCAGTGACCAATAAATACCTCATGATCATCACTAGAGTCTTGACACTCAGGGATATATAAGAACTCAATAGAGGGAGTCCATTTGATTGAGGTTCTTTCCATCTCACTTATATCAAAATTCTAAATTTTACAATTGGAGTTTCTTTTGGGAGATCAGGTTATTCATATCTCCCTGAGTGAATACTTTAAGAATGTAATCGTACAAAATTAATATCATGTGCTCATCCTCACTTTCAGATTCATTTGCATTTAAAAAAATGTTCTGACCTCTTTCTGACCGTCATCTTGTGCTTGTAGTACGAAAGAGATGTTTTTATGATGTGTACGGTTAATAGCATTTCCCCAAAAGGCAAAGGATCCAAAGCTGTAAAATTAAAATGAGGAAAATGCTGAAAGCATTTTTTTTTTTGCCAACAGAACACGTTTATCAGAAACATATGAATAGATCCAGCTTTTCTGAAGCAGTTCTGACCAATCTTTTCAATTTAATAACACGAGCTGAATATTATTTCTGACTTTCTGCATGAGCTGCAGCTGAATGTTTAGCCTGAGCTTGTCAGATGATTTCCTTCCCTTGGGGCCGATCATATTTGGAGGTAGATGCCTTTGTTTCCCTCAAGGAAAATGCACAAAGCTGGTGGGTTATATGGTTATGGTCTAGACAGCACGCAAACATACTGATGGCAAGAAACCAGTCAGTCAGACATATATTTATAATACTCAACTGCTTAGGGGTGTGGGACAGTGATTCATTAAAGGTGACCGTAGTTATCAGCACCAGTTATTCTTAATTTTGCAGTAGTGTTTTTCCTCTGTCAATACTTCAGTGAGCAACTTTGCAATCCGAAAGTGTAAACGAGAGAATAATTTTCCGAATTTATTTTTCCAATGTCCTGCTTGACTATCCTGAGTTATCAATTTATGGTATGGTGCAGGTCCCATCTACCTTCCAAATCATTGCTGATGTGACCAATTTTTAAGGTAAACCTGTGCCGGCTGACCATCACTGTAGGTATCAACCTGTAGGTAGGAGTTTCCTGTGAACTGCTCCTGCATCACAATGATAACTTCATTGGAAGCGGAATGAAGACTCCCCCCTTTTGTGCATGTAGCTGCCCGGCAGCACAGTGGTTAGCACTGTTGCTTCACAGTGCCAGAGTCCCAGGTTTGATTCCCGGCTTGGGTCACTTTCTGTGCAGAGTCTGCACGTTCTCTCCATGTCTGTGTGGGTTTCCTCCGGATGCTCCGGTTTCCTCCCACAAGTCCCGAAAGACGTGCTGTTAGGTAATTGGAACATTCTGAATTCTCCCTCCGTGCACCAGAACAGGTGCCGGAATGTGGCGGCTAGGGTTTTTTCCCAGTAACTTCATTGCAGTGTTAATGTAAGCCTACTTGTGACAATAAAGATTATGTATTAAAATGAGTTTCCGCCACATTTTCAGCAAAGTTATGATGGCAAAGGAGGAAGAACGCGTAGGAGTGGTGTTAGCCAAGTTGTAGATGTGGGTATACATTAGCATACATGTAGGAACTGACTCCATGGGCGGAATTCTCCCGAAACGGCGCGATGTCTGCCGACTGGCGCCCAAAACGGTGCCAATCAGACGGGCATCGCGCCGCCCCAAAGGTGCGGAATGCTCCACATCTTTGGGGACCGAGCCCCAACATTGAGGGGCTAGGCCGGCGCCGGAGGGATTTCCGCCCCGCCAGCTGGCGGAAACGGCCTTTGTTGCCCCGCCAGCTGGCACGGAAATGACATACCCGGGCGGCGCATGCGCGGGAGCGTCAGCGGCCGCTGACAGTTTCCCACGCATGCGCAGTGGAGGGAGTCTCTTCCCCCTCCGCCATGGTGGAGACCGTGGCGGAGGCGGAAGGGAAAGAGTGCCCCCACGGCACAGGCCCGCCCGCGGATCGGTGGGCCCCGATCGCGGGCCAGGCCACCGTGGGGGCACCCCCCGGGGCCAGATCGCCCCGCACCCCCCCCAGGACCCCGGAGCCCGCCCACACCGCCTTGTCCCGCCGTTCAAAAGGTGGTTTAATCCACGCCGGCGGGACTTCGGCCCATTCGGGCCGGAGAATCGAGCGGGGGGGCCCGCCAACCGGCGCGGCGCGATTCCCGCCCCCGCCGAATCTCCGGTGCCGGAGACTTCGGCAACCGGCGGGGGCGGGATTCACGCCAGCCCCCGGCGATTCTCCGACCCGACGGGGGGTCGGAGAATGACGCCCCAGGCTTCTGAATGATGCTGCTGATGGAGCACACAAATTATAAATAACGATTATCGGGGATTGAACTGGAAGCCACGCTCATAGTGGCGTGGAAAGGGCAGGTTAATTGTTGTGATAAGACCATAAGACATAGGAGTGGAAGTAAGGCCATTCGGCCCATCGAGTCCACTCCACCATTCAATCATGGCTGATTTCAACTCCATTTACCCGCTCTCTCTCCATAGCCCTTAATTCCTCGAGAAATCAAGAATTTATCAACTTCTGTCTTAAAGACACTCAACGTCCCGGCCTCCACCGCCCTCTGTGGGAATGAATTCCACAGACCCACCACTCTCTGGCTGAAGAAATTTCTCCTCATCTCTGTTCTAAAGTGACTCCCTTTTATTCTAAGGCTGTGCCCCCGGGTCCTAGTCTCCTCTGCTAATGGAAACAACTTCCCTACATCCACCCTATCTAAACCATTCATTATCTTGTAAGTTTCCATTAGATCTCCCCTCAACCTCCTAAACTCCAATGAATATAATCCCAGGATCCTCAGACGTATATCGTATGTTCCTGGGGCGGGATTTTCCAGTCGTTAAAGTCCATGGATTCTCCGTTAGCCACCGATCCCCCATCTAGTGGGGGGCTAGCAGGCACGCAGCATAGAGCACCTAGCTCTAGCTGCGGATACGGCCGAGGAATTGCTGGGTCCGTGGCCGTGCATGCGCATGGCAGCGGCCTGCAGCGGCCGCGCCTTGCAACATGGCGCCGACCACGCGCAGACCCGGCCTGCCAAGTAGTGCCCCCCTTTGGCCAGGCTTGCCACCCTGGACCACGCCACACCAGTGCCCCTAGCCCCCAGCAAAGCAACCCCTGCCCGCCGATCCGCACCCCCCCCACCGACTGTGGCGGCGCTGGACTTAGTCCGCAGCCGCCACACCGAGTTCCCGAAAATAAATACCACAAGTGACCAACGCCGTCGGGAACTCGGCCCATCAGGGAAAGAGCATCAGGAGGAGGGTCTCAGGTAACGTCCTGAGGCCGTCCTTTCGGCGAGTGGCGTAATCCTGGAGTACGCTGTTTTGGACGGGGCGGAGCCTCACAAAAGCGGCACCGCCCCGATTTCGGCGCCAACATGGATTCTACAACCAATCACCGAAATCGATTTCGGCGAAGGAGACCGGAGAATGCCGCCCAGAGAATTCAGCCCCAAAGGGAACCCTGCGGGTTCCCTCCTCTTTAGGCCCCCACAAGCACCCTTATAGCACCCCCTTCCTTCTAGGACTCCCACCCATCACCCACCCACTCGGAGGCCCCTGCCTACCTACCTGCCCTGCACTCTCCCATCCTTAAAATCCTTCCTCCACCATCGTTTCATGGGCATGAGCCCTCTTGCCCCCTGACCCTTGGCAGTGCCACCTGGCACTCAGGCACCCTTGCACTGCCACGCTGGCACCTAGGCAGTACTCCTGCTGGCTTGGCAGTGCCATCCAGGCATGTTAGCAGTTCAAGGGCACAAAAGAAGACAGTCAGACAACCATCCCTTTCAACATTGATTCTCTACCATGACAAACATTCAGAATCAGTTATTTCCATGGGTAAGTTGTATTGTTTCCTGGTTGAACCACGAGATAAACTCCACTGTGGTAACAGTTCATTTGGTGGCAAGCGCACAAATCAACAGGAGCACGTAATCTACTGCACAAATATAGTATTTGTAGTTGGCCATGGTGCAGGCAATTCCAGTTCCAGATGACAAAAAGGAAAGCACTGGATAACAAAGTTAACAGTTAAAAAAATAAAGGACTGCGGGTTGCATTGCCACACTTCTAACATTAGTTCCTGCACAGTGTGCACTTTGAATTTAGTTAAAATGCTGTCAATTAAATTTTAGCAAGTCACTCGATATTTATTTATGGATGGTTGGGTATGGAACATACTTTTATATTGTCTTCAATAACAACATGAAGCACCTCAAAGTGTTATCACAGTACTAACAATCAACTGTCACCAGGGAGCGTTAATAAATTGTTATAATAATGCAGCCTCAAATTATTTTTCATAAATTGCCATTGTTCATAAACATACAACTGATATTTCATTAACAGTGGAAATATTTATGATGGTGATATTTATTTTGAAAGATGTATGGAGTTGGTGGACAATTTCTACCGCAGTAAGGTAGTGCTTGATAAGCATAGCATGCAAAATTCTTCCTGGATTCATGATATTTATAATCTTCTTTCCATTGAGTGCTTCATTGTTAAACTGTCAGGGCCATGCAGTTGACAGATGACTGTGTTGGATGGTTCCTAACCTCATTATTCATGTTCTTGACCAAAATAATACCAAAGGTTCTTAAGTCAACTGTTATCTTAAGGGAGTATAGTCATTAAAATTTTCACACTCTGCATTCACATCAGCATTTTATAAACGAGCCACTGTAAATTTGATGTCAACTCCCAATACATCACACAGAACTGCCTCCCATCCATTGACTCTGACTACACCTCCCGCTGCCCTGGGAAAGCAGGCAGCATAATCAAAGACCCCTCCCACTCGGGTTATTCTCTCTTCCAACCTCGTCCATTGGGCAGGAGATACAAAAGTCTGAGAACACGCACCAACAGGTTCAAAAACAGCTTCTTCCCTGCTGTTACCAGGCGCCTGAATGACCCTCTTATGGACTGAAATGATCTCTCTAAGCATCTTCTCTACTGTGTAGGACTGCACTCTGTATGCTTCACCCAATGTCTATGTATTTACATTTTGTATTTTTCATATGTCCTATGTTTTTTTCAGAAAGATCTGCTTGGACTGTATGCAGAACAATACTTTTCACTGTATCTCGGTACACGTGACAATAAATCTAAATCTAAATTTATGCATTTTTCTGGGGTTTATGGAAGGCTGAGTTTATGGCAGTCGATCAGGAGAAATCTGACGAAATTTCCAACAGTAGTTAGTAGAAAATCACTCTTGTTATCATCCTTTGCACTGCACAGTAGAATTGTAATTGATCCTGGTAGTTAAACCTGTATAAAAATAGTACAGAAGAAATATGTACAAGCATACTGAGTGCTCATACTGAGAACATCACTGACTGGAATCCAACATCAATGCAATGCAAACTGTTTTATTCCAACTAAATTGCAGGTAGAGTCACAACATCTGTCCATACTTGCCTGTTGGACTGGGGTAGTGTTAAATGTGAGGCCTGCGGGATGAGCAGAAGTAGGATTTTCTTTATTCATCACAATAGCGTGGGGGTAAATTTACACAAACGTATTAATTAGTGGGACTAAACATAGTGCTGCACAAACCCAACTGCTCAGGACTTAATTTTCCCTCTTGTTTTTCCTCTTTTCCTGGACTGGTGTATAGAATAGTGTGATGTATTGAAGCAAAAAGTAAACGTGGACTACCAACTGGAGAGTTAGTCTGCGTGCCACAGTGAATTGAGAATGTAGCATGCACTGTCATTACCAATAAGCAGTTTACTGCAATTTTCAGAAATTGTTATGTTGAGGGACTACAGCATCACTGCAAGAGGATGCCATGCTTCTTTTTCTTTCTTTTTTCATGAGATGTGGGCATCACGGGCAAGGCCAGCATTTATTGTCCATCCCTAATTGCCCTTGAACTGTGAGACTTGCTCAGGGCAGTTAAGAATCAGTCACATTGTTGTGGCCTGGAGTCCAGGTAAGGATGGCAGGCTTCCTTCTTTAAACAACATCAAGGAAGCAGATGGCATTTTACAACAATGAACGATAGTTTAATCATCATAATTACTCATTTATACACCATCATTAGCTTTATATTCCAGATGTATAAATTGAATTTAAATTACATCAGCTGCCATGGTGGGATTTGAACCCATTTCCCCAGAGCATTAGCCTAACCCTTGGGATTGCTCCTCCAGTACATCACCATCCCCTCAACAATTTACAGTTTGTGGGGATGGATGTCACTGTTGAAAATACAATGAAGCTGTTAATAAACAAAAAAAAGAAAGACTTGCATTTATACAGTGCCTTGCACAACCTCAGCACATCCCAAGGTGCTTTTCAGACAGTGAAGTGCTTTTGAATATTAGTCACAGTTGTAATATAGGAAATGGGGCAACAGGTTTGCCCACAGCAAACTCCTACAAACAGCAATGTGGTAACAACCAGATTATTCCGTCCTTCAAAACTTGGAAACTTGACATAACTATTTGGTTCAGGTGATGGGGGAGATTTTGTGTCTCTTTCATCTGGATGTGTGTTACCCAAACTGCAAAAGGGGCAAAAAAACTAGAAATTGCACATGGACAACAACACCAGGTGACAGATGCTGCTGGTGTAAGAACTTAAGAAATAGGAGCTCGAGTTGACCATGCAGTCCCTCGAGTCTGCTCTGCCATTCAAAGTGATTGCGGCTGATCATGTGCTTCAACACCAGCTTCCTGCCTACTTCCCATATCCTCTGACTCCTTGAGACAACCACAATCTATCACAGCCTTGAATATATTGAACCGTGAAATATCCAATGCCCACAGTGGTAAAGAATTCCAAAGATGCACAATCCTTTGATTGAAGACATTTCTCCTCCAATCTCAGTGCTAGATGATTGACCCCATAATTCTGAGACTGTGCCCTGTGTTCCAGATTCCCCACCCAGCAGAAACAACCGCTTAGTGTTAAACCCCGTCAGAATCTTCTGGGATCAACTTTCATTCTTCTAAACTCCAGAAGTAGAGGCCTAATTTACTCAGTCTCTCATCATTGGCCATCCCTCTCATCCCAGGGACCAACCTAGCGAACCTTGGCAGTGCTGCTTCAATTGTAAGTATATCCTTCTTTAGATTTGAAGATAGGAACTACACACAGTGCACTAGCTGTGGTACCACTAAAGGCCCACACAATTGTGCAAAATTCCCTTATTCTTGCACTTCAATTCCCTTACAATAAAGGCCAACATGCCACTTGCCTTCTTAACTATTTGCTGCACCTCTAACTTGCTGTGTTCCTTGTACAAGCATATCCAATTCCATTTGAACATCAACATTTACAATTTTCATGCCTTCTAAAATATATTCTACTTGTCAATTCTTACAACTAAACTTGATAACCTCACATTGCCTTTAATTATATTCCATCGGCCCTCGTTTAACCTTTGTAGCCTCTTTGTGTCCTCCTCACAGTTTCTATTCTTAATTAGCTTTGCATCATCAGCAAACTTGGATACGTTCTTCTTGATCTCTTTGCCTAAGTCATTAATATAGATTGTAAATAGCATAGAGCCCAGCATTGATCCTTGCGCCACTCTATTAGTTACAGCCTGCCAAATTGAAAATGTCCTTTTTATCTCTCCTCTCTGCTTCCTGTTGTGTACCAATTCTCCATCAATACTAATACATTACCCCCAATGTCATGAGCCCTTATCTTGCATACTGACATTGTGTGTGGCACCTGTCTGGGTGACTTTTTGAAATCCAAGTACACTATGTATTGTATGGGTGTTTGGCATAGCAAGGGTTAATGTGGGATTGGAGAAGAATACGACCCACAGTATGATATACAGAGACATAGGTAGACAGGAAACACAAATGTATGGAGAGACTCAAGAGAAGTCAGCATGAAGTTAGCTTCTAGGCTGGGCTATACTTTGCACATACACAGTTCTGTGGTACCAATGAATACTATCATTCAAGTTTAAATGCCTCTGAACCTCTTCATGAGACCTACTGAACAAACCCTTACAACATAAAACACCCACCAGCTTCTCTTGATCTACCCTGCTAGTTATATTCCCAAAAACCTGTAATACATTTGTCAAACATCATAAAACTTTCTTGACTGTCTGATCTGTGATTTTCTCAGTAAATTTTTAAGACTTCCTTAATAATAGATTCCAGCATTTTCCCAATGACTGATGTCAGGCTAACTGGCTAGTCGTTTCCTGCTTTCTTTCTTCTTCATTTCTTTGCTAGGTCCAGCTTTTCAACCACTAAATTCCACCCGATGTCTCCACAATCTATTCGGTAAAAACCCATTTATCTGTATTTGTGTTGCTTGTTTGTCAATCTTATTAAGAAAGCTTTGAGTTTTCAGATAAAGAGTTTTCAGTTTGTCGGCCCTTATTGACTGTACTATTACCGTTAAACTGCATGAATTGCCACCTTGCCATTGTGGAGAGGCTTGAACGTTCCGTTGATCCCGAGAGCAATGCCGTCAAGAGTGTTAAGCTCTTGGCAGGACCACCCATGATGGTAAAGTCAGAGGAGAGGAACCAGACAAAGCAAAATCCAAAACAAGTCTTCAATGGCGGACCAGGCGGAAGTTGCTCATATGGTATTAACGGTTGCAATGGTGGATGAGGGCTGAGGCAGTAGGGAGATCCCCAGTCATTGAGGTTCCCTTGCCACCGAACTGGAGCTACCCTTCGTCAAGGACCATGTGTCTGCTGATGTGCAACAGCATATCCGCGTTAAACGATGTCCTGGACCAGGCGTCTAGCTAGTGGAAACCAGTACACACCACGCACAGACAAGCCCTGCGGTGAATGGCGAGAGGTGACGGGGACAGTACCGTGAGATCTGCATCTCCCTAGCTTCAGACCGGCACGTAGGTGTGGAGTTTGATTCAGTTGTCTCGCTCTTGGAATAGGAACAGGAGAGCACTTTGGCAGCTTCCTTCATGACTGAGCAGCCCTCTTCAGGATCCACTCTGCTTACCCCTTATGGGGAAAGGGCTAGAAAAGGTGCCCTAAAAATAACCTGTTCTGTCCCCGACTTGGCTGCAAAACGGCATCCAGCAGGCACATCAACCCGTTATCAGGAAATCAAAGTTAAACTGAATTTCAGAACCCGGAATGTGCAAGCCCTCATGAATAATGAACAAAACAATTGACCGGAATGGAGAACTGCCCTTATTACCCTTGAACTCAGTCACTTCAACCTTGACGTCACTGCCCTGTAAGAGACCTGAAGAGCAAGCGAAGGGCGACTGAGGGAAGATCGCAGTGGGTACACCATCTTCTGGAGAGGAAGACCCAAGGATTAGCACAGGTTGCATGGAATTGGTTTCGCCATCAAGAACAAACTCATCAACTCAAGGACTGCAGCGGTTCAAGAAGACAACTCACCACCACCTTCGGAAAGGCAGCTAGGGATGGACAATAAATGCTGGCCTAACCAGCGATGCCCACATCCCGTAAAAATTAATTTTTATAAAACTTCTCAAGAACCAGCAAGTGAACTTCCAACAATGTCTTCTCCAAAATCTCCACATGTCCATTCTAATGGAGTGGCGGAAAACTGGGAAGAGCTGAAGACAGCCATCTTCAAGCTGTGACGAAACCATTGGCTACAAGACCAGGAAACACCAAGACTGGTTCGATGAGAACTACCACACCATCCAAGAACTCACCGAACCAGCAAGACAAAGAGGAGAGCTCATCAATTAGCCAAGATGTGGAGATGCCGGCGTTGGACTGGGGTGAGCACAGTACGAAGTCTTACAACACCAGGTTAAAGTCCAACAGGTTTGTTTCGATGTCACTAGCTTTCGGAGCGCTGCTCCTTCCTCAGGTGAATGAAGAGGTCTGTTCCAGAAACACATATATAGACAAATTCAAAGATGCCAAACAATGCTAGGAATGCGACCATTAGCAGGTGATTAAATCCTTACAGATCCAGAAATGGGGTAACCCCAGGTTAAAGAGGTGTGAATTGTATCAAGCCAGGACAGTTGGTAGGATTTTGCAGGCCAGATGGTGGGGGATGAATGTAATGCGACATGAATCCCAGGTCCCGGTTGAGGCCGCACTCATGTGTGCGGAACTTGGCTATAAGTTTCTGCTCGGCGATTCTGCGTTGTCGCGGGTCCTGAAGGCCGCCTTGGAGAACGCTTACCCGGAGATCAGAGGCTGAATGCCCTTGACTGCTGAAGTGTTCCCCGACTGGAAGGGAACATTCCTGCCTGGTGATTGTTGCGTGATGTCCGTTCATTCGTTGTTGCAGCGTCTGCATGGTCTCGCCAATGTACCACGCTTCGGGACATCCTTTCCTGCAGCGTATGAGGTAGACAACGTTGGCCAAGTCGCACGAGTATGTACCGCGTACCTGGTGGGTGGTGTTCTCACGTGTAATAGTGGTATCCATGTCGATGATCTGGCACGTCTTGCAGAGATTGCCATGACAGGGTTGTGTGCTGTCGTGGTCACTGTTCTGAAGACTGGGTAGTTTGCTGCAAACAATGGTTCGTTTGAGGTTGCGCAGTTGTTTGAAGGCAAGTAGTGGGGGTGTGGGGATGACCTTGGCAAGATGTTCATCGTCATCAATGGCGTGTTGAAGGCTGTGAAGAAGATGACGTAGTTTCTCCGCTCCGGGGAAGGAGCGTAACAGACATCTACAGACGTTGAAAGATGCCCTCGTACGAACGGGATATGGCACTCGACTCATCGATCGACAGTTCCAACGCGCCACAGCGAAAAACCGGACCGACCTCCTCAGAAGACAAACATGGGACACAACCGACAGAATACCCTTCATCGTCCAGTACTTCCCCGGAGCGGAGAAACTACGTCATCTTCTTCACAGCCTTCAACACGTCATTGATGACGATGAACATCTTGCCAAGGTCATCCCCACACCCCCACTACTTGCCTTCAAACAACCGTGCAACCTCAAACGAACCATTGTTTGCAGCAAACTACCCAGTCTTCAGAACAGTGACCACGACAGCACACAACCCTGTCATGGCAATCTCTGCAAGACGTGCCAGATCATCGACATGGATACCACTATTACACGTGAGAACACCACCCACCAGGTACGCGGTACATACTCGTGCGACTCGGCCAACGTTGTCTACCTCATACGCTGCAGGAAAGGATGTCCCGAAGCGTGGTACATTGGCGAGACCATGCAGACGCTGCAACAACGAATGAACGGACATCGCGCAACAATCACCAGGCAGGAATGTTCCCTTCCAGTCGGGGAACACTTCAGCAGTCAAGGGCATTCAGCCTCTGATCTCCGGGTAAGCGTTCTCCAAGGCGGCCTTCAGGACCCGCGACAACGCAGAATCGCCGAGCAGAAACTTATAGCCAAGTTCCGCACACATGATTGCGGCCTCAACCGGGACCTGGGATTCATGTCGCATTACATTCATCCCCCACCATCTGGCCTGCGAAATCCTACCAACTGTCCTGGCTTGATACAATTCACACCTCTTTAACCTGGGGTTACCCCATTTCTGGATCTGTAAGGATTTAATCATCTGCTAATGGTCGCATTCCTAGCATTGTTTGGCATCTTTGAATTTGTCTATATATGTGTTTCTGGAACAGACCTCTTCATTCACCTGAGGAAGGAGCAGCGCTCCGAAAGCTAGTGACATCGAAACAAACCAATTAGCCAAGGTGAAGGTACAATAATAATAAGAATAAGAATCTTTATTCGTATCACAAGTCGGCTTACATTAACACTGCAATGAAGTTACTGTGAAAAACCCCTCATCAGCACATTTTGATGCCTGTTCGTGTACATTGAGGGAGAATTCAGAATGTCCAATTCACCAAACAAGCACGTCTTTCGGGACTTGTGGGAGGAAACCGGAGCACCCGGAGGAAACCCACGCAGACACGGGGAGAACATGTGGACTCCACACAGACAGTGACCCAAGCCGGGAATCGAACCCGGGTCCCTGGCGCTGTGAAGCAACAGTGCTAACCACTGTGGGAAATCAAGAATCAATGGTGGACTGAGAAATCTAAGAAGCTGCATGTTCTCACTAACAAACATGACACTCAGGGCTTCTTCTTCAGTGTCACCAATGTTATGTCCTGTAGACTGGCCAATATGAATGATGCACTACAGAACATTTAATTTAAATAATTTATTATGAAACAACTGCGAGATAAAGATAACTTGGATAAATAAAATAATGAACTACGAACACTAATTAACTATTGTAGAGTTACTGCAAAATACGTCTATCCTCCAAAACAACCAACTCCCAACTTCCCAGCCACAGGGTCACGTGGTGGGATTACACTGCCACCTAGTGGTCGGAGGTCGTGTATAACATTATGCACAGAATGGCTTTATGCATATTATCGCAACCAAGGCAACACATGGACCCAATACCCTAGGCCTCAAACCGGTGTGGAGTAAGGACAGAACCCTCTTGAGAGACAGATAAAACATTGGCCTTTGATGGAGAGAGTACTTCAAAGATCTCCTAAACCATGATGTAACCATAGATGTGGATGTTTTGAGGAAATCTCCCCAATCTCCATCAAAGATGATCTTGGACTCCCACCAAGTGTGGACGAAGTCAAAGTCATCATGAAGCACATGAAGAAGGGAAATGTCTCAGGAGTGGATGGGATCCCAGCGGAGACTTCCAAACTTGGAGGTGAAGAGATCATCAGTCATCTCCATCAGCTGTTGTTAAAACCTGGGACAGTGGAGAATTCCTGCCGACGTCAGGAATGCCGTCATTGCCACCGTCTTCAAGCAAGGAGACAAAGCAGACTGTGGGAACTCCGAGGATTCTCCGTACTCTCCATCGCTGGGAAGATCAGCGCCTGAATCCTCATGAGTCAACCGTCTCCCAGTCTGAAGAAATCCTTCTCGAAAGCCAGTGTGGCTTCTGACTAAACCGTGGAACCATTAACATGATTTTCACTGCTCGACAACCTAAAGAGAAATTCCAGGAGCAATATCAACCACTCCACATGGCCTTTGTGGGGCTGACCAAGGCTTCTGACTCTGTCAATTGGGAAGTGCAATGGAAGATCCTGTCAAAAGCCTGCTGTATAGAGAAATTCATCAACATCCTCTGACTCCACCAAGACAAGATGTTGGCCACAGTCCTCACCGATGAAAGTAAGACAGAAACTTTTGAGGTCAAGACTGGAGTCAAACAAGGATGTGTCATCGCCCCCACCCTTTTCTCCATCTTCATCGCCTCCATCCTTCACCTTGAGCAAGCTTCCCAGTGGAGTGGATATTGTCTACAGGATGAACGGAAAACCTTTCAACCTCAACTGGTTGAAATCCAAGAAGAAAACAACACTGACATTGCTCATGAAGCTTCAGTATGTGGATGACGTCACCATCTCACTCTCTCAGAAGAGAATCTCCAAGACATGTTTGACACCTTCGTGGGAGCATGGCAAAGAATCAGTCTCAGCCTCAAACTCAAGAAGACTCAAGTCCTTTATCAACCTGTCCCAGAGCAACATCAGAAACCTTCCCAAATGTGGAACATTTCCCATAACTGGGCAACCACCATTCTTCTCAGGCTGACATCAATGCGGAGATCCAACATCGTATCCAATCCGCCAGCGCCTCCTTTGGACTCATAAAGACGAGAGTCTTTAACGACCGTGACATCTGTGCTGATATCAAGATCCTCGTAAACAAGGCGGTCACCCTCCCAACTCCGATACACCTCAGAAACTTGGACATTGAACAGACGTTACCTCAAGGCCCTGGAGAGGTACAATCATCGCTGTCCGAGATGGATTCTCTGATTTGCTGCAAAGACAAGCATACTAATAACAGTGTCCATGAAGGAGCCAAGAGTACCAGCATCGAGGTCATGATAATCCAAAACCAACTCTCCTGGGACTACCATGTACTTCGGGTGTCAGAGTCTGGAGTTCAAAAGCAAATCTTCTTTGCCCAGCTCAAGGGAAGCTTCCGAACAAAAGGACAAAGGAAGCACTTCAAAGACACCCTGAAGGCTTCCCTCAAGAAATGCAACATCAACATCGCTCAGAAGAGATCTACTTGGAGGAACCTCCTGATTGAAGGGACACAATTCTTCAAGGACACCCGATGGCAAGAGGAGGCGAGGAAAGAGCCTGAGAAAGTAAACCAGCGATGTGGAGTCCAAGGACCTTCCTACTTCCCAGAAGTGTGCAATCGAAGATGTGGCTCTAGAATCAAGCTCATCAGCCATGCACGAACCCAGAGAACCCATGACCAGTAACACAGAGTTTCTTAGGTGGACAATCAAACCTGTTAGTGAGTGATCGCTGAAGAATATTACCATTAAACTTTCTGTGCCTTCTTGTCCCACACTGCTGGTCTTAACATAGCAAATAGCTACATTGTTCAATCTCTTTAGATTTTGAAATTCCACTTTTCCTGACCTTTCTCCCCTTTTTTAGTTTAATGCCCTATACACAGCCCTACCATACAGTTTACCAGAATGTTGATCCCAGTAATATAGATAACAAAAAGATCCAGTAGGTGACATTGAATCATGTTGTAACTGGTGTTTAGTTCTAATGAAACTGTACATTCAGAGCCAGGGAATCTGCACTTGGTGACATTTTCCCCATACTCTGCAATTACACAGGAAATGGAGTGGGTTATTGCAATATTAGATAAGAAGGGTCAGATGAGCAGCATTAGTGAAAGCCATTGGATCTTTTTTGGGAGGTGGCAGTACTCTCTTGCCAAGGAATGGTGAAATGATTAATTTGTGTTTCTATTCATTGGACACATTCCCAGTCAGGAACGGGAATATCAAAGACCATTTCCCGAGTCAGAAATTATCACTTTACTTCAGTCTCTGAAGTCTAAATTGCCAATGACGAGAGACTTAAAGACAAGTCTTTAAATGTGCAGAAGGGGTGAATTTTGAGTGGAATTCTCCCTTTGAATTTTGATTTGTTTTATTGTCGTGTATACGGAGGTACAGTGAAAAGTATTTTCTGCATACAGTCCAGTTAGATCGTTCCACACATAAAAAACAGAACATACGATAAATACACAAAGTAAATGCATAGACATAGACATTGGGTGAAGCATACAGAGTATAGTGCTACTCAGTAGAGAATGTGTATGGAGAGATCACTTCAGTCCATAAGAGGGTAATTCAGGAGCCTGGTAACAACGGGGAAGAAGCTTTTTTTGAACCAGTTAGTGCATGTTCTTGAACCTTTCGATTTGTGGCCATCTAAAATGGCCGCCCGGAAAAGATGATGGGAATTGTGGCCAGGTTGGGACACAGACAAGACACCGCTTGTGTGTATTTGCAAATAACAACCCAGACCTATACAGAAACTCACACCTGCTAGAGGTCATTCACAGATCTCCCCAGGATAATGGGCCTCAGATTGAAACATAACATTAGTAGCAGACTCAGGGGTGCCTATTGACTTTATTTGGGAATGCATACGTGCCTTGGACAATAACAACTAGGACCCGCCCAGCTATTGAGGTACTCGTCCCTAATTGGCCAGAACCGATTTGGGTGATTGAAATCCTATTGATCCATTGGATCCCTACCTGGGACGGCCCAAAAGAGTGCAAAAGATCGGAGGATAAGAAGAACTGCGCGATCAACGCTCTGCCTCTTTTGGGACCGGCTTCTGTCTACCAATTGCAGCAAATCGACCAGCCAAGTTCAAGGACCCGCAATCTCCACCTGAAGGACAAACCGCGCCCTAGACAAACCAGACAACTTCCAGCCACCACACGTGGGGAACCAGACAAAGGCCTTATCTAACCTGCACAGAGCCAGTCACTTGAAAGTTAAGTAAAGGTCATTTAAACCGCTAGATATAGTCCAATGCATAATAGCGTGTAAGTTATTAAGTATAGAACCAATCCTATGTTTGATAATAAACTATAATTGTACTAAAATACTGGTCGTGTGGTCATTTGTCTAATACACGGAACACACTCACATATTGTGGTTATTAATAATAATAAAGATAGAAGTCAACAATCTCCAGCCCGATGGAAGAGGTTGAAAGAGAGAATAACCCAAGAGGAAGGGGTCTTTGATTATGCTGCCCGCTTTCCCAAGGCAGCGGGCGGTGTAGACAGAGTCATTGGATGGGAGGTGGGTTCGCATGATGGACTGGGCTGTGTTCATGACTCTCTGTAATTTCTTAAGGTCTTGGACTGAGCAGTTTCCAACCAAGCTGTTGTGCAGCCAGGTAGGATGCTTTCTCATAGTGTCATAGAATTTACAGTGCAAAAGATGGCCATTCGGCCCATCGAGTCTACACCAGCCACTGAAAGAGCAGCCTACCTAAGCCCACACCTCCACCTTATCCACGTAACCCAGCAACCCCATCTAACGTTTTGGACACTATGGGGCAATTTAGCGTGACCAATCCACCTAACCCGCAAATCTTTGGACTGTGGGAGGAAACCCACGCAGACATGGGGAGAATGTGCAGACTCTACACAGACAGTGACCCAGCCGGGAATTGAACCCAGGTCCCTGGCGCTGTAAGCAACAGTGCTAATCAATGTGCTACCGTGCCGCCCCAGTTCTATGGTGCATCTGTAAAAATTGGTAAGAATCAATGCTGACGTGCTGAATTTCCCTGGTTTCCTGAGGAAGTGTAGGTGCTGTTGTGTTTTCTTGGTCGAAGCGTTGACTTGGGTGGACCAGGAAAGATTGTTGGTGATGTGCGCACCTCGGGATTTGAAGCTTTCAACAATCTCCACCTCGGCACCATTGATGCAGACAGGGGTGTGTACGATACTCAGCTTCTTGGAGTCAATGACTAGCTCTTCAGAGAGCTCCTCTCAGAGGGAGAAATTATTGTCATTACGCCATGCCACTTGCTGTTCTATCTCACTCCTGTACTCTGACTCATCGTTTTTCAAGATCCGACCCACTAAGGTCATGTCATCAGCAAACTTGTAGACGGAGTTGGAGCCAAACTTTACCACTCAGTCATGTGTGTATAGGGAGTATAGTAGGGGGCTAAGTATGAAACCTTGCGGGGCGCCATTATTGAGGACTATCGTGCAGAAGGTGTTGTTGTTTATCCTTATTGATTGTGGTCTATGGGTCAGGAAGTGGGGTATCCAGTTGCAGCGGGAGGAGCCAAGTCCTAGGTGTTGGAGCTTTGAAATGAGCTTGGCTGGGATTATGGTGTTAAATGTGGAGCTATAGTCAATGAATAGCAGTCTGATATAGGAGTCCTTGTTGTTGAGATGCTCCAGGGTTGAGTGCAGGGCCAGGGAGAAAACATCTACTGTGAACCGGTTGCGGCAGTATGTGAATTGCTGCGGATCATTTATTCATCATAACTTCAGTGGAAGAGTGTTATAACCTGCCTACTTACCATTGGCTGGGGACTAATGACTATCCCACAATCCTGTGGGAGTATGAGCTTCCCCAATGAGGGGGGCGGAGAAACCACTAGTAAACTCCTAGTATAAATAAAGCTGGTCAGTTCAGGAACCAGCAGGAAGGAGTATGTAGCAAGGGAAGTTACTGCTACTGTTATGTATATATGTTATAGTAAATAAATGTTATTACTTTGTATCCTTAAAACTCGTGCTGGATTCGTCGTGGCCCTTACAAAAAAGTCTCAGAGTTCAGGGAAAAATGGAGTTTCCTTTGCTCCACCACAGATGCTGCAGTGGAAAAGCTCCATGAGCCTAATGATCAGAGAGTCTAGAAATCACTGCTCAATAGGGCTGTTAATACTGTTTAAAACCATTGAGTGTTTTGGGGCTTTCTAGTTCGATTCTTGCCTTCAAAATCAGACTGGTTTAAATATAACATCAAAGGCCAAAATTAGTCATTCGGCCTGTTCAAATCTGGGTTAAAATTAATGTTTCAGACCACTTCCCAAAATTGAATGCAACAGAGGATATTTTAATGTGGAACCAGGTGGAGGAGGTCATCATGTCATTAAATCCACTGCCAGCCATTATTTGTACGTCTCCTGATCATTTCCATCCTCACCTCCAGTTGCTCTTGGGGCAATATTCTCACCAACCAATCTTCAGCATGTCTGCCACACTGACTCATATAGCACGACGGATATCCCCCAGTACACCAGTCGTATCCTGCTGATGCAATAGGATCAACTTTTTATTGATCATCCACCAACTGGTTTTTCGCATTTGCTGCTAGCTTTGTGCTCAGAATCAAAACCAACTTCTCGGTCGAAATATCTTCCTTGCCAGACTAAAAATCACTTTTGAGAACGAGGAAATGAAAAGACTATGGGGAATTGCACGGATAACTTTGTAGCAAACACAACTTATTGTCTTAAGGAGGTAGTTGTTTGTGACAGGAACATCACATGTACGTACACGTCAGAGACTGCAGCAGTCCGAGAAGGCAGTTCCCCACGAGCTTCCATGGGCAACTAAAAATGGACAATAAATGCTGGCCCAGCCAGCGATGCCCACATCGTCTGTTTCTCTCTCTCTCTCTCTCGCCCCCTCTCTCTTTCTCCTAATCAAAAGATTGTTTGTGGTTTTGAATCCAGCAAAAAATACGGCTGTCCGTAAATGTCAAAGGATGAGGCAGACTGGCTTTGAAGGATTCAAATCAAATCAGTAATTTTCGTTTGGAAGACCCCCATTTAGGGAGAAAGCCAGCGGTATTTATTATTTCAAAAAACGAGGATGGCAGAGAAATAAATAATATCACTATTTTATCCTTATTTTAATCTATGTAAATTAAACAGTACTGGTTTGAAGCCTGTGCCTCATTTTGGCAGAGTGCTTATTCAATCCCACTTCAATAATGCAGAGAATATTCACAATGGCTTGTGTTACAGTTCATTAGACTGAGGGTTTTCTGTTAGGATTCCTGAGTCGTGGTATTGCTTATATAGGTATTAAAGATTTTTAAAAAGGTTAATTCCTAGTTCTAGTTGTGGGGGACTATCCTATCATCTCGTGCTCAGAGATTCAAAATAATTACACTTTCAGTCTCCAAATGCTGGAGCTTCATGAAGTGAATTTGTTTCAGTTCTACATGTGGCTGGTGGAGTGATACATTGTTGCTCAGCACCTGGCTTGCAGTACAACAGAACAGCAAATGTGACAGACTAGTTGTATATCCACATAACAATTAGTTCCGAGTCTTTCTTTAAAAAATACAATTCCCCTATTCAATATAGCTGCCTAAATTAACTTTTTTGTCATATTTATATTATATCTAACTAAAAGAAGATTAACAATTGCCTTTTACAATTAAATGGAATGCCTTTCCTGTTATAGCTTGTTTTCTTTTCTCAAATAACATTATTCAGAGTAACACTTTGATGATAAGATGTGATGACCCTTCTTCTGAGGCAAAGCAGTGCCTCGCAGTCAGTATATTAGGTTTGGCAGTACTTCTCCTCAAGCTGTGTATTATGATTCTACAGCGTACATTTTTATTACAAACCTCTCTGCGCCTGTCCTCCACTGGTTTTCACCTTTCTGCTGTGTTCGCTGGACCTTGTATTTTGTATTTCCTCTTTTAAACTCTCCAGCATTGCCCGTCATTTGTTATTGGTCTCGAGTAAATTATTCTCTGACTGTAACATCATGTTAAGCTGCATTTGCAGTTCACTAATTTACAGTCTGAACTCAGCACTGTTAGTTTTCTCTTTTGCAAGTTCTTCTATTTGAAGCATCTGCTGTTAGCTTTGACCTGAGGATCAGTCTCTTGGATATCTCCTCTGCTAACTGTACAACTTGCAGTTTCTCTTCCTTATCCTTCTTTTCAGCTTGGTGCAGGACGCCTTGCGCACCCGGCAGGCCAGAGTCTTTGGGCACAATCTAACGGGAGAAGCACTAAGTGCTGTAGCTAACAGGGATTGCTTCCCGATGGCCAACCCGGCGAGGCTGCAACCGATATGTTAACGCCAATTAGGGCCGGTAACAACCCCGCATGGCTTCACGTCGGAAATGGCTGTCCCGCCAAATAATTTGCCTGGACCACGCCCAGCAGCTCCCCGCTAATGAGGGGGAACAGCACGTAAACCACCCCCTCGGAACAAACCCCAGATAGCACACAGCATGTCACCACGCACACCAGCCCCACGATTCAGGTATGCCGACCAGGCCCGGATGTTTGACGCGGTGGAGTCGCGACTGGGCACTCTGTTCCCCTAAGGGGTCAGAGGGTCAGCCACAGGGCAGCCAGTGCCGTCTGTGAGGCAGCGATAGCAGCCATCGGTGTGGGAGTGTCACAAGGAGAACAGTCACCCAGTGCCGTAAGAAGCCCAATGACATCCACCAGGCTGCGCGGATGAGTTGGCATCAGCACCCTGGCACTGGTCTCGCTTGCCACCCCCGCTGCCCTGTCCGGACAATCCGACGGTTGTCACCGCACCCCCCTGCCCAATACGATACCATGCCTGTGCCCCAACACACCCTGGCACCCACCAGCACACCCTACCCATGCCCAGTGGCGGTGCCCACACCTGTTCCTGCCCTTGCGATGCATGAATCGTGCTGCCCGTAACAGGTGGGAAAGGGCCATGATGGGCGATGGAGTGTCAGACACAGAGTCCTCACCCTCTATGAGGAACGGTCCCTGGAGGTCGCGGGGGTGACCGAGGAAAGAGCTGACACCTACATCGAACTTGGCCTGTGCCATAGAGGTGAGGATCCACTGATCCGCACCCAGATGACCTGTCACACGTGAGTTGTTCATGCCAGACATAATGATTATTCCCTCCCTTAGCAATGTTGTCTCACGTGCTGAGGACCTGGGTTCAATCCTGGCCCCGGGTCACTGTCCATGTGTAGTTTGCACATTCTCCCCGCGTCTCACCTCCACAACCCAAAATGATGTGCAGGGTAGGTGAATTGGCCACACTAAATTGCCCTTTAATTGGGAAAGAAAAACAAATGGATACTCTTAAAAAACATTTTTTTTAATGGTTATACCCTCCCACTGGCCACATGTCCATTATACTGCAGGAGCTCCGTGTGATGGTTCCGGCCTATCCAAAGTGCCACCCCCCACCTTCCAAGAAAACATCACGGAGGAGAGCTCTGAGAATGCCACCATCAATGTGTCACAGCTATCATTCCCACCTTCCACCAGTGCAGAAACACACGCCTCGGTGGGCGAAAGTCATGGACAGGCTTCTGGGGAAAAGTCTGGTGAGAACCAAACAGTTGCGGATGCACATTAAGCAGAGGCAGGAGCATCCGGGGGGGGGGGGGGGGGGGGGGGGGGGGGGGTGGACAGCAGTCGAGGTCTGCTGGATCCCAGGACCCAACTGGGTCCCAGTCTGACACCTAGCCTCTGGACAAGGTCATCGCAGAGCTGGTGCATAAGCTAGGGTGCGGGCATGAGATTCAGACGGGGGTGTCAGCGACACTCCAGCCGGTCCATAGCCGATTTGAGGAGTTCCAAAGGCTATGGGCGCAGGAGACGGTGCCGGCAATACGTAGAACTGAGGTCAACAGTGCTAGGTTGGCGAAAGCCTGAAGCACAACGTCACACCATAAGTGGTGGTGTCCAAGGCATTGCTCAGTCTATGATGGCCATGTCGCAGTCACTGGGGGACATGTCCCTGATGCGTGTACAATGTTCGACCATGAAGACCGCCTCCTTCACTGTATAGTTTAGTAAGATGATCTGCAGTACTTTGCGAATGCTCCACTCAAGGATATCTGGACCATCTGTCTCAGTGCTGTAGAACATAGGGTTAATATCTTTTCCTTTGTGCGTGTCCTTGACTTGGGTTGTTCCTCGCTGTCAAATTTCAGTTCCCCCATTGACAGAGCATGCCATTGCTTGGTTTTCCATGGGTAACCATTTTCTTTCAAGTTTTCAGGAAAGATCCTCTGGTATTGTCCGCTTCAGATTTATGGTGGTGGGCTTATTTCTCATCCTCTGCTTGATATAATGGTTGTGTGATTTTGTTTTCTGAACTGTCACATCTCACCATTTCATGCAGCTGTATGGTTCTGATGCCTCCTTTGTTCTCAAACTCATCGTCATCTTCCAGGGCGTGGATGGTTTGGTTTCTTTTCCTTCACATTCACACTGTTGTTCTGACTCACATTTTCCCCAGTGAGTGGGTGCTCCACAAGCCCAGCTGTTTGATCTATATATGGAATATTTCCTTCTGCTTGTGAACTCATGTGGATGTCCACAGATCCTATGCATCTTTCTCACTGTCTGGTGCTCATTCTTTTGTATCTTTTTAAAAAATAAATTTGGAGTGCCCAATTATTTTCTTCCAATTAAGGGGCAATTTAGTGTGGCCAATCCACCTACCTTCACATCTTTGGGTTGTGGGGGTGAGACCCACGCAGACAAGTGGAAGAATGTGCAAACTCCACATGGACAGTGACCTGGGGCAGGGGTCGACCCCGGGTCCTTGATGCCGTGAGGCAGCAGTGCTAACCACTGCGCCACCATGCCACCCTCTCCATTTAGGGATCTACCAATTTCATTTGCAAATATTTGCCAAAATTGTGCTCAGCAAAATAATAGTTTGATTTGGCTGTGACAACATAGGGCACAGAATCAGAGAGCAGAGGAATTCAATAAGAAGCTGCCTTTTGTTTCTGATTCAATGCTGCCTTTCCCTTGATTTAACTGAAGGCTAGCCATTTGGCTAGTTAATGTCTTCAGTTGACTACTCGTGGCTTCTTGTGTTCTGGCAGTGTCGAGAGCCAGTGATATTGTGAACTTGCCTTTTCTAATCAGACCATTTTGCACTACAAGGTATGCAAAACCCTGAATTAGATGATCTACCAGCCTTTCATCTGTTTCCTTGAATTTACATTTTCTGGTGTATTTTTTCCAATCTTGTTAAGAAATTGTCAGCAGGCTCACCTGGTTCTTGCCTCAGTCATTGAAACTTATACTGGTGGACCTGTTGACAGACTCCAAGCTAGAAGTTACCTCCGTGCTTGCTTCGACACATGGCTCTGCCCAACACTACACTGACCTCCAGATGAGGGTCTTATGTTCCATCATATCATTGTGTGGGTAATACTGTACTCTGTTCCACATTACCCCTTTATGTGCCAGATCCTTACACTGCAGTTGATATTGCTCAAATTAAAGAAAAAAGCAAGAAATAACTTGCAATGCATCTTTTACAACATCAGGACATTGGAGCGAATGAGGTACATTCAAAGTATAGTCAGTATTGTAATTTAGTAAAATTACAGATAAAGTTAATAACTTGTGCTTTATCTGTGCAATCATAACCAACATGCGAGGCACCGTTATCTATGCAAGCAATATTGAATACGTTATGAATCAGGTTGAACTACAATACCACTAGGTGTCCCATCATGCTCCCCTGTGCACAGTTCCTGCAGATATCTGCTCATTGTTACATTTCCCTCATGATAACTTACTGTATACAGCCTTGCAATTGGGATTCATGTCATCTTTTTCCGAATGGATAATCAGATTCCTTCCCTGGATTGCAACCCAAAGGGTTCTGAACATTTCTTTCATTCATCCTCAGGATGTGGGCATTGCTGGTAAGGTTGTTGTTAATTGCTGATCAACGAGACAGGAGGACACCAAGCTTCCTTCTCGAAAGGGCATTAGTGAACCCATTGGATTTTTAAGACAAAACAATAGCAGCGATTCTCCATTCCTGAGACTAAGTGTTGATGCCGGGGCAGGATTAGTGGAGTTCTCCGCAGCAAAACTGGCGCCACACCTTTGAGGAGCAAACAACGGAGCCACGTGAACATGATTGATTACAATGGCAAACGGTGTCGTATTCGTCAGGGTTGGGATTGACACTCGGGAGGCAGCCGCATATTAGCACTCCATTCCCCACACACACTCATCCCGGCTAACAAGATGGCACTGGTTGCACTGAAGCACGCCCATCCTGTTGATGGGTCGGCTGGGGGCAGAGGGTACGTAGGAGGGGTGGCCTGAGGGGACCCCCATACGACCTGTGGCATAAGTTCACAGTGGGCAGTCAGCGGCGTGTACAGTTGCATGTCTGCCTGGCAATGGTGTTCCATGCCCGTCCATTCTGATCCCACAGCCCACCTCCTGGCTGCCTCACTCTGCTCCCCCCAGCCCTGACAGAAGTCCCCTTGTCAGCAGCATAACTGTCAGCACACTATGGTAGACACTTTCCGTACCCCCGCTCTCATCAGCCACGGCACCTGTTTCACAATTTTTGAAAGCACAAGTGAACCTTGCTGTCGGGAATTCCCCTCGGTGGAGACCGAGAATCACGGAGGCCCCGGAGAATACCAGGTCAGGCCCGCTAATGATATGCCAATGGCGTTTACTGTACATGCGGAGTGGAACGCACTGACACTGCTGTCGAGGGACAGAAGAATTGCAATTTGGCGTGAACTCGACACCCGCCACGATTTCGGCATTAAAACGGATTCACCGTCCAATCGCGTTTCTCGATTCTGACGTTGGCCGATGGAGAATCCCACCCCAGATTCATGGGGCGGGATTTTCCGCGAACCGGTGGGCGGGCCTCTCCGGCGCCGAGGAGTGGCGTGAACCACTCCGGCGGCGGGCTGCCCTGAAGGTGGCCGGTGGCGGAGTGTTTGCCGCCCGCCAGCCGGCACGGAAGGGCTTGGCGCCACGCCAACACGCCGAAGGGCCTCCGCCAGCCGGCGCGAGATGGCACATGCGCGGTAGCGCCAGCGTGTGCTGGCTTCATCCCAGCTCATGCGCAGGGGGGTTCTCCGCACCATCCATGGCGGAGGTTGACAGCAGCCAGTGCGGAAGGAAAGAGTGCCCCCACGGCACAGGCCCGCCCGCGGAACGGTGGGCCCCCGATCGCGGGCCAGGCCACCGTGGGGGCACGCCCCGGGGCCACATCCCCCCCCCCAACCCCCGCCCGCCCGAGGACTCTGCAGGCCGTCCGTGGAACCAGGTCCCGCCGGTAAGGTCCTGTTGTGATTTATGCCGGCGGGACCAGGCGAAAATGGGTGGCTACTTGACCTGTCGCGGGCCGGACAATCGCCGGAGGGGCCACTGCCAGTGGCCACCGACCGGCACGGCGCGATTCCTGCCCCCGCGAAAACCCCGGCGCCGGAGAATTTGGCAGCCAGCGGGGGCGGGATTCACGCCGCCCCCCGGCGATTCTCCGACCTGGCGGGGGATCGGAGAATCCCGCCCCTGATCTTCAATTTTCAAACATCATGGTGAGATTTGAACTCCCATTGCCTCAGTAATGTCTAGGTCTCCAGTAACATTACCAAAGCACTACTGTGCCTCTTATATATGCCTGAACAATGTAATTTTCCCACTGTAATATGTTCCATTGCCACACAAGGGCATTCATTCTCATTATTTCTGCAATGATTATTCTCTACTGTCGCTTGCATCTGGTATCCTTTTTACACAGGTAAATCAATAAAGCCAAATGAAGGTTCAGCTTTATAAAATAAATATCCTCTGGATGGCTATTCTTATCCACTCCTTACATCAACAACACAGCTAGATGAGCACATCTCTTTATCTGCTTCTTACATTGCTTTTGATGTGATACCAGCTAGACTGTAACAATCACAGAACAAAATATGAATGTGATATGAGCTGTTGTAACAATGTGAGAATAAAACTGTTACATTTTTACTGAAATCAATATTTGTAAAGACTTAGCTTCTAAAATATGAACATTCAGTTATCTTGATGAATGTCAACAGTGTATCCACACTTCATTACAATTTGATAAAATATCTTCTGCAGCTTTTAAAGTAGATATTTACTGCAAACTGCAGATTAAACGTGGAAATCAGAGAATTTGAAATACTGTTCTCATAACACAAGGCTAGAATAACCTGCATTATCGGTTTTATCCTGAATTCAGCCACAGTAACCCTCACATTTGAGATCACAAAAAGCCTCTGCTTCAGTGTTATTAATAAAACAATTGACCAGGTGCAGTACTTTGTAATGACTTTGTTGCTCATACTTCCAAAAAAACAAGATACCAGAGTCCGTGGAGCCCTTGACATCTTGTTAATTCTTGTAGACTGGGGTGTGGTTTAATGTAAGGTCAAAGACAAAGGCCGGGATTTTCTCATTTTTTTTGCAGAGTGGCACAGTGGGCGGGAAATCAGGCTGGGAGTCACCGGTCCCAAGGGCAGCTTCCTCTACTAGATTTTTAAGCTTAGTCAAAAAACAGTAAAGGGCCAGGTCCCACAATGCCATGCTGATGGGGTGAGCACTGATTGAGCAAGTCCCGCCAGCAACTGAGGGAGGTATTTAAAAGATTGGGGCACACTTTTAAAATAAAAATAGACCACACCCCTGATGCTCGATCAATAACTCCAGAAGCGAGATTGGATGACAATGGAAGGCTTTATTGGACTAGATGTTTCCCGCAGCAGCGCAGGTACAGAATGCGGCTGCTAAGGAGACACAGACTCTTATCCTCCGCCTTACTGGGCGGAACCAGCAGGCAGGCTTCGCCAATGATCGTCTTGTTTCAGGTACCTCCCACACCCATGGTCTTACAGCCTCAACCTAGGTACCGTAATACCCCTAATACAGGCTACCACACGCACACAACCCCATCACCTACATCGGCCCTCATCCCCCCACAGGGAGCAGCGTCGGGGAGAGTTCTGTGGGGGATGTACTCAGCTGCGCACCTCCAGGGGGTTCTGCTGACCAGATGCGCATCATGGGAGGCCTTTCGTGATGCACAATTTAACAGTGGGAGTGGGGGCATGATCATGCGTGAAAACCTGATAATGGCACGTAAACATATTCAAATGGGGATCCCGACGTTCAATTGACAGGTTGGGAACCCCGCCATCAGTAACAAATCACACAGTTGTGATGGCAACATTTCTCCTGCAGGTGCAAACAGTGTAAGTTCACTGACTTCTCAACCCTCCACCTGTAGCAACAGACCATGCTGGCTCACACGACCTCCACCCCAGCAAGGCAATTGGACGTTCCCAACCCCTTTCTACACCTGATACCTTGATGCACGCAGGGCTTCAGATTTTCTTTCCAGCCTTAACACACATGGGCAGTGGTGTGTTCTGAAACTCCCTGATTTCCACACTTTTTTTTTTCCAATTTAGAGTACCCAATTATTTTTTTTTCCCCATGAAGGGGCAATTTAGTGTGATCAATCCACCTAACCTGAACATCTTTGGGTTGTGGGGGTGAAACCCACGCATACACGGGGAGAATGTGCAAACTCCACACAGACAGTGACCCAGGGGCGGGATTCGAACCCGGGTCCTCAGCGCCGCAGTCCCAGTGCTAACCACTGCGCTACATGCCGCCCGATTGTCCACACGTTTGAGTGCAACTATGGACGGGCACACTTCCTCAGTCCACCACACTGGACAATGTCCACTCAGAACTCACCATTGATGTACGAAGAGAATCATTGAAACTTTTCTGGCAATTGATCCATGTGCGCTAGATCAGGCTATGCCCGCTGACCTCAGTTACCACTCTGCACAGGTCTTCTTGGTTAGCTGGGGTGGCCTCCTCCTTCCATCCCTCAGCATGAGGATATCCCACTTGACTGTCACTACCTCCACAAGGGAATGCAAATACTCGTCAGAGAAACAAGGGGCTCGCTGACTGCCTGAAGTTCTCTCCTGCCTGCTGTGTCTTCCTGGTGCTGCAGCAAAAATGATGAAGACCTCCCTCTGCCACCTCCATTACCTTCAGTAGCCTCTGGCAGCTGCCGTTAAACTTTGCACTGGGCCGCCACTGAACCCAGCGCCCACCATGCACCCGCATCTGCCGGGTGGTCAGGCACAAGTAGGGTGGCACCCTGAATCTCCCCCTGACACCCGGGCACCTTTGGAACTGCTAGGCTGGCAGGAGTACTGCCATCGTGGCACTGCCAAGGTGCTTATGTGCCAGGGTGTCACTGCCAAGGATCAGGGCCTGAAGAATACTACGTCCCTGAAAGGGGGGATTGGGGTATGAAGGGTGGGGGGGGGGGGGGTGAAGGGCACGTAAGAAGAGACTTCCAGAAGGTTGGACTGGGTGAAGGGTGAGGATCCTGGAAGGGGTGGGGGCCTGAAGGGGGCTGCAGGAAGGCCTGAAAAGGGGGGCCTCTCAGTGACCCCATAGTGCGGTGTCCTCACAGCTCAAGGTCATTGCTAACAGGGAATTGGCAATTGTAGAAATATGAGCACTTTACAGCCTCCAAGTGAATTCCTGTGGGTACACATGCCATGTTGCAGGTGAAAGTCACTGCCGTGCATCCCAGCCAGATTGTGAGGCCTGTACACTCTGCCTGAATGCCGGAGGCTTCAACACCACAGAGGTAGAAGGCAACATCCAAACACCCAAGAGCTGAGCCTCAGCACTGGGGACATGCCCACAACCAGAGGGCGAATGTGCGCACTGGGGAGGGGACCAGTGCCTGGTCCAGGTCACATTATCAGTGGGTATCTGGGGTACAGGCTCCCAGAGGCTCCCGTTGCAGCCTGGGTGCATGTGCAGGGCATGAGGGATGGCTGGGAATGTGAGGGGAGGGAGCAATGGGGGATTGGAGGTCATCACTGATTGGCTGTCCCTCACCTTTGTCAATACCTTACATTTATTGCACGGGTGGATGATATCTTGGACCCCACGGAAGCTCCCCTCGCGGTGCTGCTTGCAAGCCAGGTGGCCAGACATCGGAAAAGACAATGGCAGCAGCATCGACAGAGGCTCGAGGTGGCGGCCCATTCGCAGGGCTCTGCCCCAAACCTGAGGACCCGGCTGCCCATCATTTCAGAGAAGGACTCAGAGCGGGAGGCCAGCAATGGCCCAAGGTGTATAGGCGTCACCGGTCTTTCGAACAGATGACCGACAGCATTTGATTTGATTTGATTTATTATTGTCACATAGACATAGAATTTACAGTGCAGAAGGAGGCCATTCGGCCCATCGAGTCTGCACCGGCCCTTGGAAAGAGCACCCCATTTAAGCCCACAACTCCGCCCCATATCCGTAACCCAGCAACCCCACCCAACCCCTTTGGACAGTAAGGGCAATTTAGCATGGCCAATCCACCTAACCTGCATGTCTTTGGACTGTAGAAGGAAACCGGAGCTCCCGGAGGAAACCCACGCAGGCACGAGGAGAATGTGCATACTCCGCACAGACAGTGGCCCAAGCGGGGAATCGAACTTGGACCCTGGAGCTGTGAAGCGGCAGTGCTAACGACTGTGGTACCTTGCCGCCCAATGCCGCACATGTATTAGTATACAGTGAAAAGTATTGTGTCTTGCATGCCATACAGACAACGTATACTGTACATGGGGAAGGAAGGAGAGACTGCAGAATGTAATGTTACAGTCATAGCTAGGGTGTAGAGAAAATATCAACTTAATACGAGGTAGGTCCATTCAAACGTCTGATGGCAGCAGGGAAGAAGCTGTTCTTGAGTCGGTTGGTACGTGACCTCAAACCTTTGTATTTTTTTCCTGATGGAAGAAGGTGGAAGAGAGTGGGTGGGACTCTCTCAGCCCGGGGCCGGGCCGGAGAATCCCCGCGACTGGCGTGAATCGCGGCACACCGCCCCAACGCCGACGTGGTCAACGCGGCACCGGTCAGGGGCCATTCTACGCGACCCCCCCCGCCGATTCTCGGCCCGGGATGGGCCGAGCGGTCGTAGCAAAGAACCCGAGTCCCGTCGGCTCTATTCTGATCTGCTCTCAGCCGGTGGGAGCTTGGCGTCGAAGGGTCCGGGGGCGGCCTGTGGGGGGGGAGGGGGGATCGACCCCGGGGGGGGGGTGCCTCCGTTGTGGCCTGGCCCTCGATCGGGGCCCACCGATTGGCGGGTCGGCCTCTCGGGCTGGGGGCCTCCATTCTTGCGCGCTGGCCCCAGTAGTCCTACGCCAAGCTGCGTCGGGGCCGGCACGGAGAAGGGAGCCACTGGGCATGCGTGCGTTGGCGCAGGTGCCATTGAGCATGCGCGGACTCCGCGGCGCCCAGATGATGCCGGGATCAGCAGCTGGACCGGCGTGGGCCGCTTCAGTGCCATGCTGCCCCCATGTAGGGGCCAGAATTGCTGATCCTGAGGCCGTGTTGACCCCGTTGAGAAACGGGACGGCGTTTCCGACGGCGTCAACACCTGCCTCAGGATCAGAGAATCCGGCTCAGTATGTCCGGGGTGCGTGGGGTCCTTTCCGAGGCAGCGGGAATTATAGACAGAGTCAATGGATGGGAGGCTGGTTTGAGTGATGGACTGGGCTACATTCACGACCTTTTGTAGTTTCCTGCGGCCTTGGACAGAGCAGGATCCATACCAAGCTGTACTACAATCAGAAAGAATGCTTCAATGGTGCATCTGTAAACGTTGGTGAGAGTCGTAGCTGACATACCAAATTTCCTTAGTCTTCTGAGAAAGTAGAGTCGTTAGTGGGCTTTCTTAACTATAGAGTCGGCATGGGGGGGACCAGGACAGGCTGTTGGCAATCTGGACACGTAAAAACTTGAAGCTCTCGACCCTTTCTACTTCATTCCCATTGATGCAGACAGGGGCATGTTCTCCACTACGCTTCCTGAAGTCGATGACAATCTCCTTCACTTTGTTGACATTGGGGGAGAGATTATTGTCGTTGCACCAGTTCACCAGATTCTCTATCTAATTCCTGTACTCTGTATCGTCATTGTTTGAAATCCGACCCACAACAGTGGTGTCATCAGCAAATTTGAAATTCGAGTTGGAGGGGAATTTGGCCACACAGTCATTGGAGTATAAAAATTATAGTAGGGGGCTGAGGACACAGCCTTGTGGGGGTTGAGGATGATCATGGAGGAGGTGCTGTTGCCTATCCTTACTGATAGTGGTCTGTGGGTTATGAAGTTCAGGATCCAGTTGCAGAAGGAGGAGCCGAGGCCCAGGCCATGGAGTTTGGAGATGAATTTTGTAGGAATGATGGTGTTGAAGGCTGAGCTGTAGTCAATAAATAGGAGTCTGACATGGATGTCTTTGTTATCTAGATGTTCCAGTGTTGAGTGCAGGGCCACGGAGGTGGCGTCTGTTGTGGACCTGTTGCAGCGGTAGGCGAACTGTAGTGGATCAAGGTAACCCGGGAGACTGGAGTTGATTCGTGCCATGACTAACCTTTCTAAGCACTTCATAATGATAGATGTTAGAGCCACTGGACGATAGTCATTAAGGCACGCTGCTTGGCTTTTCTTTGGTACAGGGATGATGGTCGTCTTCTTGAAGCAGATAGGGACCTCAGATTGTTGTAAAGAGAGGTTGAAGATGTCTGCGAATACCCCCACCAGCTGATCCGTGCAAGACCCGAGTGCCCGTCCGGGTACCCCATGGGGCCAGTGGCTTTCCGTGAGTTGACCTTCCTTCGAGACGGCTGCTCTGACATCTGCAATGGTGATCTCAGATACAAGTTCATCTGATGCTTACGAGGTGGAGGGCTCGCTCTCGCTGACCTCTTGCTCAAAGCAGTCAAAGAATGCGTTGAGCTCATCAGGGAGGGGTGCGATGGAGACAGAGATTTTGCATGCCTTCATCTTGTGGCCCGTTTTGTCTTGCAGACCTTGCCATAGTCAGCGGGGGTCCGTGTGGCTAGCCTGGACCTGGGGCATCGGTATTGTCTTTTGGCAGTGTTGATGGATTTCCTTAGATTATATTTGGCTTTCTTGTATAGATCAGGGTCGCCTGACTTGAACGTCTCAGACCTAGACTTCAGCAAGCAGTGGCGATCCCTGTTCATCCAGGGTTCCCGGTTGGGAAACACGCGGATTTGCTTCTTTGGCACAGAGTCTTCTACACACTTACTAATGAAGTCAGTTACTGTAGTGGCGTACTTGTTCAGGCTGGTCGCAGAAATTTTAAATACTGACCAGTCCCGTAGGAGATCATCCGATTCCTCAGACCAACATTGCACGACTTTCTGTGACGGATTCTCTCGCTTCAGTTTTTGCTCATAAGCCGGGAGCAGGAACACAGCCTTGTGGTCAGATTTGCCAAAGTGTGAGCGGGCGATAGAATGGTCGGTATGTTTGATATTTGTGTAGCAGTGGTCCAGGATATTTGGGCTTCTAGTGGACCAGGCGACTTGTTGCTGGTAACCTGGTAGTACGCTCTTGAGCTTGGCCTGATTGAAGTCCCCGGTCACGGTGAACAAGGCCTCGGGATGTTTCCTTTCAAGGCTATTTGTGGTGGTGTATATTTTGTCCAGCGCGATCTTCACATCCGCATGGGGTGGGATGTAAACTGCCATCAGGATAACGGAGCTGAACTCCCGCGGAAGGTAGTAGGAGCAGCATTTTAGGTATTCTAGGTCCAGGGAGCAGAAACTTGCCAGTGTTTCCACATCTGTCTCAGGCCTCAGGATCTTTCCAGGCCTCAAGTGGGGACTTGTGCGGCCTATCCCAACCAATAGCTCACAAGTGCATCCTTGAAGTCACAGCCTGGTCAGCTGACTACATAAACTTTGACCTGGACCAAGTCCATCAAGATGCCGGGGCAGCAGGATTCCCCAGGTCCAGGGGGTAATAGATGACACGCATATTGCTTTGCGCACACCAGGACATCAGTGAATGCCCTTCAACATCAGGAAGGAGTCCATTCCCTGAACGTCCAACTTGTGTGTGACCACCACATGAAGATCATGTACGTGTCTGCATGCTTCCCAGGGTGTGTGCATGGCAGCTACATCCTAGGACACTTGGAGATCCCCGATATCTTTGAGAGACACCCCAGGGTGTCCGGATGGCTCTTGGGCGATAAGGGGTACCTGCTTAGGACTTGGCTAATGATGCCAGTGTGGAGGCTGGTGACTGATGTGGAGACCCTTTTTAACGAGGCCCATGAGGCCACCTGTGCTTTCATTGAGTAGTGCATCTGACTGCTGAATATGCAGTTCCAATGCCTCGACCACCCTGCATTGAAGTGCACCCCCCCCCCCCCAACTGGGAGGGGCGGCCACTTTGTGTTGGTCTGCTGTGCCCTCTGCAACCTGGCAGAGCAGCGGGGCTAATGAGCTGGAGGTGGGGAGGAGGAATATGCAGACACCTCCGAGGGGGAGGATGAGGACGCAGTGGACCAGGAGGGGCTGGAGAGTGAATCCGGGGAGGACCCACAGGACTGGCCGAAGGATGGAGGACAGGGGGTAGCGGCGGGGGTCAGGCATGCTTGGAGGGTAGGGAGGACCTCGTCCTTGCCTGCTTCGCATAGGACATGGCTTGGTCTGTCATCCCACCCCCCTCCTTCCCACTCACTGTCTTGCCAAACCCGTTCCCCCAACCCGACCCACCTCATCTTCCCTCTCTTCACCAACTCGCTCCCAAACAATCGCCCTGTTCCACCCTCCCAGGGTCTGTGTTACATTACTCCAGGGGGATGGGCCTGTGTTGGCACTGTCAGCTGGTCCATGTCATGGACAGGAGGGTGATGATAACCCACTGTGCGCTGAGCACCGGTTCTCCTCGCCATTCCAGAGCCCAGTGTGCTCGTCGTGCCCATCACCCACATGTGGTATGCCTTGGGTGGGAGGGGGGGCACAGATCCAGACCACTGAGCCAGGGCAGACTGGGGCAGGGGGTTGAAGGGTGGCCTGCATTGCGGAATAACGTGCCAGAAGCTTTACATGTCTCGAGTGCAGCGTTTTCAATTATTGTACAATAATGACCCCAACTGCTCCTAGCCCCCAATGGTGTCGCCCCCTTTCCAACACTTCCCCACTTCCACCTATCCTCTTCCCCGCCACCCCTCCTCCCCAACCCCGACCTCCCCAGTTCCCTCTCAGTGATTCTCTGTCTGCTTAGCCCTTTGTGCTCTGCCACTACATCTAGATATTTCCCCAGGATGCACAGCAAGGGTGGAGGCAGCCTGCTGTTTACCGTATCCCGTGGCCATTGATGACCCTGGTGGGTGTCCCCTCGGGGCCAGAGGGCTCCGGCCCACTTGCCAGCGGAACATGCCCTGCCATGCCACCTTGTTCCGGATGTTGACTCCAAGACGCGCGAGTGGCTCATGGGTGCAAGTGGCCGCCGTCGCCACCCTTTAGGGAGGCTCCGGGTCAAGCCCCAGCATCCCCTCCTCCCAGTCGGTGCTTGTAAGGCTCTGAGGGTCACAACGGGTTGGAGAAGCAGCTGGACTGAGCATCGGATGCCCCTGTGTCATCTGGCTCTGCCAGCCTTGGCAGTTTCCCAATGTCTGCACCATTGGTGGCGATGCTCTCGACGAGGCTCCTTTGTGAGCGGGCCATGCTCTGTAGTGCCGCACCAATGTCCACCTGCATCTGGGACATGGTCCTCAGTGACCAGTGCATGCTCTGTAGTGCCGCACCAATGTCCACCTGCATCTGGGACATGGTCCTCAGTGACCAGTGCATGCTCTGTAGTGCCGCACCAATGTCCACCTGCATCTGGGACATGGTCCTCAGTGACCAGTGCATGCTCTGTAGTGCCGCATCAATGTCCACCTGCATCTGGGACATGGTCCTCAGTGACCAGTGCATGCTCTGTAGTGCCGCATCAATGTCCACCTGCATCTGGGACATGGTCCTCAGTGACCAGTGCATGCTCTGTAGTGCCGCACCAATGTCCACCTGCATCTGGGACATGGTCCTTAGTGACCAGTGCATGCTCTGTAGTGCCGCATCAATGTCCACCTGCATCTGGGACATGGTCCTCAGTGACCAGTGCATGCTCTGTAGTGCCGCACCAATGTCCACCTGCATCTGGGACATGGTCCTCAGTGACCAGTGCATGCTCTGTAGTGCCGCATCAATGTCCACCTGCATCTGGGACATGGTCCTCAGTGACCAGTGCATGCTCTGTAGTGCCGCATCAATGTCCACCTGCATCTGGGACATGGTCCTCAGTGACCAGTGCATGCTCTGTAGTGCCGCATCAATGTCCACCTGCATCTGGGACATGGTCCTCAGTGACCAGTGCATGCTCTGTAGTGCCGCGCCAATGTCCACCTGCATCTGGGACATGGTCCTCAGTGACCAGTGCATGCTCTGTAGTGCCGCGCCAATGTCCACCTGCATCTGGGACATGGTCCTCAGTGACCAGTGCATGCTCTGGAGCACTTCAGCAATGAGACTCGGACATGTTTGCAGCATCTCGGCAATGCCCACCTGAGACTGGGAAATGCCACGCAGTGCCTCAGAGAGATCCACCTGTGTCAGGGACATGCCCCCCAGTGACTGGGACATGCTGCCGAGGTGCTCCGTCATGGCCGTCACTGAATGGGCAACGCCTTGGACACCACCGCTCATAGTTCTGACATTGTGCTCCATGCTCTCCACTGCGGTCACCACTCTAGCACTGTTGGCCTCGGTGCCACGCATTGCCGGCGCCATCTCCTGTGCCCTCAACCTTTGGGACTCCTGCAATTGACTGTGGACCTGCTGGTATGTCGCTGACATCCCCCTCTGCATCTCACGGCCGCACCCTATCGACTGCATCAGCTCCGTGCAAGCCTGGTCCAGAGCCTCCGCATCTGAGTGGGACCCAGCTGTGTCCTGAAATCCAGTAGGCCTTCAAATTGTGTCTTGCCTGGATGTTCCTGCCTCCACCTGATGTGCATCAGCAACTATGTGGTGCTCTGCAGAAGTCCACTACTTTCACCCACCCAGGTGTATGTCTCTGCACTGATGGAGGGTGGGAATGATGGCTGTGCCGTGACTATTATGGTGGCATCCTCGGAGCTCTCCTCTGTGGTGTTCTCCTGGGACGCATGGGGTTGGGGCATGGGTGTGCACCACTGCTGGACGTTGGGGGGGATGGGGTAGGGTGAAGGGCAGGGGCAGGACCAGGCACATCGTTGTCAGGGAAGGGTGGCCTGGGCAACAGGCGAGACCAGTGCCGGGGGCTGATGCCAACTCACCTGTGCGGTCTGGTGATGGTCATTTAGCTTTTTGCGGCACTTTATGACAGTCCTCCGGGTCATGTTCCCCGCACTGCCGGCCACTGCCACTTCCTCCCAGGAGGCACTAGCTGCCCTATGGGTGACCTACTGAGTCCCTTGGGGAAAAGGGACCATTATGACTCCATTGCGTCCAGCAGGATAGTCCCCTTGGTGGCATGGCTCCATGCTGTGTGGGATTATCTCTGCAGTATCAGTTTTAGTGCTACTCCCCTTCATTAGTGGGCAGCAGGCGAGTGTGGTCTTGGTGAATCAGCCGGTGGGACATTCCTTTGCAGCATGAAGCTCATGGGGCTTTGTTAAGTGCACCAATCAATGTTTGATACCAATGACGGCCTTGCCAGTTCGACCATTGGGAAGCTCGTGTATCCGCTCGCTACTACACTTAGAAACGTTTCCGTTAGATCGCGGCCTTAGAATCTTTTCCATTAAAATCATGCCCTCTATTTCTCTCCCCAATGATTATTTTAAGAAGGTGACAGTTCAGGGGCGAAATTCTCCTACCCGCCCCGCCACATTTCTGCCCCGACCGACCGGCGGGAGTCTCCGTAACACCGGCCGGTCAATGGGGTTTCCCATTGTGGGGCAGCCCCATGCCGTCGGGAAACCCCCGGGCGCCGGCAAAACAGAGACTCCCACCGGCAGAGAATGACGCCCATGATCTCCAAAGTTAACTTTTGCAAAACAGCGAGGTTTATTGTTTGAATCCAAAGTCATCGGGCAGGATTTTATCTGCCATTGGGAAGGACACTGCAGAGTGGGCATGAGGTTAAATCCTGGTGTCAGGTTGCAAACTTGACATAATCCCCCCCCCCCCCCCCCCCCCCACACACACAATCAGACGAGTGCACACAATTTGTGCAGTGGTTAGAATATACAAATAGGTAATTAAGTTTCATTTTGACCCATCCACATGGCTTTGAATAGCCAGCACATTGGTTCCACAAGCTCTCTACATCTGTCCAGGGTCTATGAGGCAGAGTTTAATTGTTTCATGAAATTAACATGCTGGGAACACTTTAAAGCCTGAAAGCACTGAGCGATTTGCCAGCTATAGTGACTAAGTTGTTCTTGCAGGATTACTTCTGACGGCCTGAAATAAATATCATTACAGCTCCATTAACATTGGCACTAGCAAACACGTGAATCCCCTTGTACACTTCATGTTTTCCCCATCCATTTCCTATCACTCCTATGTGATTAGCCCCTGTGGTTTCAACAGAGCTAGAGGCAGGATGCTCGACCTCCATGGGTTTTGGAGCCTGTGAGGGCCCCAGCAAAGATTATCCGACCTGCGCCTGTTCAGGGATGGACTCAGCCTTGGGACAGGAGGCAGCACGTGGATCTCTCCGCGGAGGGAGAGCAGGGATGAGCAGTGAGATGAGCCTTGAGAAGAGCCGCCACTGGCATAGACTATTTCCCCATATTTCCTCTCATGGTGCACCCCACTTCCTTGCTAACCAAGAGCTGGAGAGCAATTAACTGCATAGCAGTGAAGTATTCCCCCATCCTATGTAAAGTGGCAGTTAGACTCTAGGCCAACATGCATTTGGTGACCTGTTGTGTCTGATCACCATGCAAGTGGCCAGTGAAGCTGGCCATCAGAGCAAATATCTGAGCATTCATGGTACCCATGATAGAGATAGACTTATTCATTCTCTTGACAAGGGTGTACAGTTCCTCTGGAAATGCTAACAAATGCACTTTTCCCATCACTGCTCTACAAAGTCCCTTGATATGGATGACGCCACCCCTCTCCCCCCCCCCCCCCCAAGGACTTAGCATCTATTTCTAGCTGAGCAGAGTAATGTGCAAACTCCATCAGAAAATCTGATGTCCCTGTCTTCAGCACTTGCTCCTGCTCACATGTGAGGTGCTCCTCACGTGACAACCTAGCTATCTCCAATGCAGTATTCACTGAGGTAGGCATTTCTGAACTGATGTATACACAGAAGTCGGTACATCCTCAGAGTGTTGGCCCTCCTTGGAGGGCTCGCCAGCCTGTCGCCTCATCATCTCCTCTGTCACCTATGAAGGATGAAAGACAGGGAGTAGTGCTGAGAGTGTCAAAGGGTATAAACTCAGGATACTGCTTATTATGACAGTTCACATAGTGGTGACATCAATTCAACTTGAACAACTGCTAAGTGCATTCCCTCACACTGTCAGCTGGTCTCTGAGATTGCACATCCCCCACCCCTCCTGATCACTGATGTCCATTGAATGGACCCATCCCCTGGTTGTCCTGCTCCAAATTGGTCAAGGTTGCAACGGTTACAGATCTACCCTTGGTTTTTTTGCCTCTCCTTGGAGTTGTGAGCTCTCTTCTCCTGCTATGGGAGAACGCAGTGCGGTACGAATGTGTGAAGTGGAATTAATGTTGAGGATGGAATGATAACATTGGAGGAGGATGACTGTGAGGAACAGGTGCAATGGGGCAATAGAATGTGGGTGATGGGAGTGTTATCTGTTCAGATTAGGTGGATTGGCCATGATAAATTGCCCTTAGTGTTGGGTGGGGTTGCTGGGTTGTGGGGATAGGGTGGAGGTGTTGAGTGGGGTGCTCTTTCCAAGGGCCGGTGCAGACTCGATGGGCCGAATGGCATCCTTCTGCACTGTAAATTCTAAGATAATGTATGATTAATCTAGGACAAAGGTTCGGCAGAACATCGTGGACCGAAGGGCCTGTTCTGTGCTGTAGTTTTCTATGTTCTATGTTCAGATGGAGATGTGAGGAGGAAGCTGGAGAGAACGGAATTTGCCAAGCTGCCAGATTTGTCAGTCAGAGGAGTGCTGTGAAAGAGAATGCCAGGGAGGTCAGAGAATGTTGGATGCCACCTGAAAGGGGTATGACTTTCAGCTTCCCAGATCCCAGGGTTTTAATCTTTTGTTTGCAAGTACTGCCCTGCATATAACAAACACAAACTTTGAATCTTGATTTGCAGTGGCACAATTAATAAACAAGAATACCACAAGAAATCATCTTTATGCTGCTTTGTTCCTGTTTTCACCTTCTTCTTGGGTTGTTCACAAGAGGCCCTAGAGCTGACACCAGCACTGCCAGCAGCTACAAAATCGAGGAATCTCTCTCACGCCCAGAGTCTGTGACATCAGTGTACGGAGCGAGTGACCTGTTCTCTGCTGTTGCTTCTGGAGAGAAGAGTCCATCGATTTAAAAAAAAGAATCTGCTCCTGGTCAACGTGCTGACATCAGGAGCCTTAGCTCCTGGCCTGTGCACTGCTGAGGGGGTATCCATGCGTGGGACGGTTGGTATTCTGAAAGCCGGTCGCGGTCGACATATTTAAAAGTCGGTCGCGGCTGCTGGCACACTTCTTCCCGCGATTGGGAATGCCGTGACCATTGTAGAGAGCTGTTTTATGGAATGCTTTGCCACAAGGAATAGTTGAGACTGTGGCCACTGCTTATTTTGAGGGAAAATTGGATGAATATTTTAAACAAGGGAAGATGAAAGGCTTTGAGGAGAAAGTAAGCCAGTGGAATTAGTTTTGGATTGGTCCAGCAAAGAGCTACACAGACATGTTGGGCTAAATGCCTCATTCTGCACTGTGGTTATTTGTGGCATTACTTATAACAGTTTGGTTATTGTTTGATTGGATCTGGAAGACAGTAGGTAAATTAGCAGAAGTCAACTGAATGACTCTCATTCTACATCGAAAAAGGATCTTTAAATAGCAGCTGAATCTGGTTTTATTCACTTGGGTGAAATTCTGCAAATTTCACAATGGCTTATGAAGCAAATGCAAATTTGACCAAGATCCAAAATTACTTGAGTTTGTCCATCTGAGATAATGTCAGGGAGAGCTGTAGATAAAATAGGCATGCTTGTTGGCCAGTCAACAAGCATTCAGCTAAAAGCCCATTAGCCGCTTTCTAAACAGCTTTTAATTACCATTATGTCAGCAAATGGAATTCACTATGCGTTTATAAAAGAACCTTAAATCAATAACAAATCGTATATCTATCCACAAGGCAAAGTGTCATATTGCTTTTTTAAAAATGTAAAGCTCTAGAACTAATGTAGTTTGTATGGTCTTTTCCACCAAAGAGTCTTTTTGCTTATGTACGTGTTCTAACATTGAATTCATATTTAATTGCAAGGTTAACCATGTGCATGTCATTATTTCAAGCAAAATATATTATCTTGTTTGGAAATGTTGTCCAAAGCTTACATTTAGGAACAAAAGTGGCTTTAACAATACTACATTCCAGAAAATGTTTTACATTTTAAACTTATCCAAGAGACAATTATCGTTTCAAAATACTTCTCCAAAAAAAGGACGTGAAGTATATTCATATTAAAAATCGCATTTAGGTCAACTCAAATGTAGTAGAATTAATTTATGGCTCATTAAACCTTTGCAACAGTGTATCAACAGGGTGCTTTGGCTCTTCATAGTGCTGTTTTCCATAATAAATGTGCCTTCAAATAAATATATTGCGAAGCAAGAAAACGAGCAATAAAATGGCACAAAATGCATTTCAGGGCACAGGCTATAAGCACTGGTTTGAGACAGATGCTTATTTGTGAGCGTTGAGGAACCTAGTTAGGAAAATCTTAACTCCCTCCATCTGGTGCAGACCAGGCAGAACCGTAGTTAAAAATTAAAACTATAGGCTTACTGCTTGTTACCTGTCCTGTTAGCATTTTAATGTCATTTTTATGAAGAGGCAAAGCTGCCTGCTTGATCGAGGCGGGTGCCTTGCATGTATATGCAAATTGAAGTCCAGTCATTTAGAGAAGTAATTTGTTTAGATAACTACCTTGTGGGTGCCTTAGGAAAGCAGAAAGCTATAGGAGTAAACTGATATGTTGGGTGTTCTGGATCACAAACAGGTCACCAACACTGGAAGTGGTGCAACTCTATTTTATTATAAGGTTAACTATATTAACATACTTGAACTGTGGGTAAATGCAATACCAGCTTTAACTGTTGACCCTTGCCTAGTCCTAACCAGGTGATGCACTCAGCACATGGTGAATGTCTGTGTTGCAGGCTGTGAGCTCTGTGCTCCGAGCTGGCTGATACTAGACTGAGCGGGAACTCTCCCGTCCCTTGTCTTTATAGTGCGTGTGCTCTCACTGGTGATTGGCTGCGGTGTTGTGTATGCTGATTGGTCCCATTGCATGTCCATCAGTGTGTGTGTGTGTGTCTGCACCATGATATACTGGTGTATATTAAGATATCCCCCCTTTTATATAAAGAACAAGTGCCTGCGTGACAATAAATATCGTGTAGTGAATGTACCTGACTATGCGTGTGCGCGTGTTATTTACATGACTATGTACATAAGGCTAATAATATATTTACACGGGAAGGTGCCTGGTGCAGAGAAATAGGGTGTCACACCAACAACGAAATGAACATTATATACAAACTACTGGAACGATGAAACAGGATAACATAACAGATCAAAGAGTCCAACATTGTAAAACTCATAAGTCAAGTCTCTGAGGTGGGCGACGAATTCTGGTTGACCGCCTCAATGGTGGGTCAGGAGCCACCGGCTCAGGAACGGGCTGGGCCACGGCAGAGTGAGGAGGATGCAGAGTATTCGGAATCTCCACATAGTCCAGGTTGGGGACAACAGGAGGGCGTGGCACCAATGGAGGATCTCGTAGCGAGCGTGGAACGAGACGAAGGGCACGCCGATTGCAGCGGCGAATGGAACCATCTGGCAAACGAACCAGGAACGAACGGGGAGACACCTGCTGAAGAACCACAGCAGTTGCAGACCAGCCACCCTCCGGAAGATGGATGCGGGCGTTGCCATACAGCGCCAGAGCAGGGAGATCAGTCGCCCGAGCGTCATGCGCCGCCTTGTGTTGTGCATGAGACTGTTGCATCTGCTGAAGGACTGGAATGTGGTCGAGGTCTGGGACGTGAATGGACGGCACCGTGGTCCTGAGAGTGCGACCCATGAGCAGCTGGGCTGGCGACAGGCCCGTGGAGAGTGGGGCCGAACGACAGGCCAGCAAGGCGAGGTAGAAGTCGGATCCTGCATCGGCAGCCTTGCAGAGGAGCCGTTTGACGATGTGGACGCCCTTTTCCGCTTTGCCATTGGATTGGGGGTGCAGGAGACTGGATATCACATGCACAAAGTTGTACCTGCTGGCAAAGTTGGACCATTCCTGGCTCGCGAAGCAGGGGCCATTGTCCGACATCACAGTGAGTGGGATGCCGTGACGAGCAAGGGTCTCCTTGCAGGCATGGATGACCACCGATGATGTGATGTCATGCAGGCGTACGACCTCCGGGTAATTCGAAAAATAGTCTACAATCAGAAGATAGTCCCTGCCGAGCGCATGGAACAGGTCAACGCCTACATTAGACCAAGGGGGCGTGACCAACTCATGGGGCTATAGGGTCTCACGTGGTTGGGCCGGCTGGAACTGCTGACAGGTGGGGTAGTTGAGCACTGTGTTAGCTATGTCCTCATTGATGCCGGGCCAGTACACAGCCTCTCGGGCCCTCCGTCGGCACTTCTGCACGCCAAGATGGCCCTCGTGTAGCTGTTCCAAAATGAGCTGGCGCATGCCGTGCGGGATCACGAAGCAGTCCAGCTTCAGGAGGACACCATCGACTACTGACCGATCGTCTCTGATATTGTAGAACTGCGGGCATTGGCCCTTGAGCCACCCGTCCGTCATGTGGCGCATGACATGTTGTAGTAGGGGGTCAGCAACAGTTTTGTGGCGAATGTGGATAAGGCGTTCATCCGTGGCCGTGAAGGCCACATGGGCGTCAACCTGGCAGACGAACCCCTCTGGGTCACACAGAGTGTTGACTGCCCTGGACAGAGTGTCGGCTATGATCAGGTCCTTGCCCGGAAATCGTACCACCAGAGTTTAAGCAGAATGCGCTGGAGGTGAGGGGTCATATCATTCGGGTCCTTTTGTATAATGTTGACCAGCGGGCGATAGTCGGTCTCAACAGTTAATTGGGGGAGGCCGTACACGTAATCATGAAATTTGTCGAACCCAGTCAACAGGCCCAGGCACTCCTTTTCGATCTGTGCGTAGCGCTGTTCCGTGGGGGTCATGGCACGTGACACATATGCAACGGGGGCCCATGATGAGCACCGCCCCAATGCCGGATTGGCTGGCATCCGTTGAAATTTTTGTTTCTTTCGTGGGATCAAAAAATGCCAATACCGGGGCCGCGGTAAGCTTGGTCTTAAGCTACTCCCATTCACGCTTGTGGGCGGGAAGCCTTTGGAAGTCTGTCGTCTTCCTGACCAGGTTCCGGAGAGCTGTGGTATGGGAGGCGAGGTTGGGGATGAACCTCCCCAGGAAGTTGACCATGCCCAAAAATCAGAGGACCGCATTCTTATCCGCTGGCTTCTGCATGACCGTGATGGCTGCCACCTTGTCCGCATCCGGCCGCACACCCAACCGGGAGATGTGGTCCCCTAGGAACTTGAGTTCCGTCTGGCCGAAGGAATATTTGGCTCTGTTGAGGCGAAGGCCTTGGTCCCGTATTCATTTGAAAATTCGCTGGAGGCGACTGATATGCTCCTGCGAGGTGGACCCAATGACTATGTCGTCAACATAGACGCGAACACCCTCAATGCCCTCCATGATCCGGTGGAATACTTCTGATGCCGATATAATCCCAAACGGCATCCTGGTGTAGCAGTATCTGCCAAACGGTGTATTAAAGGTACACAGCTTTCTGCTGGACCTGTCTAGTTGAATTTGCCAGAATCCTTTCGAGGCGTCAAGTTTGGTGAAGGTGTTGGCCCGAGCCATCTCGCATGTGATCTCCTTGCGCTTGGGGATAGGGCAATGCTCCTTCATTATGTTGCGATTCAGATCCTTTGGGTCAATGCACACCATGGAACTGACCCAGTCGGTTGGTTCCGTAACTCTGGAGATCACTCCTTGGTCCTGGAGGTCCTGCAGCTGCTGCTTGAGGCGGTCCTTGAGGGGTGCTGGGACTCTGCGAGGTGCATGAACCACAGGCTTGTTTGAGCAGGATTTTGTAAGTGTATGGAAGCGTGCCCATGCCTTCGAAAACGTCGCGGTGCTGGTCGATGATGGCATTGAGTTGCGCCCTGAAGTCCGCATCCTGGAAGGCAGACGTGTCCTCTGGAGAGAGAGAGTGTACTCGTTGAACGAGGTTCAGGAGTTTGCACGCCTGTGCGCCTTGCAGAGAGTCCTTCGAATGGCCCACGATCTCGAAGGGAAGGATGGCTTTTTGCGAGTTGTGCGTCACTTCGAGTTGGCATGAACAGGTAGCAGGAATGACTTTGCCATTGTAATCCACTAGTTGGCAGGTCGACGGAAGAATGGTTGGTTTAACCCCAAGGGTCTGAAAGTCTGACCACGCTAGGAGATTAGCGGAAGCACCAGTGTCCAGGCGGAATCGTATCTGTGATTGGTTGACCGTCAGGGTGGCACACCACTCGTCGTCTGGATCAATGCTGTGCACCGACAGCGGCTGGTGGTTTTGATTCGGGGACAGCCTGTTCTTTGTTATAACAGCGACTCGAAAAGGCTCCCTCGGGTTCTCGGTGTCACTGATCTGCGGGAAGTCGGAATCGGACTCGGTGAATGTGGGTTGAATTGCCCGAACATTCCTGTGAGGCTGGCAGAAGCGATGCGAATTGGCAGGCTGAGCTGCTCGACAGCAGGCAACATAGTGGCCAAGTCTGCCACATCGTAGGCATTGTCGCGATTTTGCAGGACATTGCCGCTTTAAATGGGTGGAGCCACAGTTGCTGCACGTCGTGATGACAGTACGCTCGTTGCGCCACCGCGCATGCATGGTGCGGTCCTGTGTGGTCCTGCGCATCACGTTCCTCCACCTCACCGTCCCCTCGTTTGGTGCGTACAAGCGCGGGAGGCCGCAAAAAGCGTGCAAAGTGGCCGCCCTCATCCAGGCTACAGCCTTGGAGGTGTTCAATTGTTTGGATCCATTCCGCCTCATGGGGACCTTGCCGCGCCGTTTCAGCTGCCTGTATGTGGGAGTACCAGCTGGTGGCATTTTCATGCAGGGCTCGATGGCAGTCGCTAGGGTGAGTTGCTTAATTTTGAGGAGCTGTTGACGCAAGGGGTCCGACAGAACATCAAGTACGATCTGGTCGTTTATCATGGAGTCAGTGGTGGGCCCGTAGCCGCAGGACTGTGCAAGGATGCGGAGGTGTGTTAAAAAGGATTGGAAAGGCTCGTCCTTACCCTGCAAGCGCTGCAGGAACAGGTATATTTCGAAGCTTTCATTGACCTCTATTCTGAAGTGGGTATCGAATTTGAGGAGAACCGTCTTGTACTTTGTCTTGTCCTCGTCGTCTGCGAATGTGAGGGAGTTGAAGATGTGGATGGCGAGTTGCCCGGCCGTGGAGAGGAGCATAGCAATCTTCCTGGTATCCGAGGCGTTCTCCCTGTCCGTGGCTTCGAGGAAGAGCTGGAAGCATTGTTTAAAAATCTTCCAATTGACCCCGAGATTGCCGGCGATGCGGAGCGGCAGCAGCGGGTTGATGATCTCCATACTTCAGGATGCCGGAATGCCGATTAGTTTCAGGTGGGTCTCAGAAGTGCTATTATGCAACCACTCCTTGTACCATGATGTGTTGGGTGTTCTGGATCACAAACAGGTCACCAACACTGGAAGTGGTGCAACTCTATTTTATTATAAGGTTAACTATATTAACATACTTGAACTGTGGGTAAATGTAATACCAGCTTTAATTGTTGACCCTTGCCTAGTCCTAACCAGGTGATGCACTCAGCACATGGTGAATGTCTGTGTTGCAGGCTGTGAGCTCTGTGCTCTGAGCTGGCTGCTACTAGAATGAGCGGGAACTCTCCTGTCCCCTGTCTTTATAGTGCGTGTGCTCTCACTGGTGATTGGCTGCGGTGTTGTGTATGCTGATTGGTCCCACTGCATGTCCATCAGTGTGTGTGTGTGTGTCTGCACCATGATATACTGGTGTATATTTATGACATAAACCCTAATAAAAAATCCAGAATTAAGTCCCTAAGGCAGTTACATATCACTTATCAGGCAGCTTTCGGGCATCTCCTGAAGCAGAACTGGTACAAAACAGTACTGCTTTTATCCTTTCCTGTGGGTGATACTGGCAATGAACACAGAACATAGAACATACAGTGCAGAAGGAAGCCATTTGGCCCACCGAGTCTGCACCGACCCACTTAAGCCGAGAGTTGGAATGGAGGTGGGGGTCAGTACACCCTGATACTTGGGCAACTCAGGCTCTCCTTATTATTTTCCCAGGCCTGCGCCCCAGAGAAGACATTCTTTTTTTGTGGTTTAATGTTTGCCCGGAACAGGAAATGACAGTTAGACACTTTCCTCGATTGGTATAGAAGACAAGTAACCAGGGTTACTTCCGATGGTGGAACCCTCATGAACAACAAGCAAGTCCCCAGCAAACAAAGTCTGTAAGCTCTCAGAGCTGCTAGAATCAAGACTGTACCACTCGATACTGGTTCAAACACTGCAACAGCATACAACATGCTGCTGAATCTGGGGGTGCTACAGGGCCGTATGAAGGAATTGGGAAAACATTGGGCCCAGCAGCTCCCTTGAAGACAGAGCCGGGGTGATCATCATTGAACGTAGCAAGCAGATTGAAAGGTGGGTGAAGCATTATATCAAATTTTAGGCAATGGAGAACCTTGTCACTGGAGATCTCTTAACTCCATTCCAGACGTTCCTGTCATGGAGCAGCTGCGCAGTGAGCCGACCATAGTAGAGTTCAACAAGGTCATTGACCATCTTGTCAGCGGTAAAGCCCCAGGAAACGATGGCCTTCCACCTGAACTCATCAAAAGTGGAAATCCAACACTGCTACAGCATCTCCATGAACTCATGAGCTTCTGTTGGAAGGAAAGATTTGTACCTCTGGTAATGAGTGATGCAAAGGGGATCCCAATGACTGCAACAATTACTGAGGCATCTCCTTGCTAAGTATTGTGGGAAGATCTTTGCATGCATTGTTCTGACTAGATTGCAGACCCTGGCATCATGCATCGATTCTGAGTCACAGCATTACCTCAGATTTGGTAGATCAACGATCAACGTGAATTTCTCATCTCACCAGTGTTACGTCCAGTAAAGGCATATGATATTCATAACCTTCAAGATATTGACTTTATTTAATGTGGGCTCTGTGAAATTGGATATTTCTAAAATGAAAAGCTAATGTGTTGCAAATATAACCATCCAAGGTCAGAAGATTTGGCTTATGTATTCAAAAATTGTCTCACTGTCTCACAATGTCAAAACGATACATTCTTATCTCAGAGTTGTCAACTGCACCCATCCTGAACCCATCAGGAGATATTTCAAAATTGGACAGGTCTTTTTGAAACAAAGAAGATGATTATTGTAATCCCCCTCAGGATGAGTGGCTCAAAACAATAAACCTGCATAAGAGAAAATTACTGCGGATGCTGGAATCTGAAACCAAAGAGAAAATGCTGGAAAATCTCAGCAGGTCTGGCAGCATCTGTAGGGAGAGAAAAGAGTTAACGTTTCGAGTCCAGATGACCCTTTGTCAAAGCTCAACCTGGATGTGACTAATCCATCTAAGACCGCCGCCATATCTGGAAAAGGAACTTCAATTGAGAGGAGAGACATGGCAGCCATTCTGTCCCCCAAGTGCTGACTGCAGAAAGTGAGACACAGCAGCAACACCAATTCCTTAAAAGTACCAAAGGCTGTAACATCACAACTCTCCATGCCTGTTCCTTTTTGGGTCCAGCAACACAGCAAACTGACCTCCTGGTAACAAACCTGGAAGTAAATAACTTTGTGACCTCTTGGGAGGATCCTGAAATGGGTTTGACATAAAACTTTGGCTGTTGAATTGACCTAAACTACCCTTCAATAATGAAGACATTTCCTTCATGAGGATTACAACATGCATTTTCCAGAACAAGCCAATCACGTGCATTCTGAACTATTATTTTGCTAATATCATGGAAAAGTGCAGTATTTTCTCTAACCGTTTGTATGCAACTGTGTGAGTGTATGTCGTAGTTTTGGATTTTGGGGTGAGCTCCTGAATAAACAACCCTCTTCAAATAAACACATGAATAGCTTGCTGCTGGTATTCAAATTGTCCACACAACCAGGGGTTAAAAAGCACACGCAGAAATGTTCCTCTCAAAAGCTTACTGATTGCGGACAGTTTTGAAGGGAGTATGAATTTTAGAATTCTCTCTTACGTTGTCTGTAACAGGCATTTACAGGAGAAGTGCTCTGAAAGTGCAGACCACAAAGCCTTGCCTTTATTGACCTCACAAAGGCCTTTAATCTCATTAGCGGAGATAGACTCTTCAAACTGCTACAGAAAATAGGTTGCTGTCCTGGACATTTGGACATTAGTTCTTCTTTCCACAAGAACACGTATGGTTCTATCATTTACGCAACATCAGAGGCTTTCACGATCAGCAGCAAGGTATAGCAGGACTGCATCCTGGCACTGACTTTCTTGGCATATTCTTCTCCATGCTGTGATTGCCCACTACTGACAACTCAAATGAGGGTGTTCATCTGCATATCAGAGCTAATGGTAAGCTATTTAACTTGAGATGACTGCACGACAAGACCAAAGTCCATAATGTCTTTGTCCATGAGTTGCTGTTTACTGATGATGCTCTGCTGAAACTCAATTGAAGCAGTTTGTAGATTGGTTCTCCCAGGCCTGCACGGGTCTGGACTGACAATCGTTGTCAGGAAGACAAGCATTGATAACCTCAGTCTGGTGGTCGCGACAGCCTCACATACTCTTGATCAACAATCACCAGCAACCAGTCCCTTGATACCAAAATTAACACCAGGATTGCCAAGGCTGCAAACATCAAGTCAAAGTTTGAGAAAGTAAATGTGGGCAATAACAAACTAACCAAATATTCTAATCTCCGCATGTACCGAGCTTGAGGTCTCGGCACCCTCCTTTACCGTAACGAAGCATTGACAACTTATGTACGGAATGTGGCTGAACAGTTTTCACCTCTGTTGCCTCAGACGAATATTGCACATCTACTCACAAGACAGAATGCCGAATCCAAAAGTATATCAGCACCGAGGGATTTACCCTCGGGATGTGGAATTTGTTTGCTGGGCCATCATCTGTTGCCCATCCCTAATTGCCCTTGAGAAGGTGGTGGTGAGCTGCCTTCTTGAACCACTGCAGTCCCTGAGGTGTAGGATCACCCACTATGTTGTTAGGGAGGGAATTCCAGGATTTTGACCCAGCGACAGCGAAGGAACGGCGATATATTTCCAAGTCAAGATGGTGACTGACTTGGAGGGGAACTTCCAAGTGATTGTGTTACCAGGTACCTTCTGCCCTCGTCCTTCTAGATGGTTGTGGTCATGGGTTTCGAAGGTGCTGCCTAAGAAGCCTTGGTGAGTTTCTGCTGAGCATCTTGTCGCTGGTACATGTTGCTGCTGCTATGCGTCAGTGGTGGAGGGAATGTATGTTTGTGGAAGGGGTGCTTTGCGCTGGATGGTGCCGAGCTTCTTGAGTGTTGTTGGGCTGCACTCATCCAGGCAAGTGGAGAGCATTCCAAAGAAGAACAAACAAAGAACAAAGAACAAAGAACAAAGAAATGTACAGCACAGGAACAGGCCCTTCGGCCCTCCAAGCCCGCGCCGACCATACTGCCCGACTAAACTACAATCTTCTACACTTCCTGGGTCCGTATCCTTCTATTCCCATCCTATTCATATATTTGTCAAGATGCCCCTTAAATGTCCCTATCGTCCCTGCCTCCACTACCTCCTCCGGTAGTGAGTTCCAGGCACCCACTACCCTCTGCGTAAAAAACTTGCCTCGTACATCTACTCTAAACTTTGCCCCTCTCACCTTAAACCTATGCCCCCTAGTAATTGACCCCTCTACCCTGGGGAAAAGCCTCTGACTATCCACTCTGTCTATGCCCCTCATAATTTTGTATACCTCTATCAGGTCGCCCCTCAACCTCCTTCGTTCCAGTGAGAACAAACCGAGTTTATTCAATCGCTCCTCATAGCTTATGCCCTCCATACCAGGCAACATTCTGGTAAATCTCTTCTGCACCCTCTCTAAAGCCTCCACATCCTTCTGGTAGTGTGGCGACCAGAATTGAACACTATACTCCAAGTGTGGCCTAACTAAGGTTCTATACAGCTGCAACATGACTTGCCAATTCTTATACTCAATGCCCCGGCCAATGAAGGCAAGCATGCCGTATGCCTTCTTGACTACCTTCTCCACCTGTGTAGCCCCTTTCAGTGATCTGTGGACCTGTACTCCTAGATCTCTTTGACTTTCAATACTCTTGAGGGTTCTACCATTCACCGTATATTCCCTACCTGCATTAGCCCTTCCAAAATGCATTACCTCACATTTGTCCAGGTTAAACTCCATCTGCCATCTCTCCGCCCAAGTCTCCAGACAATCTAAATCCTGCTGTATCCTCAGACAGTCCTCATCGCTATCCGCAATTCCACCAACCTTTGTGTCGTCTGCAAACTTACTAATCAGACCAGTTACATTTTCCTCCAAATCATTTATATATACTACAAAGAGCAAAGGTCCCAGCACTGATCCCTGTGGAACACCACTGGTCACAGCCCTCCAATTAGAAAAGCATCCCTCCATTGCTACCCTCTGCCTTCTATGGCCTAGCCAGTTCTGTATCCACCTTGCCAGTTCACCCCTGATCCCGTGTGACTCCACCTTTTGTACTAGTCTACCATGAGGGACCTTGTCAAAGGCCTTACTGAAGTCCATATAGACAACATCTACTGCCCTACCTGCATCAATCATCTTAGTGACCTCCTCGAAAAACTCTATCAAGTTAGTGAGACACGACCTCCCCTTCACAAAACCGTGCTGCCTCTCACTAATACGTCCATTTGCTTCCAAATGGGAGTAGATCCTGTCTCGAAGAATTCTCTCCAGTAATTTCCCTACCACTGAAGTAAGGCTCACCGGCCTGTAGTTCCCGGGATTATCCCTGCCACCCTTCTTAAACAGAGGAACAACATTGGCTATTCTCCAGTCCTCCGGGACATCCCCTGAAGACAGCGAGGATCCAAAGATTTCTGTCAAGGCCTCAGCAATTTCCTCTCCAGCCTCCTTCAGTATTCTGGGGTAGATCCCATCCGGCCCTGGGGACTTATCTACCTTAATATTTTTTAAGACACCCAACACCTCGTCTTTTTGGATCACAATGTGACCCAGGCTATCTACACCCCCTTCTCCAGACTCAACATCTACCAATTCCTTCTCTTTGGTGAATACTGATGCAAAGTATTCATTTAGTACCTCGCCCATTTCCTCTGGCTCCACACATAGATTCCCTTGCCTATCCTTCAGTGGGCCGACCCTTTCCCTGGCTACCCTCTTGCTTTTTATGTAAGTGTAAAAAGCCTTGGGATTTTCCTTAACCCTATTTGCCAATGACTTTTCATGACCCCTTCTAGCCCTCCTGACTCCCTGCTTAAGTTCCTTCCTACTTTCCTTATATGCCACACAGGCTTCGTCTGTTCCCAGCCTTTTAGCCCTGACAAATGCCTCCTTTTTCTTTTTGACGAGGCCTACAATATCATTCGTCATCCAAGGTTCCCGAAAATTGCCGTATTTGTCTTTCTTCCTCACAGGAACATGCCTGTCCTGTATTCCTATCAACTGACACTTGAAAGCCTCCCACATGTCAGATGTTGATTTGCCCTCAAACATCCGCCCCCAATCTATGCTCTTCAGTTCCCGCCTAATATTGTTATAATTAGCCTTCCCCCAATTTAGCACATTCATCCTCGGACCACTCTTATCCTTGTCCACTAGTACTTTAAAACTTACTGAATTGTGGTCACTGTTTCCGAAATGCTCCCCTACTGAAACATCTACCACCTGGCCATCTCACTTCTGACTTGTGGACAGCTTTTGGAGAGTCTGGAGGTGAGTTACTCGCTGCAGGATTCCTAGCCTCTGATCTGCTCATGTAGCCACAGTATTAATGTGGCGAGTCCAGTTCAATTTCTGGTCAATGGTAACCACCAGGATGTTGATAGTGGGGGATTCAGTGATGGTAATGCTATTGAATGTCAAGGGGAAATGATTTTATTCTCTCTTATTGGAGATGGTCATTGCCTGGCACCTGTGTGGCATGAATGTAACTTGCCACTGGACAGCCCAAGCCTGGATATTGTCCAGATCTTGCTGTATATGCAAATGGACTGCTTTGGTGTCTGAGGAGTCACGAATGGTGCTGAACGTTGTGCAATCATCAGTTAACATCCCCACATCTGACCTTGTGTTGGAAGGAAGGTCATTGATGAAGTAGCTGAAGATGGTTGGGCATAGGACACTACCCTGAGGAACATCTGCAGTGCTTTTCTGGGACTGAGATGACTAACCTCCAATCACCACAATCATCTTCCTTTGTGCCAGGTATGACCCCAACCAGTGGAGAGTTTTCTCCCTGATTCCCATTGACTCCAGTTTTGCTGAGAATCAAATGCTTCCTTGATTTCAAGGGCAGTCACTCTTACCTCACCTCTGGAGTTCAGCTCTTTTGTCCATGTTTGAACCATGTTCTGAAATGAGGTCTGGAGCTCAGTGCCCCTGGCAAAACCCAAACTGAGCCTCAGTAAGCAGGTTATTGCTAAGTAAGCGACGCATGACAGCACATTTGATGACCACTTCAATCACTTTACTGATGATTGAGAGTAGACTGATAGGCCAGTAACTGGCTGGGTTTGATTTGTCGTGCTCAGGACATACCTGGGCATTTTTCCCACTTAATCGGGTACATGCCAGTGTTGCATCTGTACTGGAACAGACTGGCTAGGGGTGCGGCAAGTTCTGCAGCACAAGTCTTCAGTACTACTGCCGGAATATTGTCAGGGCCCATAGCCTTTGCAGTATTCAGTGCCTTCAGCCGTTTCTTGTTATCATACATCTTGGTAGGCTTGCAGCGCGGTAGCATAGTGGTTAGCACAGTTGTTTCACAGCTCCAGGGTCCCGGTTTCAATTCCCGGCTTGGGTCACTGTCTGTGCAGAGTCTGCACGTTCTCCCCGTATTTGCGTGGGTTTCCTCCGGGTGCTCCGGTTCCTCCCACAAGTCCAAAGATGTGCAGGTTGGGTGGATTGACCATGCTAAATTGCCCTTAGTGTCCAAAAGGTGGGATGGGGTTACTGGGTTACGGGAATTGGGTGGAGGTGTGAGCTTGGGTAGGGTGCTCTTTCCAAGGGCCAGTGCAGACTCGGTGGGCCGAATGGCCTCCTTCGGCACTATAAATTCTATGAAATCTTGCTTTCCAGCATGTTTGCCTTCTTGAGTCACTGGTGACTTTGTTGACTGGGTCATGTGTGTGGCATGGATCGCTTCCGCATTCCCAAACACATGGGCCTTAATTCTCCATTTGGGAGACTAAGGGCTGGATTTTCCATTGGCGGGATCCTCTGTTTCACTAGCAGCGCACACACACCCACGGATATCCCGACGGCACAGGGATGCCCACAATGGGAAAACCCTTGGCCGGCTGCAGGGATGGAGAATCTCGCTGCCAGTTGTGGTGTGAAGAACCAGAAAACAGGTGCAATGGAACGGAGAATCCCACCCTAAGAGTTCCTACCGGGACTGGATAGTGTGCGATTTGCAATTCCGTTAGGGACGCTATTTGATAAGCGAGTCAGGACATGAAAATGGGCCAGCACTTGGATGACGTGAATTGAGAGCAATTCCCGGCCCACCATGCATTGTAACCGATGGGGCCAGAGGTCGCGCAATACAGCCCGACAGCTGGAGCCGTTTTTAAGCGCTCTACTTCCCACACACTCACTGCAGCCACCAAGATGGCTCAGAGAAGACCTGCCCCCCAAGGTCGGGAGTCTGAGGTGGATCCACAGCTCCATGTCAGTGAGGAGCGAAGGAGCACCTTCTTCCTCAGGGTGGGCCGCAGACTCAAGCTCGCCCGCCTGAACACTTCTTGGGAGGTGGTGGCAGAAGCAGTCAGTGCTGCCAGCCTCACCAGGAAGAGAAAGCTGGTGATCTGTGGGGTGGGGTCACTGGTGAGGCCTCTGCCCTGAGACGGACAGAGAACCGGGGAGGGCTCTGTTGCTAACTTTTCGGTTGGTCAATTGCTCTGTTTTATTACCTTTGCTCTCGAGTCGCCAGGTATCTTTATGATACCGCCACGAGGTTCAAGTCCAAGTAATGATCAATAACTCAATACACCGATTAGTAAGACTCAAATAAAAGCACATTTATTATACATAGTAATAGCTACTCATGCACACATTCTACGTCTAAGCTACTTCTACAACTAACAGGCCTGTACTTAACTTTGGACTGGCCCACCAGGTCAGGGAAACAAATGGCCTTTCATTCAGGTTCTGAGTCTGCGGGATTCGAAGTTGGTATGGATTGGTAGCTAGGGGCGTCTGTCTCGTAGCGAGCGTTGAATTAAGACCTACGATCTTTCGGTGGTCACTGCACCGGTCACGGTCAAGGTTGGCTCGCGTTGCTGGGTGACCAGGGCAGGAAGAAGAGAGCGAGTTGAACTTGGAGGCTTAACTTTATAGTCCCCAGGGGCTTCCCGCCTTTCGGGCGGACCCCGTACCTGGTCGCATGTGATTGGACTTTGTCCCAATCGCTTGGTTCGATTTCTCCAATACTGGAGTGGTTCCCTGATCGATGGGCGGTCTTGAGGTGTCCGTTAACCTCTTTTGTGTTGGCTCCTGCTGGCGCCGGGGAGTCTGGCTTTGCTTTGTTTATCCCAAATGTTTCAATTGCACCCGCATATTGCGCATTAGCATGTAGATGGCTGCTACATTATTATGCTGATGGTCGCTGGTCCCGATGCTGTCTGGGCTTTTGCAGAGTTTTAATACACAGCAAACCTGCACCTGCTGGTTTCTGCCTGTGTTGGCTGAATTTCCCTTCAGCCTTTGCCGTTCGCCGGAGTTGGCCAACTTAGGTGGCTACAGCTCCAAAGGGAATGATGCCGGTGTCCTCTGGTTGGGGTGAGCTCCACTAATCCCCTGCTTTCTCTCCAGTTGGGCAGCGCTTCTGAGGAACGACAACACCTAGTGGGCAGCTGATTGGAGTTGGCCACCCACTGCCCTTGATGAAACAGCTGGGGTATGAATGGGCAGCCAGCCCCAGCAAGCCTGACAATCCTTGATGCTTTTTGAGAGTTTTTCCAGCCTCCCCCTCCGCCCTCTTCAGCCATGGTGCCCAGGCCCTGCTTGTATATACATGTACCAATTTGCAACCATCAGACCTCCGCCTAAGAGGGGCGGAGAATCACGGAGGGGTGGAGCATGATGTGTCTAAGCCGTTATTGATATAAAAATCCATGTAAATGATGGTTTTGCATGGATCTGCCGGCGTGGGGCGCAAACCTCGATATCGCCGCCAGCCAGACCAGAGCACGTTGTTGGAATTGTGTCAGATGCAAAACAGATTTTTTTCCATTTCACGCGATTATCTGCCCAATCGCAATTCTCGCATCCAGCATCGCGAAGTGGAGAATTCAGACCATGCACTATGGTGAGTTTGTTAATGTGACTTTACCTCTGGATTTGTTGACTTCTTACTCTAGAAAAGATCTTGTTGGAGGCAATAGTCTTGTGAAAATAGATTTATTTACAGGCTAACTATTTACAAATGTTGGGTGGGATTCTCCAGCCTTCCAGCCGTGTGTTTATCTGTGGCGTGCTGTTCGCTGGTGGCATTTTTCTCTTTTCCTGCCGCTTGTCAATGGTATTTCCTGGGAAACCAGTGTGCGGGGGTGCACTGTCAGCGGGAAAAGGGGATCCCAGTAGAATTCTGGTCAACGTGGTGGCTTTGAGACATAGAGGAGCAGATCATCTGCATAGAGTGAAACTCTGTGCTCTCTCAATCCTCTCCGGTTTCCCTTCCAGCTTTTCGTGTCCCGCAGGGCTATCGCCAGGGGTTAGATCTCTAGCGTGAACAAGTGCATTAGCAATGAGGAGCGGTTGAATAAATTTGGTTTGTTCTCACTATAATGACGGAGGTTGAGGATGTACCTGATAGAGGTCTACAAAATTATGAGGGGCATAGACAGAGTCAATAGTCAGAGTCTTTTTCCCAGGGTAGAGGGGTCAATTACTAGGGGGCATAGGTTTAAGGTGCGAGGGGCAAGGTTTAGAGGAGAGGTACGAGACAAGTTTTTTTACACAGAGGGTAGTGGGTGCCCGGAACTCGCTGCCGGAGGAGGCGGTGGAAGCAGGGACGATAGTGACATTTAAGGGGCATCTTGACAAATGCATGAATAGGATGGGAATAGAGGGATACAGACCCAGGAAGTGTAGAAGATTTTAGTTTAGACGGGCAACATGGTCCGCACAGGCTTGGAGGACCGAAGGGCCTGTTCCTGTGCTGTACTTTTCTTTGTTCTTTGTTGAGTGGGGACAAGGGGCAGCCCTGTCTTGTTACTCTCTGTAGCTGGAAGTATTCAGAGCTGGTGGTGTTAGTTCGGACATTCGCTTTGGGAGCGTTGTACAGGAGCCTCACCCAGGTGGTGAACCCCGCTCCTAGCCCAAATCTTTCCTGTACCGCCCACCTAAGAAGCCTAAAAGCAGACATAATCTACTTACAAGAGATGCACCTGAGGGAGAAGGACCGGCGGCTGGTAAGGAAGGGCTGGGTGGGACAGACGTATTCTCGGGTGGGTAGCAATACTAATTAACAAGAGGTCGAGGTTTACGGAAACCAAAAGAGTTACGGACGCAGGGGGACGGTACGTCAAGGTCAGCGGTGTCCTGGAAGGGGCACCGGTCGTACTGGTAAATGTGTACGCTCCCAACTGGGACAATACAGAATTCATAAAGAAGACCATGGCGGAAATCTCCGACATTGACACACACCGACTGATTATGAGGGGCGACTTTAACTGCATGCTGGACCCACTGACTGACCGATCAAATCCCCAGAGCAGAGAAAAAGACTGGCATGACTAGGGAACTAGGAGCTTCCATGGAGCCGATGGGGGCGGTGGACCCATGGAGGTTCCTGCACCCGGGAGTAAAGTAATTCTCATACTTTTCACAAGTGCACAAGGTATGCACCCGTATCAACTTCTTTGCAGTGGGGAAATCGGTGCTTCTAGGGGTCACGGGAATGGAATACTTCGCGATCATTATCTCTGACCACGCTACACACTACATGGATGTGAGGATGGAGACAGGCCGTGCCCAGCGCCCCATGTGGAGGCTGGACATGGATCTCCTGGCCGACGAGGCCTTCTGCCAAAAGACATCGCGGACCATAGGCGACTACGTTAGTAGTAACAACCAAAATGGGGAGGTCGCCACGTTCTGGGAGGCACTGAAGGCCGTGATTAGAGGAGAGATCGTAGCCTACATGGGAAGGAGAGTTGCCAGGCAACAACTGGTGGACTCCATTCTGGAAGTCGACAGCAAATACTCCGAGGCCCCGATCGCAGAGCTACTGGCGGAGAGGAAAAAGCTGTAAATGGACTTTAACCTGCTATCCACTAGGAAAGCAGTGTACCAACTCTGCAAGACATGGGGGACCTCCTCCGAACACAGAGACAAGGCTGGCCGCCTATTGGCTCACCAGCGGAGAAAGCAGGCAGCCACGAAGGAAATAGCGCAGGTAAAATATAGCAGAGGCAGACTGGTAATAGAACCAAAGGAGGTCAATCAGCAGAGATTTTTCTTCTCTTGTCTAATTTCTTTGCCTTCATCCCAGCACTTTATGGAAAGGTTGAACTGCTGGTTGCTCCTGCGTGAAAGAGTGTTTTTGACTGCATCAGTTAAATTGTGTCCTCTCTGTGACACCATTTCCCACGAAGACTAAAATAGCTGAAATATGTGTCACCCCTTTGTAGCGAGTTCATTATCGGCATAAAACCAACAGGTCACGCCTGTGATATAAAGATGGCTGTAAGCAAGACCTCACATTAATTTTGATGGAGTCAATGCATGGGAAGACCTTGCTGCTGACTGGAGTTCCCAGAGACCAGCAGTTAGGAAGGGCAAGGAAAAAACAAAAGACAATAGAAACTTCTAAATGGCGGAAAAGAGAACCCAGCAGGGCTAACATTAGTCAAACTCAGGCTATTCAACTATGCCAGTTGTGGAAGGAACACCACTCAGGAGTTGGCCTCTACAACCAAAATGGATGATGTTCAATCCAGAAGTTACATACGCCCTGGGGAGCAGTCCATCATTTCCCAAGATGAATAGATATCTACTATTGTTTAGATAGTACACTACGGAATGGCATGCCTACATGGAAATCAGTAAAACCTAGTGGAGTTTTTATACGTTAAGTATATATCTTTGTGGAACTCAAAGGATTTGGATCCCACAAAGAAAGTTTGTGCCATTCCATTCTGGACTCATCTAATTTTTCCCTGAACCCGACAATATTCTCTCACGCCCACCTATTTGTCTGTTGGTCTAGTCCAGGGAGCCTGATCCACGTAGGCCCAAAGTTGGTAAGTGCATCTGGACACCTCTTTCAAGGAGGAAGTTTCAGGTGGAATGTTAATGTAGACCAAGATGTTAATATAGACCAGGCCTATTACTGCACTAACTATCAGCTTCTCACCCAGGGTCAAAATAACTGCCACTATAGCATTCATAGTTACTTACATGTTGCACTCAAGTCACGCATCCAAAGGACTTGCTTTTCAATGTCAGCTATGGGCCAATAGGACAGTGACTTTGCAGCAAGTGGTATGAGACAACCTCCTCAAAATGCTCACAAGTGGCTTGCTACGTGGCACATTTGGGTTCTGGAGCTAGTTTGGCATTGATGTAAAGCATGTTATATAACTGGTCTTTTAAACATTGAGGAAAATTAAATAGTGCTTCAATGTAAACTTACACCTTGGCAGGAGAAGGCAAGAAAATATTTCACTCGAGGCTAGAGGTATTTTGAAGAAGAATTAGAAAAGTCTAAAAAAAAATCCTTATTTGGTAAGCCTTTCTAGTCACTGCACATATACATTACATTAAACATAATTTTGATTTATATCTTAAGCTTTTAATAGATGAACGTCATCTTGGACTATATTAGTGAAACAAATGTAGAAATTTTGTAGTATCACTGAACACAACTCATTTTAATTCTTCACTTTGATGACATCATTAATTATTAACAAGAACGTGACGAATATTTAAAATTCAAAAATACTAAAGAATTCCTTGATCATGCAGATCGAATGAAGATTTTGTTGAAAAAGGACTTAAATTTATACAGCACTTTTTAACAACCACTGAACATAAACCTGAAATTAAATTCAACTGAGCGAAGTTCCTACTACTTACTGGCTGTTGCTAAAGCTGCTGCTGTAATATTCACACTTCCTTTTTGAAAGGTTGTGCTGCTCATTTTGGGGTTCCCTGTCCAATGTTGCCAAGTTACATGGGGTTTGCACTGATCAACCAGCAAAGGACATGCAAATAAACTAAATGTATAAGATTTGCTGGGACCAATACCAGACAACATTGCCAGCTGCAAGTTAGTTCAGAGATAGAGCACAGGGATAAATTCCTCTGAGGAATTCCATAGTTTAACTCCAATTTGCAATTGTTCATTCAGTGAAGCCTAATTTGGAATAAGAGTTTGTTGGTCACTTCAATTACTGTGGTGCACATAGACATTTCTGAAATGCAAGTGTCTCAAAGAATTATGCCCCACTATAAACAGCAGCTTTTGAGCCCTCTTCTTTGTTATTGCATGAGCAAATCTTCTCAGATTTATAGTGATTTGACTTGAATCCCAAACTCTCAGGATTGGGTTGAAAATGTCCAGGAATGATTTGCCATCAATTGCAGAATAACATTTTAAATGTAAGAATTATAATGTGAAATAAATGATATATGAAGTGTGAAAAGGGGAACAATGAAAACTATGTGGGCAGGGAGAAATAGTTAATTCAAGTGCTTTTAAATGTATGAGAAAGGAATTGTACTTATCCGTTAATGCTAATATTTTGAAATTTAGGAAGCTTAAAAAGAAAGCTTTGCAGAGGTTAGAGCACTCACATATTAACTTCAAAATTAAAATTCCTGTCGCCTTTGTTAATGTATTAAACTTGGTTTTTTTGCTTCTCAGTATACCAAAAAGTTGCTTCCCAGTATATCAAAAAGTTATGATTACATCACAAAGTTTGAGTTTATTTCATCTATCTTTTGAAATGACCAGTATGTTAGATGTTTTAGTAATTTTGTGCTTTTTTTGAATCTTCGCCTGTGACTGATAAGTGCTGGTGTTAGCATCGACCTTGGCAATAAGAGAAAATATCACAAAAGGTAGCAGAGCAAACAGTGATGAATATGTTCAAGTAAGTGTGACTGATAAGCAACTTCACTCATGTCTGATATTGTGTCAAGTCTATATTCAATTCTACACACAAGCAGCAAATAAGGAGCTAAAATACCTTCAGCCAACGTCTGCAAGCCGCACACAATGATGTGAATTTAAACATGGTTAAGCAGCAAAATGTTAAGGATCAGCAATTTTTCACATCTACGGTTGTATAATCGAGGTGAATATTTACAGCCAATGGGAAAGACAATTGAATGCGGTGTAAAATTGACAACTGATTTGTGATCATCCCATTTATGATATCGCCCAATTGATCAGTATATCTTTGTCAGAGGGAGGTTATGCTTAACAAATTTGATTGAATTTTTTGAGGAGGCGACCAAGTCTGTAGATGAGGGTAGAGCAGTTGATGTCATTTATTTGGATTTCAGCAAAGCCTTTGACAAGGTCCCACATGTGAGACTTATAAAGAAGGCAACTGCACATGGGATACAGGGTAACTTGATAAAGTGGATTCAAACTTGGCTTAGCTGCATGAGACAGAGGGCGATGACAGATGGCTGCTTTTTAAAAAAATTTTAGAGTACCCAATTCATTGTTTCCAATTAAGGAGCAATTTAGCGCAGTCAATCCACCAAGCTTGCACATCTTTGGGTTGTGGGGGCGAAACCCACGCAAACACGGGGAGAATGTGCAAACTCCACACGCACAGTGACCCAGAGCCAGGATCGAACCTGGGACTTCAGCGCCATGAGGCCGCAGTGCTAACCCACTACGCCACCATGCTGCCTCGACAGATGGCTGCTTTAGTAATTGGAAGCCAATGTTCAGTGGCATACCGAGGGCGGGATTCTCCGGCCGCATTCGCCCGGCGACTGGATAATCCCGCCCGAGGTTAATGGATTATTCCATTGTCTGCGTCTCGCCCATGGCGTTCTTGCAGCAGCGGGGCGGAAGAATCCAGACCCAAAGGGATCTGTGCTGGGTCCCCTATTATTCATCATTTATATAAATAACATTGATGACAATGTGGGGGCAGGATCAGTAAGTTTGAGGATGACACAAAGATTGGCTGAGTGCTTAACAATGAGATTGAGTGTTTTGAGTTTCAGAAATATATAGACGGATGGTTGTCATGATATTCAAACACACACATCATGATAGACACACCAACAGACAAATCAGAACACACACCACCACAACCAATCACAGAAAGATATAAAAGCACAAACACGACACCTGGTGGTCAGTATTAGCTGGAGAGGAGTACCAGGACAGACCTGCTACACGACACACTCAGGGAGACAGCACGTGCAGAGTATCCAGAACGAACTGTATTATAAGAGTTAAAATTAAATAGAGTTGTACCACATACAACTGTGTTGGCTCATCTGTCCACCAGAGCACCCAACACCACAATGGTCAGATGAGCAGATAAGTGGCAGATGGAATTTAACCCTGAAAAGCGTGAGGTGTACACTTGCGAAGGAGTAATTTGATCAGGAAATATTCTATGAACAGCATGACACTGGGAGGTTCTGAGGAACCAAGCCACCTTGGCGTGTTCATCCATAGATCTCTGAAGGTGGAAGGGCAGGTTAATAGAGTGGTGAGAAAGGCTTATGGGACACTTGCCTTTGTCAATTGAAGACTAGATTAGAAAAGCAGGGAGGTTTGTTGGAGTTGTATAGAACTTTGGGGAGGCCACAGCTGGAGTACAGTGTGCAGTTCTGGTCATCACATTATGGGTGCAATTTAACAACCTCATTCCGCCCCAGTTGGTGTCAGGACAAAGTCGTTGAGTCTCACGTGATTTGGCTCAAAATGCCTCACAAAGTTTAATGGAATCTGATGAGACGTTGCGATCTGGATCTCACCCTCACTGGTCATGATCAAGATCAGCATATTTAAATGAGCCATTAGGGAGTCCTCACCAGGGCGCTGTTTAGTACTGGGTTCCACAAATGTGAACCAATTGTAATGGCACCTAGTGGGGAGGGAGGAGTCTCCCAGATCTTTGGAGATTCCTGGGTGATCAGGGTCAGGACAGGGTGGCATCCTTCCACTCCCTTTGGCATACAGGCACTGCCAGCCTGGCACTGCCAGCATGCCCAGGTGGCACTGCCAGACTGGCAGGGGAACTGCCACGGTGGCAGTGCCAGGGTGCCCGGGTGCTAGGTTTGCACTGTCAGAGATCGGGCCAGGTGGTGAGGGGGTGAGTGCGTCTTTCCAGGGGTCTCCCCGCAGTTGGGGGGGTGAGGGGTCATGTCGAAAACAGGGGGTGCTGAAAAGACGGGGGAAGGTCGGGTCAGTCAGACAAAATGGTACCCCAATCTGCGAGGAGACTTTCCCGCTGGGCTCACCAGTAGGAAATTACTCGAAGTGTGGCTTCGGCGGAGAGAAAATCACCAAGACGGAAATAAAGGCAAAGTAGCATTGAATAGCGGGGTCTTTCTCGGTGTTGCAGCCACTGAGAAACACCCAGGTAAACCTGCCCAAAACCGGACATTGATTTTTGTGCCGGTTAAATTGCATCCATAAAAAGAATGTGATTGCACTGGAGAGGGTGCAGAATAGATTTGATAATAATCTTTATTGTCACAAGTAGGCTTACGTTAACACTGCAATGAAGTTACTGTGAAAAGCCCTAGTTGCCACACTCCGGCGCCTGTTCGGGTACATTGAGGGAGAATTCTGAATGTCCAAATTACATAACAGCGTGTCTTTTGGGACTTGTGGGAGGAAACCGGAGCACCTAGAGAAAACCCACGCAGACACGGGGAGAATGTTCAGACTCTGCACAGACAGTGACCCAAGCCTGGAAGCGAACCTGGGATCCTGGCGCTGTGAAGCAACAGTGCAAACCAGATTTACCAGGATGTTGCCTGGGATGGAGCATTTAAGTTATGAAGAGACGTTGGATAGGCTTGGGTTGCTTTTGTTGGAGCAGAGAAGACTGAGGAGTAACCTGATTGAGGTGTATAAGATTATAAGGGATATGGACATGGTGGATAGGGAGCAGCTGTTCCACTTAATTGAAAGGTCAGTTATGAGGGAACACAAGTTCAAAGTGAGGGGCAGGAGGTTTGGGGGAGGATGAGGAAAAACCTTTTTGCCCAGAGGATGGTGACGGTCTGGAATGCACTGCCTGGGAGGGTGGTAGAGGCTGGTTGGATCACATCCTTTAAAAAGTACATGGATGAGCACTTGGCACGTCATAACATTCAAGACGATGGGCCAAGTGCTGGTAAATGGGATTAGGAGGTAGGTCAGAGGTTTTTCATGTGTCGGTGCAGGCTCGATGGGCCGAAGGGTCTCTTCTGCACTGTGTGATTCTGTGATCCCCTGAATCTTTAAGATTCCTGATTAAATTCTAAAAGACACATCTGGAAATATAGTACAACACAATTTTATTCTGTTCAAAACCGTACATTTAAGTAGTTTCCTCACAAATATCATCTTTGCTTTGTGTTCAGAACAATGGAAAATATGCACAAAGTTCATCTTTTACCATTACCAGAGCTGTGTTATCATCACTATATTATTTAATGCATTCTGGTAAGAGTGAGATTATTGTTATCCAAAGTGAAGATGTATTGTAAAACTCATGAGTTTTTAATCTTAAAGGAGAAGAAATATGAACCAAAATCCTTTGTGAGATTAATAGGCAAGCTGGAGAACAATTTTGTTATTGTTATAGTTTTGCCAAACTATACTGCCGGAAGGAGATATATTTCAGGATAACAGCGCATCTTTCCTCAATAGGTATAATACATACATTCCTCCAGAATTTGATCAATGTCTTCCACCAGTAATACAGCCTCTCTCAGCTATAGAAAATGAATAATGGAATCCTTCCTTTGTTGTTAAAATCCGTGTCCCATCATTATTAACAGGGACCATTTAAAATTAATCTGTTTCCAGCTAAAGGAGAGCAGCATAGGCATGAAATGGGAGAATAACTAGGAAGAAAAATAAATGTTTTCAGAGACTTATTTCCAAAGGCTTTTTTTGTTCTAACTATTTTCCTCCTTCTGCCTTCCTGGACTATATAGGTAGGTTACTGTGATAACTGTGACAAGTGACAGAAAGTGTTGAAATGTCACCCAAGGTGGAGTCCCTGCTGCCTTTATGTCCCTTCTCTCAGCTAGGTACCTCACCTCTACTTGCTAATATGCCAGTCAAGCTGACGAGGATCAACAACTCACCATCTGGGTGCAGTCTGATCGTAAAAGTAAACATCAAACATGTTTTTCAACTCATACCTTCAAGTCAACTGCATTAATGCACCATTCCACTAACCATATGAAAAAACGTAGAAGAATGCATGAGTGACTATCTGCCTATAGCACATATATATTCAGCAGACCTTGTCAGTTCCTAATATAAGGAACTGTAATCAGCCATGAATGATGACCTTTGGATGATGATCTGCCTTCTCCCCTTCCATATGAATACATTATTTGCTTAATCCTCTCAAATATCACAAATGAGAACTAATTCGACACTAATTCTAATAAATATTTCTCTTGCTGTTATTGTGTCTTAAAATGAGCTTTCACTCTAACCTAATTTTTATTTTCTTCCTCATATTTCTTTCGAATGAAACAGATGGCAATGAGAGTGTCAGCAATCCTCAGTGATAGATGCTCGGCCCTCAGGACTCCTGCTGTGGAGCCATGTGCAACTCTCAGAGCTTTTAAAATTCTAATATAAAGATCTGACAGACTATCATTTCCTTTAAATTTTGATGTATAACAGACCTGCAAAACTTAAATGAAAGATAATATGGAGGTGGATAGCTGTGCTCTCTTGTAGTAAATGAGAGAAAGTTCTTCGACTGCTGATTTTGAGTTAAACTATACCAATAGTTCTATAAAGGGCGAAAAGCTGGACTTCTGTAATTCCCCTTAAATACCATTCTCCAGCTGAGCTAACATCTAGCCTGTTTCTTCTACTCTGCTCAGCATGTGGATATCTTTCCCTAGCACAGATCCCCCACTTCCTTCTGGAAGCATAGGCCTTTCCATTGCTCCTCAACATCATACACCTGGAGAGATCAAAAACTCCGGAGCTCACTGCAGGTGAAGATTGCTTCTTTGAGGAGCAGCACAACTGTAAAAATAATTTTAGAGCATATAGGGATGACATTTTCCATGATTTAGGGAATTATAAACCTCAATTTTAATCCTGACAAACCCCTTCAGCACCCACCAATGAACAGGGAAGGATCGGACAAGAGCTTAATACCCTAAATTACGAGATCCATTTCCACACTGCTGCATTCCAGGACCTGATCTGAAGCACTGGACATGACTCCCATTAAAAGGACATACTCAAGGTTCAAAAGTCATGACCTGATGATATCAGTGGCGTTTCAGTGGAATTTGAAGTGCCACACAGGTGAAATCTCATAGTGCCTGCTGCCTGGAAAACAGGAAAACCCAATGGCTAGAAGGGACTCGGACGGTACACTTTAAAACGGTGTCTATTTAAAACTGTTTTGAGGAGTTCATTAGCATGGTTGATGAAGGAAAGTTGGAGTGTCTACTGTCTGTAAATATTGCCTTACAGATTTCCAGTGAGGTATGTGTGTGAGGTTTAGCGTTATTAGCTGTGTGAAGATAAGGTGGAACATCTAGAAGTTAAGCATGAGTCCTGAATGTCAGGACGTGCTACTGCCTTAGGCATTAAGAAGTATGAGAGTTTGCTGCTACAATGGATTGGAGTAGTCATGTAAAGACGCATTCACTGACCTTGACCGACATGTGATCATTCAACTTCTTGTAGCATTGTTGTCAGGTCTTTTGGTTCAGACTCTGGGAGTTGGCCTTCCTGGCCATTTGCTCTGTGGATGGTCGATGAGGATCTCCTAGATCCTCTGCAGGCCCATGGCATCTTTCCTCCTGCCCACCTTCAGCATTAGTGCCTCCAGTGCTGCATAGACATTTAGGAATCACTCCATCCATCCTGGTGCTCACTTTACAATAATTTAAATTGCAGCAATATTTTTTGTGCAGCTTCCTTTTAAGATGCAGCCTAAATTTAAGCAGTGCAGGCGGGCTGTACCACCTGGTATGCAAACAATGCTGCTGGGCCCTCCTGATGTACATAAAGGCTGCAGGCAGGTTTCAGAAGTAGAAAGTTGTGCTGGAGCCACTCAGGCCATGCTACAATCATTTAGGCAAGGTGGCTATATGAAGTTTGTGTGTTGCACAACTTTATCTGAAAGGATGCGGGCAGGTCATGAATTGTGACTCCCAGAGTCACAAAATAGGGCTAACCAATTTCTAGATTCCTCTCTGAAGGACCAGAGCATGCTTGACCCGCAATGCTGAGTTAGAATGTTTGGATTGAACTTGTACGCAATCCATATATTGTGACAAACGGTGGATATTAGAAATAATATTGTAAGTATTGGGTAATTTAAGAGTTAAAAGCCTGGGTTAGAGTGTGACTGACTGCAGTGCTCATGTTCTTTTATAAAAACGGATTTTGTTTTGCAGGTCCTGGGAGCTTTTAGCAGCCAGAAGGTGAAATTGACAGAGGAATGTGTTTTTCAGTCTGGGCTAATGCAATGTGGTTTGACTGGGGACAGTCCCTGGGGAGTTAATGTGTGTTCAGTCCCTGGAAAGTTCATTTGTTTTTCAGTTTGGGGAGATGATGCCATTGCTGGGTGGAGCTAAAAGATTCAGAGAGAGATTTTTGAGAAACCTTTTGGGAGAGGAGTTGAAGTCTGATCTGGTAACCATTGTTTTGACCACAAGTAAAGACAATTCTCTCCCAGTAGAATTTTTTTTCAAAAGATTAATAATATTTAAAAGAAGAGCAGCTTGTCTGAAGACAAGGAAGTGTCTGAAACAACCCAGTTGAAGCAGCTATTTGAAGATATTCACCTAAATTCTGAAGGGGTTATAACAAGAGCCAGAATCTGTTCTAAAAAGCAAGTATTAATTTATGCCATGCTGGTTTTAAACTGGATTGAGAGCTGTATGTTTCTTTTCTGGTTGTTTAATGAGGGATTGAGTAGAAAGGTAAATGTAAGCTGTTCTTTTGGGGTGTGAAATTAAAGAGTTTAATATTGTATTCATAATGTTTTATTTTTAAAATTCCAAAGCCCTATTTTTTCATAATGTGGAGATGCCGGCGTTGGACTGGGGTGAGCACAGTAAGAAGTCTTACAACACCAGGTTAAAGTCCAACAGGTTTGTTTTGATGTTGTAACCCCCTGTTCAAGAAGGGAACAAGGAAAAAGATGGAAAATTATAGGCCAATTAGCCTAACCTCGGTTGTTGGCAAGATTCTAGAATCCATTGTTAAGGATGAGATTTCTAAATTCTTGGAAGTGCAGTGTCGGATTAGGACAAGTCAGCATGGATTTAGTAAGGGGAGGTCGTGCCTGACAAACCTGTTAGAGTTCTTTGAAGAGATACCAAATAGGTTAGACCAAGGAGAGCCAATGGATGTTATCTATCTTGACTTCCAAAAGGCCTTTGATAAGGTGCCTCACGGGAGACTGCTGAGTAAAATAAGGGCCCATGGTATTCGAGGCAAGGTACTAACATGGATTGACGATTGGCTGTCAGGCAGAAGGCAGAGAGTTGGGATAAAAGGTTCTTTTTCGGAATGGCAACCGGTGACGAGTGGTGTCCCGCAGGGTTCAGTGTTGGGGCCACAGCTGTTCTCTTTATATATTAACGATCTAGATGACGGGACTGAGGGAATTCTGGCTAAGTTTGCTGATGATACAAAGATAGGTGGAGGGGCAGGTAGTATGGAGGAGGTGGGGAGGCTGCAGAAAGATTTAGACAGTTTCGGAGAGTGGTCTAAGAAATGGCTGATGAAATTCAACGTGGGCAAGTGCGAGGTCTTGCACTTTGGAAAAAAGAATAGAGGCGTGGACTATTTTCTAAACGGTGACAAAATTCATAATGCTGAAGTGCAAAGGGACTTGGGAGTCCTAGTCCAGGATTCTCTAAAGGTAAACTTGCAGGTTGAGTCCGTAATTAAGAAAGCAAATGCAATGTTGTCATTCATCTCAAGAGGCTTGGAATATAAAAGCAGGGATGTACTTCTGAAGCTTTATAAAGCATTAGTTAGGCCCCATTTAGAATACTGTGAGCAATTTTGGGCCCCACACCTCAGGAAGGACATACTGGCACTGGAGCGGGTCCAACGGACATTCACACGGATGATCCCAGGAATGGTAGGCCTAACATACGATGAACGTCTGAGGATCCTGGGATTATATTCATTGGAGTTTAGGAGGTTGAGGGGAGATCTAATAGAAACTTACAAGATAATGAATGGCTCAGATAGGGTGGATGTAGGGAAGTTGTTTCCATTAGCAGGGGAGACTAGGACCCGGGGGCACAGCCTTAGAATAAAAGGGAGTTACTTTAGAACAGAGATGAGGAGAAATTTCTTCAGCCAGAGAGTGGTGGGTCTGTGGAATTCATTGCCACAGAGGGCGGTGGAGGCCGGGACGTTGAGTGTCTTTAAGACAGAAGTTGATAGATTCTTGATTTCTCGAGGAATTAAGGGCTATGGAGAGAGAGCGGGTAAATGGAGTTGAAATCAGCCATGATTGAATGGTGGAGTGGACTCGATGGGCCGAATGGCCTTACTTCCGCTCCTATGTCTTATGGTCTTATGTCACTAGCTTTCGGAGCGCTGCTCCTCCCTCAGGTGAATGAAGAGGTATGTTCCAGAAACATATATATCGACACATTCAAAGATGCCAGACAATGCTTGGAATACGAGCATTAGCCTCCCGGAAATACACAAGGCCAACACACCAGGCCGTCCTATCGTTTCAGGCAATGGGACCCTGTGTGAGAACCTCTCTGGCTACATCGAGGGCATCTTGAAACCCATCGTACAAGGTACGCCCAGCTTCTGTCGCGACACGACGGACTTCCTACAGAAACTCAGCACCCATGGACCAGTTGAACCAGGAACATTCCTCGTCACAATGGACGTCTCAGCACTCTACACCAGCATCCCCCATGACGACGGCATTGCTGCAACAACCTCACTACTCAACACCGACAACTGCCAATCTCCAGACGTAATTCTGCAACTCATCCGCTTCATTCTGATCACAACGTCTTCACATTCGACAACAAGCTCTTCATCCAGATGCACGGAACAGCCATGGGGACCAAATTCGCCCCCCAATACGCCAACATCTTCATGCACAAGTTTGAACAAGACCTAGTCACCGCACAGGACCTTCAACCGACTTTATACACCAGATACATTGATGACATGTTTTTCCTTTGGACCCACGGTGAAGAATCACTGAAACAACTACACGATGACATCAATAAGTTCCATCCAACCATCAGACTCACCATGGACTACTCGCCAAAATCAGTTGCATTCTTGGACACACTCGTCTCCGTCAAGGACGGTCACCTCAGCACTTCGCTTTACCGCAAACCCACGGATCACCTCACGATGCTCCACTTCTCCAGCTTCCACCCTAAACACATTAAAGAAGCCATCCCCTATGGACAAGCTCCCCATCTCTACAGGATCTGCTCAGACGAGGAGGAGCGTAACAGACATCTACAGACGTTGAAAGATGCCATCGTACGAACGGGATATGGCGCTCGACTCATCGATCGACAGTTCCAACGTGCCACAGCAAAAAAACGCACAACCTCCTCAGAAGACAAATATGGGACACAACCAACAGAATACCCTTCGTCGTCCAGTAATTTCCCGGAGCGGAGAAACTACAACATCTTCTTCACAGCCTTCAACACGTCATCGATGAAGCTGAACATCTTGCCAAGGTCATCCCCACACCCCACTACTTGCCTTCAAACAACCGCGCAACCTCAAACAAACCATTGTTTGCAGCAAACTACCCAGCCTTCAGAACAGTGACCACGACACCACACAACCCTGCCATGGCAATCTCTGCAAGATGTGCCAGATCATCGACATGGATACCACCATTACACGTGAGAACACCACCCACCAGGTACGCGGTACATACTCGTGCGACTCGGCCAACGATGCCTACCTCATACGCTGCAGGAAAGGATGTCCAGAAGCATGGTACATTGGCGAGACCATGCAGACGCTGCGATAACGAATGAACGGACATCGCGCGACAATCGCCAGGCAGGAATGTTCCCTTCCAGTCGGGGAACACTTCAGCAGTCAAGGGCATTCAGCCCCTGATGTCCGGGTAAGCGTTCTCCAAGGCGGCCTTCAGGACGCGCGACAACGCAGAATCGCCAAGCATAAACTTATAGCCAAGTTCCGCACACATGAGTGCGGCCTCAACCGGGACCTGGGATTCATGTCGCATTACATTCACCCCCCCCCCCCCCCCCCCCCACCAACTGGCCTGCTAAATCCTACCAACTGTCCTGGCTTGACACAATTCACACCTCTTTAGCCTGGGGTTACCCCATCTCTGGATCTGCAAAGATTTAATCACCTGCTAATGCTCGTATTCCAAGCATTGTCTGGCAACTTTGAATCTGTCTATATATATGTTTCTGGAACATACCTCTTCATTCACCTGAGGAAGCAGCAGCGCTCCGAAAGCTAGTGTTTGAAACAAACCTGTTGGACCTTAACCTGGTGTTGTAAGACTTCTTACTATTTTTTCATGCAATCGCACCTGAAGCGAACCATTTTTTCTGCACAGTCTTAAAATAAACAAAAATATTGGGGTTTTGGTCCAGTACCCTAGCCACTGCTGGGGTCTGGTCTGAGATATTAATAATATAAAACTTGAAAAGTGAGTGAGAGTTTTTCATTGTTAATTCAACTGTAGAAACCAAGCACACACATTGTGTATAAAAGCCTGGATGGAAAATAGCATGCTGTGTGAATCCAGTGGGAGCCAACAACATTGGAATTTATGATATTTCCTGATCTTTGCTTGCCCAAATCACACTGGTCGGAATGATGTTGCCAGTCGGAAAATTGGCCTGAATCAGTGAAGTTTTCAGCATCCCACCTTCCAAATAACACAGTCAACAAGGTTCAAAGGACAGCAGCGAGGATCATTCCAAGATTTCATTCTTCAAGTTGCAAGGAGTTATTTGCAGAACTAAGCAGAATGTCATAAACTAAATATCCATTTCTGTTCCATAATGTAACACAATTCTTATCTGTTCCCTTTAATAGAGCTGAGAGAGGTCAAATCAGCAAGGTGAGTTAATATAGAGCTTGGAAACTTTGAAGAAATCTACCCCCCTCATCATGCTTCCTTTACACAAAGTGACGGCCTTATGCATGAACTATAAAAGGTTGTATTAATATTGAACAGTAAGAGGGTGGCACGGTGGTGCAATGGTTAGCACTGCTGCCTCACAGCGCTGAGGACCCAGGTTCGATCCCGACCCCTGGTCACTGTCTGCGTAGAGTTTGCACATTCTCCCTCTGTCTGCATGGGTCTCACCCCCACAGCCCAAAAGATGTGCAGGATAGGTGGATTGGCCACTCTAAATCGCCCCTTAATTGGAAAAAATTTTAAAAATATATTGAACAGAAAGGATCATTATCTTTATTTTTAAAAATAAATTTAGAGTACCCAATTCATTGTTTCCAATTAAGAGGCAATTTTGCGTGGCCAATCTACCTACCCTGCACATCTTTGTGTTGTGGGAGCGAAATCCATGCAAAAACGGGAAGAATGTGCAAACTCCACATGGACTGTGACCCGGAGCCAGGATCGTACCTGGGACCTTGGCGCCGTGGGGCAGCAATGCTAACCACTGCGCCACCGTGCTGCCCCATTATCTTTATTAATGTCAGCCATAGGTCAGCTGTTGGCACTCTCAAGGTTTTAAGTTCATATTTATGTTCAACTCCAGGGTTTGAGAACAAAGAACAAGGCTGACACTCCAATGCAGTACTGAGGGAGTGCTGCACTGTTGGAGGTGCCATCTTTATGATGAGACATTTAACCAATCCCTCACCTGCCTGCTTTGGTGGATGTACAAGATCTCAGGCAACATTTCAAAACAGAGCAGGAGAGTTATCCCTGCTGTCATTTCCAATACGTATCCCTCAATGAACATCAACAGAACAGATTTTCTGGTCATTACCACATTGCTGTTTGTGGGAGGTTATCCATGAAGACCCCGCCTTCTCAACCTTGCCCCTCGCCTTAGCTGTGGTGACCCTCAGGGTAAATCACCATCAGTCAGCTCTCTCTCGACAGGGGAGAGCGACCTATGGCCCTCAGGGCTAAGGCAACTTTCATTTCATTTTGCTGTTTGTGGGAGCGTGCTGTGCACAAATTGGCTGCTGCATTTCCTACATTACAACAGTGACCACACTTCAAAAATGTTTCATTGGCTGTAAACTGATTGTGAAAGCTGCTGTATAAACCTAGGTATTTTGTTTTATTTTTTATTTTTAAGATATTGGTAAAGATCGTCCAAGCATTATCACAATGCTGTTTGTGGGATCCTGCTGTGTACAACTTGGCTGCCATTTTGCCTACATCGCAACAGTGACTATAAGTCATTGACTGTAAAATGCGCTGGGATATTCTGAGGATGTGAAAGGCTTTCTTTTTTTCTATAGATGCATGAAAAGCAGAGCCGCAGTTAGAAGCATAGATATAGAGAGAAATAGACAAAGAGCTTTTGTTTAATTAAAGCAAATGGTTGCTTAAAGTATGCTGAATGTTTGTTTCAGGTTTGATATAAAGAACTTTTCCAATTTACAAAGTTAATGATAATGCAGTCAAGCAGCATGTTGTTTCTACTGCAGACATATGTGAGTCCATAAAAAAACTGTTTTACAGCGTGGAGAGTAATAATTAAAGACAATTCATCATGAATCATCTGGAGGATGTTCACTTCATCCAAACTTGTGGTATTGCAGGAAATATGGATGTCACTACCTCCAGATGAACCTCTTGCATTGTATATACAAATTTCAAATGTGTGGGTAAGTTTCCTCCTTTCCCACAGGGCCCATTGACCAAGATTGTGTGTTCATAAATAAGTAGTCCATACAAATGTCGATGATGCAATACATATACTAGTCTGAAGGTCTTTGTAAATTGACAAATCGTTCACTTTATTGAATAAAGAATAGATTAATTCAACCTATATCAGACAAAGCTAGACTAAGCGACCAAAAACAGAGAAAACTTAATCTCACTATTTGAGGCTTTTGTAGCATAGTGTAAACTTGAAATATTACCAAGCTGCAGATCAACATCTGTGATACCTTGACAAAGATTTGACTGTGTTGTGACTGCGAGCTGTCTATGATAAGGATCTTGTGAAGGCAAGATGGTTCTTCTTCAGTGCTTTAGTGTCTGCTGTAGGTAGACTCAGTCCACAGCATATCGGAGTATGGTGATCATTGCTGCTCAGTAAACCATGACTGTAGACTCGGTTTTGAGATCCTGGCTCTCAAGTACTCTTTTCCTCAGTCAGCCGAAGGCTGAACTGGCACATAAGAACATAAGAACTAGGAACAGGAGTAGGCCATCTGGCCCCTCGAGCCTGCTCCGCCATTTAATGAGATCATGGCTGATCTTTGTGGACTCAGCTCCACTCTCCAGCCCGTTATTCTTTAGAAAGGTATCTATCTTTTTCTTAAAAACGTTTAAAGAAGGAGCCTCAACTGCTTCACTGGGCAAGGAATTCCAGAGATTCACAACCCTTTGGGTGAAGATGTTCCTCCTACACTCCGTCCTAAATCTACTTCCCCTTATTTTGAGGCTATGCCCCCTAGTTCTGCTTTCCCCGACCAGTGGAAACAACCTGCCCGCATCTATCCTATCTATTCCCTTCATAATTTTATATGTTTCAATAAGATACCCCCGCATCCTTCTAAACTCCAATGAGTACAGTCCCAGTCTACTTAACCTCTCATCATAATCTAACCCCCTCAACTCTGGGATCAACCTAGTGAATCTCCTCTACACTCCCTCCAGTGCCAATATGTCCTTTCTCAGGTAAGGAGACCAAAACTGAACACAATACTCCAGATGCGGCCTCACCAACACCCTATACAATTGCAGCATAACCTCCCTAGTCTTGAACTCCATCCCTCTAGCAATGAAAGACAAAACTTGATTAGCCTTCTTAATCACCTGTTGCACCTGCACACCAACTTTTTGCGACTCGAACACCAGCACACCCAGGTCCCTCTGCACAGCAGCATGTTTTAACATCTTACCGTTTAAATAATAATCCATTCCGCTGTTATTCCTCCCAAAATGGATAGCCTCACACTTGGCAACATTGAATTCCATCTGCCAGACCCTAGCCCATTCACCTAACCTATCCAAATCCTTCTGCAGACTTCCGGTATCCTCTGCCCTTTTTGCTTTACCACTCATCTTAGTGTCGTCTGCAAACTTTGACACATTGCACTTGGTCCCCAACTCCAAATCGTCTATGTAAATTGTGAACAACTGCGGGCCCAACACTGATCCTTGAGGGACCCCACTAGTTACAGGTTGCCAACCAGAGAAACACCCATTTATCCCCACTCTCTGCTTTCTGTTTGTTAACCAATCCTCTACCCATGCCACCACTTTACCCTCAATGCCATGCATCTTTAGTTTATGCAGCAACCTTTTGTGTGGCACCTTGTCACAAGCTTTCTGGAAATCCAGATATACCACATCCATTGGCTCCCCGTTATCTACTGCACTTGTAACGTCCTCAAAAAATTCTACCAAATTAGTCAGACACGACCTACCCTTTGTGAACCCATGCTGCGTCTGCCCAATGGGACAATTTCCTTCCAGGTGCCCCGCTATTTCCTCCTTAATGATAGATTCCAGCATTTTCCCTACAACCACATTGGAGGTGATGATGAATTCAGTTGTCTATGTCTGCCTTTGTCGCGAGGATGCTCCCAGATGGAAAATATCCCACATTTTCCAGTATCTCATCCTTGATATTAATCAACGCGGGGAGGTGATGTGGTGTGGGAGCTGGTTGGAAAAGGACCTTACTTTTCCAGGTGTTGTGACAAATTGTCAAATCCGGAGCTCAGGTTTTGAGTGAACGCATACACAAGCATCATCTGCAAGTCTGTGCACCTAACTCTAACCAAATACTTACAATTCCTGACCACAAAGAAGAATGTTTCTCACTTCACTACAAGTTCACCTTAACTTTCACCCAAATTGACAACTTTTGACGAATGGGAAGAGTGCTCCTGATTTCCCAACAACAAACTAACCTTAACTTGTATTGTTTTGACTAAAGGACCTGGCACATCTAGCCCTCAGGCCATCTTCTAGTCAATCAGCATTATAATCTTGGCTTCTGTTTACTGCTAATGCTCGGCTCACTGGAACCCAAATATACAAATGTACCCCAGCTATAATTCCATATGTTCTTTCTTAAAGCTACAATAAAGTGCTTTACCACTTAAAGAGATGACAACTTAAAGACTGTTTAACAACATTTGAATAATACATACAAATTAAGGCTTTTCATCACTAAGGTTGTACAGTACAATTTGCTAACTTAAGCCTTATTAATTAAACAAATGTGCCAAGTGAAGTCTCACACATTTAGACATATTGGGCGGGATTCTCTGACCTCCCGCCGGGTCGGAGAATCGGCGGGGTCAGCGTGAATCCCGTCCTCGCTGGCCTCCGAATTCTCCCACCCCCCAAAAACCGGCATGGCGTGAGTCGCGCTGCCCGCCTTGGAGAATGGCGGGGTCCGCCACGACTTAATGGGCCCCAGGGTCGCCCGAATTCTCCGGCCCGCAATGGGCCGAAGTCCCGCCGGCGTAAATTGGAGTTGGTCCCTTACCGGTGGGACCTGGTGGTGCGGGCGGCCTCCGTGGCTATTGGGGGGCCGCGGGGGGGATCTGGACCCGGGATGTGCCCTCACGGTGGCCTGGTCCGCGGTCGGGGCCCACCGATCCGCGGGCGGGCCTGTGCCTTGGCGGCACTCTATTCCTTCCACACCGGAGGCCGTGGTCATCCGCCATTCCCTGTGGGGAAGTGACTCCATGTGCGCATGCGCGGGGATGACATCAGCAGACGCTGACGCTCCCGCGCATGCACGGACTTGCACCGGCCGGCGGAATCCCTTCGGCTCCGGCTGGCACGACGCCAAAGACCGTCCACACCGGCCGGCAGGGCGCAAACCGCTCCGGTGCCGGCCTAGCCCCTGAAGGTGCGGCCCGACGCCGGAGTGTTTCCCGCCACCCCACTGCGCCGTTTCTGCCCGCCCCGCCGATTCCCGGAGAATCCCGCCCATTGTGTGATTCATTGCTAACTTTACTCTGCCAAATGAAACAGCCGTTATGAGATTGATGACCAATCTTCTCTCTTTGTGATGGTTTTCTGTGCATTTCTCTTCCTATGTGTTTCTAGAAGGTTCTGTTTTGGTTCAGATTTACAATACAAAGAACAAAGAAAATTATAGCACAGGAACAGGCCCTTCGGCCCTCCGAGCCTGCGTCGATCCAGATCCTTTTTCTAAACCTGTCTTCTATTTTCCAAGGATCTACTTCCCTCTGTTCCCCGCCCATTCATATATCTGCCTAGATGCATCTTAAATGATGTTATCGTGCCCGCCTCTACCACCTCCGCTGGCAAAGTGTTTCCACGCACATCGCCCTTAAACTTTCCCCCTCTCACCTTGAAATCGTGACCCCTTGTAATTGACACCCCCACTCTTGGAAAAAGCTTGTTGCTATCCACCCTGTCTATACCTCTCATAATTTGCAGACCTCAATCAGGTCCCCCCTCAACCTCCGTCTTTCCAACGAAAACAATCCTAATCTACTCAACCTTTCTTCATAGCTAGCACCCTCCATACCAGGCAACATCCTGATGAACTTCCTCTGCGCCCTCTCTAAAGCATCCGCGTCCTTCTGGTAATGTGGTGACCAGAACTGCATGCAGTATTCCAAATGTAGCCTAACCAAAGTCCGACACAACTGTAACATGACCTGCCGACTCTTGTATTCAATACCCCGTCCGATGAAGACAAGCATGCTGTATGCCTTCTTGACCACTCTATCGACCTGCGTTGCCACCTTCAGGGTACAGTGGACCTGAACTCCCAGATCTCTCTGTCCATCAATTTTCCCCAGGACTCTTCCATTGACCGTATGGTCCGCTCTTGAATTAGATCTTCCAAAATGCATCACCTCGCATTTGCCTGGATTTAACTCCATCTGCCATTTCTCTGCCCAAATCTCCAATCTATCTATATTTTGCTGTATTCTCTGACAGTCCTCCTCGCTATCTGCAACTCCACCAATCTTAGTATCATCTGCAAACTTGCTAATCAGACCACCTATACCTTCGTCCAGATCATTTATGTATACCACAAACAACAGTGGTCCGAGCACGGATCCCTGTGGAACACCTTTAGTCACCTTTCTCCATTTTGAGGCACTCCCTTCCTTTTCTTCTTTTTCTAATCTTTTCTTCTTTTTCATTGAGCAAACTATCACAAGAAAATATCCAGGAAAGAAAGATTCTGCAATCCATCTATCAGATTCCAAAAACTAGCACTCACTTCACCATCATTCGTTCCCCCAAATACGGATTTAATTTCCCTTTAAATTTTCCACACTCTACCTCCAATAATTTCTAGACAATGTGTTCCTCATATTCACCACCTGCTGTATGATGTAATTAAATTTAAACTGTTTATGCACCTCACCTCTTGACTCATATCCTCTGTTTTGTGGTAATGGCAAGCATGTTATTCCTTTACAGATCATGAGTATTTGAATAACATCTTGCTTGCACTTTCTCCTCCAGTGTAAACCATATTGGCTCTTGTGTGTCTTCTCGTAACTCAGATCCTTTAAGTTTGGTAAGTGTCTGGTTACTTTCTTCAGTGCCTCCAATATCTGCAGTATGGCAACCTGAATTGCACACTGTACTCCAGTTATGACCATTTCAACATTTAGCATCTAGGTTTCTTTCCTTACTGCAATCACATGCCGTTCTGTTGATTTTAGTAAACAATCAACCAATACTCTACAAACACCCTCGAGTGTTGTGCCCTGTGAGCAGTTTTGGGCCCCGTATCTAAGGAAGGATTTGCTGAACTTGGAGAGGGTCCAGAGGAGGTTCACAAGAATGATCCCTGGAATGAAGGGCTTGTTACATGAGGACCAGTTGAGGACTATGGGCCTGGTCTCAAATGAGTTCAGAAGGATGAGGGAGGATCTTATTGAAACTTACAGATATTGAGAGGCCCAGATAGAGTGGGACATGGAAAAGATGTTTCCACTGGTAGGAGAAACATGAACCCAAGGACAGAGAATACGATTGAACGGACGACCTTTTAAAACTGAGTTGAGGTGGAATTTCTTCAGCCAGAGGGTGGTGAATCTGTGGAACTCATAGCCGCAGAAGGCTGTGGAGGCCAAGGCACTGAGTGTCTTAAGACAGTGATAGATAGGTTCTTGATTAATAAGGGAATCAGGGTTCACGAGAAGGCAAGAGAATGGGGACGAGAAACATATCAGCCATGATTGAATGGTGGAGCAGACTCGATAGGCCGAATGGTCTAATTCAGCTCCTATATCTTATGGTCTGTAGCCTTAGCTTGCATTTCCAAAGAATCCCTCCAGTGCAGAAGGTGGCTATTTGGCCCATCAAGTCTGCATCAACGCTCCGAAAGAGCATTCGACCCAGACCTATTCCCCCACCCTATCCCCGTAACCCCGCGCATTGATTATGGCCAATCCATCTAATGTGTGCATAGTTGGACTGTGGAAGGAAACTGGAGCACCTGCAGGAAACCCACGCAGACACGGGGAGAACATGTAAACTCCACACAGCCACTGAAGGCCATAATCCCGCCCCCTCCTCCACATATAAATGCAAGAATTTCTTTATAAGGAGATATTAAAACAGATAGGGTTAGTTTTAAGGACCAGCGGGAAATAAAGAGAGAAACGTGAAGAGATTTAGAAAGAGAATTTTAGAACTTAGTACCTAAGCAGTTATGGTTGGAAATAATGGAATGTTGAGGCCAGTATTGAATATCAGAAATGGTTGTAAGTTTAGAGAAGGTTACTGAGATAGGGAAGAGAAAGGCCAAGTAGATAATTGAAAATAATGAAGAGAATGTAAAAATTGAGATGTTGTGGACCCAGAAGACAATGTCAGTCAGCAAGCAGAGGGCTGATGGGTGAATGGGACTTGGACAGAATTAGAACATAGCCAGCAGGGTGATGCACTATCAATTACAATGAGATGAGAGTAGAGAGTAATCGAGGCTTTATTACACAGAGATGTATGGCCTCCTACAGCTTCTGCTGAAATGGCTGCAGTTCAGAGAGCACACACATTTATATTCCGCCTACTGGGTGGAGCCAGCAGGCAGAGATCTACCCCCGTACCTGTAGTACAGGGGCCTTACCGTAACACCCTCGTATGCAGTGCAGTATATACAATATAATACAACAGTGGTGACTACCACACAGGGTTTTAGCCAAGCTTAAGTTTATAGAGGATGCAAAATTGCAGGCAGGTCAGTGCGGATTTAGGAAGCTGTTTCAGAGTGCATGGCCAATGCCATAAGCGACTATGGTGACTTTACCTTTATACAACTGAACCACTTATGACATATATATACAATTCAATCAGACAGTTTCTCAGGTGGAAGTCTATTCCTTTTAGATTGTATTCAACGTCCTGGAACCTAGCTACTCGAGACCTTGGAAGTGTCCTTTGTTCCTTCAATAGATGGTACTTCCTGGAAGGTTACTCCAGTATCTCTCACTATAGGTATTGAAAAGTCTTGAGAAACAAAATCTGAACTTGTCGCTGTGTCTGATCCAAAGAGTTACTGTCGATAATTTCCAAGGGAAGTACTTTATAGAATCATAGAATCCCTACAGTGCAGAAGGAGGGCATTCAACATTCTACACCGACCCTCTGAAAGACCACCCTACCTAGGCCCATTCCCCCATCCTATCCCTGTAACCCCATAACCTCACCTAACCTTTGGACACTAAAGGACAATTTAAAATGGCCAATCTACCTAACCTGTGTCATGATATGCACTCATGCACATAATGAGATACAGACAGGCAGTGGCAGACACCCAGTACAGCCAATCAACACACAGGACAGAACACAACCAATCACCAAGCAGAACACTAGAGGGGGGTTTCCCACTATAAAACACACGAGGCATCAGCACTCTGCCTCTTTCCACTGGTGACAACTGTAGTGACAGTCAGGGTGTATACATCAGTTAGCACCTTCTACACGTGGCTCAGAGCTACTCTAGTCTAGTTAGTTATAGTTGGCACACTTAGATTAGTAGAGTGTCAAACCACAGCAAGCTGTGTGCACTGCTCCAGAAGTTCAATAAAATGTATTAAACTAACGTCTAAGTTTGGTGTCTACTTTGCAGTACAACTGCATCCAGTTGCAGTCTGTGTTACCCCAGGGTGAATAACACGACATGGTACCAGTCTACTTTATCTAAGTGGTTTACCTCAAATGAGTCAGTGACGACCAGCGAGAGCCTTCCAGCGGCATGGAGAATATCCAGGCCACAGCTACGGATCTCCGGCAATCTCGGCGCCAACTGGCAGGTCTTCAAGCAGAGGTTCCTTCTCTACATTGAGGCCTCGGGCATCGAGGATGCGTCCAATGCCAAAAAACTTGCGCTGCTCCTATCAACTGCGGGGGCCAAGCCATCCAAATTTTCAACTCGCTCACTTTTGCCGACGGCGAGGACAAGACCGAAATCAAGACCGTTTTAGCTAAATTCGACAGTCACTGTGAAGTCAAAATGAAAGAGAGCTTTGAGCGCTATGTCTTCCAGCAACGCCTTCAGGGTAAGGATGAACCTTTCCAATCCTTTATAACTCATCTCCGTATATTAGCGCAGTCCTGCAACTATGGTGACACCGCTGATTCCATCATCAGAGATCAGATCGTGTTTGGGGTCCATTCCGACTCTTTGCGGGAGCAGCTCCTCAAAATTAAAACATGACCCTGTCGGTCGCAATCGAGACGTGTAAAGTGCATGAACAGGCGAGAAATCGGTACTCCCGTTTCAAATCAGCAACTCAGGAGCTGACATACGACGGACGATACTCATGCTCCCTATTTGCCTGTGCTATCTCCGGAAGATGCTGTTCGCATCGAGCTACCTGATGGAGGCTGGTCAGCTCCAACTGTTGTTGTTCGACAGGCTGCTCCCAGCTCGTTTGTGGTTCGTATGGCTGATGGCTCCATTGTCAGGCGCAACAGAAGGGCACTACGCAAACTTGCCTGCCCGCCACCAAATCTCACCTTTCCAGATATTGTTATGCCTCATCCGATACCTCGCACCAAGAGGCCACCAATCTGGCAGCAATCCCGCCTGTCAAGGCGCCATCGTCCCCACCTCCACCTCTACGGCGATCGACAAGGATCCAACACCAGCTCCAAAGATTGGACTTATAGACATTTATCTAATAAATATTGTTCTATATCTGCACGCTAGACACCTTTCATGTACATATTCACTCGCCATTTAATGTAAATAGTTATACATGTACATACAGTCGCATATGATCTAAGCAATCGACACATTTTTTTTTTAAAGGGGAGGATGTCATGATATGCACTCATGCACATAATGAGATACAGACAGGCAGTGACAGACACCCAGTACAGCCAATCAACACACAGGACAGAACACAACCGATCACCAGGCAGAACACTAGAGGGGGGTTTCCCACTATAAAACACACAAGGCATCAACACTCTGCCTCTTTCCACTGGTGACAACTGTAGTGACAGTCAGGATGTATACATCAGTTAGCACCTTCTACATGTGGCTCAGAGCTAGTCTGGTCTATTTAGTTATAGTTAGCACACTTAGATTAGTAGAGTGTCAACCCACAGCAAGCTGTGTGCGCTGCTCCAGAAGTTCAATAAAAGGTATTGAACTAACGTCTAAGTTTGGTGTCTACTTTACAGTACAACTGCATCCAGTTGCAGTCCGTGTTAGCCCAGGGTGAATAACACGACAACCTGCACATCTTTGGACTGTGGGAGGAAACTGGAGCACCCGGAGGAAACCCACCCAGACACGGGGAGAATGTACAGACTCCACACATACAGTGATCCAAGGTTGGAATTTAACGCGGGTCTCCGGCATTGTGAGGCAGCGGTGCTAACGACTGTGCCACCATACTGATCGCTTCTTGAGAAGTTTCGGCGATTTCACTTCATGAAACTAGTAGCTGGTCAGCATGATATCACCAACCCTTTCCATCATCCATCTGTACAGTGGATAATATCGGAACTGTCTTTGCCAGGATCACAGCAGATAGCCATTTTTCGTTGGTGGTGAACTTCTGGCTAGCACTCGCTCTTCTTGATTGAATACTCATCCTAGAAATCTGTGTTTGTTGTTGTTGGTTGACAGTCTCTTAACTATCAGGCAGAATTAACAAATCAAAGTGTGCTCGCAGTTTCCTTTTCAACAGCTGCACTGCTATGTTGTTGTGTGTGCAGTGTTCAAGAAAAATATTAAGAATTTGTTCACTCTTCTTGCCAATGTCCCCTGGTCCTTTGATGCTTTGATAGAATGCTTTAATGATTGAGCAAAACCTTCAGCCAATCCATTCATTATCGGATGATACTGAGCCGACTTGATATGGTGTATACCATTTTCCTTCAAGTAATCATCGAACTCCTTCAAAATAACTGAACACCACTGCCACTTACAATCTGCTCCGGTGTTTTGAATCGTGTGAATATTTTGTCCAGCTTCGCTGTGGTCTACTCATTCGTTGTGGATTTTATAATTATGACTTCTGGACATTTTGAGTGAGCATCCATAATCACGAAGAAAATGTGACCCTCCACGAGACCAGTTTAATCTATGTGAGTTCTCTGCCATAGTTGTGTCGGCCATTCCCATGGACATAATGGTTGTACTGGTGAAGTGTTCCTTAGTTTTGCACAGGACTGACATTGCCCCAATTTCTCTTCACTTTGAGCATCTAATCCTGGCCACCAAAACTAACTGTGTACCAGTCCCTTCATCCTCACCACACCAGGATGTCCCTCATGTAGTTGGTCAAAGACTATATTACGCAAGCACGGAGGAATAGTCACTCGGATTCCCCTTAATAAAACTCCATTCTGACCTGTCAACTCAAGCCTTTGTGTGATGCTGGGCTTGAAGTGTGGAATTGTTCCTTTTAGGATCATGTCCATCACCTTCCCCTTCACTGGATTGGTTCTTGTGTACCTCTGTACTTGAGATCAAGTCACAGGTACATTATCCACGAGCGACAAATACACATTGATGCAATGGTCAAAAAAGCCCAACAACGTCTCTACTTCCTACGGAAGCTAAAGAAATTTGGCATGTCTGCATCGACACTCACAAACTTCTACAGCTGTGCGATAAGAGTGCATCCTATCTGGCTGCATCACAACCTGGTATGGCAACTGCTCGGTCCAAGATCACAAGAAACTGTAGAGTGTGGTGAACTCAGCCCAACGCATCACACAAGCTTGCCACCCCCACATTGATTCTGTATACTCCTCCCGCTGCCTCAGGAATGCAGACAACATTATCAGAGAGCCCTCCCACCCAGGCATTGCCTTCTTCCAGACCCTTCCATTAGTCAGAAGGTACAGAAGTCTGAAGACCCGCACATCCAGACATAGGAACAGCTTCTTCCCCACAGCTACAAGACTCTTCAACGACTTCTCCTCAAACTGATCTGTTCCCTGTAAGAACACTATTCACGACGCCCTATGCTGCTCTTTCTCATGTATTTGACTTATTAACTTTGTTTGGCCCCTTGATCCGCACTGCAACCAATCACTGTCGATATATCATTTGTCAATGTTCTCTGTTGATTATTCTTTTGTCTACTATGTGTGTACTGCGTACGTTCCCTCGGTCGCAGAAAAATACTTTTCACTGTACTTTGGTACATGTGACAATAAATCAAATCAATCAAATCAGAATGTTGACGAATGTTCTTCAGATTTACTTTTGGCTTTTAACCGCAATCTTTACAAAGCACAGCATTTGTGTCTTAATCTGATTTACAATACTGAATATCGGACGTTTGTGCCAACAATATCAAAGACCATCTTTGCCAAAGAAGGATACCTTTATATGACCCAAAGATTGTCATCAAAGGTGGATGATCCATCAAAAGAGTAAAATGACAAACCCCAAAATTATGCTCAAAGCCTCTTTTTCTAGCTGAGCGTATTTCATTTATGTGCTAGTAAGAGTTTGTGATGCAACTGCTATCAGTCGTCCCTCTCCGGAATGCATTATGTGCGAGACACAACCCCATAGGGTGACACATTGCAAACAGGTTGTAACTTCAGCTTGGGATTGTAGTGAATCACTAGGTCTGACTTCGGTAAGGTACCTTTTATCTCATTGCACGCCCTCTTGCATTATTCTGACCAGTGACATACCTGTTTGACACAATGCAAGGTGTGTAAAATCTTCAATCGTGTTGCTATGTTTGGCACAGGTTTACCACAATCATTAGCCAATCCTAAAAATGACCTTACCTGTGTAACATTTTGTAGATGTGGTGCTTCTAAGATTGCTGACATTTCTTCAGCTCCTTGTGTAAACCATCTTTACTATGATGTGAAACTGATAATTTATGTATATCTTGAAAAAGTTACACTTTTCTTTTTAAATCTTCAGATTGTGGTTCTGTAAATGTTTCGGCGTCGTTTCCAAGTTTTTCAAGTGTTCCTGTTCACCTGAACCAGTGATGAGGATGTAATTTGACTAAAATTGCACCCTATTTAGTCCACTTAGAACTTGATCCATAGATCTCGGAAAAAAAGCAGGAGCAGATATTATTCCAAAAGGAAGTCTTCTGTACTGAAACAGATCTTTGTGCGTTGACAGTGGTTGTGATTTTGCCGTCTCATTCATTTGTAGATATGCCTGTGTAAGGTTAATTTTACTGAATTTCTACCAACCAAAAAGTCCAGCACACAAGTCTTCAATCAGTAGCAGCGGATAATGATCTGTGCATAATACTAGGTTAATATTTGTTTCAAAATATCCACAATAGTTCAGTGCTGTTCACAATATACATTAATGATTTAGACGAAGGAATTGCATGCAATATCGCCAAATTTGCAGATGATACTAAGCTGGGTGGCAGTGTGTGCTGTAAGGAGGATGCAAAGAGGCTGCAGGGTGACTTGGGCAGGCTGGCTGAGTGGGGAAATACTTGGCAAATGCAATATAATGTGGGTAAATGTGAGGTTATCCACTTTGGTGGCAAAAACTGGAAGGCAGATTATTATCTGAATGGTGGCAATTTAGGAAAAGGGGAAGTGCAACGAGACCTGGGTGTCATGGTGGTACAGTCGCTGAAGGTTGGCATGCAGGTACAGCAGGCGGTGAGGAAAGTTAATGGTTTGCTGTCTTTCATAGCGAGAGGATTTGAGTACAGGAGTAGGGATGTCTTGCTGCAGTTATACAGGGCTTTGGTGAGGCCACACCTGAGTATTGTGTGCAGTTTTGTTCTCCTAGTTTGAGGAAGGATATTCTTGCTATTGAGGGTGTCCAGCGAAGGTTCACCAGACTAATTCCCGGGATGGCAGGACTGACATATGAAGAAAGACTGGATCGACTGGGCTTGTACTCACTGGAGTTTAGATGACTGAGAGGGGATCTCATAGAAATATATGAAATCCTGATGGGACTGGACAGGCTAGATGCGGGAAGAATGCGGGGATGTCCAGACCTAGAGGTCACAGCCTAAAAATAAGAGGTAAGCCATTCAGGACCAAGATGAGGAGGAACTTCTTCTCTCAGAGAGTTGTGACCTTGTGGAATTCTCTACCACTGAAAGCTGTTGGGGCCAGTTCATGGATATATTCAAGAGGGAGCTGGATGTGGCCCTTGCGACTAAAGGGATCAAGGAAGATGGAGAGAAAGCGGCGGTGGGATACTGAATTTGCATGATCAGCCATGATCATACTGAATGGTGGTGCAGGCTCGAAGAGCCAAAAGGCCTATTCCTGCACCTTACCATTTCTGGTTGAATTCCAATATCCATTGTCTGCAGGGGGTAAAAGACAGACATGTTAGCATGGTGCATACCCCGTGCCCAACCAGATCCACCGGGGTACACAGTGGCCTTGCGGGTTGGCATTACGGACTCAGCCTCCATGTGTCTCCCTCCCTCCTCCTCTCCGCACATCGGGCCCCATCGGTGCCCAGCACTGCTGCCCGGGGTACCATCAGCTAGTGTTGCCCATGCCAGCAGTACGTTCCGCGGCCCCCATCACGCAACCTTGTGGGAAATACTGTGGGGTGGGGCCGTGTGATGCCCTGTCATGTGTCTGGCCCGGCAGCCCACGGTCTCGCCTTCTCTCTCTCTCTCATCAGCCACAACGCTGGGTTCATGATTTTTAAAAGGACAAGTGAACCGTGCCATCAGGGCTTCGGCCCATTGGAGGTTGAGTAACGCGGAGGCCCCGGAGAACACCGGGACAGGCCCCCTAATGATTTGCCAATGGTGTTTACTGTACTCGCATTCTGGAATGCATTGACGCTGCTGTTGAGGTGACAGAGAATTGCGATTTGCCGTGAAACGGGCGCCCGCCACGATTTCGATGTTGGAATAGATGCTCCATCCAATCGCGTTTGCCAATTCCGGCGTCGGCTGACAGAGACTCCGACCCATCTTTTTTGCCTGTTTGCAATTCCCTTATTTGGGTGAATTGAAACTTCAGAGTCATTTCTGAATTGACCTCCCATGAATTCTAAAACGTGCCTCAGAGTTTAAAAAAAATTATTTTATTAAACTTTTAGCATTTTATTCAAAATTACAAAATATATAAACAAATACCTTGAAAAACCACCAACCCCATACAAATCCCCTCCACAACTTACCACAACGCAACCAAAACAAAACAGAAAAAAGCCAAACCTCCCCTCATCTGCCCATCCCCCCTTCCTCCCCCCAACAGCCACAGTGACTAATTCTTTGAAATGCAATTTAAACAGCCACTAGCTCTGAAAAAACCCATCTCATGTATTTGACCTTCTCGAGGTGCAAAAACTCCATCATATCCCCTCGTGATGCCGAAGCAGTCGGAGGTGTTGCCAATCTCCAACCCAACAGAATGTGCCTCTGTGCCACCAACGAGGTGAAGGACAAGACATCTGCCCGTCTGGAGCTCCAGTACATCTGAATCTCCCAGAATAGCCACCAGGAGGCAGCGTTCTGGCTCAATATTTAGAATCGTTGACATGGTATCAAAAAAGGACCTCCAGAAACCCACCAGCTTAGAACTGGATCAGAATATGCGTGTGTGGTGTGCGGACCCTCTTGAACAGCGCCAGCACGTATCCTCCTCCCCCCCAAAAATGGCTCATCCTCGCCTAAGGTGCACTTGAAACACCACCTTTAACTGAATAAGGTTTAGTCTCGCACACAATGAATATAGAACATAGAACATACAGTGCAGAAGGAGGCCATTCGGCCCATCGAGTCTGCACCAACCCACTTAAGCCCTCATTTCCACCCAATCCCTGTAACTCAATAACCCCATCCTAACCTTTTTTGGACACTAAGGGCAATTTATCATGGCCAATCCACCTAACCTGCATGTCATTAGACTGTGGGAAGAAACCGGAGCATCCGGAGGAAACCCACGCAGACATGGGGAGAACGTGCAGACGCCACACAGATAGTGACCCAGCGTCAATAGAAGTGGTGCTGATAAAATGCTCCCAAACATATCCCCTTCCATGATTCTGACTGCATCTGAACCCAGAGAGCCCCTGGTTCCCGATCCACACCCTCATTTTCTCCATGTTAGCTGCCTAATAATAACGCAACATATTGGCAACGCTAAGCCACCTCTGAAGCACCCCTCCCGAATCATGAGAGCCGTACCCGTCCAAATAAAACCGGAAATAAACCACTCGACCAATATGAAAAACAACTTGGGCAGGAACACGGGGAGATACTGAAATAAAAATAGAAATCTCAGCAAGTTGTTCACCTTAACCGATTTGACCCAGCCTGCCAATGATAACGGGAGACTATCCCAGCTCTGTCAGTTCGCCTTAACTCTATCCTCGAGGCTTGTACAGTTCAACATCCGAAGCTACCCCAAATCCCCCACCACCTGGACCCCTAGATTTTGAAAACTAGTCCACACCAACCAAAATGGCAACGTCCCCAATCAGCCTCAGAGTTTTTGAATAAGAAATATCTCCTTACAAAGAACAAATAAACAAAGCGTTCTCAAACAGAATTCTCTCCTTTAGCCCAATATTCGGGGATGCTCTGTTGTTATTTTCTCGCAGCCATGTCAGATGTCTGAGCATGTTATAAGAAATGATGATTTAGAAAGTCTGGTGCTGATTGGAAAGATTGATGGTGAAAGAGGTTGAGGTAGACAACGAGCAACCTTTCTAAAGAGCTCAGCAAAGGATGAATGTGCCACCAATGAAGAAGATCCATGCTCCCAGTGCAAGGCTAACATGGAGCTCCATGGTTACCATGGTTATATGGCATGGTACCTGAAGAAAGAGATGTCAGCTTTTGCATCTTTTCTCAGTTGGCATGTGACTTTACTTCAATTGTAAAATTTACCATTTGATCATTTGGGCAGACAAAGGTTTCCCTGTGCAACAATGAAATGTCGACAGTCGGCGTTTTAGAGGTTCTGTTTCAGTTGTCCCCATCGATGGTGAATGTCAGTTCTACTTTCCAGGTCTCTCCCTCCTGCCTCCCACCTAATGCTCCTGATCCTCCAATGGATGTACTGCTGCTATAGGTTGGAACTCTCTCAGTAGTTTCACAAGATTAACAATTCCTCCTCTCAGGAAAGGTTTGACCCTTTTCGAAAGGCTGCTGGGAGATGTTGGGGGCTGTGCTGATTGGACAAAAGGTGAACTTCTGTTTGCAGCCCAGAAGAATCAATGAACACAGGAAGTAAATTCCACACAATGATTGGTATGGGAATGGCAAGGTAAAAATCAACAAGTAAATCAATCCATGATGCACATGTTACACCTAGAAAGGATGGATAGGTGGATAGATAAGCATGCCAGCATGAACTGAGAGGGGAGGATGGTGTCAGGAAGAAAAGAGGGATAATGTGAACCGAGATGGTCATGGGAGAAGTTTTCACAAGGATTGCCTTACTGCTAGATAAATTCAAAATCAGAACCTCATGGTTTCTTTGTTTCATCAGGTTGAGATTCATGAAATTCATAGTGGACATTTATTTAAATTTGGAATGTGGCTCACAAAGATCGAACAGATCCGTGAAAGGAAAACACATGGGGCTGGATTTCATGTTCCCTCGCCAGTGGGTATGAGGTCCGAGGGCTCATGAAATCTAGCATGCAACCTGCAAGCCAACCACCTCTACAATTTGATGTCAGGTAGCTCAGTCTACTCTTGAGTGCATTGAGGTCATTAAGTGGCCAATTAATGTCTACTTAAGGCTCTCATTCCACCGTCGATGGTATTTTACCCTTGGAGGAGATGAAGCTCAAACAGTATGGGCTGTATAGCTGGCTTTGAAAGCAGACCAAGGCAGGCCAGCAGCACGGTTCAATTCCCGTACCAGCCTCCCCGAACAGGCGCTGGAATGTGGCGACTAGGGGCTTTTCACAGTAACTTCATTTGAAGCCTACTTGTGAGAATAAGCGATTTTCATTTTTCATTTCAAGCAATGCGGAAGCCTGGCAGTTTTAGTTGTGCAGGCTACTGTGGGGTGAGGGGTATTCCTCCTTTGGGCTGGTTCCCTGGGCCCAGCAGAGGCACCCACCCCAACCTCCAGTCTCTTGAAACTGGCTCCCACTCACCTCACCCCCTTCGAGAGATCCCCTACCCATGACTTATCTGAAATCCTCGATCAGGTGGGACTGTCTCTAAACCCAGCAAGTGGCCACTGTGCATGTCTGTTGCTGCTTGACCTCCAGTGCTGTCAAAATGCCTTGCCATAGGGATCATGAGCAGGCACCCCTTTACTTTTTTAACTGGGTTGGTGGGGGAGCAGGGATCATGGCATCTACAAAATTCAGCCTATTCTTATTGACTAAGTCATTGGGCTGGTGTAGAAACCCATTGCTAAACTTGGCAGCTTAACCAACTGTTTCTATGTTGCAAAGTTGCCCGTTTATAAGTGGATTTCCAGACCCAATTTTACTGCAGGTGGATGAACGTGTAACTGAAAAATGGTGCTCTTTATATAGTCATCCATCCATTACCATACCTATCCAACCAAAACATTAGCTTGCTACTGCTTTAAGATGTAGTCTGGAAAATTGTCTTGGAAAGAATGCTTGGAAAGGATGCATATGCATGATGACTCAGAGGAACTAAACATTTTCAGACAACCTTTTTGCAGTCAGTCATTCAAAACAAACCCTATTTACGTTCTGAGTGTTTTATCCTCGGTAAGAGTAACGGGTAAGAGTGGATCATCAATTCCACCTTGTGTCTTGGAGAAATTTCAGCGACCAGTGGTTAATTTCTAGGAGGATAATGACCAGAATATACCATTTAAAAAGTCATAACCACACTAAAAAGCTGTCTGGAATTAAACAAAGCAGGAAATGATGGGTACCCACATTGGAAAGTTGGCTACAAACCTGGGCAGATGTTTTATTCGAAGACCATTACAAATTAATAACTGACTTCACCACCAAAAGGAAGGGCATGTCAGGCATTACTTTTCAAAACAACTTTGTCGGCTTATAAATTGAGTTATACGTCAAATGATAATAGCAGATGCTTTCTCTTCCCTTCCAGCTCCAACATGCACATGTCAAATATTATTTTGCCTCCGAATTAGCGAGGACTGCAGACTTTTCATAAACAGCAAGGTAGTACAAAGTCACATTCTTTCCTATTCTAGGTAATGTGGGAAGGACCTGGTAAAGGGTCATTACCCCCCCAAAATGCTTCTTATGTACTTTTTTATCTTCAGCCCTTCTTGGCCCATAATATTTCTCCTCTTTGTCACCCAGCCATGTCACCTTTCATTTCTCCCCATTCAGATATTTTCCTTCTTCAAACCCAATCACAGTCCATCGCAACTCCACTGAATTCCAACTGTCTAGACAAATTCAAATGCTCTCTGAGCAAACTCAGAGCTACTCTCTCTGCTTGCCATTTATTGATGGACTCATTACAGCACTCGTTTCTGCCTCCTTACGTTCATCAACCCCAACAGCCCCATCAGTCAGTCTCACTGAAATGCCTGCTGGAATCTAACTTCACCATTCCACTCACCTCACTCACTACTGTCCTATTTTACACACTGCCTGTGGATCAATAATCACAATCGCTCCTCCATTTCCCTTTAACCTTTATTCATTCATGGGATTGGGCATTACTGGCAAGGCCAGTATTTATTTCCCATCCTGAAATTTCCTTGACAAGGTGGTGTGGTGAGCTGCCTTCTTGAAATGCTGCATCAATGTGGTGTAGGTATACACACAGTGCTGTTAGAAAGGGAGCTCTTTGATTTGACTCAGTGACAGTGAAGGAATGTCGATATAGTTCCATATCAGGATGATATGTGACTTGGAGGGGAACTTACAGCAGGTGGTGTCTCTATCTGTCTGCTCCCCTTGTCCTCCTAGGTAATTGTTACGTATCAGCCTAACACCGTTGGCTGATGTAATGTCCATCATTGCACGTTGTTTGAACAGCATTTTGTTTTTAAATCCCTTGCACTATGTTATACGAACTCGACGTGTGCCACCTCTGATTATTTCTCTTTGCGGCTACAACAAAGGACATAACAGTGGTAGAGGTCATGGCTTTGAAAGGTGCTATTGAAGGATCCTCGGTAAATTTCTGCAGTGCATCTTGTAGATGGCACACACTGCTGCCACTGCGCATCTGTGCTCATTGGAGTAAATGTTTAAAGTGGTGGATGGGATATGAATTAAGTGGACTGCTTTGTCTTGGATGGTGTTGAGCTTTTTGAAAAAACATTTCCAATTAAGGGGCAATTTAGCGTGGCCAATCCACCTACCCTGCACATCTTTGGGTTGTGGGGGTGAGACCCATGCATACTTGGGGAGAATATGCAAATGGATCGTGACCCGGGCTGGGATTGAACCGGGATCCTCGGCACCATGAGGCAGCATGCTAACCACTGTGCCACCTTGCTGCCCTCGGTGTTGAGCTTCTTGAGTGCTGTTGGAACTGTTCTTATCCAGACAAGTGGAGAGTATTCCATCACAATCCTGACTTGTGTCTTGTCGATGGTGGACAGGTTTTGGGGAGTCAGGAGGTGAGCTACTTGCTGCAGTATTCCCAGCTTCTAACCTGCTTTTGTAGCAATTGTAATTTTATGGCTGGTGCAGTTCAGCTTCTGGTCAATGGTGACCATTACATTGTTAATCGAGGCAGATTCAGTGATGGTACTGCTACTGAATATTAAGGGGCGATGGTTAAATTCTCTTTTGTTGGCGATGGCCATTGCGTGCCGCTGGTGTGGCATAAATGCTACTTGCCACTTATTAGCCCAAGCCTGAATGTTGTCCAGGTCTTGCTGCATATGAGCAGACTGCTTCAGTATTTGAGGAGTCGTGAATTGTACTGAACATTGAACTTCGCTTTTTTGACCTTATGCTGGAGGGAAGGTCATTGCTGAAGCAATTGAAGATGTTTGGGCCTCGGACCCTTATCCTGAGGAACTCTTGCAGTGATGTCCTGCAACTGGATAACCATTGCTTCTCCCTAAAAATCCTCAAATGCATTGTTGCTTCACAAATTCATACCCATCTGTCTAGACCTCTCGATTTAAATCCCTTCAATCAGGTTGCTATTCCTCCACAGCACCATGAATTATAAACATCTTCTCTGGCACCGTGGTACATTTCCTCCTGGTTTTCCATAACTTCTTTGCATCTTAATGACACAATCTCTCTCTGTTATCTCTGCTTCGTTTTCAGTTTGGTGGGATTGGCCTCTCTTAGTTCCTATCCAATCATAGCTGGAGCATTTCTAGAAATGGCCACTCTTGCCATTACCACACTGTTACAGTCCTCCAATGGTCTCTCCTTGGTACTCTCCTCTTTCTTATCTATATGCTTCCCCTTGGCAACAACATAAGGAGGGTGGGGTCAGCTTCCACATGTGCATTGATTGCACATTCTGTCCACAACCTTTCTTGGTCCTCCCAGCACATTCTTACTTTCATACTGCTTATTGAACATTCAGTCTTAGATGAGCCACAATTTCTTTCAACCAAACAGTTGGGAAATTTTCGCCATCATTTCCATCCCCCGTTACAAACTCTGGTCCCTTTACCCTAATTCCATATCATTTGGGGACTAGGAGAAAGAAGCGACCAAAGATTGATCCTTGGAGGACTCCCAAGCTAATAGTGTTGAAGTGGGCAGAAGAGTAATTGCTAGGGGTGTTCTAATTCTAATTAATTAGGTAGTGTCAATCCATTACCTCTGTCTTCACTGATGTATGTTTGCTCCTAATCTCAGTGACGCAAATTACAATCGAGGATAGGGAAGAGAGAATATGACGCCCCTTACTCCCTCCAAACCTTATCCACACCTCTCAAACCCTATCCACTTACCTTTTACATTTACCATTTCGCTGTCCTGTCAAGGACCTTTAACTTACTTGCTTAGAGCAGCTAGTGCTGTAAAAATGGGGCGTGGCTTCCTTCCCTTCGACAGAGCTGCCCTCAATGCTGGGGACCTGCTCCACAGAGTGAGTGAGTGTCATCTGGCCTGAGTAGGAATGACGGGCAAGACAGGACTCTGGGTAAAAAACTGAGAATGGAGTGGCAATCTGGCGTTGATTGCCCCTCATTAGCTTTCTGGAGAACTATTTATTTCAAATCCAGGTATGTTACTTAGAAGCGCACTTTGTACTCAGACACCAGCAGCAAATTTGCACTTGGTGTTGAGAGTGTACTGCAAATCTATCACTCTTTCATTAAGGATCCATTCTATTTTCATTAGAGCCCGAAACGGAAGAATCTATGGGTGGATCAGGGGACGGGGCCAGAAAATGCAGCGAACCGTTCAAATCTCAATTGTCTTCGGCGGGACCGTAAGATCCCGCTGGTGGGAGGGACCGTAAAATTCCGCCTTATATTTTCTCTTCACAAGAATCCTACTAGCTTGCTGTGCACGGCCAGCATTTCCTGTTTTATCTTATGAAAGAGCACTGTATAGGCCTAGACAATTCTTCCTGAAAGGTAGATATAAGTGGCAAGTTGGCTGAACCATCGATCTGTGGCCATTTATGAGAACATGAGTAGCTTTCTCCATGTGGAATTAGCCGCTAACCACATTTAGTTTTGAAGTGACAGTCAACCTCAGTTTTCTTCACTTACAGCCAAGACTTAAATCTCAATTCTTGTGGTGATGTTTACTGATGAACTTCTAACAGTGGAATTGGAGGTGTTTCAAGTATCACTGTTGAAAAAAATGGGAGTTCAAAAAAATCCCAGGTCCTGACATTGTCCCAAAACAGCAGGTATTTAAAGCAAAACTTTACTTTATCTAGCTGCGTTTATTTTGGATATGCTGTTTTAATTAGCTATGGTGTTATAACATAAGAACATAAGAACTAGGAACAGGAGTAGGCCATCTGGCCCCTCGAGCCTGCTCCGCCATTCAATGAGATCATGGCTGATCTTTGTGGACTCAGCTCCACTCTCCAGCCCGTACACCATATCCCCGAATCCTTTTATTCTTTAGAAAGGTATCTATCTTTTTCTTAAAAACGTTTAAAGAAGTAGCCTCAGCTGCTTCACTGAGCAAGGAATTCCAGAGATTCACAACCCTTTGGGTGAAGAAGTTCCTCCTAAACTCGGTCCCAAATCTACTTCCCCTTAGTTTGAGACTATGCCCCCTAGTTCTGCTTTCCCCGACCAGTGGAAACAACCTGCCCGCATCTATCCTATCTATTCCCTTCATAATTTTATATGTTTCAATAAGATCCCCCCCCCGCATCCTTCTAAACTTCAATGAGTACAGTCCCAGTCTACTCAACCTCTCGTCATAATACAATCCCCTCAACTCTGGGATCAACCTAGTGAATCTCCTCTGCACTCCCTCCAGTGCCAATATGTCCTTTCTCAGGTAAGGAGACCAAAACTGAACACAATACTCCAGATGGGCCTCACCAACACCTCATACAATTGCAGCATAACCTCCCTAGTCTTGAACTCCATCCCTCTAGCAATGAAAGACAAAACTCAATTAGCCTTCTTAATCACCTGTTGCACCTGCACACCAACTTTTTGCGACTCGTGCACTAGGACACCCAGGTCCCTCTGCACAACAGCATGTTTTAACATCTTACCGTTTAAATAATAATCCATTCTGCTGTTATTCCTCCCAAAATGGATAGCCTCACACTTGGCAACATTGAATTCCATCTGCCAGACCCTAGCCCATTCACCTAACCTATCCAAGTCCTTCTGCAGACTTCCGGTATCCTCTGCACTTTTTGCTTTACCACTCATCTTAGTGTCGTCTGCAAACTTTGCCACATTGCACTTGGTCCCCAACTCCAAATCATCTATGTAAATTGTGAACAACTGCGGGCCCAACACTGATCCTTGAGGGACCCCATTAGTTACAGGTTGCCAACCAGAGAAACACCCATTTATCCCCACTCTCTGCTTTCTGTTAGTTAACCAATCCTCTACCCATGCTACCACTTTACCCTCAATGCCATGCATCTTTAGTTTATGCAGCAACCTTTTGTGTGGCACCTTGTCAAAAGCTTTCTGGAAATCCAGATATACCACATCCATTGGCTCCCCGTTATCTACTGCACTGGTAACGTCCTCAAAAAATTCTACCAAATTAGTCAGACACGACCTATCCTTTATGAACCCATGCTGCGTCTGCCCAATGGGACAATTTCCCTCCAGGTACCCCGCTATTTCCTCCTTAATGATAGATTCCAGTATTTTCCCTGTAACCGAAGTTAAGCTTACCGGCCTATAATTACCCGCTTTCTGCCAACTTCCTTTTTTAAACAGTTGTGTCACGTTTGCTACTTTCCAATCCTCTGGGACCACCCCAGAGTCTAGTGAATTTAGATAAATTATCACTAGTGCGCTTACAATTTCCCTAGCCATTTCTTTTAACACTCTGGGATGCATCCCATTAGGGCCAGGAGACTTGTCTACCTTAGCCCCATTAGCTTGCCCAATACTGCCTCCTTAGTGATTACAATCATCTCAAGATCCTCACCTATCATATCTTTATTTCCATCAGTCACTGGCATGTTATTTGTGTCTTCCACTGTGAAGACTGACCCCAAAAACCTGTTCAGCTCCTCAGCCATTTCCCCGTCTCCTATTATTAAATCTCCCTTCTCATCCACTTTGTATGTTTTTTCCTTCAATTTGATACTCTCCCTCCCCTCCTTAGATATCCATGGTCGATTTTTCCCCTTTCTACCGTCTTTCTTTTTTGTCGGTATGAACCTTTCCTGAACACTGTGAAAGATCGCTCGGAAGGTTCTCCACTGTTCCTCAACTGCTTCACCATGAAGTCTTTGCTCCCAGTCTACCTTAGCTAGTTCTTCTCTCATCCCATTGTAATCGCCTTTGTTTAAGCATAAAACACTAGTGTTTGATTTTACCTTGTCATCCTCCAACTGTATTTTAAATTTCACCATATTGTGGTCGCTCCTTCCAAGAGGATCCCGAACTATGAGATCATTAATCAATCCTGCCTCATTACACAGGACCAGATCTAGGACCGCTTGTTCCCTTGTAGGTTCCATTACATACTGTTCCAGGAAATTATCCCGGACACATTCTATAAACTCCTCCTCAAGGCTGCCTTTACCAACCTAGTTAAACCAATCGACATGCAGATTAAAATCTCCCATGATAACCGCTGTACCATTTCTACATGCATTCGTTATTTCTTTGCTTATTGCCTGCCCTACCATCCTGTTACTATTTGGTGGTCTATAGACTACTCCTATCAGTGACCTTTTCTTCTTGCTATTCCTGATTTTCACCCAAATTGATTCAACCTTGTCCTCCATAGCACCAATATCATCCATTACTATTGCCCGGATGCCATCCTTAAACAGCAAAGCTACACCACCGCCCTTACCGTCCATTCTATCCTTTCGTATAGTCTGATACCCTTGGATATTTAACTCCCAGTCGTGACCATCTTTTACCATGTTTCAGTAATGGCCACTAAATCATAGTCATTCACGATGATTTGCGCCATCAACTCATTCACCTTATTCCGTATACTACGAGCATTCAGGTAAAGTACACTTATGCTGTTTTTTATGTCTTTGTTATGAATCCGAACACCTTGATCAGTAACTTTTCGCAAATTATTTTTCCTCTTACCCGTTCTCCTAATTTTCCTTGTCTTTGAACCCATATCTCTACATAATAACCTGTCACGTAACCTGCTGCCTTGGTCTCCATTAACCATTATACTGTGCATAGCTTTACCCTTCCCTTCCCCCCAACTTGCTAGTTTAAAGTCCTTGTGACCAACCTATTTATCCTATTCGCGAGAACACTGGTCCCAGAATGGTTCAGGTGAAGACCGTCCCAACGGTACAGGTC